>NC_082637.1:53697357-54298559 GCF_030936135.1 Gavia stellata
TGTAAACAAAACTCCGTGTTTCTCCACTTTCTGACTCTATAGCACCAAAAAACCCCAACAAACCAAAGCCAGGCACTTTGGTGACCAATTTTCTTGAATTCAATTGCAATTTTGCAAATTTTGCAACTTGCAATTTGCAAATTTTCCAAATTTCAGAGCAGAGGTTATGTAGCACCTGTTCAAAACACTAAGGCTATTAGAAGGCTGTTAAAAGGCTAGCTCTATCCTGAAAATATTTTTTTCCCACAGTGGACATTTGGGCAGCCTGATGGATCATTATTCAAAGTCTGTATGAGAGATCTTTGGTCTTGTACGCACTTCTAGGCTCGTTGTAATACTACCTACCTGGGCAATTACCTAAAGGCTATGTACCTCAGGTATCTCAGGGACATCTCGGATACCTCAGAGAAGTAGGACAGGAACTTGACGTCGGGGCCAACACACAGGGCTGTTTACATTTCCCTGGGACTGCAGAACATTTCTGGAGAGTCTTACCTGCTCTTTAACTGACTGAATGCTTCGTGTGTTCTTTCTCTCTCCAGGACGTCCCCTGCCTCCCTGCCTTCAGGGAAAGTACACCAGAGCCTACCGACTCATTGGAACAAGTAACTTTGTTTCTGACCACGCAGAGATACAAATCTGGATACACGTGTAGCAAAATGCCCCTGTGTGAAACCTGGGGAGAAGAACTCAAAGGAGAAGTAACACAGTCACATTGCAAGCACTTCCCTCTTACTTTGACAGAGCGCCTTGGCAAAAAAACCCCAAACCAAACCATGCCAAAACTCGACCGTTAGTCGATATTGTAAGAAGAATACAAAGGCTTTGCTTAGACTGCCAATTCAGCATGCACTGGGTAAGATGGGGAACAACTGAGTTGTATGCATTTACAGCTAAATCCCAAGTTATTCATCAGTGTATGAATAATTATTTTCTCCAGCGTGCCTTGAGTTTGTCTAGATTTAAGAAAATGTTTCACTGTCCTGAGCAGCTCCCTCTTATGGAGTGTGTTATAAATTCCTGGGCACGTAGCCTTTGTGCATGTTTTGGAGAATCCTCAAGTCCAGTAATCAGAAGCAAGCGAGGTGGGACCGCCAGGATACTGCAGCCAAAAGCAGGTATCAAGCTTGTCATTCCAGGCGTAGGGCAGGTCAGGGCAGTATGGCTTCTGGACTGCAGCGGACTGTATGCCTGTAGTCTCACTCAGAGAGACGCATACTCTTTCTTAGGAGTCACTCTTTCCTAATATTCCCTCCTTTTCTTCTCCATCTATATATTCTACGTTTTTTCCTTTCATGACCCCTGTTTAGCTTGTATTTAATGTTTCTGCCCCATAGACAGTACCTCGCTCAAACAATTCTGAAACAAGGAATTGGTGGGCCTTCCCGTGCACATTCAAGTGTGAAAAGGGCGAACGTAAATTAATCCTGAAACAACTCTGCAGACCAAAACTCTTTCATGTAGCCTGCTTTAGTCTTTTGTCTGTTTTAGAACAGGGAGTTTTACCTACTACAATTAAATCCACAAGATAAATAGAGGGAAATTAAACCATGATTTTTTCCCCCACTGTCGAATAGATGGGTTAGTTCTGCTGTATGCAGGTAGTGTCTATCATGCCAATGCAGCTTCTCAGGTCTGTAGTTGTAGTTATTTTAATAATAAGCATATAAATTCTTTAACTTGGCAGATTGTTTGGGATCAACAGAGAAAGACTTTCTTTTTCATCTCTTGGAAAATAATGGTGCTGTCTGGCTGATGAGCACTAGCTCTCCTTTCCAGCATCTTCACACTACGCCAGACAAATTTGACAAGGTGCCAGATCACCCTGTTCCATCTCACCGTAAAGTTTTCAGTAATACAAGAAACACTACTTCATGTATCTTCACATCAGGAAGTACAGGTGAGGATGTGTACTAACAAAGTACAACTGCAGCTCTCTGAAAATTTAGCTGGTATAAATTTAGCAACAAAACAGGTGCACAAAAGGCAGAACTTGAATTTTTAAGCCATGATAGGGAGGAATTCCTTTAGTTAAAAGCATAGTACACTTTAAACCATTTTTGTCTTGGCATAACAAGGGCGTAATTCCAGTTAGTGACCTTTCACATAGCTATTCCATGGCTGAACTTTATTTCTTAAACATAAGGCCAATAAATCCAGTCTCTAACAGCTGCTCAGTGAATTCCAGTGACAGAATTTCACAGGTCTATACTAGAAAGAAATACGGCCAGTTCAAGTGCTTGGGCCTTGGGAGAAAAGTGTTCCTCTGAGACTGACCTGAATAATGAAGCTTCACCTTACTTCACAGGAAGGAAAGGGGAATCCTTCCTCTAGTCAAGCCAAACAACTTTGTAAAAGTCTTTCCTATTGCAAATAGCAGCCGAGCGGCACAGTGGCTCTTCAGAAGCTTTCCCATTCTCGCTTTGTGGTGAGGGAACACTGTGTGCACGGTCGGTCTGCACTCGCCTGTGAAGGGAATGGACTTTCTCCCACAGACAAAGCAGATGAGAGGATTTAATAGCCTTACAGGCAGAAAGACTAAAGAAGCTGAGAGACTAAGGAGACGTACTCATGAGGGAAAGACTAAAAGACGGGACAGACAAAGACTCAGAAGAAAAGACAATTCTCCCTCTACCTTCCAAACATAGTTCTGTTTGCAGCAAAATTATTAACGCAAGCAGTACATTTATAATTATTTGCTTTTCTCCCATTAACAGGTTTCCCAAAAGCCGCTATCATCACTCATCTAAGAGCTCTATCTGCTTGCTTCGCAATTACTCAGTGTGGTGCAGTTTCTCAGCATATGCTCTAGCTCACTCTTCCCTTGTACCACATGAGTGCTTCTCGGCATCAGTGGATGCACTGAATTAGGCAATGTTTGCCTTCTAGTGAATTTTCATTAACTTGAGGATGCTGTAACATTCTGCTGTTTGGTAAGTATCTCCATGTGGTGAGGAACTCAAATATTATGTCTACCAATAGACTTTTGCCATTTTCTCATTTTTATCACCTTCTACGGTCTGCAAAAAGGTCTGAAGCGATGATTTGTCTTGGAACAGAAAAAATAGGGTAACAACTTTCTTCCATGTCCTTTGTTTAGCTTGTATTTAATGTTTCTGCCCCATAGACAGTACCTCGCTCAAACAATTCTGAAACAAGGAATTGGTGGGCCTTCCCGTGCACATTCAAGTGTGAAAAGGGCGAATGTAAATTAATCCTGAAACAACTCTGCAGACCAAAACTCTTTCATGTAGCCTGCTTTAGTCTTTTGTCTGTTTTATTCTACCACAAGTTCTCACTCATACACCATGGCTGTATTTGGCAATAGAAGTAATATAAGAATTCTGTAGCCAGCCTATTATTTATTGAGCTCACTTCTGATCTTGCCTAAAAGAAAACTAGGGCTGAGCCTAGCCTTATGCCATCATGCCTTTCATTTATTTTCTCTTAGGATTTTGCCTATGTGTTTATTGGTGCAGTTTATAAACTCTGCCATTTAGACTGCTCCCAGAGCTGGCTGGAGCTGTAGTGAATCTTGCGTGCTTGTACATGTGGCAAAGGAAAATGAGTGAACGTTTCCAAGTCATAGTCAAGGAGAGCTTAAGAGCCACGAAAGTCATGAGGTCTTCTGTTAGTGCTCTCGGCCAGTAAACAGCAACAGGCTGAGAAAGCCAAAAAGTCAATGAGGGAGCTGTATGAGGTGAAACACAAGGGGTTTTAATGGCACATCTATTGTCAGAGTAAACTTGGAGCTACTTTCATTTTTTTTATGTATAAAAGAAAAAAACAGGGGGCCTGATATGTGGCATGACCTAATAAAGCAGAATAATCATCAGACTTCGGGATACCTAAGAATGTCACTTGATAAATTAGAGAGGTCAGAAAGTGATGGGTTTAAAAAGTTTGTTTAGAACTTTTAAATGTCATGCTTTACGTACTTTAACTTGGTTTATGCGCTTGCACGCATTAATGCCACAACGCTTTCATTTTTAAGCTGCTCTTTTACCCCCACAACTTTACCTATGCTTTATGGTACATACAAGATCCTGCCTGCGGCAAAAAAATCCACAAGTTAGTATAGTCACGGAATATTGTTCAAAATGTGAGCAAGCTTGATGAACATACCAAAAGTACAGCTTGTCAGTAAAATATTTCTAAACTGCAGAGTGGAGGCCACATCATTTAGAAAAGGCTCCCAGACTGCTCAAGTGTTCCTGAATCCTAGATTGTCACACAAGGTGTTTCAAGTATTTGTAGTAATCACGGCTGAACCTTCAAAAAGGAGACCGGTTGATGTTACACACATCAGATTGTAGGGATCTTGTGTGATCTTCACAAGTCGATGACTGTTTCAAAAGATGGCAATTACTGGTTGCCTGAAATACGTTAACAAAGTTAACAGCACTTACGCTAGAAAAGTTTTTTCCCAAATCTTAGTACGTGCTTGTGCATGAGTTAGTTTGAGACTTCAGGGTACTGTTCTAAATACTGAAAATATGATAAATAATGCCAAGTTATGAATCACCATTTATTGCAAATGCCAGAAAATCCTGAGGTGAAACCTGGCTATCTGAGAAGGTACACAGTGTATTGCCTGAGCTGTGTGCATGTTCATCAGACTGCTCAAACCTGTGGAGGATTAGATGATGGTCTCAAATTCCATGGGACCACAAAAACAACGCAGGCAGCGAAGAAGAGCATGTTGGGCGCATCTTACAGATGCACAATACTTAGCATACGTCCATAATACACATACGATACCATACGAATTAACTGTTTGTTTCCAACTTTTTTGGGATTTGCCAGGGTACAATAAACAATCTAGACAAAATTATGACTCCAAGTTTTAAAAAAAAAAAAAAAGTGTCGAATTGCTTCCTGAATTTGTTTTGTTTTATTTGCTTTTTGGATCCTTTTTACATTTCTAAACTTCCAACTTGTTTTTAATTGCCAGTGTCTTTTTCATTCTACTGTCACCCTGGCCACATTCTTTACTCTGGATGAACTCCTCTGTCCTGACAAGCTGCACAATCTTTTTCACTCCTTACTCCCTTTTTCTTTTTTATATTGTTCTGGGCCGTTGTATTCAAGTGAACTCCAATATGGTATTTTTAAAAGTTCTCACATTAAATGGTGGAATTGTAATTAGCTTATTAACTCCCAGTCTCTGTCTTAAAACTCGTTATTAATTATAGTAATGTCTTTTATACCTCTGAAATAACTAATCTATTATTCCCTTCCCCCCCTCCCCCCCCCCCCCCCCCCCCCCAGGAAATAATATGGGCTTCCACAGGGCTTTCGCTTTGCACGTGGCTATGCACGTGGCTTTTGACAGTTGCTGGAGGACTAGTGTTGCTGCTTGTGTCTCTGAAGACCTTTTTCCCATCTTTCTGGGAAGATCTGATCGACTTCTTGAGGTGGAAGAGCTTAAAAGCAAGAGCAAAGAAGTGGGCAAGCAGTGGAATTCTCTCCATAATTGACCTTTTCATGCAGAGAGTGGGAAAGATTCCCCACAAGCTGTTCCTCATCTCCGAAGGGAAGGTGAACACCTACCAGGATGTGGACAGGAGGATCAGCAGGGTAGCGCAGGTCTTCCTACACTCTGGGAATCTGAAAAAGAGGCGACACAGTGGCCCTGCTGGTGGGTAATGGACCGGACTTCATCTACGTCTGCTTCGGGCTGGCCAAGCTGGGCTGTGTGGTGGCTTTTCTCAACTTCAGCATCCACCCTAGATCTCTCCTGCACTGCGTTAATACACGTGCAGCAAAAGCAGCGGTGACAGGAGAAGGTAAGTTCTGCACTGCGTTTGACTTACTACTGACTTTCTACTGCTTCATGCTTTTGCTCAAAAACAGGAAATCAGAGCCATTCCAAGCTGCAAGCACTTCCTAGAGACATACACATATGCTGGATAAAAAAGAGGGGAAAGCGATAGTCTTGTTGAAATTTCAAATGCATACGCACCAAAAGTATGTGGAATTAATTAGTGTAATAAAGGACTCAGATCTGAAACTCTCCAATGTACCAGCAGAAACAATCATGCGTCAGCAAGAGAGCAGCCTGGGCAGATGCTTTAGCATCATCTCATTGCTGTTTCTATTTATTGGCTTAGGTAGCTACAACTCCACTGACTACAGGGAGACTCAGATTGCCTTTGTTAGTGGTGATTTCCTTCAGCTCGACACCTTCACATACAAATTTATGGTCACTTCAGAACTCTTTTAAAGTGGTGGTCCCAAGGTAGCGCTGCTTGGAGCAAAGAGTACAGCATGTTGAGCTGTAATTTTGGCCCTCTTACTGGCGTATTAGGTAATACTGGGCAATTTATTCAACCTTTCTGCTACTCTTTTCCCACCTTTAATACCGGTTGGCAATACTTCCATAACTCCGTATGAACCCATGAGGGCTCATTAGTTGGTATGTGTACCGAGATTTAAAACAAATGTTCTAACATACCGACTAAATGAAATCCTGTATATTCGCATCACCAAGTAGGAAGAGGGAGTTCCTCAGGACACATACCAGGATGTATGACACAGGTGCAGTTTCTGCTACTAAGGAAATGGACTGAAATCTAGGACTGCTAGGAAAGACCCGTAACCATATTACGCTCTAGGAGGAATGTTTTGTCTCTCTTCTGCTGATCCTGTTGTTTTTATTTCAGCTGAGACTGTTCAGTCTTCTTGACCTCACTTTGTGCGTACTTCCCAGTGTTGTCCTTGCCTTCAAGGACAGAAAAACCCACCTTTAAAATACATTCTTCACAAGGGAACAGCAACAGCAAAATCACACATCTCTACTTCCATTATTAGAAAAAAACCAAACCGTTCCTCTGCCTGACCCTCCCTCCTAGCCATTAGCTTCATGTTTTTCTTGCTCCCTGACAGGTCATTCATGGTTTCAGACAACCTACTCCATAGTCATGTGGTCTCCTTTACAGCTTCTTTAATCTTTTCCTCCAGTCAGGGTGAGAGTCCAATCCTTCCATAATGTGCCAATGTAGCATACGACCGGCCCAGAATTATGTCCTCCAAACAGAGCAAATGAAATGAAATATTTAGTATGTGAACGGAACAAAGTCTCTAAGCTTAATTAATATATTCTAATCAGGTGACATAATGTAATCTGTTAATTATTCAGTAAAATTAATTGTAGGGAAAAAAGTAATGGCCTACAGATTTTCTAACATCTGAACACCATCATTATGCCTCAGAGAACATTCAAACAGTGATAGAAGATACTTCTTATGAAAAATTAAAGCATACACAAACAGGAATGCAGCACACCCATGTGTATTTAGCAACCTTTTCCAAAAGCTGTTCAGCTTGTGATTTTGACTTTTAGAAATGAAAGGCTTAGTCCATGTGATTTAAATCGTTAGCCAACAGTGTATATGCCTTCCTGTATTCATGTAGTATTGCCTGCTTCTTCAACCCGTTAGGCAGCCAGTGGCATAGAGTATAGTGTCCTTTTTCAGCATTT
This sequence comes from Gavia stellata, assembly GCF_030936135.1. Taxonomy (NCBI): domain Eukaryota; kingdom Metazoa; phylum Chordata; class Aves; order Gaviiformes; family Gaviidae; genus Gavia; species Gavia stellata. The sequence goes on from NC_082637.1 coordinate 53,704,841, forward strand.
ACAGTCTGTAACAAGACTGTCCTCCCAGGTTTGTATGACTAAGCTTAAAAAATGTGTTTGTCAGGAAATACTCTTCAACCTAATGAGGCCTTTGTACCTACTGCAGAGAACATACGACAATGTGAAAGAAATGCTATGGAAACATTTGCTGCATACTGAATGTATTGTAGTTAGGAGTACACAGCAACGTCACTACACTACTTCCATTACACTGAAACAGTCATTTCAACAGAGTAATCCTTTCCTTTGGTACAACGCTCTGCCTTGCTGCTTCTGGTCCTCTTAAGCATATGAACTAACAGAGCGTAATTGACTGCTTTCGCTTTTAACAATTCACTCTCCATACAGTCAGCAAACACACTGCGTTCTAAGGTGCAACATCCGATTCCCTTTCAGTCAGATGCTTGAAGATAGCTGCAAAGCTGAGGAACTACAGAACAGGAGACCTGGGACATCCAGGAGACAGAAAGGAGGCTTCAGCTGTATGTGTGGGTATGCAGTCACCAGTGAAACACTACAGGTGTGGAGCTTCAGGAGAGCATCTGCTTGGATAAAATGAGTATGTTCAGATTACCCACACAACCGTCCTATGAGTGATGCACAGGGGCAGAAAGGATCTAACCGAATACAGGACACTAATCAAAATACAAAATCAAAAAGTTGGTAAGAAAATATTTGTTTACTTATCATTCAGAAGCTGGAAAAAGCACTGGTTATACGCTTAGCTAAATTATAACGTTCGCATGTCTTTTATAGGTAATTTCTCAGTACTTACACAGAACAACGTCCACTGTATGTAGCTCAAGTCAGATTAGATTCATCCCTTTATTTGCTTGCATTACAATTTTCTGAAGCTGTCTTCTGTGCCTCTCTGCCTCAATCAGATAAACTTCTTAACCTATTCCTATTAACGAAACAGTAGGGTGAGCTTCAGAATGGAACTTTTGCTGCCTGCTGATTAGATTGCTTTTAGCAAGGGTAGCATGTTGTGTAACTGAAAAAGCTGGCAGATGACTTGGAAAACAGAATCTTCACTTGAATTCTGAGTGAATGTTTGGGCTCACTGTGTTTGGAAAGCCTTCCTGTTTGTCCTTAGTCCTGTGGTTGCCCAAATACTGCAAGATAGTTAATTGTGCATTTTGATGCCGTTGACTACTGTCTTAGTCTTTTGTGTTTTACTTCAAGCTCAAGCTCTGAACACCCAGAGATGCTTACCAATCTCAGCTTTCATTACGAGGAAATGTTTTTGATCCTTGTGACTGCAGAGGAAAAGCTGAAAAGAAACAAAGAGGAGCAAAGCAGAGAGAGTAAGTAAACAAAACTCCGTGTTTCCCCACTTTCTGACTCTATAGCACCAAAAAACCCCAACAAACCAAAGCCAGGGACTTTGGTGACCAATTTTCTTGAATTCAATTGCAATTTTGCAAATTTTGCAACTTGCAATTTGCAAATTTTCCAAATTTCAGAGCAGAGGTTATGTAGCACCTGTTCAAAACACTAAGGCTATTAGAAGGCTGTTAAAAGGCTAGCTCTATCCTGAAAATATTTTTTTCCCACAGTGGACATTTGGGCAGCCTGATGGATCATTATTCAAAGTCTGTATGAGAGATCTTTGGTCTTGTACGCACTTCTAGGCTCGTTGTAATACTAACTACCTGGGCAATTACCTAAAGGCTATGTACCTCAGGTATCTCAGGGACATCTCGGATACCTCAGAGAAGTAGGACAGGAACTTGACGTCGGGGCCAACACACAGGGCTGTTTACATTTCCCTGGGACTGCAGAACATTTCTGGAGAGTCTTACCTGCTCTTTAACTGACTGAATGCTTCGTGTGTTCTTTCTCTCTCCAGGACGTCCCCTGCCTCCCTGCCTTCAGGGAAAGTACACCAGAGCCTACCGACTCATTGGAACAAGTAACTTTGTTTCTGACCACGCAGAGATACAAATCTGGATACACGTGTAGCAAAATGCCCCTGTGTGAAACCTGGGGAGAAGAACTCAAAGGAGAAGTAACACAGTCACATTGCAAGCACTTCCCTCTTACTTTGACAGAGCGCCTTGGCAAAAAAACCCCAAACCAAACCATGCCAAAACTCGACCGTTAGTCGATATTGTAAGAAGAATACAAAGGCTTTGCTTAGACTGCCAATTCAGCATGCACTGGGTAAGATGGGGAACAACTGAGTTGTATGCATTAACAGCTAAATCCCAAGTTATTCATCAGTGTATGAATAATTATTTTCTCCAGCGTGCCTTGAGTTTGTCTAGATTTAAGAAAATGTTTCACTGTCCTGAGCAGCTCCCTCTTATGGAGTGTGTTATAAATTCCTGGGCACGTAGCCTTTGTGCATGTTTTGGAGAATCCTCAAGTCCAGTAATCAGAAGCAAGCGAGGTGGGACCGGCAGGATACTGCAGCCAAAAGCAGGTATCAAGCTTGTCATTCCAGGCGTAGGGCAGGTCAGGGCAGTATGGCTTCTGGACTGCAGCTGACTGTATGCCTGTAGTCTCACTCAGAGAGACGCATACTCTTTCTTAGGAGTCACTCTTTCCTAATATTCCCTCCTTTTCTTCTCCATCTATATATTCTACGTTTTTTCCTTTCATGACCCCTGTTTAGCTTGTATTTAATGTTTCTGCCCCATAGACAGTACCTCGCTCAAACAATTCTGAAACAAGGAATTGGTGGGCCTTCCCGTGCACATTCAAGTGTGAAAAGGGCGAACGTAAATTAATCCTGAAACAACTCTGCAGACCAAAACTCTTTCATGTAGCCTGCTTTAGTCTTTTGTCTGTTTTAGAACAGGGAGTTTTACCTACTACAATTAAATCCACAAGATAAATAGAGGGAAATTAAACCATGATTTTTTCCCCCACTGTCGAATAGATGGGTTAGTTCTGCTGTATGCAGGTAGTGTCTATCATGCCAATGCAGCTTCTCAGGTCTGTAGTTGTAGTTATTTTAATAATAAGCATATAAATTCTTTAACTTGGCAGATTGTTTGGGATCAACAGAGAAAGACTTTCTTTTTCATCTCTTGGAAAATAATGGTGCTGTCTGGCTGATGAGCACTAGCTCTCCTTTCCAGCATCTTCACACTACGCCAGACAAATTTGACAAGGTGCCAGATCACCCTGTTCCATCTCACCGTAAAGTTTTCAGTAATACAAGAAACACTACTTCATGTATCTTCACATCAGGAAGTACAGGTGAGGATGTGTACTAACAAAGTACAACTGCAGCTCTCTGAAAATTTAGCTGGTATAAATTTAGCAACAAAACAGGTGCACAAAAGGCAGAACTTGAATTTTTAAGCCATGATAGGGAGGAATTCCTTTAGTTAAAAGCATAGTACACTTTAAACCATTTTTGTCTTGGCATAACAAGGGCGTAATTCCAGTTAGTGACCTTTCACATAGCTATTCCATGGCTGAACTTTATTTCTTAAACATAAGGCCAATAAATCCAGTCTCTAACAGCTGCTCAGTGAATTCCAGTGACAGAATTTCACAGGTCTATACTAGAAAGAAATACGGCCAGTTCAAGTGCTTGGGCCTTGGGAGAAAAGTGTTCCTCTGAGACTGACCTGAATAATGAAGCTTCACCTTACTTCACAGGAAGGAAAGGGGAATCCTTCCTCTAGTCAAGCCAAACAACTTTGTAAAAGTCTTTCCTATTGCAAATAGCAGCCGAGCGGCACAGTGGCTCTTCAGAAGCTTTCCCATTCTCGCTTTGTGGTGAGGGAACACTGTGTGCACGGTCGGTCTGCACTCGCCTGTGAAGGGAATGGACTTTCTCCCACAGACAAAGCAGATGAGAGGATTTAATAGCCTTACAGGCAGAAAGACTAAAGAAGCTGAGAGACTAAGGAGACGTACTCATGAGGGAAAGACTAAAAGACGGGACAGACAAAGACTCAGAAGAAAAGACAATTCTCCCTCTACCTTCCAAACATAGTTCTGTTTGCAGCAAAATTATTAACGCAAGCAGTACATTTATAATTATTTGCTTTTCTCCCATTAACAGGTTTCCCAAAAGCCGCTATCATCACTCATCTAAGAGCTCTATCTGCTTGCTTCGCAATTACTCAGTGTGGTGCAGTTTCTCAGCATATGCTCTAGCTCACTCTTCCCTTGTACCACATGAGTGCTTCTCGGCATCAGTGGATGCACTGAATTAGGCAATGTTTGCCTTCTAGTGAATTTTCATTAACTTGAGGATGCTGTAACATTCTGCTGTTTGGTAAGTATCTCCATGTGGTGAGGAACTCAAATATTATGTCTACCAATAGACTTTTGCCATTTTCTCATTTTTATCACCTTCTACGGTCTGCAAAAAGGTCTGAAGCGATGATTTGTCTTGGAACAGAAAAAATAGGGTAACAACTTTCTTCCATGTCCTTTGTTTAGCTTGTATTTAATGTTTCTGCCCCATAGACAGTACCTCGCTCAAACAATTCTGAAACAAGGAATTGGTGGGCCTTCCCGTGCACATTCAAGTGTGAAAAGGGCGAATGTAAATTAATCCTGAAACAACTCTGCAGACCAAAACTCTTTCATGTAGCCTGCTTTAGTCTTTTGTCTGTTTTATTCTACCACAAGTTCTCACTCATACACCATGGCTGTATTTGGCAATAGAAGTAATATAAGAATTCTGTAGCCAGCCTATTATTTATTGAGCTCACTTCTGATCTTGCCTAAAAGAAAACTAGGGCTGAGCCTAGCCTTATGCCATCATGCCTTTCATTTATTTTCTCTTAGGATTTTGCCTATGTGTTTATTGGTGCAGTTTATAAACTCTGCCATTTAGACTGCTCCCAGAGCTGGCTGGAGCTGTAGTGAATCTTGCGTGCTTGTACATGTGGCAAAGGAAAATGAGTGAACGTTTCCAAGTCATAGTCAAGGAGAGCTTAAGAGCCACGAAAGTCATGAGGTCTTCTGTTAGTGCTCTCGGCCAGTAAACAGCAACAGGCTGAGAAAGCCAAAAAGTCAATGAGGGAGCTGTATGAGGTGAAACACAAGGGGTTTTAATGGCACATCTATTGTCAGAGTAAACTTGGAGCTACTTTCATTTTTTTTATGTATAAAAGAAAAAAAACAGGGGGCCTGATATGTGGCATGACCTAATAAAGCAGAATAATCATCAGACTTCGGGATACCTAAGAATGTCACTTGATAAATTAGAGAGGTCAGAAAGTGATGGGTTTAAAAAGTTTGTTTAGAACTTTTAAATGTCATGCTTTACGTACTTTAACTTGGTTTATGCGCTTGCACGCATTAATGCCACAACGCTTTCATTTTTAAGCTGCTCTTTTACCCCCACAACTTTACCTATGCTTTATGGTACATACAAGATCCTGCCTGCGGCAAAAAAATCCACAAGTTAGTATAGTCACGGAATATTGTTCAAAATGTGAGCAAGCTTGATGAACATACCAAAAGTACAGCTTGTCAGTAAAATATTTCTAAACTGCAGAGTGGAGGCCACATCATTTATAAAAGGCTCCCAGACTGCTCAAGTGTTCCTGAATCCTAGATTGTCACACAAGGTGTTTCAAGTATTTGTAGTAATCACGGCTGAACCTTCAAAAAGGAGACCGGTTGATGTTACACACATCAGATTGTAGGGATCTTGTGTGATCTTCACAAGTCGATGACTGTTTCAAAAGATGGCAATTACTGGTTGCCTGAAATACGTTAACAAAGTTAACAGCACTTACGCTAGAAAAGTTTTTTCCCAAATCTTAGTACGTGCTTGTGCATGAGTTAGTTTGAGACTTCAGGGTACTGTTCTAAATACTGAAAATATGATAAATAATGCCAAGTTATGAATCACCATTTATTGCAAATGCCAGAAAATCCTGAGGTGAAACCTGGCTATCTGAGAAGGTACACAGTGTATTGCCTGAGCTGTGTGCATGTTCATCAGACTGCTCAAACCTGTGGAGGATTAGATGATGGTCTCAAATTCCATGGGACCACAAAAACAACGCAGGCAGCGAAGAAGAGCATGTTGGGCGCATCTTACAGATGCACAATACTTAGCATACGTCCATAATACACATACGATACCATACGAATTAACTGTTTGTTTCCAACTTTTTTGGGATTTGCCAGGGTACAATAAACAATCTAGACAAAATTATGACTCCAAGTTTTAAAAAAAAAAAAAAAGTGTCGAATTGCTTCCTGAATTTGTTTTGTTTTATTTGCTTTTTGGATCCTTTTTACATTTCTAAACTTCCAACTTGTTTTTAATTGCTGTGTCTTTTTCATTCTACTGTCACCCTGGCCACATTCTTTACTCTGGATGAACTCCTCTGTCCTGACAAGCTGCACAATCTTTTTCACTCCTTACTCCCTTTTTCTTTTTTATATTGTTCTGGGCCGTTGTATTCAAGTGAACTCCAATATGGTATTTTTAAAAAGTTCTCACATTAAATGGTGGAATTGTAATTAGCTTATTAACTCCCAGTCTCTGTCTTAAAACTCGTTATTAATTATAGTAATGTCTTTTATACCTCTGAAATAACTAATCTATTATTCCCTTCCCCCCCCTCCCCCCCCCCCCCCCCCCCCAGGAAATAATATGGGCTTCCACAGGGCTTTCGCTTTGCACGTGGCTATGCACGTGGCTTTTGACAGTTGCTGGAGGACTAGTGTTGCTGCTTGTGTCTCTGAAGACCTTTTTCCCATCTTTCTGGGAAGATCTGATCGACTTCTTGAGGTGGAAGAGCTTAAAAGCAAGAGCAAAGAAGTGGGCAAGCAGTGAATTCTCTCCATAATTGACCTTTTCATGCAGAGAGTGGGAAAGATTCCCCACAAGCTGTTCCTCATCTCCGAAGGGAAGGTGAACACCTACCAGGATGTGGACAGGAGGATCAGCAGGGTAGCGCAGGTCTTCCTACACTCTGGGAATCTGAAAAAGAGGCGACACAGTGGCCCTGCTGGTGGGTAATGGACCGGACTTCATCTACGTCTGCTTCGGGCTGGCCAAGCTGGGCTGTGTGGTGGCTTTTCTCAACTTCAGCATCCACCCTAGATCTCTCCTGCACTGCGTTAATACACGTGCAGCAAAAGCAGCGGTGACAGGAGAAGGTAAGTTCTGCACTGCGTTTGACTTACTACTGACTTTCTACTGCTTCATGCTTTTGCTCAAAAACAGGAAATCAGAGCCATTCCAAGCTGCAAGCACTTCCTAGAGACATACACATATGCTGGATAAAAAAGAGGGGAAAGCGATAGTCTTGTTGAAATTTCAAATGCATACGCACCAAAAGTATGTGGAATTAATTAGTGTAATAAAGGACTCAGATCTGAAACTCTCCAATGTACCAGCAGAAACAATCATGCGTCAGCAAGAGAGCAGCCTGGGCAGATGCTTTAGCATCATCTCATTGCTGTTTCTATTTATTGGCTTAGGTAGCTACAACTCCACTGACTACAGGGAGACTCAGATTGCCTTTGTTAGTGGTGATTTCCTTCAGCTCGACACCTTCACATACAAATTTATGGTCACTTCAGAACTCTTTTAAAGTGGTGGTCCCAAGGTAGCGCTGCTTGGAGCAAAGAGTACAGCATGTTGAGCTGTAATTTTGGCCCTCTTACTGGCGTATTAGGTAATACTGGGCAATTTATTCAACCTTTCTGCTACTCTTTTCCCACCTTTAATACCGGTTGGCAATACTTCCATAACTCCGTATGAACCCATGAGGGCTCATTAGTTGGTATGTGTACCGAGATTTAAAACAAATGTTCTAACATACCGACTAAATGAAATCCTGTATATTCGCATCACCAAGTAGGAAGAGGGAGTTCCTCAGGACACATACCAGGATGTATGACACAGGTGCAGTTTCTGCTACTAAGGAAATGGACTGAAATCTAGGACTGCTAGGAAAGACCCGTAACCATATTACGCTCTAGGAGGAATGTTTTGTCTCTCTTCTGCTGATCCTGTTGTTTTTATTTCAGCTGAGACTGTTCAGTCTTCTTGACCTCACTTTGTGCGTACTTCCCAGTGTTGTCCTTGCCTTCAAGGACAGAAAAACCCACCTTTAAAATACATTCTTCACAAGGGAACAGCAACAGCAAAATCACACATCTCTACTTCCATTATTAGAAAAAAACCAAACCGTTCCTCTGCCTGACCCTCCCTCCTAGCCATTAGCTTCATGTTTTTCTTGCTCCCTGACAGGTCATTCATGGTTTCAGACAACCTACTCCATAGTCATGTGGTCTCCTTTACAGCTTCTTTAATCTTTTCCTCCAGTCAGGGTGAGAGTCCAATCCTTCCATAATGTGCCAATGTAGCATACGACCGGCCCAGAATTATGTCCTCCAAACAGAGCAAATGAAATGAAATATTTAGTATGTGAACGGAACAAAGTCTCTAAGCTTAATTAATATATTCTAATCAGGTGACATAATGTAATCTGTTAATTATTCAGTAAAATTAATTGTAGGGAAAAAAGTAATGGCCTACAGATTTTCTAACATCTGAACACCATCATTATGCCTCAGAGAACATTCAAACAGTGATAGAAGATACTTCTTATGAAAAATTAAAGCATACACAAACAGGAATGCAGCACACCCATGTGTATTTAGCAACCTTTTCCAAAAGCTGTTCAGCTTGTGATTTTGACTTTTAGAAATGAAAGGCTTAGTCCATGTGATTTAAATCGTTAGCCAACAGTGTATATGCCTTCCTGTATTCATGTAGTATTGCCTGCTTCTTCAACCCGTTAGGCAGCCAGTGGCATAGAGTATAGTGTCCTTTTTCAGCATTTACAGTCTGTAACAAGACTGTCCTCCCAGGTTTGTATGACTAAGCTTAAAAAATGTGTTTGTCAGGAAATACTCTTCAACCTAATGAGGCCTTTGTACCTACTGCAGAGAACATACGACAATGTGAAAGAAATGCTATGGAAACATTTGCTGCATACTGAATGTATTGTAGTTAGGAGTACACAGCAACGTCACTACACTACTTCCATTACACTGAAACAGTCATTTCAACAGAGTAATCCTTTCCTTTGGTACAACGCTCTGCCTTGCTGCTTCTGGTCCTCTTAAGCATATGAACTAACAGAGCGTAATTGACTGCTTTCGCTTTTAACAATTCACTCTCCATACAGTCAGCAAACACACTGCGTTCTAAGGTGCAACATCCGATTCCCTTTCAGTCAGATGCTTGAAGATAGCTGCAAAGCTGAGGAACTACAGAACAGGAGACCTGGGACATCCAGGAGACAGAAAGGAGGCTTCAGCTGTATGTGTGGGTATGCAGTCACCAGTGAAACACTACAGGTGTGGAGCTTCAGGAGAGCATCTGCTTGGATAAAATGAGTATGTTCAGATTACCCACACAACCGTCCTATGAGTGATGCACAGGGGCAGAAAGGATCTAACCGAATACAGGACACTAATCAAAATACAAAATCAAAAAGTTGGTAAGAAAATATTTGTTTACTTATCATTCAGAAGCTGGAAAAAGCACTGGTTATACGCTTAGCTAAATTATAACGTTCGCATGTCTTTTATAGGTAATTTCTCAGTACTTACACAGAACAACGTCCACTGTATGTAGCTCAAGTCAGATTAGATTCATCCCTTTATTTGCTTGCATTACAATTTTCTGAAGCTGTCTTCTGTGCCTCTCTGCCTCAATCAGATAAACTTCTTAACCTATTCCTATTAACGAAACAGTAGGGTGAGCTTCAGAATGGAACTTTTGCTGCCTGCTGATTAGATTGCTTTTAGCAAGGGTAGCATGTTGTGTAACTGAAAAAGCTGGCAGATGACTTGGAAAACAGAATCTTCACTTGAATTCTGAGTGAATGTTTGGGCTCACTGTGTTTGGAAAGCCTTCCTGTTTGTCCTTAGTCCTGTGGTTGCCCAAATACTGCAAGATAGTTAATTGTGCATTTTGATGCCGTTGACTACTGTCTTAGTCTTTTGTGTTTTACTTCAAGCTCAAGCTCTGAACACCCAGAGATGCTTACCAATCTCAGCTTTCATTACGAGGAAATGTTTTTGATCCTTGTGACTGCAGAGGAAAAGCTGAAAAGAAACAAAGAGGAGCAAAGCAGAGAGAGTAAGTAAACAAAACTCCGTGTTTCCCCACTTTCTGACTCTATAGCACCAAAAAACCCCAACAAACCAAAGCCAGGGACTTTGGTGACCAATTTTCTTGAATTCAATTGCAATTTTGCAAATTTTGCAACTTGCAATTTGCAAATTTTCCAAATTTCAGAGCAGAGGTTATGTAGCACCTGTTCAAAACACTAAGGCTATTAGAAGGCTGTTAAAAGGCTAGCTCTATCCTGAAAATATTTTTTTCCCACAGTGGACATTTGGGCAGCCTGATGGATCATTATTCAAAGTCTGTATGAGAGATCTTTGGTCTTGTACGCACTTCTAGGCTCGTTGTAATACTAACTACCTGGGCAATTACCTAAAGGCTATGTACCTCAGGTATCTCAGGGACATCTCGGATACCTCAGAGAAGTAGGACAGGAACTTGACGTCGGGGCCAACACACAGGGCTGTTTACATTTCCCTGGGACTGCAGAACATTTCTGGAGAGTCTTACCTGCTCTTTAACTGACTGAATGCTTCGTGTGTTCTTTCTCTCTCCAGGACGTCCCCTGCCTCCCTGCCTTCAGGGAAAGTACACCAGAGCCTACCGACTCATTGGAACAAGTAACTTTGTTTCTGACCACGCAGAGATACAAATCTGGATACACGTGTAGCAAAATGCCCCTGTGTGAAACCTGGGGAGAAGAACTCAAAGGAGAAGTAACACAGTCACATTGCAAGCACTTCCCTCTTACTTTGACAGAGCGCCTTGGCAAAAAAACCCCAAACCAAACCATGCCAAAACTCGACCGTTAGTCGATATTGTAAGAAGAATACAAAGGCTTTGCTTAGACTGCCAATTCAGCATGCACTGGGTAAGATGGGGAACAACTGAGTTGTATGCATTAACAGCTAAATCCCAAGTTATTCATCAGTGTATGAATAATTATTTTCTCCAGCGTGCCTTGAGTTTGTCTAGATTTAAGAAAATGTTTCACTGTCCTGAGCAGCTCCTTCTTATGGAGTGTGTTATAAATTCCTGGGCACGTAGCCTTTGTGCATGTTTTGGAGAATCCTCAAGTCCAGTAATCAGAAGCAAGCGAGGTGGGACCGGCAGGATACTGCAGCCAAAAGCAGGTATCAAGCTTGTCATTCCAGGCGTAGGGCAGGTCAGGGCAGTATGGCTTCTGGACTGCAGCTGACTGTATGCCTGTAGTCTCACTCAGAGAGACGCATACTCTTTCTTAGGAGTCACTCTTTCCTAATATTCCCTCCTTTTCTTCTCCATCTATATATTCTACGTTTTTTCCTTTCATGACCCCTGTTTAGCTTGTATTTAATGTTTCTGCCCCATAGACAGTACCTCGCTCAAACAATTCTGAAACAAGGAATTGGTGGGCCTTCCCGTGCACATTCAAGTGTGAAAAGGGCGAACGTAAATTAATCCTGAAACAACTCTGCAGACCAAAACTCTTTCATGTAGCCTGCTTTAGTCTTTTGTCTGTTTTAGAACAGGGAGTTTTACCTACTACAATTAAATCCACAAGATAAATAGAGGGAAATTAAACCATGATTTTTTCCCCCACTGTCGAATAGATGGGTTAGTTCTGCTGTATGCAGGTAGTGTCTATCATGCCAATGCAGCTTCTCAGGTCTGTAGTTGTAGTTATTTTAATAATAAGCATATAAATTCTTTAACTTGGCAGATTGTTTGGGATCAACAGAGAAAGACTTTCTTTTTCATCTCTTGGAAAATAATGGTGCTGTCTGGCTGATGAGCACTAGCTCTCCTTTCCAGCATCTTCACACTACGCCAGACAAATTTGACAAGGTGCCAGATCACCCTGTTCCATCTCACCGTAAAGTTTTCAGTAATACAAGAAACACTACTTCATGTATCTTCACATCAGGAAGTACAGGTGAGGATGTGTACTAACAAAGTACAACTGCAGCTCTCTGAAAATTTAGCTGGTATAAATTTAGCAACAAAACAGGTGCACAAAAGGCAGAACTTGAATTTTTAAGCCATGATAGGGAGGAATTCCTTTAGTTAAAAGCATAGTACACTTTAAACCATTTTTGTCTTGGCATAACAAGGGCGTAATTCCAGTTAGTGACCTTTCACATAGCTATTCCATGGCTGAACTTTATTTCTTAAACATAAGGCCAATAAATCCAGTCTCTAACAGCTGCTCAGTGAATTCCAGTGACAGAATTTCACAGGTCTATACTAGAAAGAAATACGGCCAGTTCAAGTGCTTGGGCCTTGGGAGAAAAGTGTTCCTCTGAGACTGACCTGAATAATGAAGCTTCACCTTACTTCACAGGAAGGAAAGGGGAATCCTTCCTCTAGTCAAGCCAAACAACTTTGTAAAAGTCTTTCCTATTGCAAATAGCAGCCGAGCGGCACAGTGGCTCTTCAGAAGCTTTCCCATTCTCGCTTTGTGGTGAGGGAACACTGTGTGCACGGTCGGTCTGCACTCGCCTGTGAAGGGAATGGACTTTCTCCCACAGACAAAGCAGATGAGAGGATTTAATAGCCTTACAGGCAGAAAGACTAAAGAAGCTGAGAGACTAAGGAGACGTACTCATGAGGGAAAGACTAAAAGACGGGACAGACAAAGACTCAGAAGAAAAGACAATTCTCCCTCTACCTTCCAAACATAGTTCTGTTTGCAGCAAAATTATTAACGCAAGCAGTACATTTATAATTATTTGCTTTTCTCCCATTAACAGGTTTCCCAAAAGCCGCTATCATCACTCATCTAAGAGCTCTATCTGCTTGCTTCGCAATTACTCAGTGTGGTGCAGTTTCTCAGCATATGCTCTAGCTCACTCTTCCCTTGTACCACATGAGTGCTTCTCGGCATCAGTGGATGCACTGAATTAGGCAATGTTTGCCTTCTAGTGAATTTTCATTAACTTGAGGATGCTGTAACATTCTGCTGTTTGGTAAGTATCTCCATGTGGTGAGGAACTCAAATATTATGTCTACCAATAGACTTTTGCCATTTTCTCATTTTTATCACCTTCTACGGTCTGCAAAAAGGTCTGAAGCGATGATTTGTCTTGGAACAGAAAAAATAGGGTAACAACTTTCTTCCATGTCCTTTGTTTAGCTTGTATTTAATGTTTCTGCCCCATAGACAGTACCTCGCTCAAACAATTCTGAAACAAGGAATTGGTGGGCCTTCCCGTGCACATTCAAGTGTGAAAAGGGCGAATGTAAATTAATCCTGAAACAACTCTGCAGACCAAAACTCTTTCATGTAGCCTGCTTTAGTCTTTTGTCTGTTTTATTCTACCACAAGTTCTCACTCATACACCATGGCTGTATTTGGCAATAGAAGTAATATAAGAATTCTGTAGCCAGCCTATTATTTATTGAGCTCACTTCTGATCTTGCCTAAAAGAAAACTAGGGCTGAGCCTAGCCTTATGCCATCATGCCTTTCATTTATTTTCTCTTAGGATTTTGCCTATGTGTTTATTGGTGCAGTTTATAAACTCTGCCATTTAGACTGCTCCCAGAGCTGGCTGGAGCTGTAGTGAATCTTGCGTGCTTGTACATGTGGCAAAGGAAAATGAGTGAACGTTTCCAAGTCATAGTCAAGGAGAGCTTAAGAGCCACGAAAGTCATGAGGTCTTCTGTTAGTGCTCTCGGCCAGTAAACAGCAACAGGCTGAGAAAGCCAAAAAGTCAATGAGGGAGCTGTATGAGGTGAAACACAAGGGGTTTTAATGGCACATCTATTGTCAGAGTAAACTTGGAGCTACTTTCATTTTTTTTATGTATAAAAGAAAAAAACAGGGGGCCTGATATGTGGCATGACCTAATAAAGCAGAATAATCATCAGACTTCGGGATACCTAAGAATGTCACTTGATAAATTAGAGAGGTCAGAAAGTGATGGGTTTAAAAAGTTTGTTTAGAACTTTTAAATGTCATGCTTTACGTACTTTAACTTGGTTTATGCGCTTGCACGCATTAATGCCACAACGCTTTCATTTTTAAGCTGCTCTTTTACCCCCACAACTTTACCTATGCTTTATGGTACATACAAGATCCTGCCTGCGGCAAAAAAATCCACAAGTTAGTATAGTCACGGAATATTGTTCAAAATGTGAGCAAGCTTGATGAACATACCAAAAGTACAGCTTGTCAGTAAAATATTTCTAAACTGCAGAGTGGAGGCCACATCATTTAGAAAAGGCTCCCAGACTGCTCAAGTGTTCCTGAATCCTAGATTGTCACACAAGGTGTTTCAAGTATTTGTAGTAATCACGGCTGAACCTTCAAAAAGGAGACCGGTTGATGTTACACACATCAGATTGTAGGGATCTTGTGTGATCTTCACAAGTCGATGACTGTTTCAAAAGATGGCAATTACTGGTTGCCTGAAATACGTTAACAAAGTTAACAGCACTTACGCTAGAAAAGTTTTTTCCCAAATCTTAGTACGTGCTTGTGCATGAGTTAGTTTGAGACTTCAGGGTACTGTTCTAAATACTGAAAATATGATAAATAATGCCAAGTTATGAATCACCATTTATTGCAAATGCCAGAAAATCCTGAGGTGAAACCTGGCTATCTGAGAAGGTACACAGTGTATTGCCTGAGCTGTGTGCATGTTCATCAGACTGCTCAAACCTGTGGAGGATTAGATGATGGTCTCAAATTCCATGGGACCACAAAAACAACGCAGGCAGCGAAGAAGAGCATGTTGGGCGCATCTTACAGATGCACAATACTTAGCATACGTCCATAATACACATACGATACCATACGAATTAACTGTTTGTTTCCAACTTTTTTGGGATTTGCCAGGGTACAATAAACAATCTAGACAAAATTATGACTCCAAGTTTTAAAAAAAAAAAAAAAGTGTCGAATTGCTTCCTGAATTTGTTTTGTTTTATTTGCTTTTTGGATCCTTTTTACATTTCTAAACTTCCAACTTGTTTTTAATTGCCAGTGTCTTTTTCATTCTACTGTCACCCTGGCCACATTCTTTACTCTGGATGAACTCCTCTGTCCTGACAAGCTGCACAATCTTTTTCACTCCTTACTCCCTTTTTCTTTTTTATATTGTTCTGGGCCGTTGTATTCAAGTGAACTCCAATATGGTATTTTTAAAAGTTCTCACATTAAATGGTGGAATTGTAATTAGCTTATTAACTCCCAGTCTCTGTCTTAAAACTCGTTATTAATTATAGTAATGTCTTTTATACCTCTGAAATAACTAATCTATTATTCCCTTCCCCCCCTCCCCCCCCCCCCCCCCCCCCCAGGAAATAATATGGGCTTCCACAGGGCTTTCGCTTTGCACGTGGCTATGCACGTGGCTTTTGACAGTTGCTGGAGGACTAGTGTTGCTGCTTGTGTCTCTGAAGACCTTTTTCCCATCTTTCTGGGAAGATCTGATCGACTTCTTGAGGTGGAAGAGCTTAAAAGCAAGAGCAAAGAAGTGGGCAAGCAGTGGAATTCTCTCCATAATTGACCTTTTCATGCAGAGAGTGGGAAAGATTCCCCACAAGCTGTTCCTCATCTCCGAAGGGAAGGTGAACACCTACCAGGATGTGGACAGGAGGATCAGCAGGGTAGCGCAGGTCTTCCTACACTCTGGGAATCTGAAAAAGAGGCGACACAGTGGCCCTGCTGGTGGGTAATGGACCGGACTTCATCTACGTCTGCTTCGGGCTGGCCAAGCTGGGCTGTGTGGTGGCTTTTCTCAACTTCAGCATCCACCCTAGATCTCTCCTGCACTGCGTTAATACACGTGCAGCAAAAGCAGCGGTGACAGGAGAAGGTAAGTTCTGCACTGCGTTTGACTTACTACTGACTTTCTACTGCTTCATGCTTTTGCTCAAAAACAGGAAATCAGAGCCATTCCAAGCTGCAAGCACTTCCTAGAGACATACACATATGCTGGATAAAAAAGAGGGGAAAGCGATAGTCTTGTTGAAATTTCAAATGCATACGCACCAAAAGTATGTGGAATTAATTAGTGTAATAAAGGACTCAGATCTGAAACTCTCCAATGTACCAGCAGAAACAATCATGCGTCAGCAAGAGAGCAGCCTGGGCAGATGCTTTAGCATCATCTCATTGCTGTTTCTATTTATTGGCTTAGGTAGCTACAACTCCACTGACTACAGGGAGACTCAGATTGCCTTTGTTAGTGGTGATTTCCTTCAGCTCGACACCTTCACATACAAATTTATGGTCACTTCAGAACTCTTTTAAAGTGGTGGTCCCAAGGTAGCGCTGCTTGGAGCAAAGAGTACAGCATGTTGAGCTGTAATTTTGGCCCTCTTACTGGCGTATTAGGTAATACTGGGCAATTTATTCAACCTTTCTGCTACTCTTTTCCCACCTTTAATACCGGTTGGCAATACTTCCATAACTCCGTATGAACCCATGAGGGCTCATTAGTTGGTATGTGTACCGAGATTTAAAACAAATGTTCTAACATACCGACTAAATGAAATCCTGTATATTCGCATCACCAAGTAGGAAGAGGGAGTTCCTCAGGACACATACCAGGATGTATGACACAGGTGCAGTTTCTGCTACTAAGGAAATGGACTGAAATCTAGGACTGCTAGGAAAGACCCGTAACCATATTACGCTCTAGGAGGAATGTTTTGTCTCTCTTCTGCTGATCCTGTTGTTTTTATTTCAGCTGAGACTGTTCAGTCTTCTTGACCTCACTTTGTGCGTACTTCCCAGTGTTGTCCTTGCCTTCAAGGACAGAAAAACCCACCTTTAAAATACATTCTTCACAAGGGAACAGCAACAGCAAAATCACACATCTCTACTTCCATTATTAGAAAAAAACCAAACCGTTCCTCTGCCTGACCCTCCCTCCTAGCCATTAGCTTCATGTTTTTCTTGCTCCCTGACAGGTCATTCATGGTTTCAGACAACCTACTCCATAGTCATGTGGTCTCCTTTACAGCTTCTTTAATCTTTTCCTCCAGTCAGGGTGAGAGTCCAATCCTTCCATAATGTGCCAATGTAGCATACGACCGGCCCAGAATTATGTCCTCCAAACAGAGCAAATGAAATGAAATATTTAGTATGTGAACGGAACAAAGTCTCTAAGCTTAATTAATATATTCTAATCAGGTGACATAATGTAATCTGTTAATTATTCAGTAAAATTAATTGTAGGGAAAAAAGTAATGGCCTACAGATTTTCTAACATCTGAACACCATCATTATGCCTCAGAGAACATTCAAACAGTGATAGAAGATACTTCTTATGAAAAATTAAAGCATACACAAACAGGAATGCAGCACACCCATGTGTATTTAGCAACCTTTTCCAAAAGCTGTTCAGCTTGTGATTTTGACTTTTAGAAATGAAAGGCTTAGTCCATGTGATTTAAATCGTTAGCCAACAGTGTATATGCCTTCCTGTATTCATGTAGTATTGCCTGCTTCTTCAACCCGTTAGGCAGCCAGTGGCATAGAGTATAGTGTCCTTTTTCAGCATTTACAGTCTGTAACAAGACTGTCCTCCCAGGTTTGTATGACTAAGCTTAAAAAATGTGTTTGTCAGGAAATACTCTTCAACCTAATGAGGCCTTTGTACCTACTGCAGAGAACATACGACAATGTGAAAGAAATGCTATGGAAACATTTGCTGCATACTGAATGTATTGTAGTTAGGAGTACACAGCAACGTCACTACACTACTTCCATTACACTGAAACAGTCATTTCAACAGAGTAATCCTTTCCTTTGGTACAACGCTCTGCCTTGCTGCTTCTGGTCCTCTTAAGCATATGAACTAACAGAGCGTAATTGACTGCTTTCGCTTTTAACAATTCACTCTCCATACAGTCAGCAAACACACTGCGTTCTAAGGTGCAACATCCGATTCCCTTTCAGTCAGATGCTTGAAGATAGCTGCAAAGCTGAGGAACTACAGAACAGGAGACCTGGGACATCCAGGAGACAGAAAGGAGGCTTCAGCTGTATGTGTGGGTATGCAGTCACCAGTGAAACACTACAGGTGTGGAGCTTCAGGAGAGCATCTGCTTGGATAAAATGAGTATGTTCAGATTACCCACACAACCGTCCTATGAGTGATGCACAGGGGCAGAAAGGATCTAACCGAATACAGGACACTAATCAAAATACAAAATCAAAAAGTTGGTAAGAAAATATTTGTTTACTTATCATTCAGAAGCTGGAAAAAGCACTGGTTATACGCTTAGCTAAATTATAACGTTCGCATGTCTTTTATAGGTAATTTCTCAGTACTTACACAGAACAACGTCCACTGTATGTAGCTCAAGTCAGATTAGATTCATCCCTTTATTTGCTTGCATTACAATTTTCTGAAGCTGTCTTCTGTGCCTCTCTGCCTCAATCAGATAAACTTCTTAACCTATTCCTATTAACGAAACAGTAGGGTGAGCTTCAGAATGGAACTTTTGCTGCCTGCTGATTAGATTGCTTTTAGCAAGGGTAGCATGTTGTGTAACTGAAAAAGCTGGCAGATGACTTGGAAAACAGAATCTTCACTTGAATTCTGAGTGAATGTTTGGGCTCACTGTGTTTGGAAAGCCTTCCTGTTTGTCCTTAGTCCTGTGGTTGCCCAAATACTGCAAGATAGTTAATTGTGCATTTTGATGCCGTTGACTACTGTCTTAGTCTTTTGTGTTTTACTTCAAGCTCAAGCTCTGAACACCCAGAGATGCTTACCAATCTCAGCTTTCATTACGAGGAAATGTTTTTGATCCTTGTGACTGCAGAGGAAAAGCTGAAAAGAAACAAAGAGGAGCAAAGCAGAGAGAGTAAGTAAACAAAACTCCGTGTTTCCCCACTTTCTGACTCTATAGCACCAAAAAACCCCAACAAACCAAAGCCAGGGACTTTGGTGACCAATTTTCTTGAATTCAATTGCAATTTTGCAAATTTTGCAACTTGCAATTTGCAAATTTTCCAAATTTCAGAGCAGAGGTTATGTAGCACCTGTTCAAAACACTAAGGCTATTAGAAGGCTGTTAAAAGGCTAGCTCTATCCTGAAAATATTTTTTTCCCACAGTGGACATTTGGGCAGCCTGATGGATCATTATTCAAAGTCTGTATGAGAGATCTTTGGTCTTGTACGCACTTCTAGGCTCGTTGTAATACTAACTACCTGGGCAATTACCTAAAGGCTATGTACCTCAGGTATCTCAGGGACATCTCGGATACCTCAGAGAAGTAGGACAGGAACTTGACGTCGGGGCCAACACACAGGGCTGTTTACATTTCCCTGGGACTGCAGAACATTTCTGGAGAGTCTTACCTGCTCTTTAACTGACTGAATGCTTCGTGTGTTCTTTCTCTCTCCAGGACGTCCCCTGCCTCCCTGCCTTCAGGGAAAGTACACCAGAGCCTACCGACTCATTGGAACAAGTAACTTTGTTTCTGACCACGCAGAGATACAAATCTGGATACACGTGTAGCAAAATGCCCCTGTGTGAAACCTGGGGAGAAGAACTCAAAGGAGAAGTAACACAGTCACATTGCAAGCACTTCCCTCTTACTTTGACAGAGCGCCTTGGCAAAAAAACCCCAAACCAAACCATGCCAAAACTCGACCGTTAGTCGATATTGTAAGAAGAATACAAAGGCTTTGCTTAGACTGCCAATTCAGCATGCACTGGGTAAGATGGGGAACAACTGAGTTGTATGCATTAACAGCTAAATCCCAAGTTATTCATCAGTGTATGAATAATTATTTTCTCCAGCGTGCCTTGAGTTTGTCTAGATTTAAGAAAATGTTTCACTGTCCTGAGCAGCTCCTTCTTATGGAGTGTGTTATAAATTCCTGGGCACGTAGCCTTTGTGCATGTTTTGGAGAATCCTCAAGTCCAGTAATCAGAAGCAAGCGAGGTGGGACCGGCAGGATACTGCAGCCAAAAGCAGGTATCAAGCTTGTCATTCCAGGCGTAGGGCAGGTCAGGGCAGTATGGCTTCTGGACTGCAGCTGACTGTATGCCTGTAGTCTCACTCAGAGAGACGCATACTCTTTCTTAGGAGTCACTCTTTCCTAATATTCCCTCCTTTTCTTCTCCATCTATATATTCTACGTTTTTTCCTTTCATGACCCCTGTTTAGCTTGTATTTAATGTTTCTGCCCCATAGACAGTACCTCGCTCAAACAATTCTGAAACAAGGAATTGGTGGGCCTTCCTGTGCACATTCAAGTGTGAAAAGGGCGAACGTAAATTAATCCTGAAACAACTCTGCAGACCAAAACTCTTTCATGTAGCCTGCTTTAGTCTTTTGTCTGTTTTAGAACAGGGAGTTTTACCTACTACAATTAAATCCACAAGATAAATAGAGGGAAATTAAACCATGATTTTTTCCCCCACTGTCGAATAGATGGGTTAGTTCTGCTGTATGCAGGTAGTGTCTATCATGCCAATGCAGCTTCTCGGGTCTGTAGTTGTAGTTATTTTAATAATAAGCATATAAATTCTTTAACTTGGCAGATTGTTTGGGATCAACAGAGAAAGACTTTCTTTTTCATCTCTTGGAAAATAATGGTGCTGTCTGGCTGATGAGCACTAGCTCTCCTTTCCAGCATCTTCACACTACGCCAGACAAATTTGACAAGGTGCCAGATCACCCTGTTCCATCTCACCGTAAAGTTTTCAGTAATACAAGAAACACTACTTCATGTATCTTCACATCAGGAAGTACAGGTGAGGATGTGTACTAACAAAGTACAACTGCAGCTCTCTGAAAATTTAGCTGGTATAAATTTAGCAACAAAACAGGTGCACAAAAGGCAGAACTTGAATTTTTAAGCCATGATAGGGAGGAATTCCTTTAGTTAAAAGCATAGTACACTTTAAACCATTTTTGTCTTGGCATAACAAGGGCGTAATTCCAGTTAGTGACCTTTCACATAGCTATTCCATGGCTGAACTTTATTTCTTAAACATAAGGCCAATAAATCCAGTCTCTAACAGCTGCTCAGTGAATTCCAGTGACAGAATTTCACAGGTCTATACTAGAAAGAAATACGGCCAGTTCAAGTGCTTGGGCCTTGGGAGAAAAGTGTTCCTCTGAGACTGACCTGAATAATGAAGCTTCACCTTACTTCACAGGAAGGAAAGGGGAATCCTTCCTCTAGTCAAGCCAAACAACTTTGTAAAAGTCTTTCCTATTGCAAATAGCAGCCGAGCGGCACAGTGGCTCTTCAGAAGCTTTCCCATTCTCGCTTTGTGGTGAGGGAACACTGTGTGCACGGTCGGTCTGCACTCGCCTGTGAAGGGAATGGACTTTCTCCCACAGACAAAGCAGATGAGAGGATTTAATAGCCTTACAGGCAGAAAGACTAAAGAAGCTGAGAGACTAAGGAGACGTACTCATGAGGGAAAGACTAAAAGACGGGACAGACAAAGACTCAGAAGAAAAGACAATTCTCCCTCTACCTTCCAAACATAGTTCTGTTTGCAGCAAAATTATTAACGCAAGCAGTACATTTATAATTATTTGCTTTTCTCCCATTAACAGGTTTCCCAAAAGCCGCTATCATCACTCATCTAAGAGCTCTATCTGCTTGCTTCGCAATTACTCAGTGTGGTGCAGTTTCTCAGCATATGCTCTAGCTCACTCTTCCCTTGTACCACATGAGTGCTTCTCGGCATCAGTGGATGCACTGAATTAGGCAATGTTTGCCTTCTAGTGAATTTTCATTAACTTGAGGATGCTGTAACATTCTGCTGTTTGGTAAGTATCTCCATGTGGTGAGGAACTCAAATATTATGTCTACCAATAGACTTTTGCCATTTTCTCATTTTTATCACCTTCTACGGTCTGCAAAAAGGTCTGAAGCGATGATTTGTCTTGGAACAGAAAAAATAGGGTAACAACTTTCTTCCATGTCCTTTGTTTAGCTTGTATTTAATGTTTCTGCCCCATAGACAGTACCTCGCTCAAACAATTCTGAAACAAGGAATTGGTGGGCCTTCCCGTGCACATTCAAGTGTGAAAAGGGCGAATGTAAATTAATCCTGAAACAACTCTGCAGACCAAAACTCTTTCATGTAGCCTGCTTTAGTCTTTTGTCTGTTTTATTCTACCACAAGTTCTCACTCATACACCATGGCTGTATTTGGCAATAGAAGTAATATAAGAATTCTGTAGCCAGCCTATTATTTATTGAGCTCACTTCTGATCTTGCCTAAAAGAAAACTAGGGCTGAGCCTAGCCTTATGCCATCATGCCTTTCATTTATTTTCTCTTAGGATTTTGCCTATGTGTTTATTGGTGCAGTTTATAAACTCTGCCATTTAGACTGCTCCCAGAGCTGGCTGGAGCTGTAGTGAATCTTGCGTGCTTGTACATGTGGCAAAGGAAAATGAGTGAACGTTTCCAAGTCATAGTCAAGGAGAGCTTAAGAGCCACGAAAGTCATGAGGTCTTCTGTTAGTGCTCTCGGCCAGTAAACAGCAACAGGCTGAGAAAGCCAAAAAGTCAATGAGGGAGCTGTATGAGGTGAAACACAAGGGGTTTTAATGGCACATCTATTGTCAGAGTAAACTTGGAGCTACTTTCATTTTTTTTATGTATAAAAGAAAAAAACAGGGGGCCTGATATGTGGCATGACCTAATAAAGCAGAATAATCATCAGACTTCGGGATACCTAAGAATGTCACTTGATAAATTAGAGAGGTCAGAAAGTGATGGGTTTAAAAAGTTTGTTTAGAACTTTTAAATGTCATGCTTTACGTACTTTAACTTGGTTTATGCGCTTGCACGCATTAATGCCACAACGCTTTCATTTTTAAGCTGCTCTTTTACCCCCACAACTTTACCTATGCTTTATGGTACATACAAGATCCTGCCTGCGGCAAAAAAATCCACAAGTTAGTATAGTCACGGAATATTGTTCAAAATGTGAGCAAGCTTGATGAACATACCAAAAGTACAGCTTGTCAGTAAAATATTTCTAAACTGCAGAGTGGAGGCCACATCATTTAGAAAAGGCTCCCAGACTGCTCAAGTGTTCCTGAATCCTAGATTGTCACACAAGGTGTTTCAAGTATTTGTAGTAATCACGGCTGAACCTTCAAAAAGGAGACCGGTTGATGTTACACACATCAGATTGTAGGGATCTTGTGTGATCTTCACAAGTCGATGACTGTTTCAAAAGATGGCAATTACTGGTTGCCTGAAATACGTTAACAAAGTTAACAGCACTTACGCTAGAAAAGTTTTTTCCCAAATCTTAGTACGTGCTTGTGCATGAGTTAGTTTGAGACTTCAGGGTACTGTTCTAAATACTGAAAATATGATAAATAATGCCAAGTTATGAATCACCATTTATTGCAAATGCCAGAAAATCCTGAGGTGAAACCTGGCTATCTGAGAAGGTACACAGTGTATTGCCTGAGCTGTGTGCATGTTCATCAGACTGCTCAAACCTGTGGAGGATTAGATGATGGTCTCAAATTCCATGGGACCACAAAAACAACGCAGGCAGCGAAGAAGAGCATGTTGGGCGCATCTTACAGATGCACAATACTTAGCATACGTCCATAATACACATACGATACCATACGAATTAACTGTTTGTTTCCAACTTTTTTGGGATTTGCCAGGGTACAATAAACAATCTAGACAAAATTATGACTCCAAGTTTTAAAAAAAAAAAAAAAGTGTCGAATTGCTTCCTGAATTTGTTTTGTTTTATTTGCTTTTTGGATCCTTTTTACATTTCTAAACTTCCAACTTGTTTTTAATTGCCAGTGTCTTTTTCATTCTACTGTCACCCTGGCCACATTCTTTACTCTGGATGAACTCCTCTGTCCTGACAAGCTGCACAATCTTTTTCACTCCTTACTCCCTTTTTCTTTTTTATATTGTTCTGGGCCGTTGTATTCAAGTGAACTCCAATATGGTATTTTTAAAAGTTCTCACATTAAATGGTGGAATTGTAATTAGCTTATTAACTCCCAGTCTCTGTCTTAAAACTCGTTATTAATTATAGTAATGTCTTTTATACCTCTGAAATAACTAATCTATTATTCCCTTCCCCCCCTCCCCCCCCCCCCCCCCCCCCCAGGAAATAATATGGACTTCCACAGGGCTTTCGCTTTGCACGTGGCTATGCACGTGGCTTTTGACAGTTGCTGGAGGACTAGTGTTGCTGCTTGTGTCTCTGAAGACCTTTTTCCCATCTTTCTGGGAAGATCTGATCGACTTCTTGAGGTGGAAGAGCTTAAAAGCAAGAGCAAAGAAGTGGGCAAGCAGTGGAATTCTCTCCATAATTGACCTTTTCATGCAGAGAGTGGGAAAGATTCCCCACAAGCTGTTCCTCATCTCCGAAGGGAAGGTGAACACCTACCAGGATGTGGACAGGAGGATCAGCAGGGTAGCGCAGGTCTTCCTACACTCTGGGAATCTGAAAAAGAGGCGACACAGTGGCCCTGCTGGTGGGTAATGGACCGGACTTCATCTACGTCTGCTTCGGGCTGGCCAAGCTGGGCTGTGTGGTGGCTTTTCTCAACTTCAGCATCCACCCTAGATCTCTCCTGCACTGCGTTAATACACGTGCAGCAAAAGCAGCGGTGACAGGAGAAGGTAAGTTCTGCACTGCGTTTGACTTACTACTGACTTTCTACTGCTTCATGCTTTTGCTCAAAAACAGGAAATCAGAGCCATTCCAAGCTGCAAGCACTTCCTAGAGACATACACATATGCTGGATAAAAAAGAGGGGAAAGCGATAGTCTTGTTGAAATTTCAAATGCATACGCACCAAAAGTATGTGGAATTAATTAGTGTAATAAAGGACTCAGATCTGAAACTCTCCAATGTACCAGCAGAAACAATCATGCGTCAGCAAGAGAGCAGCCTGGGCAGATGCTTTAGCATCATCTCATTGCTGTTTCTATTTATTGGCTTAGGTAGCTACAACTCCACTGACTACAGGGAGACTCAGATTGCCTTTGTTAGTGGTGATTTCCTTCAGCTCGACACCTTCACATACAAATTTATGGTCACTTCAGAACTCTTTTAAAGTGGTGGTCCCAAGGTAGCGCTGCTTGGAGCAAAGAGTACAGCATGTTGAGCTGTAATTTTGGCCCTCTTACTGGCGTATTAGGTAATACTGGGCAATTTATTCAACCTTTCTGCTACTCTTTTCCCACCTTTAATACCGGTTGGCAATACTTCCATAACTCCGTATGAACCCATGAGGGCTCATTAGTTGGTATGTGTACCGAGATTTAAAACAAATGTTCTAACATACCGACTAAATGAAATCCTGTATATTCGCATCACCAAGTAGGAAGAGGGAGTTCCTCAGGACACATACCAGGATGTATGACACAGGTGCAGTTTCTGCTACTAAGGAAATGGACTGAAATCTAGGACTGCTAGGAAAGACCCGTAACCATATTACGCTCTAGGAGGAATGTTTTGTCTCTCTTCTGCTGATCCTGTTGTTTTTATTTCAGCTGAGACTGTTCAGTCTTCTTGACCTCACTTTGTGCGTACTTCCCAGTGTTGTCCTTGCCTTCAAGGACAGAAAAACCCACCTTTAAAATACATTCTTCACAAGGGAACAGCAACAGCAAAATCACACATCTCTACTTCCATTATTAGAAAAAAACCAAACCGTTCCTCTGCCTGACCCTCCCTCCTAGCCATTAGCTTCATGTTTTTCTTGCTCCCTGACAGGTCATTCATGGTTTCAGACAACCTACTCCATAGTCATGTGGTCTCCTTTACAGCTTCTTTAATCTTTTCCTCCAGTCAGGGTGAGAGTCCAATCCTTCCATAATGTGCCAATGTAGCATACGACCGGCCCAGAATTATGTCCTCCAAACAGAGCAAATGAAATGAAATATTTAGTATGTGAACGGAACAAAGTCTCTAAGCTTAATTAATATATTCTAATCAGGTGACATAATGTAATCTGTTAATTATTCAGTAAAATTAATTGTAGGGAAAAAAGTAATGGCCTACAGATTTTCTAACATCTGAACACCATCATTATGCCTCAGAGAACATTCAAACAGTGATAGAAGATACTTCTTATGAAAAATTAAAGCATACACAAACAGGAATGCAGCACACCCATGTGTATTTAGCAACCTTTTCCAAAAGCTGTTCAGCTTGTGATTTTGACTTTTAGAAATGAAAGGCTTAGTCCATGTGATTTAAATCGTTAGCCAACAGTGTATATGCCTTCCTGTATTCATGTAGTATTGCCTGCTTCTTCAACCCGTTAGGCAGCCAGTGGCATAGAGTATAGTGTCCTTTTTCAGCATTTACAGTCTGTAACAAGACTGTCCTCCCAGGTTTGTATGACTAAGCTTAAAAAATGTGTTTGTCAGGAAATACTCTTCAACCTAATGAGGCCTTTGTACCTACTGCAGAGAACATACGACAATGTGAAAGAAATGCTATGGAAACATTTGCTGCATACTGAATGTATTGTAGTTAGGAGTACACAGCAACGTCACTACACTACTTCCATTACACTGAAACAGTCATTTCAACAGAGTAATCCTTTCCTTTGGTACAACGCTCTGCCTTGCTGCTTCTGGTCCTCTTAAGCATATGAACTAACAGAGCGTAATTGACTGCTTTCGCTTTTAACAATTCACTCTCCATACAGTCAGCAAACACACTGCGTTCTAAGGTGCAACGTCCGATTCCCTTTCAGTCAGATGCTTGAAGATAGCTGCAAAGCTGAGGAACTACAGAACAGGAGACCTGGGACATCCAGGAGACAGAAAGGAGGCTTCAGCTGTATGTGTGGGTATGCAGTCACCAGTGAAACACTACAGGTGTGGAGCTTCAGGAGAGCATCTGCTTGGATAAAATGAGTATGTTCAGATTACCCACACAACCGTCCTATGAGTGATGCACAGGGGCAGAAAGGATCTAACCGAATACAGGACACTAATCAAAATACAAAATCAAAAAGTTGGTAAGAAAATATTTGTTTACTTATCATTCAGAAGCTGGAAAAAGCACTGGTTATACGCTTAGCTAAATTATAACGTTCGCATGTCTTTTATAGGTAATTTCTCAGTACTTACACAGAACAACGTCCACTGTATGTAGCTCAAGTCAGATTAGATTCATCCCTTTATTTGCTTGCATTACAATTTTCTGAAGCTGTCTTCTGTGCCTCTCTGCCTCAATCAGATAAACTTCTTAACCTATTCCTATTAACGAAACAGTAGGGTGAGCTTCAGAATGGAACTTTTGCTGCCTGCTGATTAGATTGCTTTTAGCAAGGGTAGCATGTTGTGTAACTGAAAAAGCTGGCAGATGACTTGGAAAACAGAATCTTCACTTGAATTCTGAGTGAATGTTTGGGCTCACTGTGTTTGGAAAGCCTTCCTGTTTGTCCTTAGTCCTGTGGTTGCCCAAATACTGCAAGATAGTTAATTGTGCATTTTGATGCCGTTGACTACTGTCTTAGTCTTTTGTGTTTTACTTCAAGCTCAAGCTCTGAACACCCAGAGATGCTTACCAATCTCAGCTTTCATTACGAGGAAATGTTTTTGATCCTTGTGACTGCAGAGGAAAAGCTGAAAAGAAACAAAGAGGAGCAAAGCAGAGAGAGTAAGTAAACAAAACTCCGTGTTTCCCCACTTTCTGACTCTATAGCACCAAAAAACCCCAACAAACCAAAGCCAGGGACTTTGGTGACCAATTTTCTTGAATTCAATTGCAATTTTGCAAATTTTGCAACTTGCAATTTGCAAATTTTCCAAATTTCAGAGCAGAGGTTATGTAGCACCTGTTCAAAACACTAAGGCTATTAGAAGGCTGTTAAAAGGCTAGCTCTATCCTGAAAATATTTTTTTCCCACAGTGGACATTTGGGCAGCCTGATGGATCATTATTCAAAGTCTGTATGAGAGATCCTTGGTCTTGTACGCACTTCTAGGCTCGTTGTAATACTACCTACCTGGGCAATTACCTAAAGGCTATGTACCTCAGGTATCTCAGGGACATCTCAGATACCTCAGAGAAGTAGGACAGGAACTTGACGTCCGGGCCAACACACAGGGCTGTTTACATTTCCCTGGGACTGCAGAACATTTCTGGAGAGTCTTACCTGCTCTTTAACTGACTGAATGCTTCGTGTGTTCTTTCTCTCTCCAGGACGTCCCCTGCCTCCCTGCCTTCAGGGAAAGTACACCAGAGCCTACCGACTCATTGGAACAAGTAACTTTGTTTCTGACCACGCAGAGATACAAATCTGGATACACGTGTAGCAAAATGCCCCTGTGTGAAACCTGGGGAGAAGAACTCAAAGGAGAAGTAACACAGTCACATTGCAAGCACTTCCCTCTTACTTTGACAGAGCGCCTTGGCAAAAAAACCCCAAACCAAACCACGCCAAAACTCGACCGTTAGTCGATATTGTAAGAAGAATACAAAGGCTTTGCTTAGACTGCCAATTCAGCATGCACTGGGTAAGATGGGGAACAACTGAGTTGTATGCATTTACAGCTAAATCCCAAGTTATTCATCAGTGTATGAATAATTATTTTCTCCAGCGTGCCTTGAGTTTGTCTAGATTTAAGAAAATGTTTCACTGTCCTGAGCAGCTCCCTCTTATGGAGTGTGTTATAAATTCCTGGGCACGTAGCCTTTGTGCATGTTTTGGAGAATCCTCAAGTCCAGTAATCAGAAGCAAGCGAGGTGGGACCGGCAGGATACTGCAGCCAAAAGCAGGTATCAAGCTTGTCATTCCAGGCGTAGGGCAGGTCAGGGCACTATGGCTTCTGGACTGCAGCTGACTGTATGCCTGTAGTCTCACTCAGAGAGACGCATACTCTTTCTTAGGAGTCACTCTTTCCTAATATTCCCTCCTTTTCTTCTCCATCTATATATTCTACGTTTTTCCTTTCATGACCCCTGTTTAGCTTGTATTTAATGTTTCTGCCCCATAGACAGTACCTCGCTCAAACAATTCTGAAACAAGGAATTGGTGGGCCTTCCCGTGCACATTCAAGTGTGAAAAGGGCGAACGTAAATTAATCCTGAAACAACTCTGCAGACCAAAACTCTTTCATGTAGCCTGCTTTAGTCTTTTGTCTGTTTTAGAACAGGGAGTTTTACCTACTACAATTAAATCCACAAGATAAATAGAGGGAAATTAAACCATGATTTATTCCCCCACTGTCGAATAGATGGGTTAGTTCTGCTGTACGCAGGTTCACTGTACGCAGCAGTAGTGTCTATCATGCCAATGCAGCTTCTCGGGTCTGTAGTTGTAGTTATTTTAATAATAAGCATATAAATTCTTTAACTTGGCAGATTGTTTGGGATCAACAGAGAAAGACTTTCTTTTTCATCTCTTGGAAAATAATGGTGCTGTCTGGCTGATGAGCACTAGCTCTCCTTTCCAGCATCTTCACACTACGCCAGACAAATTTGACAAGGTGCCAGATCACCCTGTTCCATCTCACCGTAAAGTTTTCAGTAATACAAGAAACACTGCTTCGTGTATCTTCACATCAGGAAGTACAGGTGAGGATGTGTACTAACAAAGTACAACTGCAGCTCTCTGAAAATTTAGCTGGTATAAATTTAGCAACAAAACAGGTGCACAAAAGGCAGAACTTGAATTTTTAAGCCATGATAGGGAGGAATTCCTTTAGTTAAAAGCATAGTACACTTTAAACCATTTTTGTCTTGGCATAACAAGGGCATAATTCCAGTCAGTGAACTTTCACATAGCTATTCCATGGCTGAACTTTATTTCTTAAACATAAGGCCAATAAAGTCAGTCTCTCACAGCTGCTCAGATTCCATAGTGACAGAATTTCACAGGTCTATACTAGAAAGAAATATGGCCAGTTCAAGTGCTTGGACCTTGGGAGAAAAGTGTTCCTCTGAGACTGACCTAAATAATGAAGCTTCACCTTACTTCACAGGAAGGAAAGGGGAATGCTTCCTCTAGTCAAGCCAAACAACTTTGTAAAAGTCTTTCCTATTGCAAATAGCAGCCGAGCGGCACAGTGGCTCTTCAGAAGCTTTCCCATTCTCGCTTTGTGGCGAGGGAACACTGTGTGCACGGTGGGTCTGCACTCGCCTGTGAAGGGTATGGACTTTCTCCCACAGACAAAGCAGATGAGAGGATTTAATAGCCTTACAGGCAGAAAGACTAAAGAAGCTGAGAGACTAAGGAGACGTACTCATGAGGGAAAGACTAAAGGACGGGACAGACAAAGACTCAGAAGAAAAGACAATTCTCCCTCTACCTTCCAAATATAGTTCTGTTTGCAGCCAAATTATTAATGCAAGCAGTACATTTATAATTATTTGCTTTTCTCCCATTAACAGGTTTCCCAAAAGCCGCTATCATCACTCATCTAAGAGCTCTATCTGCCTGCTTAGCATTTACTCAGTGTGGTGCAGTTTCTCAGCATATGCTCTAGCTCACTCTTCCCTTGTACCACATGAGTGCTTCTCGGCATCAGTGGATGCACTGAATTAGGCAATGTTTGCCTTCTAGTGAATTTTCATTAACTTGAGGATGCTGTAACATTCTGCTGTTTGGTAAGTATCTCCATGTGGTGAGGAACTCAAATATTATGTCTACCAATAGACTTTTGCCATTTTCTCATTTTTATCACCTTCTACGGTCTGCAAAAAGGTCTGAAGCGATGATTTGTCTTGGAACAGAAAAAATAGGGTAACAACTTTCTTCCACGTCCTTTGTTTAGCTTGTATTTAATGTTTCTGCCCCATAGACAGTACCTCGCTCAAACAATTCTGAAACAAGGAATTGGTGGGCCTTCCTGTGCACATTCAAGTGTGAAAAGGGCGAACGTAAATTAATCCTGAAACAACTCTGCAGACCAAAACTCTTTCATGTAGCCTGCTTTAGTCTTTTGTCTGTTTTATTCTACCACAAGTTCTCACTCATACACCATGGCTGTATTTGGCAATAGAAGTAATATAAGAATTCTGTAGCCAGCCTATTATTTATTGAGCTCACTTCTGATCTTGCCTAAAAGAAAACTAGGGCTGAGCCTAGCCTTATGCCATCATGCCTTTCATTTATTTTCTCTTAGGATTTTGCCTATGTGTTTATTGGTGCAGTTTATAAACTCTGCCATTTAGACTGCTCCCAGAGCTGGCTGGAGCTGTAGTGAATCTTGCGTGCTTGTACATGTGGCAAAGGAAAATGAGTGAACGTTTCCAAGTCATAGTCAAGGAGAGCTTAAGAGCCACGAAAGTCATGAGGTCTTCTGTTAGTGCTCTTGGCCAGTAAACAGCAACAGGCTGAGAAAGCCAAAAAGTCAATGAGGGAGCTGTATGAGGTGAAACACAAGGGGTTTTAATGGCACATCTATTGTCAGAGTAAACTTGGAGCTACTTTCATTTTTTTTATGTATAAAAGAAAAAAACAGGGGGCCTGATATGTGGCATGACCTAATAAAGCAGAATAATCATCAGACTTCGGGATACCTAAGAATGTCACTTGATAAATTAGAGAGGTCAGAAAGTGATGGGTTTAAAAAGTTTGTTTAGAACTTTTAAATGTCATGCTTTACGTACTTTAACTTGGTTTATGCGCTTGCACGCATTAATGCCACAACGCTTTCATTTTTAAGCTGCTCTTTTACCCCCACAACTTTACCTATGCTTTATGGTACATACAAGATCCTGCCTGCGGCAAAAAAATCCACAAGTTAGTATAGTCACGGAATATTGTTCAAAATGTGAGCAAGCTTGATGAACATACCAAAAGTACAGCTTGTCAGTAAAATATTTCTAAACTGCAGAGTGGAGGCCACATCATTTAGAAAAGGCTCCCAGACTGCTCAAGTGTTCCTGAATCCTAGATTGTCACACAAGGTGTTTCAAGTATTTGTAGTAATCACGGCTGAACCTTCAAAAAGGAGACCGGTTGATGTTACACACATCAGATTGTAGGGATCTTGTGTGATCTTCACAAGTCGATGACTGTTTCAAAAGATGGCAATTACTGGTTGCCTGAAATACGTTAACAAAGTTAACAGCACTTACGCTAGAAAAGTTTTTTCCCAAATCTTAGTACGTGCTTGTGCATGAGTTAGTTTGAGACTTCAGGGTACTGTTCTAAATACTGAAAATATGATAAATAATGCCAAGTTATGAATCACCATTTATTGCAAATGCCAGAAAATCCTGAGGTGAAACCTGGCTATCTGAGAAGGTACACAGTGTATTGCCTGAGCTGTGTGCATGTTCATCAGACTGCTCAAACCTGTGGAGGATTAGATGATGGTCTCAAATTCCATGGGACCACAAAAACAACGCAGGCAGCGAAGAAGAGCATGTTGGGCGCATCTTACAGATGCCCAATACTTAGCATACGTCCATAATACACATACGATACCATACGAATTAACTGTTTGTTTCCAACTTTTTTGGGATTTGCCAGGGTACAATAAACAATCTAGACAAAATTATGACTCCAAGTTTAAAAAAAAAAAAAAAGTGTCGAATTGCTTCCTGAATTTGTTTTGTTTTATTTGCTTTTTGGATCCTTTTTACATTTCTAAACTTCCAACTTGTTTTTAATTGCCAGTGTCTTTTTCATTCTACTGTCACCCTGGCCACATTCTTTACTCTGGATGAACTCCTCTGTCCTGACAAACTGCACAATCTTTTTCACTCCTTACTCCCTTTTTCTTTTTTATATTGTTCTGGGCCGTTGTATTCAAGTGAACTCCAATATGGTATTTCTAAAAGTTCTCACATTAAATGGTGGAATTGTAATTAGCTTATTAACTCCCAGTCTCTGTCTTAAAACTCGTTATTAATTATAGTAATGTCTTTTATACCTCTGAAATAACTAATCTATTATTCCCTTCCCCCCCTCCCCCCCCCCCCCCCCCCCTCCCAGGAAATAATATGGGCTTCCACAGGGCTTTCGCTTTGCACGTGGCTATGCACGTGGCTTTTGACAGTTGCTGGAGGACTAGTGTTGCTGCTTGTGTCTCTGAAGACCTTTTTCCCATCTTTCTGGGAAGATCTGATCGACTTCTTGAGGTGGAAGAGCTTAAAAGCAAGAGCAAAGAAGTGGGCAAGCAGTGGAATTCTCTCCATAATTGACCTTTTCATGCAGAGAGTGGGAAAGATTCCCCACAAGCTGTTCCTCATCTCCGAAGGGAAGGTGAACACCTACCAGGATGTGGACAGGAGGATCAGCAGGGTAGCGCAGGTCTTCCTACACTCTGGGAATCTGAAAAAGAGGCGACACAGTGGCCCTGCTGGTGGGTAATGGACCGGACTTCATCTACGTCTGCTTCGGGCTGGCCAAGCTGGGCTGTGTGGTGGCTTTTCTCAACTTCAGCATCCACCCTAGATCTCTCCTGCACTGCGTTAATACACGTGCAGCAAAAGCAGCGGTGACAGGAGAAGGTAAGTTCTGCACTGCGTTTGACTTACTACTGACTTTCTACTGCTTCATGCTTTTGCTCAAAAACAGGAAATCAGAGCCATTCCAAGCTGCAAGCACTTCCTAGAGACATACACATATGCTGGATAAAAAAGAGGGGAAAGCGATAGTCTTGTTGAAATTTCAAATGCATACGCACCAAAAGTATGTGGAATTAATTAGTGTAATAAAGGACTCAGATCTGAAACTCTCCAATGTACCAGCAGAAACAATCATGCGTCAGCAAGAGAGCAGCCTGGGCAGATGCTTTAGCATCATCTCATTGCTGTTTCTATTTATTGGCTTAGGTAGCTACAACTCCACTGACTACAGGGAGACTCAGATTGCCTTTGTTAGTGGTGATTTCCTTCAGCTCGACACCTTCACATACAAATTTATGGTCACTTCAGAACTCTTTTAAAGTGGTGGTCCCAAGGTAGCGCTGCTTGGAGCAAAGAGTACAGCATGTTGAGCTGTAATTTTGGCCCTCTTACTGGCGTATTAGGTAATACTGGGCAATTTATTCAACCTTTCTGCTACTCTTTTCCCACCTTTAATACCGGTTGGCAATACTTCCATAACTCCGTATGAACCCATGAGGGCTCATTAGTTGGTATGTGTACCGAGATTTAAAACAAATGTTCTAACATACCGACTAAATGAAATCCTGTATATTCGCATCACCAAGTAGGAAGAGGGAGTTCCTCAGGACACATACCAGGATGTATGACACAGGTGCAGTTTCTGCTACTAAGGAAATGGACTGAAATCTAGGACTGCTAGGAAAGACCCGTAACCATATTACGCTCTAGGAGGAATGTTTTGTCTCTCTTCTGCTGATCCTGTTGTTTTTATTTCAGCTGAGACTGTTCAGTCTTCTTGACCTCACTTTGTGCGTACTTCCCAGTGTTGTCCTTGCCTTCAAGGACAGAAAAACCCACCTTTAAAATACATTCTTCACAAGGGAACAGCAACAGCAAAATCACACATCTCTACTTCCATTATTAGAAAAAAACCAAACCGTTCCTCTGCCTGACCCTCCCTCCTAGCCATTAGCTTCATGTTTTTCTTGCTCCCTGACAGGTCATTCATGGTTTCAGACAACCTACTCCATAGTCATGTGGTCTCCTTTACAGCTTCTTTAATCTTTTCCTCCAGTCAG
This sequence comes from Gavia stellata, assembly GCF_030936135.1. Classification (NCBI taxonomy): domain Eukaryota; kingdom Metazoa; phylum Chordata; class Aves; order Gaviiformes; family Gaviidae; genus Gavia; species Gavia stellata. The sequence goes on from NC_082637.1 coordinate 53,739,509, forward strand.
GGTGAGAGTCCAATCCTTCCATAATGTGCCAATGTAGCATACGACCGGCCCAGAATTATGTCCTCCAAACAGAGCAAATGAAATGAAATATTTAGTATGTGAACGGAACAAAGTCTCTAAGCTTAATTAATATATTCTAATCAGGTGACATAATGTAATCTGTTAATTATTCAGTAAAATTAATTGTAGGGAAAAAAGTAATGGCCTACAGATTTTCTAACATCTGAACACCATCATTATGCCTCAGAGAACATTCAAACAGTGATAGAAGATACTTCTTATGAAAAATTAAAGCATACACAAACAGGAATGCAGCACACCCATGTGTATTTAGCAACCTTTTCCAAAAGCTGTTCAGCTTGTGATTTTGACTTTTAGAAATGAAAGGCTTAGTCCATGTGATTTAAATCGTTAGCCAACAGTGTATATGCCTTCCTGTATTCATGTAGTATTGCCTGCTTCTTCAACCCGTTAGGCAGCCAGTGGCATAGAGTATAGTGTCCTTTTTCAGCATTTACAGTCTGTAACAAGACTGTCCTCCCAGGTTTGTATGACTAAGCTTAAAAAATGTGTTTGTCAGGAAATACTCTTCAACCTAATGAGGCCTTTGTACCTACTGCAGAGAACATACGACAATGTGAAAGAAATGCTATGGAAACATTTGCTGCATACTGAATGTATTGTAGTTAGGAGTACACAGCAACGTCACTACACTACTTCCATTACACTGAAACAGTCATTTCAACAGAGTAATCCTTTCCTTTGGTACAACGCTCTGCCTTGCTGCTTCTGGTCCTCTTAAGCATATGAACTAACAGAGCGTAATTGACTGCTTTCGCTTTTAACAATTCACTCTCCATACAGTCAGCAAACACACTGCGTTCTAAGGTGCAACGTCCGATTCCCTTTCAGTCAGATGCTTGAAGATAGCTGCAAAGCTGAGGAACTACAGAACAGGAGACCTGGGACATCCAGGAGACAGAAAGGAGGCTTCAGCTGTATGTGTGGGTATGCAGTCACCAGTGAAACACTACAGGTGTGGAGCTTCAGGAGAGCATCTGCTTGGATAAAATGAGTATGTTCAGATTACCCACACAACCGTCCTATGAGTGATGCACAGGGGCAGAAAGGATCTAACCGAATACAGGACACTAATCAAAATACAAAATCAAAAAGTTGGTAAGAAAATATTTGTTTACTTATCATTCAGAAGCTGGAAAAAGCACTGGTTATACGCTTAGCTAAATTATAACGTTCGCATGTCTTTTATAGGTAATTTCTCAGTACTTACACAGAACAACGTCCACTGTATGTAGCTCAAGTCAGATTAGATTCATCCCTTTATTTGCTTGCATTACAATTTTCTGAAGCTGTCTTCTGTGCCTCTCTGCCTCAATCAGATAAACTTCTTAACCTATTCCTATTAACGAAACAGTAGGGTGAGCTTCAGAATGGAACTTTTGCTGCCTGCTGATTAGATTGCTTTTAGCAAGGGTAGCATGTTGTGTAACTGAAAAAGCTGGCAGATGACTTGGAAAACAGAATCTTCACTTGAATTCTTAGTGAATGTTTGGGCTCACTGTGTTTGGAAAGCCTTCCTGTTTGTCCTTAGTCCTGTGGTTGCCCAAATACTGCAAGATAGTTAATTGTGCATTTTGATGCCGTTGACTACTGTCTTAGTCTTTTGTGTTTTACTTCAAGCTCAAGCTCTGAACACCCAGAGATGCTTACCAATCTCAGCTTTCATTACGAGGAAATGTTTTTGATCCTTGTGACTGCAGAGGAAAAGCTGAAAAGAAACAAAGAGGAGCAAAGCAGAGAGAGTAAGTAAACAAAACTCTGGGTTTCCCCACTTTCTGACTCTATAGCACCAAAAAACCCCAACAAACCAAAGCCAGGGACTTTGGTGACCAATTTTCTTGAATTCAATTGCAATTTTGCAAATTTTGCAACTTGCAATTTGCAAATTTTCCAAATTTCAGAGCAGAGGTTATGTAGCACCTGTTCAAAACACTAAGGCTATTAGAAGGCTGTTAAAAGGCTAGCTCTATCCTGAAAATATTTTTTTCCCACAGTGGACATTTGGGCAGCCTGATGGATCATTATTCAAAGTCTGTATGAGAGATCTTTGGTCTTGTACGCACTTCTAGGCTCGTTGTAATACTACCTACCTGGGCAATTACCTAAAGGCTATGTACCTCAGGTATCTCAGGGACATCTCGGATACCTCAGAGAAGTAGGACAGGAACTTGACGTCGGGGCCAACACACAGGGCTGTTTACATTTCCCTGGGACTGCAGAACATTTCTGGAGAGTCTTACCTGCTCTTTAACTGACTGAATGCTTCGTGTGTTCTTTCTCTCTCCAGGACGTCCCCTGCCTCCCTGCCTTCAGGGAAAGTACACCAGAGCCTACCGACTCATTGGAACAAGTAACTTTGTTTCTGACCACGCAGAGATACAAATCTGGATACACGTGTAGCAAAATGCCCCTGTGTGAAACCTGGGGAGAAGAACGCAAAGGAGAAGTAACACAGTCACATTGCAAGCACTTCCCTCTTACTTTGACAGAGTGCCTTGGCAAAAAAAACCCCAAACCAAACCATGCCAAAACTCGACCGTTAGTCAATATTGTAAGAAGAATACAAAGGCTTTGCTTAGACTGCCAATTCAGCATGCACTGGGTAAGATGGGGAACAACTGAGTTGTATGCATTTACAGCTAAATCCCAAGTTATTCATCAGTGTATGAATAATTATTTTCTCCAGCGTGCCTTGAGTTTGTCTAGATTTAAGAAAATGTTTCACTGTCCTGAGCAGCTCCTTCTTATGGAGTGTGTTATAAATTCCTGGGCACGTAGCCTTTGTGAATGTTTTGGAGAATCCTCAAGTCCAGTAATCGGAAGCAAGCGAGGTGGGACCGCCAGGATACTGCAGCCAAAAGCAGGTATCAAGCTTGTCATTCCAGGCGTAGGGCAGGTCAGGGCAGTATGGCTTCTGGACTGCAGCTGACTGTATGCCTGTAGTCTCACTCAGAGAGACGCATACTCTTTCTTAGGAGTCACTCTTTCCTAATATTCCCTCCTTTTCTTCTCCATCTATATATTCTACGTTTTTCCTTTCATGACCCCTGTTTAGCTTGTGTTTAATGTTTCTGCCCCATAGACAGTACCTCGCTCAAACAATTCTGAAACAAGGAATTGGTGGGCCTTCCCGTGCACATTCAAGTGTGAAAAGGGCGAACGTAAATTAATCCTGAAACAACTCTGCAGACCAAAACTCTTTCATGTAGCCTGCTTTAGTCTTTTGTCTGTTTTAGAACAGGGAGTTTTACCTACTACAATTAAATCCACAAGATAAATAGAGGGAAATTAAACTATGATTTATTCCCCCACTGTCGAATAGATGGGTTAGTTCTGCTGTACGCAGGTTCAGTGTACACAGCAGTAGTGTCTATCATGCCAATGCAGCTTCTCGGGTCTGTAGTTGTAGTTATTTTAATAATAAGCATATAAATTCTTTAACTTGGCAGATTGTTTGGGATCAACAGAGAAAGACTTTCTTTTTCATCTCTTGGAAAATAATGTTGCTGTCTGGCTGATGAGCACTAGCTCTCCTTTCCAGCATCTTCACCCTACGCCAGACAAATTCAACAAGGTGCCAGATCACCCTGTTCCATCTCACCGTAAAGTTTTCAGTAACACAAGAAACACTGCTTCGTGTATCTTCACATCAGGAAGTACAGGTGAGGATGTGTACTAACAAAGTACAACTGCAGCTCTCTGAAAATTTGGCTGGTATAAATTTAGCAACAAAACAGGCGCACAAAAGGCAGAACTTGAATTTTTAAGCCATGATAGGGAGGAATTCCTTTAGTTAAAAGCATAGGACACTTTAAACCATTTTTGTCTTGGCATAACAAGGGCGTAATTCCAGTTAGTGACCTTTCCCATAGCTATTCCATGGCTGAACTTTATTTCTTAAACATAAGGCCAATAAATCCAGTCTCTAACAGCTGCTCAGTGAATTCCAGTGACAGAATTTCACAGGTCTATACTAGAAAGAAATACGGCCAGTTCAAGTGCTTGGGCCTTGGGAGAAAAGTGTTCCTCTGAGACTGACCTGAATAATGAAGCTTCACCTTACTTCACAGGAAGGAAAGGGGAATCCTTCCTCTAGTCAAGCCAAACAACTTTGTAAAAGTCTTTCCTATGGCAAATAGCAGCCGAGCGGCACAGTGGCTCTTCAGAAGCTTTCCCATTCTCGCTTTGTGGCGAGGGAACACTGTGTGCACGGTCGGTCTGCACTCGCCTGTGAAGGGTATGGACTTTCTCCCACAGACAAAGCAGATGAGAGGATTTAATAGCCTTACAGGCAGAAAGACTAAAGAAGCTGAGAGACTAAGGAGACGTACTCATGAGGGAAAGACTAAAGGACGGGACAGACAAAGACTCAGAAGAAAAGACAATTCTCCCTCTACCTTCCAAACATAGTTCTGTTTGCAGCCAAATTATTAATGCAAGCAGTACATTTATAATTATTTGCTTTTCTCACATTAACAGGTTTCCCCAAAGCCGCTATCATCACTCATCTAAGAGCTCTATCTGCCTGCTTAGCATTTTCTCAGTGTGGTGCAGTTTCTCAGCATATGCTCTAGCTCACTCTTCCCTTGTACCACATGAGTGCTTCTTGGCATCAGTGGATGCACTGAATTAGGCAATCTTTGCCTTCTAGTGAATTTTCATTAACTTGAGGATGCTGTAACATTCTGTTATTTGGTAAGTATCTCCGTTTGGTGAGGAACTCAAATAATATGTCTAGCAATAGACTTTTGTCATTTTCTCATTTTTATCACCTTCTACGGCCTGCAAACAATATCTAAGATACATGCCTAGTTTTTGAAGCTTAGAACAGATGCCAATCGTTACACAGATCCACCATAACATGACTTGAGGTCTGTGTATTGCTCATACCACTGCGTATGTGCTGCAGGTTTAACTTAGAATCATATTTGTATCCTGTACCAGAAGTCTAAAAGGGCATTCACATAGGCATCTCAGAAGTCATGCTTGATTTTTAGTGTCAGAAGGTACAAATGCATTGTGGAAGCTTTAACTAACCTTCAGAATAAGGTCAACTAAATCTGTGTTGGAGCTTTTTGAGTCACATATTTGAGTCACACCTACAGAATTGGAGTCTTTATATTAAAGTGAAGGAAAGGAAGAACGACGGAGCCTCCCCTTTTGATTCTGATAAGGGGGGTTATTTGTAGAGAGCTAGCAACCAGGTGTTTTTTCAGGTATGTCCTCCTGCCCTGTCCTTAGAGTCTGGCCCAGATGCTGGTTTTTGGTATGCTAAGTATACACCTGGACTGTTTTAAAAGCCATTTCAGTGCTTTCAGTTTCTTAGGGAACAGCATGGGCAGGCATGCTGGGCTACAGCAACTGATCCCAAGACTGCTGCTGCCTAACCAAAACAAAAAAGGGATGGGAAAAGGCACCTTAAAAGTGCAAGGAATACACCCCTCGTGTACTCCCCACAGGACGACCTTCTGCGACAGGACAGGAGAGCATCATCTGCAAAGAGCAGGAAAGGGCCCCACATTACATCTTCTGAAAGTTTGAGCAGACCGTTTTGTGCTGTTAGGGGATGCCGAGAGGCATTCGGCAGTTTTGCCTCTCCCTAAATCTTGACAAATTGCCTGAAAGGCACAAATTTGATTGAGAACAAGATGGGAACCTAACACAGTAAGCATAAAGAGAGTGTATACATTTAGAGAGAAGTGTAATTTTTAGCGAGTTTAAAGAATTGAGGAAAGCTGTTTTTTCACTAATAGGTTACTGTACTAAGTAAATGTATCTTCAAATGTAGTTAGTATAGGTCATCTACAGTGCCTCAGGATAGCAGTGCCCTCTTCTCGGACAAAACCTTTGGAACAGACTTGTCTTTGTGGTTCCATTAGATGGAGAAAATCCATATGGAGCTCTAGGGTCTATATATGTGGAACCCATTAAACCTGTTTGCATTTATGTGTTCCCTGCCTAAATCTTTTTTTCGCTAGCTTACTACCAAAGATACTATCAGTACTAACTGATGAACATCTACACATGTGTAAATTCTTATTAAAGCAGATAAAACCAATCTTAGAAAAAACCCTCAAAATCACAAAAAACATGTTGTTACTTTAAAAACCATCTTAGGGGAGGATAATAGGATGAATGCTGAACTCACAATTTTCTGAGTGGACAGATAATTCAGTCCCTTCTGAAAAAAAACAGATGTGTCTTGAGAAAGAGTTCATCCTAATCAAGAGTGACAAACAAAAATATGAAATTCTCATGCAAAATTGGATTTAAGATCAAATCAATCTTGAAAATGTTTCAGCAGTCCATACGTAGGCTCTTTCTAATATAACTTGCAACCATGGTTGACTGATTTTGTGAGAACCAGACAGGCTGAGAGTTGTTCTTCTCAACCTCCCTGACTTGCCTCTAGAAGAAGAGCAGAGGCCCAGGGACAATGATGCAAAGAACCAGGGTACTCTGAGGCTCTGAGATAGTAGGTTTTTCACTTGACTTTTGCTAACTTTGTTTCTTGTTTGCAGAAGGACATTAGGAAGAGGTTTCTAAGAGCATGCAGGGAGTGATTTCAGTTTTGCATTATTTGTGGTCTGGTTTGGTTTGAGGTTTTTAGGTTTTTTTTTTGTTTTGTTTTGGTTTGGTTTTTTTTTCCAAAACTCGTCTTTCCATGTAGAAAAATGTGACTTTATTAAAATAACATCAAGGGATCATTTAAACAGAAAATCTCAGCAATCTGTATTCATAATACACATTGAAAATATTTAGTACCTGTCTTTATTGAACTTTTAATCTTATCATTGCAACTTTTTAAATAATTACCAAGACAAATTCATGCTAGCTATTCAGTTTGAAGCAATCCCACCTGGTAATGACTGAACATTATTACCATCTGGCAGCTATTCGGTGCCTGCGTGAAATGACTTGGTGGTCGAAGCGTGGATCCTGTCCTAAGTGCTGCCAAAAGAGAGAAGGAGCTGGCAAACTTATTAGCAGTCTCAGCTCAGAAGCCAAAGACTAAATGATCTGGGAGCTGTGGAAATGGAGTAGCAGTGTGAAGAGGAAATCAGGCATGTTACAGAACATGTACAGATCATTTCAAGACGGAAAAACAAGAACTGAAAAGTGGCCTGTTTCAGCAAGAGAAGTGAAAGAAAATGTTGGCTACATTGAAAACACCGTACAAGTAATAACAGTGCTTGAGAACAGTGTGTTTTGAGCTTTTCCCTTCATGTAAGCCACCTTTTAAATGAGATTATTTTATATACCACTTCTGCTCTCGTACACTGACTATCGTGTGTAGACCAACTTGTTCATGAATTGGCATTTGAGTCACTGCTGTACAGCAAATGCTTCCACAGAAAAATAACACAGGAAGGCGTTTAGCATATTTGTATTTAATGTCTTAAATGAAGTTTAACAGCTGGAAATGAGAGGAGAGCCAGTACCATAAAATCAGCCAGCTCTCTGCAGAGCATCGCCAAGTGTCCCATGAACTAGAGATTTTGTGATCAGCTGCACAAAGAAACTTCCAAGCTCGCATGTGGCTTTGATAGAGAAATGAGTAAGAAATAAATGCTGCACTTAGACTGAGATTTCTCTGTAACTGTGAATCAGATCATTCTGTCTAACTGAAGCCATTCTATAGTAAAATGGTGTGATTCATTTTACTCAGTAATTGCATCCAGTTTTCACTGACACAGGCTGAAATGGAACATTGCATTTTACTTGAATTACTTCTTTGTTAGGATGTTATGCAAATCACTGCAACTTTCAAGCATCAGAAAATGCATCTGGTGAATGAAGGATTTAATCCAGAAATTATAGCTGAACCTCTGTATTTCATGCATCAGCCTGCACATTCCGATATTCCTTTGACAAGAGAGCTATACAAGAATGTGGTTTCCGGTGAAATACATTTATAAAGCATACAAATAAAACTACAATACAGAAAGTAAATGTCAAGTATACTCCTGCAATATTTTCAACAAAAGCCGGTATGCAATATTTGTTCTAAAAACACAAGATAATCAAATTAGTTTTAATGTGATAGAATATACCTCTTCATAAGACAGAGCCACAATAGTTACGTGCATTGTGTAAGCTGTGCTGCATCTGCTCATATTACTTCCAGTGCTCACACATGCAAATTTTTATTTTACACTTCTCACCAATTCAAATTATTTTTGCCTAAGCCACCAGTATCTTACCTTAGCTGAATATTTCACTCCTTTACATCATCATACTGATTCTGCTTTTAGAACGCATAAATGAGTAGATGAATAATGTCATAGGCAATAATAAAATTTAAATGGGCAGTCAGAAACAGAAGCAAAATACTGCGCAAGCACTGCATGTAGACTTCAGTTCAATGTCTGTTAATTATATTATGTAATATTTAATTGCAATATTTTATGTGATGCTCAATTTCAGATTTTTATGGAAAATAAACATTCTATGTCAAAATACAGTTGCAGTATTTAGTGGTCGTGATTTTTCACAACTTGCACCACAACTAACACAGATTAAACTCTCCGCAAAAATTCATCCCCGCTGACACATGACCTCTTCCTTTACTTGCCGATTGTCATATTCCTGAAATAGAGTTCTCATGAAAACAGGGCAGAAATGACTATAACTTCCAGCTTTTGCTGGAAGTGAACACCCAGAACCTGTTAAAAGGTGCTATAAAGTTTCGCAGGCAGAAGCACATCAGAGAACAGAATATTATCACACCTGTTGGATGTACTGTCCTTGACTGTACGTATCTGATTACATTCCAAAATCAAGTAAGTCCACACTTATGAAGGAAAACCTCTTCACGGTATACTTCCCTGAATTCACTTGACCTTTTGTCTGGATGACTAAAATAATAGCTATTGTTTTAAGCTAATAGTTGCCCCATTTGGAGCACATTTTACAGACTTGCATGGTTAGCTTCTTCCCAAATATGATATGAATTTTGTCTTGGTTGTCAGCACGTGCTATTACTACCACTGCTAATACTGCCACTACTGCTGAAATGCGCTGAAACACGGGAACTGACCAAAACACTATAAGATTGTGCATAAACGACAACGTTGCCCAGACCTTGTGTTTCCAAAAACTGGGAGATGAGGGCTTTCCGTGATTAACCTTTCATCTGAGTATGAAAGGGTTGGGAATGCTCATAGTTGTACTTGAGTTCAGACCACAAATCTGAAATGTGTGCAGATGCAAGTATTATTCTCCTTGTTCAACTCCAACATCTGCAGATCCTAAGTCACAGTATGCAAAGAGATATTTAAACATTACAAAGGTACACATGTTTGTTTTATTAAAGATTATCTACAATTGTTTCTCCTTCAACATTTTAATCATCCTAAAACGGAAAATTGGTCTTTTTGCAGTAATGCTTAGCTGCCAACACTGAGGGTTCACCGTAAGGCAGGTTTCAAAGGTTACAATAAGTTAGACGAATTGTACTCATTCGGGCTTGATAATAAATAAAAAGCGTTCTTTTCAAAGGTGACATCCAACAAGTTACAGAAAAAAGATTATTGGCTGAAAGTGAGAGCTAGTCTCTTGGAAAATGAAAGAGACTTGCCAAAGCTATGAATTTCTCTTGCAAAAAATAGTCTATGGGCACAACAGCTATTTAGACTAAGACGTTCACATAAAGCAAAGCCTCAGTAGCAAAGCCTGAGCGTCCTTCCCAACTTCTTTTTTTAAAGCAAACTCGGGTGTCAAGTCCTTCATTCATTATTTAATACAATTAAGTTGAAGATTAACATAAGCCATGAACACCAAAGTCCTTTAAACGTTTTAAATTGTGGCTAACTCAAAGTTGAAACTCATCCCCAGAAGGTTCATTAGTCATTGGCTGAAGACAATGAGTTTTACAAAATTTATTTTGGTATGGAATAGTGAAGAAGAGCAGTTTAGTTGAAAAAGGTTTTGAACATTTATGTTAACTATATCACGAAGGCCTGAACGTTTTTATACAGCTGACAGCTTTCATTTTCAGCCTGAATTTTACTTCTTGAATTTTACTTCTGTTCTACTGGTCACATTCTGACCAGCTCCTGTGATGAAATCCTTTCCATCACACAAACTCTTCCAATTGATTGCGCAACTTAACGATACGCATGGCAATTAAAAAGGGAGTGGAGGGCAGCTCTAAATGAAAGAAGAAAAAAAAGCATGTTTAATGCAGCAGTCTTTGTGAGCTTTGTAGCTTTTAGCAAAATTCCAGTTTCCACCAGTACTGCTGCCATGTCCATCCTAAGCACATTCTCATTTTCCTCTTGCTGGAACAGCGAAAGCAGCTCCTCTCCAAAACAACATGCCAGGGTTTGCACGCCCATTTTAATAGAATTGATCTTATGTCAGGTTTAAGCAGATAAAGTATTACTAGAGTGCTATCTGCAGATCTTACAACTCTTTTTCTTTAATTAAAAATAATTCATTCTTACACATCTAAGCACATGGGAAAGGATGGCAAAGTACCCGTTAATCAACAATATTTCTGCAATAAAGCGCAATTTTCGGCAAACGTTCTGATCTTTGAAGAAAATGCTTCTAATATTTTAAAACACAAAGCATTTTGAAAAATATACCCACACAAAAAGCAGGGAAAGACAGAAACACGGAAATAGTTTGCTTTTGTCATTTATGGAATTTAGTTGCTTGCAGAAGCAAAGTATTTCCATACACTTACAAACTTCTTGGAAGAAACTGTTGCCATGTGCAAGTGCAGTACCATAGACTGACTGCTACAATTTCAAGTGTAGAATAAAAGCTGGCTAATAAATATACCAGAATTTTGGGCCCAGCAAGGTCTCCAATTCTGGTTTGTTTGGAGCTTCTTGTAAATGTATATACTTCCTTGTACTTCCACAAGCCCTGCTACTATAGAAAGGTTGCATCCGAGTTTGGATATCGGACTCTAAGGAAATACCTCTATGAGCAAATACTTAACACCCAAGCTGAGACACAACGAAATACTGATCATCAGTTATTAGAAGAAGTTACAGGCTGAATTACCCCTGTGCAAAGTGTACACAGAGATGAGAAATCACAAGAATAATTATTGGCAAGATTCAGCAGTTCATACCTACTGTCCTAATATTAGCTTCTTATGCCTTTGCTGAGATGTCTACAAAATTCAAAGCAGCGAAGTAACTCTGTGTATCATGCCGCCCGCTGCTCTCTCCTCTTACGTTTCTCCTTGGAGTTAGAGGAATTCCCAGCGTACTGGCATTCTGGCCCACAACTAGGCTCCTTCAGAACTACAGCACAATCAATAATACCCATCCCCAAAGCCCCAAGCCCCAAACCTCAAAACTTTAATGGGAGGGAAGCCAGAGATTTTCCTTTCCACCATACAGTCATGGCTAAGACCTAAGTCAACCCAATACCAGAAGACCAGAATCCAGGACAAGGCTATTGAAATCCTCACTGGGAGAGCACGCTGTACTACCAACAAAGCTTCGGTGGACAGGGGAGATTTTCTGTCACAGCCTGATGGCTGGATGTTTGCTTTTCAACTCCATACCCTGCACAAAACCTGGTATTCACTGGCTATCAGTTGGCTAATTTAAGGTAGCAATTAAATAAGGAACTTTATCTCTCTCTAAAGAGTCCTCTAAAAAAAGGTCAGCAACAGGCTTTTACAAACCAGCGTTCCCAAGGAGGTATTTGCCTGAAAACATCATCATTTTCCTATAGCTCTACTCGACCGTGAAAAGGCGTAACTATACTAGAAACATATGTAATATTGATCCAGTAACACCGAATCTAAATGCCAATTACAATTAAAACACATTTTACTGTTATCGACTTAGTCAATACTAAGAAATTAAGCTATTTTAGATTTCTGCTAGCACTTTGCTTTCCGTTGTACAGAAGGATAGGTATCTGTCATCTATGCCTAGCTATCATTTACAAAATTTCAAGTCCTTAACTAAGAAACTTGAGCAAGTAACACCCTCCCTTCCTTGCATTTAGAACAACCAGAAAATCCAGACCACTGGAACCTTCTCTGGCGCTTTGGGAGGAATTACAGAGCAAACCAGCCTGAGCATGCAACTTCTAAAGGAGGAAAAACTAGCGTCCTCCCAAACAACCCACAGCACATCTCTGTCTTGTCAAATGTTCCTTTTCCTAATTTTCATAAAATATTTGTCAGTTACATGCTTTGCGCAACACTTTCTGTTTTGGCCGTGTTCTTGCTTCTTCCCAAATAACAAAGACAATGCAGTTAATCCTTCTTTGACTGTTATTCAAATTATAATGATGATTTCTATGACTACATGAATTATTAACTATATCCTCTCAAAGAATTTTAATCTTAGTGCACATACACACAGTGGTGTGTTCCTGTTATGGAATGCAACTTGTTATATGGTGTTACTCCTGTTTTAGAGGTTGGATGACTGAAACATTTTTGAACAGGAAAAAGAAAGAGGAAATGCAACTTTCCAGGTTAAAAAATTACCTTCTTCAAACAGCAGGAGTCATCTGCAAACACACACAAACCATGCCACGGCAGCCCTGATGAGTACATAAGAACAACACGAATCAAAATCTGGTTTTACTCTAAACAGAATACACGTTTGTGGGAATGTTGTGGGAATGTAACTTCTTAATTTTGCGGGGTTTTGCTTTCTAGTGGCTACTCTTAGCCTGAACTGAAATAGAGGTTCTTTATGTGGGATAGGATGTGTGTGTGTGTATGCGTAAGCAGGTCCCCGCTCTGAAGAGCTAATGGGACAAAGGAACCATTATTCCTCTCTTCCCTGCCCCCAAGACAGGCTGAGGCGCACGAGGTTGTGACTTGTTGAAGGCTGAGCAGGGAAGCTTCAGCAGCCTTCGCAATCCACCAAACATCCTGAGTTTCAGTCTGAGCTTTTAACTAGGGGGGTCATCCTGCCTGTTTTGTTAAGGTGGTTGTCGTGGTTTAGTCCCAGCCGGCAACTAAGCACCACACAGCCGCTCACTCACTCCCCCGGGGTGGGATGGGGGAGAGAACAGGAAAAGTAAAAGCGAGAAAGCTCGTGGGTTGAGATAAGAACAGTTTAATAAGTGAAATGAAATGAAATAAAATAATAATGATAATAATAATAAAAATTGTAATGAAAAGGAAAATAACAACAACAAACAAGAAAGGCAAGTGATGCAAATGAAAACAATTGCTCCCCACCCTCCGAGCGATGCCCAGCCCAAGCAGCGGTTGCCCGGCCAGCTTTCCCCCGAGTTTATATGCTGAGCATGACATCATATGGTCGGGAATATCCCTTTTGTCAGTTGGGGTCAGCTGTCCTGACGGTGTCCCCTCCCAACTTCTTGTGCACCCCCAGCCTGCTCGCTGGTGGGGTGGTGTGAGAAGCAGAAAAGGCCCTGACTCTGTGTGAGCACTGCTCAGCAGTAACTAAAACATCCCTGTGGATCAACACTGTTTTCAGCACAAATCCAAAACATGGCCCCATACCAGCTACTATGAAGAAAATTAACTCTATCCCAGCCAAAACCAGCGCAGTGCTGTAAGACTGTTGAATTTTGCATGCTCTAGGAGTGAGTATAAATGAACATGCAGGGCATTTGAGGAGAAGACAGGAAGAAAAGGAAGGCAAGAACAGTAAATGAAAAAGAATTACTAAATGCTGCTCTCAAATATCAGCCAGCATTCTCCTTCTCTTCTTGCCAGAGGGCCATGTGTCCTGGTGTCTTCTTTTTTTCTTCAGTAAGTGGAACACTTATCTGCTAAACACCAGTTTAAGTCATTTTCAGTCTGCTTTTAGCCATTGGGAAGCGGAGCATATGGTCTTGAGATATTTTCTGCAAGTTCGTAAAGGAGTCATTCAGGGCCTGCTGAGTGAAGAAAAAGAAATACTAGTTCACTGTAGCATACTCTAACTACATGTTCCAGTTCACGGGGGGTGTTCGTCACCACTGGGGTAAATGCAAGAGTTACATCATCAACTCGAAGTCTAACTGAACTGAAATCAGCTAAGTTGAATAAGTTAAAAATAAGTTAATATAAGTTATTAGTAAGTTAATATAAGTTATTAATAAGTTAATATAAGTTAGCAGTGGTTTCAGGCTCTACAAAATGTGAATCTTCCTCAAATTTTCAATTTTCACCATGCTTTCCTACCTACTTTACTTTCTAAATTTTCTGCTAGAAGAAGCTTCTGTCAGCTTCTTCCACACACAGTGGAAAGTTGATTAGAAGCAAAATGCCACAGTGGCGGTATTATTTCAAAAAAAGCTTCAGTTTAGAATAAAAAAGCACACCTCTAATTTCTCTTGGACGTAGCAAGAGATAGCAATTGCAAATACCTGCAGCAGTAAGAGGTAAAATTTTACCTGACAGGCAAGTTCCTGATTCAGGAAAATAGGTCAGATTGTCTGTGTTAGAAGCAGCTGCTTGTTGTTTCTGGTGTTTGTTTGCGACTCGAGGTGTCATCAGATGTTTATAACACATACAGTTAAGTGCAGTCCCTGCCCAGAGAACTCCTTTTCCTTTTACAGGTTCAGACCTGTAGATATTTGCATACATCGGGTTCTGAGGGACTACAGTAGTTCTGAAGGGCAGATTCAGAAAGCTGCTTTCATGCTCTTAGATACCAACAGCTACTAGGATTGCAGGACTCTGGCACTACATTACCTGGCTTTGCCATCCATCGTTATCTCCAATAACAAGGTTTTCAGACTTCCCTTCCCTCGCCTTTCACAAGCTGACAAATAACTATCTAAAGCATTAAAAACCCCACAAGATGTCTACAGAGTAGATGTATATTTGTTGTTAGCAGGTATCTGGAAACTTCTCTCTTCTAGCTGTTCCAAAGATTTAACATTTTGCAATGTAAACAAAGACATGCATAATGCTGAACGTGCCGCTGGCAGTAATGACTAAGACAGTAGTGTAATCCCAGCCAGTGTCTTTCTCTTGCTTCCCTCTTTTCCTTTCTTTGGGTACTTCAGGATGTGATGATGAGTATTCCCTCCCTCTTGCCCGCTTGTCCTCTGGTTGCATTATCATAGTCAGTCTGTCAGATAAGTACCCAGCAATGGGTACAGCAAACAAAGTCACTTTATGCTAGAATGCTAATAATATATAGCATATACTCATAAGTTACTTGAATAACTCTCACAACGAGCTTAACACACGTTGTCTCTGAACGCAGAGGACCAAAGCTGCTTATGCTGGTTTGGACAGAAAAGGGTCATGGTAGCAGACTCCGTGAGTCTGAAGCTACAGTTCGCAGGTGCAACCGCAGCACAATCGTTCCGGTAAGAGCTGAAGTCCACGTCCGGGATCGAAGCACCGGTGTACAAATCAACTGAAGAAAGACAGTCTCTGGTCTGGAGAGCTCCTGGGGGCTGTTACTACAAATGAGAAGAGGGAAGGATGCTTAAACTGAACGTGGGCCTTCACGGGAAGCCAACAGTAGTAGGGAACCGTACCTTTTAAAAGGGTATGGTGTGACTGGAGAGTCGGTTCCTCCCTTTCCTTTTGTGGAGAAATCCAGTCTTGCAGGAAGCAGGTAGCTATGGGCATCCTTACTTCTGAGGGACTTCTGAAGAGCACGATTTATCAGAAGTAGCCTCTGCCCACCTCCCAGTTCTAAGAGCCCTAAGAAACTATCTTGAGGCGCGTAGAGCAGTTACAGGTTCCTCCGGAGCTGAAACCAGGGAGGAAATACAAGGAAAAAACACCGAAATGCAAATGACACGCTCTTTCTCTCCACCAACAGTAAGCACCAGTGAAAGAAAAAGATAAAAATCCTTCAGTGAAGCAGCCTTGTTACTTTTTACTGTCGCTGGTTTTGAAGCACTTGAAATCTTTAATACTTTTCTGTTAGTTCAGGCGTATGACAGGTATCAAAGTGTTACAAATGTGAGGTTATTGTACTTCGTATTAGAAATAAAAGCAGAAATTTTATGCCTTTAAATTAGGTCTACAAAGGAAGATGTAAATATAGATTTGAATAACCTCTTCCAAGGACTTGAGAAAAATGGAGCTCTCTTGCCACTCAGGCACAGGGAAAGCTTCTTTGCTTCAAGGCAGGGTTTAAAAGGGATGCACTGTAGCTGCCCTGCTCCAAACTGTGACATGAAAGAAAGAACTAGCAGAGTTGTTACCTCTTTGCCATCAGCACAGAGTATATATTTTCTTCATACATAAGTATTTAAAATCTGTATTTGAAAACTGGTGTTCTCTATTACCTACCAGAGGAGCAAGTCCAGGAGAGCATAAAATATTGGGGTTTAGTGTGCCAGGTAGGACTTAGACTGGGTTACACATTGAGAGATTGTTCACTGAAAAGTAAAACAAGGTTCTGACAATACAGAGCAATGGACCAAAATCACGAGTGGGGAATGTGTTGCAGAAGAGAGGGAAGATGATGTCTTTGGAAAATTTTGTCTAGTCTTATCTCTTTCCTTCCTCAGTGAAAATTTTACTCTCTCTCAGATGCACTAGAATAGGACTCTTTTTTTTTTTTTTAATTAGTTGGGGGGTGAGACTACAGGAGCTGAGCAAAGCCATGATGGCTTTGTTAGAGCTTCAGAAGAAAAAATAATGTCTTTAGAAAAATGAGGATAATTATTCATTTTATTAAGCTAATCAATTTGTAATACATCCAGAAAATAAGTCTGGAGATATTTGCAGAATACCTAGGTAAGTTAGAGACGACAATAAAATCGAGACCCTTGTTAACAGGGATTGTCTTTAACAAAGAAAGTGCAAAGCCCCCTGAAATATTCAAATGAATGGGAAAACTTCTGCCAAATTGAGCAAGTGCTAAGGTTTTGTATTGCTCATGAAAGCCTTGTAGGCAAATTTTAAAATTGGGAAAAAGTTATTCCAATTGTTAGCAGATGGTAGTTCATCTGAGTTCTTTTATAAAAACAGGTGAGAAAACAGTGAGAGAAGCTGCTGTTCTGACAACAGGGAAATACTGGCATTTCAGGAATTTTTACAAGTTTTCAAGGCTACGGGAGGCAATGTTGGGCCTGTTCTCTTTCCTCTAACTTCCAGAGCACCAAGAACCCCTTCTGGGTTTTGCCATGCCCAGGACATTTTCATAATAAGACGTCTCAATGATCTGGTGAACATTCATTGTAGATTGCTCAGCTTACGTAATTAAATAGTTGAATGTTCTGTGACCTGTCTAGCATGGTGTCAACATGTTTTCTCTGTGCATTTAGATGTTGATGAATAACTGCCCTGAAGCATCAGAAGCCTCCTTGTTCTTTTGGCGTACTGAAATGGCGGGATGCTCTTCAACACTTTCACTGAGAATGCTTTTTGCTTCCGCCTACCCCTTTCTCTGTGCTGTTGATTAGCCGCTTCATCCTCTTCCCAGCTTGAAGAAAACCTTTTTTTATTTTTTCCCCTTTTTTTCTATTGTCCTTAGACACAGGATCATCACTGATTATCTTCCTATCAGGGAGGGTCAGGTGAAAGTCACTGATCTCAAATAGAACATTAGATGTATCCTCTCCTACCCCCAAAACGAACCTCTGTTTCAGTTACATCCTCTGCCCCAAATCTTTTTCACTATCCTCTGCAACATCCTGTTCTCCAGCCCCACGGACACTTCACTTGCTCTGTGTCTGCCCCTCCTAGGCATCTGCAATTGCATGGGCCAAGTTCTTGGAGGCATTGCACACCTCACATAAAAATTGCTGCCTTGCACAGAGGAGGGTTTCCACTGATGACCTGGCTGCATCTATGCAGCGTCTTCCCTATTAACCCGGTAAGAACCTGACGGGAGGCAGCTGCCCCGATCACCCATTTACTGCATCTGTCATGAGGCATGGGCTCTCAACTCCCTGGACAGACAGAAATTCCAAAATTCAGACAGTCAGCTAAAGTGCCCAGACACTGGCACTGGGAATACCAGGTGCAACAAACACATTGGGCTAAGACTCATTAGCAGGAATTCTCCCGAGAACAACTGAAAACCTCCCCCCTTTCAGAAGTTCTCACGCTATATTCAACTATTATGTATCTTCATTCTTCCTCTTTTCTCACCTGCCCAAGCTTGATAGCTTTCTCTGAAATCCTCTCTCCTCTTCAAAAGGATATTCTTCCCAAGCTATGCACTTCTACTCAGTCCAAAGCCTTTTGCTTCCCATAAGCCACTCAGGCACAGAGTAAACGAGTACTGTTCTTTCTCTCGCTACATGGGATGAAGGCAACCTTGGGTCAGTGACAGGATTCTCCTTTCCCACTGCTTCTTCCTCAATTTCACCCATGACAAAGAAGGAAGAAAACATCATTGCTCTTCCACAGCTTCATACCTCTACAGACCATCAATTAAAAAAATGCACAGGCCATGTGCAGTAATACAAGTATCATTTGCCCAGTCTTGAGAAACCAAAGGAACTGGCCGTGCTAGAAAAAACAGCTCTTATGCGTACAACTGAGGATGAGGCCTCTTAATCAATTCGGGGTTTTTTTCAATTATTTTTCACTGGGAAAAATTCAACAGCAAAATTTCAACATCTGGTTTTTTCTTAAAAGAAAAAAAAAAAACCACAACAAAACAGACAAAATCAAATGCTTGAATCTTGTGTTCACAAATCAAAAGACAAGAAGCTGACCAAAAGAACAGACTTTGACAGGAAACGTAAAAGGTCCTTATGTGTATCAGAAAGAGTAAAGCACGAGCTCCCAAACAGGTTCTGCCTTCTTGTTAAACCAGCAGCAAGTCTCAAGTTAAATGCTGTAATCATGCCAGTCATTAGTTACTGCTCAGCCTCCTGTCTCCAGCCTGGAAATTAGTCTGCTCGGAGCCCAGAGAGCTGAACAAGCAGTCACGGTTTATCATATAGCTGAGACTGGGAGGCCTGAAGGAAAGCTACATACGTTCTATATTAGGAAGAAAATACCTAATTTGAATGAACTTAATTTACAGAACACAAAAAAGTATGCGTTTAAAACACAGTGATGTAAAAAAATGGCAAAGCACAATCTCTTGTAACTCTGATGTGATTTGCAAGGGAAGTTCACGTAACCTTAAACTCTAAAATTTTAGTTAAAGAGTTACAAACTGTTGCTAGACTCAGTTTAAAATTAAACTACAGAGGCATCTCTTACTGTAAAGTACTACAGGCAAGTATTGCAACCAACAGATGAAGAAGTCATTGCCTTTTGCATTTTGTTTGAAAGCATACGCTTCTTAGGAGGTTAAAAGCGTCAGTTACAAATTACGCTTTTACAGTTTTTTCATATACTGCAGCTCAAGTAAAGCATAAAAAAATTAACATTTACAGTTACTATATCAGAAACTTTTTATAGTCATTACCAAGATATACTAGAGGAGTCACCTCTCTTTCATTAAATAATAGTACAATAAATTAGTAACAACTTCTTTTTTTTAATATGAGAAAGTCTAGGCAACACCAAGATCAGAGACTAGGTGAAGTTTTACTTAGCCCTCTCCACTGTTGTAAAAGCATATTACATTAGATTAGATATACAAATTATATATATTACATATATGTTCTATTTCGGTGACAGAAGCAATTTGGCTTACTACCTCCAGTTTCAAGTAAGGAAATGGAAACTTCTTCATTATAGTAATTCCATTTCCAAATAACCATGTAATGTAGCTGAAATCTCGTATGACAATAGCATTCTACACATAGAATTGAAAGGCTGAGACTTTCAAGGACACCTAAGAAATACGGATGCCAAAATACTGGTGTTTAATTCCTTTACGTGGCTTGAATTCTGCAGCTTCAAGTTTCACATTGAATCGTAAGAAAGCAAACTTCACTGCTTTCATCACCACAAAAGTTAAGTTACGACAGCCGTACGTACTACAATCTTTTAAACAAGTCAACCTATTTCAAGGATAAGCATCGTTATTAAAAACTCTGAGCCATCATCCCAGCTGGAGTCTGTCATCCCTATTAACACGATTCCACAGTCCCCAATCTAGTCGGAGACCAGAAGCAAACCTTAACCAGGAGCGATTGCTTCTATGTGGGACAAAAAGCAAGCTTACCAAGTGGTCTGGCAATGAATCAAAAAATATCTGAATGCAATCAATTAAAAAAAAAACAAAGAAAGAAATTTGCAAGATTACGATTTTATCATCTTACGGTTCAACTACAACTGTTACCCATCTTAGGTTAGACTGTTGAATTTGGACAAACGTAAGCTACATCTGAACTAAGGCTCAAACTATAAAGCAACCTAACATTGTCCCATCCCTTGAAAATCCATCTTAAACTGACAGACTTGGTAGCCTCTTTATTTTAGCTAGAAGGCAGGTGTACCTGCTACAAAGACGTATTTCTGAAAACGGCTGTAAATATTACAGAGTTTTTAACAGAGTCATGCTTCCTATTTCCCCACTAACCAAAATATAAAAGACTGGAGTCCTTGAGCTTGGTTCATAAGAAGCAACTACAGAGAATGGGCCCGAACTAACACGTAACAACAAAAACCTAAACCAACAGCGATGAACAAATGTCTGTACATCGGGTTTTAAGAATGAAAGCGACAAGCAATTAGAGACAAAGAAACAAAATTCATCCTTCACACTCCTCTCCTGCTTGTGACATCTAGTGGGTATACAAAACAGCCTGGAGTAGCAAATAGAAACTCCTGCTTTTTCACTGTTTGGTTTAGTTATTTCCTTCCTCTCCATGGAAATTATTTCTATTTCACAGCCAAGAAATGTCAAAAAATGGTGCAAGGTCTTTTCACAATTTATATACAGCTTTGAGGACTTCAGAGCTGAATTTGAAACAGAGAATTCCACAGGATTCCCTTCAGAAGCCATTTCTAAACACATGAATGACAAGAAGGTGTTTGGGAGCAGTCAGCATGGGTTTACCAAGGGCAAATATCACCACTGCTTTCAACCCTGAGGTCACTGGTGCCGAGGACAACGAGCGGGCAGTGGGTGATTTCATCCATCACCTAAGAAGTCTACTTCGGCCCCGAGTGGCTGTCTCATCCCCTGGCAATGGGAATTAAGAATGTGACCATCTGTTTTCCACTAATGCAAATTATCCCACCCCCCTTTTTAGTATTGACAACCTTTTGAATATTTTAAAGGAGTAAGGTAACAATGCACACTAGTATTCAGCATGTCACACTATGATGAGGACACGGATTCACCAACACACCAACTTGGAGAAAGACAATACTTCTGCTAAGCTCTTCAGCATCATCTTTGACTATTCCTGAAAACTTCCTGTTAAAGGATGTACAACGTTACTGTTTTGATAAGCGCGCATTAAAAATCCATTCTAAATAGACAGTAATTTGGGTTACACTTGTCGGTTTGATGCACACAGAATATGCTCTACAGTTATATCTAATGTTGAGCAGTTCTACGTTACTGCATTTCCATAGTCTTGGTTTCAAAATACAAACACTGCTCTGATTTATTAAGAAGCAAGAAGTATAGATTTCTGAGAGTGGCAGCAGGTTTATTCGACGTCACTATATATGGAGTAGTGCCTTCATTATTTGTGTGCTAATCGCATAGTGTAACACTAAAAATGTTTTCTTCAGCATCATTAAAACTGACTTTGTCAGTATCTCTAAGCCCATAAAAGCCAGCTGAGGGATTCCTCCATAAAATTTTAAAATAAAAGCCTAGTTTAGTCCCCAATTGATGAAAGCGCTGTAAGAATGGTTTTAGGAACTGATCTCAGTATTACGCTAATCGATTACTTTTTTGCTCTATCTCTGACCTCTGACTTGCTTCTGTAGGATAGAACTATCCAGAGCAAGTAACTTCCCAAGTTCCTCTTATGCAAGAGCTGTTATACAGAAAAACAATCTTTCCATTAGGTACACTTATGCAGTTCCAACACCATCAGCAATTTTGCTGTAACATTATTTCACGTAGCTGAGAGCAAAAGACCGCTCATCTTTCAACTATTATATGAACAAAATAAACAGCCTCAAGTAGCTCAAATTCCTACCAATTGTGACAGCTTTGTACCTGCCAAGCTGAAATGTGGCGACCAAACTATAAGAAGGAAGACACCTCCTAAAATTACAAATAATAAATGGTTTACTGGAAGCTTACTGGCTCAGCCAGAAAATATACAGCATAGAATATGTACATACTGTATTGTGGCATGTAACTGCTCATAATTTCCTTCCTTATTTCTTTCTTTTACCTCGTTCACACTGAGGGCCAGTAAATCCGTAGACACATGCACAGCGATTAGGTCCAATACACCGTCCTCCATTCTGGCAGCCATTTTCACAGACAGCTTTAATTAACAAAAAAAAAAAAAAATGTTTTAGATGTTATAGTAACGATATTTCACAGATTACCATATGCAGCATTCAAAAGTAATTTTTTTTACTCTCAACTGCTCTAAGTCTGTCTGGACCTGAAGACCAAACTGATCTCCTTCCTAGCCATCACCACCAACAATAATGATTGTTCAAGTCAAATCCATTAGCCCACATTTCATTAGCACCTCTTTAATGCTAATTGCAAGCAGATCTTTAATTAATCATATGCAGCACAGATTCTTAGCAGATGTTTAACTTAAGGACATTTTTAAACAGTTGTGCAGCTCTACTCACTAATCGTAACAACTTCTATCCATCACCAAAGTTAGCAGATAAAAACTCAACAATTTTGAGCTTTTCTAGGCTGTGCTATTCAGTCACAACAGCAACAAACCTTTCAAGAAGGGAGGCTCGGGGAGTCCGAGAGACAGATAGTTCAGCTCTCAGAGTTGATACTGCTGGCAGAAGAAGTGATGTTTAGGTCAAGGGAAAAAAATTACCGGTTTAACTCATCTCTAAGTACCTTCGAAAACTGTGTTTCCTAGAAGATCCCAACAAGAAAGAAAATGATCTTTTGGGGGTACAAATCCACAGTATATATAGACAGAGAAGGTACTTTACACCTGTGGGACTTCGGAGCACTCACTCACTCACTCACTCATGCTATTTATCAACGGTGTGAATCAAGAGCAAAGCCTCCTGCTAGAGCACTGAAATCTTCTCAATTGGAAAGGAAGACAGTTCTTCAGCGAGGTTGAAAAATACCGTTATAAGAGTGCTTTAACTAATTCTGTCTCTTTCCTGGCTTATTGCTTCCAGGACGTACAGCCTTGTTCAGAATTAGCACGTGTTCCAAATGGAAGTCTTTCACGCTAAAGGACAGCTCCACCGTTTTTAAGTGGCTCTGAACAACAGTAACGAGATTTTGGTCTACAAGTCTCTAGGCTGCCTTCCTACGCAGGTCTCCCCAGTTTGAAGGTGGCATTTGTAACATATTTGAGTATCCAGTGCAAAAGAACCTCAGCAACCTTAGAGAGGGTAAATATTCCAAACTGGAAAAAACGTACACATGCCTCCTATATCACAATGGGGAACATAAAAGATACTCTCATGTGGAAATATGATAAAGCCTTACTTCTTATCAAAAACTGTAGAACTGGACTACTTTTTCCTGAGAATGCTCACCTTACACATAAAATGAAGATACTTCTCTGCATGGGTCACGTTACTGAATTAACGGACAATGACACTTTAGTGAGACAATTAACTTCAGTCTATTTAAGACACAGTTACATTTTAGTAAAAAGAAATAAAGACATATTTACATTTTCCGGACATTCATTCTGTACTGTGCCTAGAAGACAAATGCTCCGTCTTCCTTGGAATTTTAACTATCCCACACACTGAGACCAGTTTCCACAGTTTGTTCAGATTGTCTGGGTTGCTTGAGAGTCACTGCTTGAAAATCCAATCCTCTTGTCATTTATTCACTGGAAATACGCCCCATCTGAGAGCATTCAGGTGTTGACCCAACACTTTAAAATTTGCAGGAAGGGGCCAGCAACTCTTGAAATGAAATCTGACTGTGACTAGGGTCACATGTTAGGATTACAATTATTACCTAAAATTTTGGAGACTTTTATCCAGGTAGAAGTAAAGAAAAAACAAGACTGCTCTCCAGCACGTGCAAAAACGACTAAGACAAAAGCACATGCTTCCACACTATTCAGTCTAACTGTTCTTTGCATAGCTGCCTTTTGTTTGTCTCCAGTTCCTTCAGACCACCTTCAGCAATTAATTTCTCAGCTAATTAGTAGCCAGCTGGCCTCAGAACACACTTTGAGTCTTTCTTCTCCCCTGCAGCCTTTAGGGATTTTTATCGTTCGCTAAATTTGTACAGCTTGTAAACACGGTACTGTGATAGGTAGGGCTGTGCAAACAACTGACCTTCTAGCTTGACTGCCAAACCAAAAAGGTATCCAAAAGCTTGAACCGTATTTAATCTATCTCCTTAGTCAAGTACAAAACAGAAAAACCTGCTTTAACCCAGCAGTTAGGCTGCTCTCAGACGGAGAAGCTTCATCAAAGCGAATGAAAAATTAGGGATCATCTGGTAAGAAAAGGCGAGTGGCATGTATACTGCTACTGCTCCCAAAGGATTTTCCAAAACTATTTGGTGAATTCGATCCCTAATTTGAACTTTAGAGAATACCAATTAAGTTCACGAATGAATTGACTTTCAGCTAAACACTATACCCCTAAACAGCATTAAATTTCTCATAGACACTTCATTGTATGTCAGCATACTGCCTTTTTTATCTTCCTACTCTACCTAAAGTAAGAAGGCTGACTTGCAGGACTTACATGGACGTGATTTGAGATGCAATGGAGTGGTTACTTACACTGGCCACAGGAAGTTCCAACGTAGCCCTTCTGGCACTGGCACCGGTCGTCCGTGCACGTGCCGCCATTCATGCACCTGATGCTGCACTGTTGTACTGCAGCGGAGCCCGGGCAGAGAGATACCAGCGTTAGGCAAAAATACCACACTGGGAAGCAAATGTGGATAAAAGCAGAGACATCTGAAAGTAGGTGTGAGCTTCGTACAATAGGTGCTATGTATTTAAGTGTACACTCAGGTATTCTTGTAACCAAAGCTGTCCAAGCTGTAGCTGTTAGTCAGCCATTACTTTAAAAGCAACCATGAAGAGGTTTTTTAGAGTTTTCCATGACTATATTTAGCAACTGAGACCTTTTAATTATCCTGGACGCTGCACAATCTTCATTTCTTAGGAAAATGGACTCGATGAAAATGTTAATACCCCACACATTCATATTTAAACTTGCTTATCTCCTTAACACATGCTTCTTTGCAATTTGCCACAGCGAGTAAACATGCACACACGGTATATCAAACTTTATCAAAAACTAGAGGTATACCAACGTGTAAGTTACATGCCTGTATGCAGTAATGACACGTTATTTTTAAAGCATTTATACAGTAGTTACTTTTAAGTTGACACTCACAGAGAATGACTTATAAGGAAACCTCTAATGAAAGCAAATATAGCAAGTGCTTACTAGATTTCGATCCACAAGTAGGTGATATTTGTCCACTCGCACAAGTGCACATGTTAGGACGGGAACAAAATCCATCACCACAGCTATTTCTACAAATCGCTGAGGAAGAACACAATTAAAAAGACAGCGATGAGCAGTAACCTTAGCCTCACACTACAGGAAAAGAAGCTAAAAGTATGTTAACAGCTTATTTTTGAAAAAAACAAAACCAACACTTGAAGGCTCAGTTCGTTGGGACAGTTAATATACAGGCAAAAGTAATGGTAAGTTAAATAAAGCAAACTGAATTTTGGTATAATCAGTATCTCTCTGGCAAATTTAAAGACAAACAGAATTGAATATGGCATATGCAAACACCGGTCTGACCACCGAATCCAGATAAGCAACTCCTTCCCTAATTAGAAATACCCGCCTATTACACAAGTAATGTAAAATTATTAAAATTATATCTTTCAGAGCACAAGACCTGTAAAAAACTTTACCATAATCCAGGATTTGAATGACTATAAACAATATAGATCACAAACGCCAATTTACGGTATGGTTTCTCTCTCATAATAGCTATTCTAGAGGCACTTTAGGGTCTTCTTTTCCTAAGATTATCCATCCTTTACACAAAGCTGTTTTGTGGGAAGTCAGTCCAAATGCTGGGCTTCGCAGATTTTGTGTAGTTTCCCTAAATATAGTTTTCCGTCCTCAAATACTTCCATGTTGTCAGTTAGAAACTCACTTGAGACAAACCTCAGGGAAGCCTGTCGACACCATATTATGTGTGCATAACGTGCATGCCATTGTGCTACCCCCTGATGCATCAAAGTTGTGCCTTCCCTTCTCACTCACCAGCCAAGGGAGCTCCATTGCACAAAGCAACAACAGAACCACGGAAGAGCTAAAGGCTAAGTCCAGATTCTAAAGGAGATCCAAATGAACACGTCTAAATAATCTGCTGGATTAGCAAATGCACCAAAAGAGAGCCTGAACCATTAAGAGCCAGTATGGCACGGGAGGACCTCAAAAAAACACATCTCGTGCAGGAGGCAGCTTGTAAAGCAAAAAAACCAAACAAGAATCACAGTTTCTTTGTAAATAACTCTGGGGTTTTGACAGAATCAAATAATCTGGCAGCACATCTCCACTGAAGGACTACAAAAGCAACCAACACCTCCGTAGATAATTTGCCAAGAACATACTGACTACCTCAAAAAACCTGCCTCTATACATTAAGAGGAAAGGAAAAAAGAACCAAACACCTGCCCATAGACATAAAAAAAGGCAAGCAGAGATCAGACCTTTCGCAGAACGCTCGTGCTCCACTTCCGATTTAGAAAAACACGCATAAATGAGACGCAACTCCCATAAGAAAGCAAATTGTTTCCTTGCCCCAGTATGGAATTCAAATATGCCCCCTGTGAAATTTACATGCTCCCTTTTACCCGTTCTCCACCAAATCAGCAGCTCTGTACTGATGCTGAACATCACCAAACCAGACCAGATTTTGTAAACCCGCGTCCTCCCTGACATACGCCAATAAAGGCCACGTTTTCTTTACGAGCGAGGAGTAGAAAAAGCCGCATTAGTGGTCCACTGACACCACTCTTTGGCCATCAATATGATGCCATGTGCACCACCTACGTTTATCGTTAAATTCCTCTACCGCTATGCCCTAAATGGGAAGGCACGATGAGAGACGAAAGGGTTAGTGGGATTTCGCTATTTAGTTCACGTGAGAGACATACCAGTGACTGACAGGAACCGCTTTTTCCATTAGCGGACGTAAAAGTGAGAAATGGGACTCGGATTTAGAGCACTTGACAAACACCGGGAACAGGGCAGTTTTCCTTATGTCACTGTTCAGTACAACATAGCTCCATCTCCTGCTTAAGCGAGGTCTCCACTTAGACCATTTTGTTAGTTTATTATCTGTTAGGATAATAACAGCATTTTCTGTCAACGGAAAGCCCTATAGCTGAAAGCATATTCTAAATACGCTTTCATCAGAACAGTTCTTTTTGTTTAAAGAAAAAACAAGCCCAAGCAGACCTTTGTTTTTTAGATAAAAGATCACATTTAATCATGAACATGTCACAGACGGCCAACAGCCATCATCACATTATCAACCGCAAACACTCCAAGGTCAGAATGGTTTCCTGTTGACCTACCACCCCTCATAGGTCTCTCTTCATGAAATAGAAGTTACATCAGTTAAATCACCAGTTACAATCTGCAATAATTACAATCCACGCATCTCCAATAAGGAGTTTGCTAGCTTGTCCGTCATCCTGTGCAGGAGGCTTTGCCTAGCTAAACAGCTCTAGCTAGAGGGACCATCATCTCGACCAATGTTCAATGTGAGCACAGAAATCTGTGCTCTTAAACCTTCACCAAAAATACAAATAGGCAAGTGTCACAGCCGATCTTACAGACAGTCTGGCAAAATCATTCACCCTTCAAACGTGTTAGAGAGCTGCAGTTAAGCTCCTGTCAGCAAACAGGAGCTAAAAGATGTCCTTTGTGCAGATAAATTAATAGTAAAGAAAAGATGATTCGGGATATGAAAGACCTGAGACCGAGGTCTTTAAGAGGCACTGAGAGACACCGTTTAAGGCTAATTTATAAGGATTTCTGAAAGCACCTCAATCCTTCTCTCTCCCTGATTTCATTCCAGCTTGTCTGATACACAGCTGAATTGGAAAAACCCATCAATGGCATACTAGGCAGCCTAAAGCCATTTTAAACACTCAGGTTTACACTTAAGTAAGCCAATATTGTAAGAGATTATAAACGTGAACTGAGCATTTTGAGGAGCTCCTCTTATTCCACACTGGTATTGATACCAGCGTCTTCCTCTGAATGGCACCCTTAAGCTTTGCTTAAAAATGCTAGGTCAACCTTAGATGAAAATCAGCGATACATGGCACAGTTGGAAGAAATATTAGTAAGGCAAATTTACTCATGGAAGACAAATAGACGTGAGCAAGTTGATAGTCCTGAATCATACGGCAACAGCCCAAAAGTCACCTTTAAGTTTGGCAGATCTTGGCTGACCAGCCAGTCCTTCCCTACTTGAGTCCGGGATGCCTGTAGCCTGTTAGATGGAGTATTACAAAGACCTTCACTGCTTACATAAAGGGCAGTATGTTGGTGAACCTGAATTCCAAAGTTGAACATACTTACCAGCAAAAGAGATGGTGACAGGCTAGGACAAATGGCAACAGACTCACATTAGAATTCAAGGACTGTAAGAAGCACGTGTCTAGTATCAGCGTTGATCTAACAGAGAGAAAATTCAACTTCATTCTCTATTGCCTTTCTAGGTAGACAACCTTCCCTAACCAGAGTATTGAGCAGATTTCCTTTTTTTTTTTTTTTTTCTGCCAAGCCTTGTCAAAAGCCACATCTGTCAGCACAGTCCCTCTTATGACCAGGCAGTAATCCGAGTCGCTCTTAAAACACAACTGCAAATGACAGGCAAGAGAATAAGCACCCCAGATGGAAAAAAGTTTTCCATTTGATTGCAATTCCAAGCCTACCACAGAAGCTTCAAGTCAGACACTTACGAACAACGCACTGATTTCCTCCAGGGAGTGTTTTCCATCCAGGGCAACAGTACGAATGGAATCTAGAGCCACACACGTTTGGCCTGTCACACAGACAAAGAAACGTATGCACAAAAAAATACATCAGTGTAAACAGAACCCAAAGTTTCACGTACACACAAGGGAAGAAACTAGCAGCACAAAACAAAAAAAGGGCATAGCAAAGCTGCCTACAAAAAACCCTCCCCAAGGGAGCAAAATCTTCCTCCCCTAGGAGACGTTCCCAACCATTTCAGTTTGTATCCGTCCAACTGGTTAGTATAAAGAGGGGAGGCAGAGTAGGCAACAGCAGGCCACGTTCCTCCCGGGTGGAACGACAGAGGATATGCGAGGCATGAGTTTGGCTCTGCTTTCATCTACAGTCTCAGCAGTCTTGCTATCGAAGTTGGCTTCACGCTGCCGCCTGACACAAGACAGAAGGGATGAGACCGGTCGTAAAGACTAATAAACTACTCCAATTACCAAGACCTGCCCAAAACGCTGGAAAAAACAGATTTTGCATAGTTTCTCAGCGGACGCCGAAGTGAAGTGGACGTCCAAGCATCTCAACATTCTCACAGGCTTGGCTGAAAAGCCCCCTGCGGTACATCTGTAGCTGTAACACCGCCCCCCGCAACGCCTGCTGTTATTATAATGTAATGGCACTACTCAACAGACCGTCTGTCTCAGCTGAGGACAAAACCCCAAGTTCAGCCCCTCACCGCTCCTCGGTCGCAGGAGGGGGCCGGAAGGGACGACGTACCCAAGGCAAACCCGAAGACGACGGGTTCGGGCTTGAGGGGGGGGGGCAGGCCGGGGCGGCTGCGGGGAGGGGGCTGCTCGCCGGGGAGCGGGCTGCGCGCCGCTGCCCGGAGGACGGCCCGCGGGGCGGGGCGGCAGCGGGGACGGGGTTTCAGGCTGCGGAAGGCGGAGGCCCGAGCGCGGCGCGTCCTTACCCGCGGAGCCCGTCCCGCTGTCCTCGCCTGCGGACCCGGCCGGCGGCCGCGGCGGCGCTGCCGGCCCCGTCCTCCCGGTACGCGGCGGCAGGGTAGATGCCGCCCGCTCCTCCCGCAGGGCGGACCGGCGGCGGCTTTTGTTGCCCGGCTGCTCCCTGCGCCCAGAGCGCCAGGCAGCCCAGCCCCAGGAGGCAGGGCTGCAGCCAGAGCCACCGCCGTCTCCCCATCCTGCGGCTGCCCCGCTGGGAAACGGCGGCGGCGGCGGGCGGGGAGCCGGGGAGAGCTGTGCCTGTCCCGCACCGCCGCCGGCGGGCACGGCTCCGCTCCTCGTCGGGGGGCGCTTCAGCCGCGGAAACCCTTTCTGCTCTCCTCCCCAGCCTGCCCTGCCGCCGCAGCCGTCAGCGGGACCCGGTGATACCAGCAGCGGGGTCCGCGGTGCATCCCCCCCTCCTCTCTCTCCCGAGAGGGGGAAAAAAGGGAAGAAGGAGTGGAGCTGGCTGCGATTTTCTTTCCCCCCTCCGAAGAAGGAAACCCAGCAGAGGCGCGCGGGGTTTCCCTGGGCAAAATAAGAGCCAGATGACCGTGAACAGTAACCGCCTCTGAAGACAGGCGCCGAGAGGCAGCGAGCGGAGCGCGCGCACCCCTGCCGAGCACGAGGGGCGGTTTTGCAGCGGGCTGGCGGTGCGGGGGAGGCCAGGAGGCGGAGGCGGGGCTGGTGCCGCCCGGCCGGGGCTGCGGCGGCCCCGGGCGGAGGGGGCGAGCGGCTCCGCGGGACGCGGGTGCCGCCGCCGCCGCCGCCGGCACGGCCGGGCCGGGCCGGGCCGGGCCGAGGGCAGCGGAGCGGGCGCCGCTGGCGCCGCACACGTGGGGCTGCGGCGGGGGCCGGGAAGGGCGGGCGGCGGGGGGGCGCGGAGCACGAGGCGGGGAGAGCGGAGCAGGTAGAGCTGGCCCGGGAGGGAATTCTGCGCTTTCCTTCGGCGCCCCCTCCCCTCCCCTCCCCTCCCCAGCCTCTGGGAACTGTACCGTGAAGTGTGGAGGGTCCCGCCTTTGCGGAGAGACTTGTGAGTAAAACTCCTCCGTGGAAAAGCACCTGGGGTTCCAAAGAAAGGTCCCGGTCGAAGCCGCAGGATGAGGCCAGGCCCGGCCCGGCAGGGCGAAGCCTCGGGACGGACCTTCCACCTGGCCTGGCAAGGGCGGGGAGCGGGCGCGGGAGGAGCCGGGCAACCGCACCCGCCCTGTGCGGGGGGGCCCGGGGCCTCGCTGGGGTCAGGCACGGGAATGCCGAGCAGAGGCGCCCGAAGCGGGAGCTCGTTCCCGGCTGGTACCGGCTCAGCCTCGAGGACGGGTGTTTTTGCCAGCAAGCTGACAGATGTCTTCAAAGCACCTGAAAAACGCCGAGAGGGAAGAGGCCCGGAACGGTGTGAGTTGGCAGTTCCCTTCAGGAGCGGTTTTTGCAAGCGCACACCTTGGAGTGCTCCTTGCTGTCCTCCTGCTGCATCGCTCTGCATCAGCGCCTTACAATGAATGCCGAAAAGCCAGCCTGGCTAATTCCCTGCTTCCTGTTTAAGGCCGAAACCGTGCGTTTACCTCGCTGTGCTGAATAGTTAGCCACCGGCACAAAGCAAACAACAGCCGTGAAGACATGTCCCCGCTGAAAGTCCCCGAGTGCTCCCTGCGGGTGATTCTGGTAACAACAGGGTACAGTCTGGTTTTGTCCTCTGAGAAGGTCTGGCGCTTTGAACTGCAGCCCTGCGGTTGAGCACCTCGCTCACCATACAGACCATGGAATACTGTGGCACCCAGGAAACTTCTTTTTGCCTTCTAAACCAAAACAAAAGCCACATAGCAGCTTCTTTTAGCTCCGTCTGCGGATTACCTGTCCCTTCTAACTCTGGAATGAGAAGCAGGAGCCGTGTTTTGTTACCTCTGCAATAAAACCCACCGGCCAAGAGGCCCTGAAGCCATTCGCTTCCTCAAGTCACTGCCCTACTTTGATGGCTCTAATGGAGGCTCCATTTACAGACCTGTATTCTGGCTGATCAGAAGCTAATTTTGTTTCGATTTGGAAAGTTAGCCAAAGCAATTTTGCATGGGAGGATCTGAATCTTTACAGGTGAAGCCTTGAGAAATTAAGGGGAGGGTTTAATGAAGGAACTATTTGATGAAGACAACTGGGTAGAAGAGCTCAGGAACCTCATGAGTATAGGTGAGGTTCGGAATGTCTTCAAAACAGAAGCTGTTAAACCTGTCATGAAGGAGATCTGCCCAACAAAGCCAGGGAGAGAGAAGGGTTCCATGCCTGTTTGAGTGAATAACGGTCTTAAGAAAAATGCGAAGAATAAGCAGGCAGGCTACAAAGAATAAGAGGGAAAGAACTGAGCTGAGCTAAGCTTAGGGCCTTGCGTATCAGGAAGCACAGAGATAAAGAAGTCATTTCCACAAGTTAAACACAGCTACATCTTGAAAAGGACAAGAAAATCTGAAAGGGAAAAAAAAAGGTCAATGAAACAACCAACCAAAAAAGTGAACCAGTTGCACAGCAGGGGTGGGATAGAAACTAGGGGGAAACAAAGTTCTGGTTCAAAGCCTAGATAGATAGATAGACAGATATGGATATACACACTTCTTACTGGGTTTTTTGTTTTTTTTTTTTACTTTGAAACTGTAGGTATTGAGCACAGGAACAAAAGCAAATGGTCAGCAGCTACCAGTGATTTATAAAGTGATTTCTAAGACTCAGAGGCCCTGTTGCACTCAGACCAGAAGAGGACTAGGTAACATCTTTCTAGGATTTTGAAAGGAACTAGCACACAAAACTACAAAACATTCAATAGCAAAGAGTCTTAATTCTGATAAGATTGCAGTATAAATGGTGCAGGTAAATATGCATACAAATTAAGTACTTCCCAACACAGCTGTCTTCATTAGAAAGGGAAGCATTAATGGTTTTTGTGGGTACAAGACACTGATCAGACATGATCTAAAATGATGATTATGTTCTGATCATTCATGTTAGAAAAAGATGTGTTAAAATTGTAATAGCTGCACGTAAAAGCCACTAGTACGGTCAAGGGAAGAAAACCACTGCTAAAGGGTTTGGGTTCTTTAGCTAACAGCAGTTCTCTTTGAAAAATAATGAAGGAAAATAGTAGAAGAAAAAAAAATAAAGTGATGATAATTCAAATTAGCGCTACAGTTAGAAGGGTTTCTTAGACAAGACAGGAATACAGCTCTGCATTAGAAAAAGTAGAACCGAAAACTCTAAGTACTTTTGGGATGAAACTAGATTTCGTTAGGAAAGACGTTGTTGGCTGTGTCTGCCAGCTCTTAAAAAGCATGTGAATTCGATGATCCCAGAGGTTCCCTCCCATCCTAGTCCCAGGCTGTTATAAAATAGACCAGCTTCTTTCACGGAGGATGCCGTGATACAGTGACATCATGTGACTGATGCAGAAGGATGAAGGGTGTCTACTTTGC
Source organism: Gavia stellata (assembly GCF_030936135.1). Classification (NCBI taxonomy): domain Eukaryota; kingdom Metazoa; phylum Chordata; class Aves; order Gaviiformes; family Gaviidae; genus Gavia; species Gavia stellata. Next base: position 53,772,943 of record NC_082637.1, read on the forward strand.
TCTGGCTGAACTTCCGCTTCAAGTCTGACCAATTCTGATAAAAGTAGTTCAGAATGTTCGCTATAGTGGATGTTCAGGAAACATGTAAGTGTACAGTTACATGCAGAAAATATTCCCAGAGAAAAACTGGTAATGCGGATTATTTTTGTATCCACACTTTTCCCATGTGGTTGACTTTTTTCTTCCCAAACAAGGGTGGGAGTTATTTTGAAGTAAAGGCACTCCTACTATTTTGGCATTTGGAAACAAAGTAAGAATGTGGGCTATCACTTTGCTAAAGCAGGATCCAATTCAACTAGACTTCCTGGATGTAAGTAATTTCTTCTAGTCCTAAAAAGGACGTCTCTCAGTGGCCACATTTGATTGTCAATTGAAAACATTCTCAGCTATTCATTACCGTGAATCATGAAAAGCACCCAATGGTGGATGCCTAGATCAATGCACGTATTAAAAGTACCAACGACAAGAGAATGTCAGGATTAAAAAAACCCATTTTTTTTCTTCTTAGTGCTGCTATCCAAACTGCTGTCATGTTATTTTCCTTCCACAGCGTTAAGAGGAGTTGAATCTATTGTAGACTGGTCCTGTCCTACAGAAAGCTTTCTTAAAGTTAATGAAAGAGAGTGCAGTATTGGGCCCATCTGTTTGCCCAGGGCCAGAGATTGAAAGCCTAAGTCCCATAAATTACAACACATACTTGGCGTAAAAGAATATACTTTGTCTTAAAGGGTTTTTCAGTAGGATGAAGCTTTTTTTTGTTAGTTTTGGGGTTTTGTTTGCATTTTTTTGTTGTTGTTTTGTTTCATGGTTTAAAACACTACAGTGAAAAGCCCCAACCCTGGAAGTGATCGAGGCCAGGTTGGGCGGGGCTTTGAGCAACCTGGTCTAGTGGAGGGTGTCCCTGCCCATGGCAGGGGGCTTGGAAGTAGGTGATCTCTAAGGTCCCTTCCAACCCAAACCATTCTATGATTCTATTAAAAGAAAAAAAAAGGTGTAATTACAAATGTGTGCACTTGCGTTTCTGTACGTTTCAGGAGCATGGCCCTGTCTTTTCAGTGTTAAGTGCCAGACAGCAGTTTTAGGACCCTAGGATATGGTGTGGTACAGAGTCACCAGCTCACAGGTCTAAGCACTTGGATATATAGAGGTACGGGATGCGGTTTGCTGGTCCTTCCACACGGTTATACTGGTAGCAAGGGATGTATCTGAGTGCCTGGCCGTACCAAGTGTAACAGGAAGCATTCAGGTTTTGGGCATCATGAGCAATACCGCCTGCTTCCTCCACAGAAAAAGTGCTTGAATAATTCTTTCAAGATGGTCTGGTTTTATTCTAGATAAAAAGTTGTTGAATGATAAAAATTGGTTGGAAGGAACCAGAATATAGTAAAAAACTCTAGGCATTCCAGGATGTGTAAATAGAATCATAGAATTGTTTAGGTTGGAAGAGACCTTTAAGATCATCAAGTCCAAGTGTTACCCTAACCCTGCCACGTCCACCTCTAAACCATGTCCCTAAGCGCCTCATCCACATGTTTTTTAAATACCTTCAGGGACGGTGACTCAACCACCTCCCTGGGCAACCCATTGCAATGCCTGGCAACCCTTTTGGTGAAGAAGTTTTCCCTACTATTCAGCCTAAACCTCCCCTGGCGCAACTTGAGGCCGTTTCCTCTTGTCCTATCACTTGTTGCTTGGGAGAAGAGACCAGCAGCCACCTCTCTACAACCTCCTTTCAGGTAGTTGTAGAGAGCGATGAGGTCTCCCCTGAGCCTCCTCTTCTCCAGGCTAAACAACCCCAGTTCTCTCAAGCGCTCCTCATGCGACTTGTGCTCCAGACCCCTCACCAGCTTCATCGCCCTTCTCTCGACACGATCCAGCACCTCTCTGTCTTTCTTGTAGTGAGGGGCCCAGAACTGAACGCAGTATTCGAGGTGCGGCCTCATCAGTGCTGAGTACAGGGGTACAATCACTTCCCTACTCCTTCTGGCCACACTGTTTCTGATACAGGCCAGGATGCCGTTGGCCTTCTTGGCCACCTGGGCACACTACTGGCTCATATTCAGCCGGCTGTCAATCAACACCCCCAGGTCCTTTTCTGCAGGGCAGCTTTCCAGCCACTCGTCCCCAAGCCTGCAGCGTTGCATGGGGTTGTTGTGACCCAAGTGCAGGAGCCGGCACTTGGCCTTGTTGAACCTCATACAGTTGGCCTCAGCCCATGGATCCAGCCTGTCCAAATCCCTCTGCAGAGCCTTCCTACCCTCGAGCAGATCAACACATGCGCCAACTTGGTGTCGTCTGCAAACTTGCTGAGGGTGCACTCGGTCGCCTCGTCCAGGTCATTGATAAAGGTATTAAACAAGACCAGCCCCGGTACCGAGCCCTGCGGAACACCACTTGTGACCGGCCACCAACTGGATTTAACTCCATTCACCACAACCCTTTGGGCCCGGCCATCAGCCAGTTTTTTACCCAGCGAAGAGTGCGCCCATGCAAGCCATGAGCAGTCAAATATTTTGCTTTTTCTTTCTCCTTTTCTAATTACATCTCAAGTTCCACCTACACAACTGGCTTGTTCTGTAAAAACAAGTTCCTTACTTGTTGAAAACATAGGCGTCTTTTCAGTATTATTTTGCTATATTTTATTTTGACAAGAGGGCAAATGCTCTCACCTGACTTCTTACCACCACTATTTTGGACCGTTCCAAACATAAACCTTTTTTTAAATGTGGCGGAGCGCACGGAGAAATAGGAAAATACTGGAAAATGTTAAATTGTGAAGTTATAAACATGGTGAATGGAATGTCGGTGAAGTGTAGTTTGAACTTTCCTCTTTTTGTTCCACTTTTAAGAAAGCAAATTATGAAATACCTATTGATTCCCAATAGGGTTTTGGCTCCCATGTACTAAATCCTATGGAAAATGGGCCAGAGCCCCAAACTGGGGTTCTGCAAGACCTGAGGCACCTGAGTTGAACTGCTCTCTGTATGGTGGTGACTCATAAACATCACTCATTTCTGAGAAACTGTTTTCCTTCAACCAGTTTAACATGTCATGCTGTCTTTCTGACCTATTCCTGTGAATGTTTAGTTGTTGTGTTAAAATAAACATTGTAAAAATTGAGGTTTTGGACTTCTGCTCTTAAGCCAGTCCTCCTCTTCTGCTATGAAAAAAACCCCAAAGCAACACAAATCTTGTAAACGTCCATATCTTTACTACGTCCTCTCTCTCCCCAGAAGTACACGTTCAAGCTGTAATGTCTACCCAGATTGAAAACTGATATTGTGGGTTTAAGTTTGCACCTTACTCATTGCTGCCTCCTCCTTTCTGGGCTTACCTTATATAAACCTGTTTGAGATGAATGCTGACAGAAACGTCTTTAACTACAGAAGCTCTCTCTCTGACTCTTTTCAGCTGTTCCCTCTTCCCCGCTGGATCTAGTGCATGCTCCCATTCTTCACCTTTTCAGTCAGGGCCCAATCTTCGTTTGGTATCTTTCTGCGGTATCTTCACCACAGAAACATTGAAAAAGTATTTCTGGAGAAGACCTTGGAAAGTCATCTGATTAATCCTCCCTGCTGTAAAGCCAAAAAAACCCCAACCACAAACTGTACCCTATAAATTGACCGTTTAACCTGTTCCGCAAGCACAGGAGTTCTGCAGGGCTGCAGGTGATCTGCTACAGATGCCATTGATTTACCACTAAAAAGTTCTCCAAACATCCAATAGGCATCCTGCTTTCTGCATTTTGAACAACTCCCCCCAATTCACTTGTTATTCCCAGCATCTTCTTGCATGCTTCACATTTGAAGACTAGAATTCATCGTGTCCTTTCTTTGTTCTCCTCTGACTAAACCAGCACGTGTCTTTTCTCAGGCTTTCCAGATCTTCACTCATTCTTGTTGCCTTGATTCGTTCTACTGGGCTGACCTCCTTCTTCAAGTGAGGTGCTTGAAGTTCAAGACAATTCTTTAGCTGAGACTGTGCCCAAGCTGATGAGAGAGGAGGGAGTAATTAATTTCTCTCACAGCCTAAAATCAATCATGCTTATAGACTACAGGGTGCTTGTATTTTTCAAAACAATGTTGGTGTAATTACTCACTTCAGCATATAGTATTTTGTAATACTCCAATCTTTTTCTACAAGGGTGCTACCTAAACAGTAAAAACACCTGCATTTCAACGTACTGAGCTGTGTACTTTTTTTCTTTTTTTACCTTTTCTTTTTTTCTTTTTGCCATTTATCTAATTTGTCGGACCGTTTTGAATTCTAATCCTGTCCTCCAGTGTAGTTGTGCTCCCTCCAGGTTGGCATTAACCAGCAAATAGAATAAATTTTCTATCATCTGCTCTTTAAAACAACCTACTGAAAAGTAATGGGTCCAAGGCTGTCTGAAACTGATACATAGTACTTGCTTCCTCCTTGGCAATAAGCTATTGATAACTGCTCTGATACGTTTTCTTTAACCAGTTATATATTCGTGGTGTCATTTAATCGAGACTGTGATTTCTTGCTCACTTAGAAGAATGTCAGTTGAGACTGTGTGAAAAACATTACTGAAATCAGATAGGCAACATCTACTTTTTTTGTGCTCTCCATCTGCCCTGTTAGCTGCCCGTGTCTTGCTTGCTTTTGACAAGTCTCTCCTGGTTGTTTTTGGTGTTCTTGTTTTCACATGGAAATGGAATTATTTCTTTTTCAGCACTATTTCAGGCCAGGAAATGAGATGAGTTGGCCTAATTTGCTTTTTCCTCTCTTTAAATATATGCACTGATTTGGCATATGCCCATAATTTGGTAAAAAACAAATGAAAACCAGAAAGAGAGAAAAAAAAAGAGCGAAAACTAATTTATTCCAAGTCTAAATTTATTCTCAGTAAAAAATAAATAAGTAAATAGTTATGATCTCTTCCATGTCTGTGCTCATCTGTAAAATTTGAATGCATATAAAGGATAGTACAACCATTTAAGAAGCACTTCCGATTCATACTTTTGACTGATTGACTTCCAGCTGCTGTACGCTTAGGACCTCAGGCATTGTCCCTCAACATGAAGTCCCTTACTTATACAACATACAGATCAATTGTCCCACAGAGTTGCAAGTTTATCATTTATAAAATTCAAAATTATTTTAGCAGTGGTTTCAAAGTAATACTTTCACTGCAGGTGAAAAAAGATAGTATACATTAACTGAGGCATATTGAAAAGAAGAAATGAAACCATTAAGTGGGGCTTTTAAAAACAGGAAGATACTGAAGACATAAGACAACAACTTGAAAAAAGCAAAAAAGCCATCCCAGTCCTGAAACATGTCGTAAGAGAGCTGTTCTGTGCAATTAAACAAGAAGTCTTTGAATGCTACAAAGCTTCAGCTACAAAAAGATAACCTCATTTTGAATGTCTAATTCTTGAGAAAATTAGTCATAACTCTAAGACGGCAGCTACTTTACCTTTATGATACATCCAAAAAGGGAACAAGGCAGAATATCTTAGCACATCCTTCCAGGACTGATTTGACTCTTTTGCCTGTACAACCTCATATTATTTGTGGATTGTTTTCTTCTTTAGCATTGGAGAGGTAGGGTGGACAACTCTGTACTGATTTTTCTTTTTGTTAAGTGAGAAAAAACAAAAGTGAAATGGTCCTGATTTAGACATCTCAGCTACCAGAAATGAAATCCTAACTGAAGCTTCAAAATCTGTCGTCAGAGGGAAGGAGTCGAGGGAGGAGAAAACCAAAAATTAAACACTCTCCCTTTTTTTTTCTAGATGCAGAAAAGGTTAACTAGATTTTATGTGCGAGAATTAGCAATGGAAATACGATCTGTATATATGTCTTAACTGAAACAGGAAATTGAAGCCATCCCTTCGCAGAACTCAAACACCTCAGTGTCTGTTTTAAAATGAGTCAAGTTAAATACAACACAAAACACAACAGAGATTCTTGGATATTCTGTTTTGCCAATGAAAAAAAGCCTATAGCTGCTGCATTACTCCCCCGATTCCAGGAAGACATCTCTAGTTATAATTATTTTGATTTGTCTTCATTCTAGAAACTCTGCCCTGGGGAGTCTGTAGGTGGAGCCCATAAAAGGGCTTGGTTATTCAAGAGAATCTTAGTCTGGCGTTAAGCCCTGGCCTACATGGTTTCAATTATTTAAATACGTCAATCACTTTATAGCTGTATGATTTAAAATAGCTGTTCTTTTCTAGGTTCCTTTAAGCATTATTTTCTGACTTAGCTTCTCTTTAACAACATCTTTAAAAAGCGAGGATTCGAGTATCCTGAACCTCACTGAGATGACATGTTCAAATATACTTTCCTCTAGCTATTCATCTATCTATGCTTTTATCATACATAATATTTATGATGCAGTACGTTAACAGCATCTCCACAGTTACTTTGTGCACTGAGGCAGTTTTCTTTATCTAAACCAGTGGTGAAGTTCTAGGAGTTGCTGCTATCAGCATGTGAGTGTTGCAACACAAATTAGGAATCTGAAAAACTAGGGGTCAAGTTTAACATGGTCTGTTCTACATTTCAAAGCTTCTGCATGCCCACATGAAGATAAAGTTTCAACTAAAGACTAAAAGCATGAGCTGGGAGGGTATTTAAGAGTTGCAGCCAAGTTTCACCTGCATTCCACCATTCACGTCAATGGTGCAATTTTGTACCGGTTGATACTCTGGCTGTGTCACTGCTTAAAGCCTATGTTCTCTCTTTGTAGGAAATATTACTTCACCTGTGGAATCACCGAAGTAAAGCAACCTTGACAGCAGTCCCAAGAATCTCTGATAAGCCCCAAACTAAGCAGTGGCGTTATCGAATCAAAAAGAATTCTTAACGAGAAATTAATAACAATTTTCTGCTGCGTTTTTTTGTGTTCTTCCTCTCTGATGGACATGACATCATTGGTTTTGCAACTTTATTTTTACCAAATTAAAATAGGTTTTTGGAATGTAAATAGAGGTGGACTTTGATTCGTTGCATGCTGTAAGACATGTGCAAATGTGAAGTTGCTAAACTGCTGTCATGGCTGTTCCTTTATATAGGCACACACCTATGAAATGCAAAGCTGGTAATTTTCACTCGACTGCAAATTGAAACAGATGGGTGCCGAATCTATGTAAGGTTCCAGTCAGCAGAATCTTGATATATAAGACTCTGATCATTACGCAGGAGATTTCAAAAAGGTCCATGCTCAAAACGCATAGAGAAATAAATATCTATTATATATTCTATTATAAAAGTCAAATATAGAGTATTATATAGAATATTATATCTACATTATATATTATCATTGTGGCACGGTGGTGTTGGGTTAATGGTTGGACATGATGATCTTATAGGTCTTTTCCAACCTTTGTGATTCTGTGAAAAATCTGTGATGGCACTACGTATACTAAGAACAATTCAAAACTTTGCATTGACTTATTTCAGCAGCACAATGCCAGCATGTTGTAATTATGGCATGTTATATACAGCATGCCCTTCACATAGACTAATGGAAGGAAAAAGAATGGGTCATGTACCGGTGCAAATTCCATCAGAAAACTGGCAGTCAGCAGAGATGTTTGTAATGTGGCTTTCCAAAAAGGAGGATTTCTCTGAGTGTACTGATGGTCTCCAATCCAGCTGTAGTGCCTGCAACTCTAGGTACATGGTTTGGTATATAGCCTGCTACACCCAGCCTCTTAAACAGGTATCTAAAGATGTAAGGGCTTAAAAATCCTATGAAATGGCCTGCTTTTATTTTTATTTGCTTAAAAATATAATTTTAGTCTTTTTAAATATTAGACCCTAAGGTACAATCAGCCCTGCTGTTTTTATTAGGTAAAACAAATCTGGACTCAAGATCATAGGCTCTAGGTTTGCAGTCACGTGAATCTCAACGTATTAGGGAGAGAAGCCATGCTAGTTCCATACAGATGTGCTGTTGCATTCCTGTAAATTTTCAGACTGAAAAGGAAATGCTAGTTACATCCCTTTCCCCTTCAGCCTACAGTAGAACATTTCACAGATTGCTTATGTGTTTTGCATTCAGAGAAAACTAGTCCTAGATCTCTTTGATCAGAGACTGTTTTTAACTTGTCATTGACGTTTTAAAATCAAAAACCTGTGTTTGCTAATTCAAGCATCATATCTATGAGATATAAATTTTTTAACAATATAGGAAGCCTAGCCTTTGGGTCTCAGATTTTTTTTCAACATGCACACGTGAAAATGTGAACAGCTTTATTCTCTTAGATGTTCTCCTTTGCTAAGGAAGAAAGTATATTTATATTTTGAGCTGTGTGCAAATATACAAGTATGGGTTTATATATGTAAAATGTAAATATTTTTCAGAAGGACTTGGTATCAACTTCCCAGCTAGAGCAAAGAAAACAAAACAAAGAAAATGTGACGATATTTACCTTAGCCTAGAAAGTACTTTGCACACAATAAGAGCAAAGACTTACAAGACTACCGTGACAGAGCTTGTCTGACCAGCAGCTAAAACTAAGCCACATTCTCCACTGATTTCCGTTGGCACAGGCCTTAAAGAGGCTTTCGGTAGTGGCAGATATATGTGAATGTGACAGTAGGAAACATCCAATATCCATCTTTGCAGGCTGAGAAAATATATACACACAGCCACAGATGGGAATGACTAGAATAATAGAGGAAGGGCAGAAGGTGCTTGTTTGGGTGAACCTGTTATAAACTTTTCAAACTGAAAAGTCACCTTTGCGTATCACAGTCCAATTCTGAAAGGAGGCAGATTTCAAAATCGTTTCTTTGTTCAAAACATTCATCTTTCCGTGCTGTGTACTGGATCTCGGCTGTGATGGCTATGCTTCAACAAGGGGTAGTAGGATTCCTGTTTGTAAACATAGTGTAGTAAAACTTCTCTTAAATCACTGCTCAAGGGACTCACAAAGGTCTGTTGCCAAACAGAAGTGGTCTTTAAGTAACAGTCAAACAAAATTTGTACTTGAACCCCTGAGGATACTTCAGGCCACTTAGAATGGTTGGGGGCAGGTCGGACACCTACTCATGCAGCAGATCCTCTTTGTCGTTATAGTCTAATGCTCTGCGCTAGAAAATACCTTTTTATTCTGTTGTAGTTCAGTTATCATTATTGAAAGAGCACTGTTGTGGAAGTGTTTTCTAGAATCTTCTTAGCCAGGTAATGTCAAAGGCAGAAGGAACACAACTTCTATGTAATACTCTTGGAAGTTCAACAACGTACAAAACATCTTTTTTTCTCCCTAATCTGTTGATTGACATCTCTTTATCAAGTTGCTTGAGTTGAGTGTCATCCAAGATCATCTTAGTTGTAAAACAATTCTGCTACTGTTTACCATTGTTACCTTTTTTCTATTATTACAATGACATCTAGGGGCTTTAGTAATGGATCGGCACGGTGTTCTGCAAGCGTGAGATAAACACGTGCATTAAAGTTTCTTGATAGCAAAATATTACGATCAATGTAAAAGAGGCAGGAATTATCTAGGAGAGACTGCACAGAAGAAATATTGGTAAGTTTGACAGGTAGATTCATTATGCACGTGGCATAGGTATGTATTGAAAATACAGAGAGATGTGAATGAGGGGAAAACAAAGGATGTTTTACAGATACCGTCAGGATTTATTTTCCCAAAGAGGAAAAAGAGTGCGAAAGATGCAGAAATACATCAAGTTTTTAAGCATGCTTGTTCATGAAGGTTTATTCCATAGGCCAGACAACAGTCAGTCTCTTCATCCCGAAGAGGAGTGACTGCAAGAGTCTTAGAAAGTCGGATCACATAACCTATATTAGTTATAATAGAGGTTGTGGAATCAGTGAAGCAATGGAAGAAATGTATCTGTGTGTTAGCAATCTGGTTATACATTGCATTTCAAAGCACTAGAGAAAGAGTGGTCATCACTGGCGTGTGAGATAACAGCCAGAACAAGACTTTCAGTCATACAGATGGAACATCATATGCAATGCAAATGATGCAAATTGCAAGTGATGGTGAGAGTATGGGCCTGAATGACAGGCAGGATGGCAATCCTACTAAAAATAGTTAGAGAAAGGCGGTGGGAAAAACATGCAGCTAAGTTTTATTTTATCCTGGCAGACCTTGCGCTAATAGCCTGAATTCCAAGACAACAAATTCAAGGAACGGGCCCAGATTATACTTAGGGGCCAAAGGCTTGGATTAAATGAGGAGACTAGAACCAGAAAGGAGACTATAGCTTTAGTTCTTTGGAAAAGTGATAATCCAGAGATGAAGGACGGAGCATGGACAAGTAAGAAACCCAGAAACAGAGTTCTGAGGTTTTTGAATAAAGTTGGAGGGCTAAAGAGTGCATTTTATCTTAGCTCATCTTATCTCGGATACCTTAATCTCCAGAATTTTAAGATTCGTGTTCACCATGCATTCCCCAAGTCAGATTCAGGGTTTATTTTATTTTTTTTTTTAACAATCTTAGGGCTGTAAGATGAGGTCTGACTATTTCCTATAGCCAACTCTCTTGACAGGCAGCAAATTATTCTCCAGACTAGAACACGTGGCACTATCTGTATTTGCTATTTCACCATATTCTCAACTGCATCAATGTAACATCAAATTCTTTTGTCCCATTTTGACAACAGAATCAGGAATTTAACATTAAGAAGGAGAGGTTACAGTTGTTATTGAGACGTTAATTTAGTTTATAAATGAGCTTCAGTAATGGAAGGTACTTGAAGGATAGTATGGGATACAAATTTCTACTGTAAAGTTAGCTATGTGGCTTCAAAGTTAGAGCCTGAGTTTAAAATAGTCCTTTATGCCCTCTCCGGTACCAAGGGACCAATTCATGGCTCTAATCTTAGATACTTCTCATAGGAAAGTATGCCCCCCGCCCCCCCACCCCCATCCTGCACCCATTGCATCTCATTAGTGGCTAACTTGGAACACACACTTGAGCAAGAGCAGATTAGTCCTCTCCATGCTTCGTAAACAGCATCAGTCGTCCAGAAAAGTATCTCAGTAGAGCAATTGGAAGATAACACGAAATAAAGAAACACACCTTGTTTTATATAATTAATTTACTTTTGAGGTAACAGTGACATAACCACATTTTTAGGAAAGGTTTATATCCACAGGATGGTACCCATAGTTGTCTTGGCATAAACAGTTGTCTTCCTATGTAGGAAAGTATCAAGAAAATATCACTACATATGCTTTCCTTCTTCTGGGAAGAATCTCAAACTAATTCAAGGTTTATTCTTCAAACATTTCATTAAATGAGTAGAAGGGGATTCATTTATTTCCTTTCTTTTTGTAACTGCAATCTAACATGTTCCTTTGGAAAATGTCATCAATTTAATTTCCAGATTTTCCTGGCATTTTAAAAATACAGTACCAGAACCTCCTGAATTCTCTTAAATGTGATGTACCTAAAATCTATAATTTGAAGCTTCGGGGAGTTTATGCTTCACCAAGAAGGCCTTAAGTTGCTAATGTTAAAAAAAAAAAAACAAACCAAAGAGCCCACAGTTTCAGACACAGTTAGGTTGAATCAAATTTACATTGATCTCCAGGAAAAGATGTTACAATGATCTGCCATCCGTAGTAGTATGGCACTGGTGATATTGGCTGCGTGAGACTTTTTGGTGGAAGAGTGGTTTCATACAGAATGCTCTCTCTTCTTTCAACTCTGTGTTTTAAATAAAGAAGAAAACAGTCAGAATTTGGACTTTGCAGTATTAAAAGGGGATGTCTTTCCCATTAAATGTTAAAACCATTAAATCATTGTTCACGCAAAGAATATTACATTTCTTTCTACATACTCCTGCCAAAATTAAAATAACTGAAAATTTTACGTAGCCCAGAGTCTCACTCAGTTAAACTATCACAAATCCAGGTAACCTAACTTACTGTCATTGCTGTCCTTTAGAATTGCCAGCAGTATCCGTACAAACAAGGTACAGAGCGAGGAGAGGAAAAAGAAAGTACAAAACATGCTGAGAGAAGTCAACAGACAACTAATTCTTATTTGCTGGGAAAAGTCAGTGCGGATGAGCTTTGTCTAGAAAACAAAAATGTGCTTCAATACCACTTACTCCAGACTTAACCTTGGAAAAACTGAGAGCAGAAATTGGCAAGTGTGATTGCATGGGTCTACCCCTTATTAATGTTAATTGAATTATAGAATCTGCAGGAAGTTAAGGAAAAGTAGTTTAAAGCCTTTTTCATTTGCTGATGTAACGCGGCTCATATGCAAACTTCCTCAGCCCCTTACTCTAATGTTATCATTCTTGATGGTGCTGGCAAAATAGCAGTATAAACAAGATAAAAAAGTAAAATGTTTTTCTAACCACTGCAAATTTAATTAGCAGCTATTACAAACTAGTTCAGTCTTGCTTTTCTAACAATGTAAGAACACCCATGTGTCCAATCTTTTCCTCAGTTTTCCCCTTGGGTAATACCATCTTTTTTCTGACAATGTGGAATCACTATTTCTAATTGGAATTATACATTTAATATTTTGAATTCATAGTTTCCTCCTTTGTAGAGAGTTTGAAGTCAGTCTACTAAATTAACTTGTAAGGTAACTCTGGCACCTAAAAACACAGTGGTGGCGAGGAGGCTGTTCATCATGCACAGAAAGAAGCAAAAAAATAGGGCAGTAAGAGATGCTCTAATGGACTCCCAATTCAGTATTTGAAAAAGTCTGGCCAGCTCTTTTGGTCATCTTTATTACACTAATCAAAGTAAAACTGAAGAGGAAATTTGGTTAAAGTTCTCAATAAATAATCATTACATAAACCTAAGTATCTTTTAGGTGGGTCAGGACAAATCAAATCACAGTCTTCTCGGTTTATGAGTAACAAATAGTAATACCTGGGTAGAAAATGTCTTTGCATTAATCGAGAGAGCAGCACTGAAAATTTTGGCTGTAAAGGGAAAGACAAGAATCCGTATTGACCTCTTAAAGAAAGAGGCCTGTGCAGTAGCGGAACAAGACACACAGGCATTAACGAAAGAGGTGGGCAGGGGCTACTTCTGATAAATCGTGCTCTTCAGAAGTCCCTCAGAAGTAAGGATGCCCATAGCTACCTGCTTCCTGCAAGACTGGATTTCTCCACAAAAGGAAAGGGAGGAACCGACTCTCCAGTCACACCATAGCCTTTTAAAAGGTACGGTTCCCTACTACTGTTGGCTTCCCGTGAAGGCCCACGTTCAGTTTAAGCATCCTTCCCTCTTCTCATTTGTAGTAACAGCCCCCAGGAACTCTCCAGACCAGAGACTGTCTTTCTTCAGTTGATTTGTACACCGGTGCTTCGATCCCGGACGTGGACTTCAGCTCTTACCGGAGCGATTGTGCTGCGGTTGCACCTGCGAACTGTAGCTTCAGACTCACGGAGTCTGCTACCATGACCCTTTTCTGTCCAAACCAGCATAAGCAGCTTTGGTCCTCTGCGTTCAGAGACAACGTGTGTTAAACTCGTTGTGAGAATTACAGCAGCGGGCTGTAAGCGCTTTCCAGATCAGAGATTATTTGCATGCAGATTATTAGCATAATGTTGCTTTGATCCCTGATACGGATATAGGACACAATTTTTCCCGTAAGAACAGCCGAGCAGTGGAGCACGTTGTCCAGCGAGGTTGTGCAGGCTCCATCCTTTGAGGCTTCAGGCCTGGATGGGGGATGCCTTGAGCAAGCAGGTCTGACCTCAGAGCTGACTGTGCTGTGAGTAGCACGTTGGACTGGAGACCTCCTGAGCTCCTGCCCAAGCTGAGCCATTCTAGGATTGTACAGGCAGTACATAAAGAAATGATAGCTAGTTTGTATTAAAGCTTTATTGTTGTTGCTTTAGTAAATAACTTAAATGCTAGGTTTTGGGGTTTGTTTTTCTGTGTCTTCAAGGTAATGATTTTAATAGCGCTTTTTTGATAGCATATCCTTATACCCAAGCACTTTGTTGTATTTGCAAATTAATATACTACAGCTATGTTCCTTGTACATATTAAAAAAACCTGCAATTAACTACCAAGCTGGCTAGCCAATTGAAGAATAGATTTGATTCTGTTTTTTCACGTTACCAAGCCTATTTAATTTAAGGTTTGCAAAAAGTAGACTTGATGACTCCTGCTTTGTTCTCTCCAATAGTCAAACCATTGCAAACAGTAGTGTAAAATATTACCAAACTATGTGCAAAATAAATATACTATATTCGCTACATAATAAATAGGATGAAAACCAACAGGGAATCAGATAGCCTTTTGATGTGGACTTTGGGACCAGAGTGACATAGACGACTTCAAAACCTGAAGCTCAACTCCATTTTGTGTCAAAAACTTCAAGGAGAAAATTTACTGATTGTTGGCCTCTCATTCCAAAAAGGCTGGGTATTTTTAGATGTATAGGGCTTTTTTTTTTTTTTTTTTTTTTAAATATTTGCTACAAATGAGTTGTTTCCAGTTTAATGGGGGGGAAAGAAATAAGGGAAAGCTGCACTGAAAATTAGGAGACGAAACTGGGCAGAGTAACTCTTGAGGCACACTGCCAAAAAAAAAATCCAGGAGAGAGAGTATTTCTGAAATACTAGCCACAGACCAGGCAGAGAGGTGGTTCTCTATTTCCACAGCTTATATGAACAGAAATGACACCTGGATATCACTGGTAAAGAACTGACAGGAAGACAGAATTTCAAAAGCACTGAAAATTGGTCTTATTGCTCCCAATGCCGTCCATTATCGTAAACCAAGCTGGATCAGCACCGGATATTTTGCAACTATAATAAGCTCCACTGAAAACACAGGTTTGATTGAAGTCAATAGTTTGGGAAAAATGAATGCATACTAACACTTTGATGTTATTTTAACAGAATTTTGCTGGCTCTATTCATCCACTCTCCTGGGCTAACTCGCTTTTTTTAAGCAAGTGAAAGGGATTGAATTTTATTCAGGACATGTGTGTCACAAAGAAGAAGCAAGTATCTTTTAGAATCCTGCTTTGAAAATGGTAACAAGGATGGGTTAGTTACTGATATTGGTTTCTAAAGTATATATATTAGCATTGTGTTTCAAACAGTTTTACTGCTTTCAAACATTACTCTTCATCTCCCTCACATTTAAAATGTCCCTGACACATGAGTTTTTCTTCTGCTTTGTCAAATTATTTATCTTTTGACATTTTGTTTTTGTATTTCATGAAGGCCCCCAAAGCAGTAGTCTGTGTGAACTAAAAAATTAGCATTATTCTATAGGTGAAAACCTATCTTTTGTTTTGCTATTTCATATCACTCAATAACATGAAATGCCAACTTGTCTTGTTGATTCTTAGCCTTTTTTACTTCAACTATTTAAATGGTTTAAAGACTCGCACAATAAAGTCTCATAAAGTCTCGATTATTCTTCATTCATCTATACTAAATTGTTTTAGTCAACAATTGACCTTGATCTATTACAAGTCTCATTGTATCTGGTTACATTTGCTCTTGGAATTTATTGCTCTTCTTTCGTCCACGCTTTTGACCAATACTAATCTACTCTGTTTTTCATTTTCTAAGCATGCCACATAGTTCAGAACCTTATTGATATTCTGGGTTCATATGTTCTGATTTATTTGAGTTTCTCCTAACTATCACTGCAGACAAAGGCAGCTTTATTGTAGAACACTAATTGGAAATGGAAAAGTACTACTTTGTTAGACTGTATTATGAATTCCTCTCCCATCTCCCCAAAGCAAAGTGGTTCTATTATGTGTTTTGGATTATAGACCCCAGACTAAAACCTGCGCATATTCAAGTCTCACCAAGCAACAGCACAAATCCCAAGCAGAGACCAGAAAAGTCACAATTGGCAGCTGTTGAATTTGTATCAGCTGGTAACTGAGGTAAACCATATCATTGCCAAGCATGGTTTATCTTTCAGTGCAGCCACCAAGATCTGAATTAAACAAGACCAATTTTTTTTCTAATTAGAAATGAGGAGGATGCAATGAGCATCCATTCTAGGTACTTTTCTGAGGGGGCATCACATGGAAGCGAATATGTAAACACACAAAGCAGGCCAGCTTGCCAGAGACATTGTAGAAGTTCAAGCAATTGAAACATTGATTACAAGATATTAAAAAAGAAAGGTGGTTTTGTTTTGTTTTTTTAATCCATTAGGCCCCTGTGTGGGAGAAGATGGGGTCACTGAACCAATCCTCTGCTCTAGCACAAAACCCACATGGCTCAGCAGGGGAGGGACTGCTGGTTTCCACACATCCATCTTCCATCCTGTTAGAAAGCAAGTTGGGATTAAATCCATCCTCCTGCACAAGCACTGTGTGAGGGCAGAGTTTGAACTCTGTCATCTCTGCAGCCTTGGGCGGGATGGGGTAAGGGGGTGGGAGTCTAATTTTTTACCAGCAGACCACAACAGAACAGTAAACTTCTAGGGAAATGTTTCTTTAACAATAAATGTCAGCTCATTACTACAGCTGACATTATTATCAGCATCATTATTAGAAAAGTATAAATTCTGGTGAAATTCTGATTTAGGGAAAAGTCTTTGAAACACTGATTTTTCCTTTTAGAAAAATAATTTAATTTTATACTATATTTTTAATTAAGAGTTCCACAGCAATCCACATGTACTTACTTTAACCTATATCTCTCTATAGGTTCTTTTTTTCTAAAATAGGGGTTTAGAAAAAATACAAGTTAATTTTCTTTGCTTTTTCCTTTACGAGGAAAAATTCCCATCTAGCTCTAATTGATGTTTATCTTCATAGATTTCTTTATCACCACCAACCTCCAGACAAATCATGCTCCAGCTGAAGGTGAAGTGGTTTCTATAGGGTGTTATATCAGTATGCCACATTGAAGATTTGCTGGGTATGTGTAGCATCAATCCAATGTGGTGCTCCTGCTCTATCACATTTCACTAACATAACAACTAAAAAAGAAAAGGTAAATGTAAATGAAATATCCAGCTAACACAATTTGGAAATCAATGGTCGTTCATAACTTCTCCATTTGTTCTGGGGTTTTTTTTTGCAATTCTTCAATTTTATTTTATTTTTTCTTTGTCTTCTAGTTCCTCATCTTACCAAATGAAATCATATGAGCACATGGATTCTCCTTGCAGTACTAAAGATCTACTTGAAGACCTGTGAGGACATTGACTTCCTACCTGTCCATACAAAGCTTAGCATTGTTGTGACAGGATTAAATAGTTAGTAACATAATAAAATGCGAAAATGAACTATAATAGCATTACTGCTATTGGGTTACCCCTGCTCAGGATCTGTATTGCATTTTTTGCAACTGCATAGTCATCCATTTTTATTAATAAATGTAAATTTAGAAATCAATATGTTCACCCATATTAAAATCCTTCATTTCTAAACAGGTTTATTTTCACCATAGTAGTTTTTTTTTCCTCTACTGTATTCCTAAATGTTTTTCTAATGTTAAAATACTTTCTATAGAAATGGTTTGACATTTTCTTTGCTATGGACTAAATCAAGCAACCTAAATCCCAAAGAATTGTTTAATGACTGCTTATGGCTGAGGGAAACCAGGGTTAAAGTGCAATTTTTCAAGTAAGTAGCATGCTGATGCTCACTAAAGTGATACAGATTATTTTAGATAGGAGTAACTGAGCTGGGTAATTCATCTAACCTACCTGACCTGACAACTCCTTTCATTATTTTAGAACAGTAATTGAGATGCCAGAACATGTGATGATGATGACATAAGATGACAATATTGGTCCACTTCAACCAGCCTCCATGTCTACATCAATGAGTGATACTACAGGCTCATAGCTTAGCCACAGACAAGGTCCAAAATGCTTATTCTCCTCTGCCTTTCTTTTCAGAGGATGAGACAACTCCAGGGATTAATGTGTGAATTACCTTGAACTCCTTTTCTCATTGTCATAAGCAATGAAGTGCCTCAGGAACAGTCCTGAAATTGGCTAAGGGCCATATGCCACCACTCACCCTTTCCTGCCCCCTTATTTGTTTCAGTGGTGAGAGGACTGCTGGCTCACTTCACCTCTTCTACCAGTTCTTTTCCCGTTGCCAACTGGGCCACCTACTCCTGTTGACAGCCAGAGAAGTGGAGGCAAGGCTCTTCCTATTCCCTTAAATTCATTCCCATATGAAGGGGAGAAAAGGGCAAGCATTTAGGCCATGTTTTAAGTCATTTTCCTTCCTCTTTACTGCCTGCATATCCTAGGCTTATAGTTCTGCAGCTTCCTTAAAACAGCTGAGAAGAGAGACCTCTGCTTTATAGACTTCAAGTCCACCCTTTGTGATGACCACCTTTAGCAGCCTCCATACAGCTAAAAGTCAGGTTGGACAAAGAGTGTTTTGTCCTCCTTCTTTGTCTAACCGAATATGTGCTTCCCTTTAAATGAGTGCTTAATCCTCGCATTAACAGTTTTCTCTCCTAGACTTGCTTCTTGTTGCAAAATCACCTCCTGTGGTTTTAGGCAGAGAACCACAGCAAAGGCTACAACCAAAAGGATGCTCAGAGAATATAATAGAACCTGTAGTTTAACACAGGGATGTATAAATAACATATGATATGAAACAGAATTAAAGCAGTAAGTAGAAACACATCAAGCAAGCAGTCACAGTACTGAATTGAAAAGCAGGGGGAAAAGCAATAGCTGTAGATAACACACTGTGTGTGCTGGAGGGCCTACAGAGATTTCAAAGATAGTTTAAAAAAAAAAAAAAAAAGACACTTCAACATCTCTAGATCTAAGAATCTAAGACACTCCTAAAGATATTTTCTCCAAGCGAAGCCTAAAATGAAGCACTTCAGCATGAAAATGAAACTATCTGTTTAGCATTCTTTCTGGAGAACTCAAGTATCTCTGGAAGCTCACATTCTCCTTCAGAGCATCACACAGCTGTGGAAATGAGAAAGAAAATATAAAGCAAGACTTGCAATGGATATAAAAATACTATGGAGGTAGTGGGGATCTACTATAGATATCTACCGTGGATAACCCAGCTGATCCGCTCTGCCTTACTGTAAATTCTTAGCAGTGCCACAGAGGAAAAATACAGCCACAGATACTCAGAATAAGCAACACCCAATGGTGAAACATTTATTTCAAAGAGAAGAAACTGAAATCCAACGTTTCTGTAGCTATAAACACCTTTAATTAGAAAGCTTATTTCACTTACTGGATATTCAGAGAACTACTCACTGGCCTCAAGCTAATTTCATTTTCCAATCTCATAAGACAGTAGGGAGCTACACATAAAATGACAAAAAATTACACCAGTGTGTTTTGTTAGAAAAAGAATTGCACTCTTCACAGTAAGGTGTGATTCTGGAAATATTTTCCTACAGAGGTGTTTGGGTGCTAAAGGGAAGTAAAAAGTTACTGGCAGCAAACTCAGAATATTCTCTTTGTCACCAGAAGTCCAGGAGCCTGGACTGATGCGAAGTAACAGAGCTCCAGCAAAGCCAAAGACAATTCCCTGGTGATAACAGTGGATGCTTCAATGGGGTTACTGCACTCAGTGACTGGTTGGGAGGCAAATAAGCACAAGTGTGTCATTCTACTTCTAGAGTTAGTGTGATAGAGTGATTCCCCTCAATACCATGTAAGTAGCATCAAGATTCATGAAATCACAGTAAGAGGATTTTGTGATTAATATATCTGATCACATATCATACTGCCTGACTTCACCCTGGTGTATTAGGCTAAATGAGGGAAAGGGATGTCTTGTTTTTCTTATAATTTGGAGAGAGAAAAAAGAATCCTACACTATCACCATACACCATCCTACACTATCTACCATATGGGTTAAATATTTAAAGCACCCATTGCTGGAATGGCTCTCTGAAAAGAACACTAAATTCTTCAACTTTGACAGGCAAAGTCAGTGATTGGCATTTCAAAATAAAAAAGACTGGAAAGAATATAAAACCCAAACAATAAACCTTTCACATTGGCTGTATTGTCACAAAGCTCCTTCTCTTCATCAGCGTGATGCCAGGTATAGTCACTGTCTCCCCAGAAGCTTTAAATAATAACACGAAGGAAAAGATGAGAACTTAATCTATTCCTCTCTAGGGCAACTTTTAACACTAACTTTTCTCTACCGAGATCCTCTCAGTTGACTTCCAGGCTGACACAGCTGATTTACACTGGATTAAAGCATTGGTTTCTTTCTGTGAAGATGACACACCAATGTCCCTGGCTTAAAGCAGACCTTTGGAGTTTTGAACAAAAATCCCTCTTCCCATTCAATCCATTTTTGTCGTGATTACAGAACAGAACATGCGTTGCTAGGATATGCAACGAGATGTCCATAAAACAGGAATGGGGACATGCAATTGTCTGGTATGATTTCTGAATGCCAGCAAATTAGAGTTGACCAGACAATGACAATTTCATTTTGTGAGAACTTTCAATGTAACCACAACAAAATGTGGAAAATATTTTCCAAATGCTTTTGTTCCAATGCAAAACAGAAAACAAACCCATTTCAAAATCTTGCCATGAAAACAAAATCAGACAAAAATGTCTACTTTCAGAATAAAATCTGAGCTTTTCCATTTGGAAAGAGGAAGCAAGGGTGTTTTAGCTGTTATGAAGCAATATGGAAAATTCAAGCTCCTGTTTCTCATCCCAGATCAGTATCGCAGTAAGTCAGCGATGACCCCTTCTCAGCAGATCATTGAAATACTTAAGTCTCCATAAAACATTGTAGCGTCACAGAATGCATATTTGGCAAATGGAAATTCTCTGATTTAGCCAGCACTAGTAGAAACCTGTTCTTCCACTCTTCCAGAAATTTAAGGAAATTTTTCTTAGAAAAATGAGTAACGAATATGAGTAAGCAGAGTTACCTGTGTGCAGAAGCAACATTGGGCTAAATTCTTCCCTGTGACTGCTTGCTGCTGCCATAATTCTGTCTTAAGTACAAATGACTGCACTGCTTTCAAATAACTTGCTATAAATGCTATTTGCTGGAAGAGAGGATAAGTGCTAGCAGCTATAATTCAAAAGCAATAAAAGCTGCACACATTCCCCAGCAACACAACAAATATGAGACAGACCTGCACTTACAACAACAACAGATAGCTAGAATAGTTCAAATTGTTTATTCCTCCAAGAGCAAGAAGAAGGGAAAAAATATCTGGTAGCTCTTCAATGAAATACCTTGAGCAATCATGTTAGTAAGAAACAAAAGCATTCCCTATGTTGGTTAGGCTGTAGAAAAGGGATTATATAGAATAAAATATCTGCAGCTCAGTGAGCATCGTAACAGGACATTTAAACAGGGACGTGTGAGACACGAAGTAATTTGCTCTACACAGCTTCAGTGAGAGTCCTGTGTCCAGCTTGGAGCATCACGTCTTAGCAAATATGCAGACCAGTTTGGAAGGATGCCAGCATAGAACAGTAAGGATGAACTTGAGTGTGGAATTTTTGCCCCCTCAGGCAAGACCGAAAGAATTGAAAATTTGCTAAGTCTATAAAAACACAGTTGGAAAATCCTGGAAAAAGAAGGCCTGAGTAAGAGTTTTATCTTGATTCTGTCTGTCAGTGACCCAAGCCACTGCCCGAGTATACTCAGCAGTCTGGAAGACAAAATTATTGGAAATGTATGAGAGGGTTTTACCCCTGTAGATCTGAATTTTGCCAGTGAAGTCAATCTTGACAGTAAAGTTTCCCTCTTGATGTCTAGCTCAGTGGATCAGAGGATTCACATTTTAAAGCTTTTTGCCCAGATCTGAGGAATATCCTATGTAAAGCAGGCAACAATAGACCATTATTTTAAATTTGTGAAACTGAAACGTCCAGAGTTCCACTAAATATATAGTCCACTTCCTCAAGCTTGGTATCTTAGACACATCCCTGCAGAAATATCCTTAATGCTCCAATTCAGCAAGCATTTAACGTCCATTAAACCAGTCACAAGTTCCATAAGACTGAATGGATTTAAACATACTCTGCTGAAATGAATACTAAAAGTAAAGCTCCCATCATTTTGGAAAAGTTCCTTTGAACAAAATATGTATGAAGCCCATAGAAGGGATAGTATAAACATCTTAAAGCTTAAAACAGAATCAGATTTGCTGAAACAGGAGCAGTGAGGTGATGAAAAAACCATATATTTTTCAAGCTTAGACAGCCAGGCCAAATCAGCTGCAGCAATCTTTCACCTTTTATAGCTTAAGGATAATTTCCACCTCGCTTATGGACTATGCTTCTCGGAGCTCTCCCTGCCATATTCGTGCTGAGCCCTGTGCCTCCTATTCACCAACCAGAAGGCAGGAGAAGGTTTGCATTGAATATCGCTATATATTATCCCAGAAAAGGTTTTTCCTCAATTCTACCACTGATGACCAGGCAATTCTGAAAATAACCCATCATCACAGTTTAGCAGAAACCAATTACGAAAAGCTGTGGAAAGGTTTTTTCAGTTGAGTAAGTTACTGTGCGCGTAAGCATAGGACTGGACCTGTTATAATTATTGACTTGAGTGACAATGGAAGAACTGTTCCTCACATTAACCTTCCAATCTTGGGGGCTAAACCAAAAAGTGCCTTAATGTATTTGTTGCTCCACCTCCCATATGGTTTCACAGACTTCAGCAGAATAAGGCTGATTTATACTGCTCAGCACCGGTCCAACACATGCAGGAAACATTGCTAAGGAATCACAGGTTTTGTCTGTACCTTTTCCTCTTTGTAATCCGCGAAAATCCTTTTTATGCTGATTTCTAATGCACAGTGTTAAACCTACCTGGGCCAATAGATAATACTAAATACAGGAGCGCTGCTGCGGGCTTCCAGTTCACCATAATCATGCTCCTGACTCCCAAAATTATCAACAGGGTTGGGAACAAAAGAAAATGCTGGGGCAAAGACGGAAGGTGTCACACGGTGTGCACAGATCTGCCTAGAGCACAGAAGCACTGGCAGAGCTGGGACCAGAGGGAATATCAGTACCTCCTTTGCACAGCCTTGCTTAGAAGAGCTTGCTGGTCTTCAACTACAATCCTTCCATAATCTGTAGTGTTACTGCAACATCACCAGAGGATATTTTGCTTTCCTTTCATTGCTGTCCTTTGTAGCACAGCTCAGAAAGTATAAATCAAAGCAGCATGGAAATCACATTTCCTCCCTGCCTCTGGAATGATTTCATCATCTCTTTTTCTATTCAGCCTGTGAAACAGCTAATGCTCTTCTTTTATTTTCAATCCCTTCGTGGATTTTAGGTTACCTGTACTACTGACCTATTTACAACCAAGTGCCAAACTAAAACATAACGTGGCAACAGGTTTAGTAGCCCTTGTCAGTCTAAAGAGATTAAAAACAAAACAAACCCTGCCCCAAAAAAATAAAAACAATCTGGGTTTTTTGCACCCCCAAGGACAATGTTTCAAATCTGAAATTCAGCCACTTGTACCAAAAGAGGCACAAACATTTTTTTATATTTTAAAAAAAGTTAGCTAGTATTTAAGCTACTCAGTTAAGGAGATAGCACAAGTCAAATACAGAATAATCCAAGCTAAGATTAAGATGGAAGTTTCCAGCCTGACAATAAGGGGCATCATCCACTACACAACCACTGAAGAACCCCCATGCTGTTTCTGGCATTTCTGCCCTATGCAGGTGTGATCGGTACCCCCTGCTCCCGACCCCGGTAATGTCTGTCCCCTTAGTGTCAGGTGACAGAATCACACGCATTTAGAAAGACAGTCTCACTAATTTTTGCTGTCACACAGAACACTGATGTGAACATTAAAAATCTTGTAGAATTGTTCCTTTGTCTCTTTGACTACATCAGTTGTTTATGTATAAGCTGCCCAAAGTACCTCACATGTAATTAAACATAGTCTTCAATAACACTAAATAATATTCAATATAAACAAACAAATAAGAGTAAGCGCTTGCAGTGAAGTAGGAGAAATCCAATAGAATTAAAACTTTGTAATCAATTTATTATAAGAGTGATTAGCAAAAAATCTTGGGGAAAAGGATTAAGAAGCCATTTCAGAAATTCCTGAGCACCATTAGCTCGGTGTCCTCCTTACAGGTGAACAGGTTTTGGAAGACCATGTTCAGGGCGCATATGTTGCATTAGGAAATGGATAAACATGCAAAAAGTGAAGTGAATGGGATTCAGAAATTCCACCTGCCTTTCACAGTGATGTCTTTTATAACAGTTTTATGATGCAGAAGTATTTTCTTTGGAAATGGAGTGCCATATTAAATGTGAGCATATGGAATTTATAGTGAAACAGGTTATCACTAGTGAAATTATGAATCTATTACATCTTGTTACTCCCAAATACGTTAGCTTACTTTTTGTTAGTCATTTGCAATAAGACAGTCAAAGTCATCTTGATAATTGATGTGCTGACCTGCCCTAGATGCGATGACTCTGGTCTTTAAGTTTCACCATGATTTCCTCTACAGGGATTTAATTAGGAGATGTGCTCCAAGGCACTTGCTCCACATTTCTGCATCTTCTAAGAATGACCTTTGATTTGTTGATTTTCATTTGCTTAAACACATCCTGAAACAAATTTTGCAAACTGAATTAATTTTCATTTGCACTTTACCATTTATGTTAAAATGGGCCAGCGCTCTAACTTCCTTTGTGAAGACTGGCTTCTAAAAAAGAAATTTCTTAAAGTTTAAATCGTTCACCGTAATGTCTGTGAAATGTGTATAATGATTGTTATTAGAAGTCATCATCTAGGGCAAAATACTAAATTCATAAACCCACAAGAATTCACAGTAATTCAAAATACAATTTTCTTCCTGGAGAATCTAATTTTAGCTACTAAAAGACCATCATAGCATTAATACTAATGTTTTTATTGTACATGACCTAAACTGTTGTTCAGAAAAACCCCAGGCAACTCACTTAAAAGTTCAATTGCTCTCCTTAGATCAATATGAAAAAAGCAAAATCTAGTAGAAGAGAAAGCAGGGAGGAAGGTATAGCTTTGTTGTATGCTCTACCTGCAAAATGAGCTCATGGGGGTTTATTCACTCTAAAGATGGGTTTCATAGCAACGATAACAACGCGCTGTTAAAAACTACACTGAAAGCAATGGGTGCTGGGACTTTCAAGCATAGGGACGCACATTTAGCAGAAGCCACTTGGCTAGTTAACGCTAGAGGCTCTGCCAGTCGACCTGGCCCTGCCCAGTCTAAACCCCTGTGCACTGTGGAAGGAGGTAAGATCCCCTTAGTACATAAAAAGAACTTGCTGGGAAAAACAGTCTGGGTTATTCCTTCCTCAGGAAAAGGTAAACCTATTGGCGGGGTTGTTTTTGCTCAAGGACCTGGGTGTACTTGGTGGGTAATGCAGAAGGATGGGGGAGTCCAGTGTGTACCTCAAGGCGATTTAATTCTGGGTGAAAATAATCCATGATTTGAGCTGCATGTTATGGGAATTGCTATAGCAAGAACCCATTGTTGCTAGCCAGGCTAGGAGCAAAAGGAGGAGTTCATTGCAATCTTAAACCCTATAAGCTGGCCCAAAGGGACCAGGGGTGGAGATTGTCATGGAAATACTTTTAAATTGTTGTAACCCATAAGTTGAGTTGTGTGTTACAGGAATTACTATAGCAGGAGCCACCTGTACCAATGGAGGACAAGCCTTACAAGAAGCAGTGCAAGTGCAGCAGTGACCCGACCTGAGCTGGCTGTGGTGCCCAAGAGCTCCATGCAATACAACACCTCTCCTGTCCTGAGTGACCACCCTAACAGCTGGAGCCCAAAATGAACTGAAATGAACTCAGTGGACATTTTGTGGACATTTGTGGATATTTATGGACATTTTACAGACATTTCACAGGGGTGATCCATAAACTAAGGGAATGATGTCCATGTCCTATATCAAAGGGTGGGAAGGGTGATGGTAACTAAGGAGAACGTATTGGATAGTGTGCTACCTGAGCATGCCATAAAAGGTAAGGAATAACGGGTGGAGAATATGCTGGTTTTGGCTGGGGTAGAGTTAGTTTTCTTCACATTCGCTAGTACAGGGCTGAGTTTTGGATTTGTGCTGAAAACAGGGTTGATAATGTTTTAGTTATTGCTGAGCGGTGCTTACACAGCATCCAGGCCTTTTCTGCTTCTCACACCACCCCACCAGCGAGTAGGCTGGGGGTGCACAAGAAGTTGGGCTCTGAACTTGTTTAGGCTACTAAAACTTCCAACATACACTCGCTCTCCTGCTCACGCTGGCCAGAGCTCAACACCGATATAGCGAACGTCCAGCGATTGCTCCTACAGTAAAGGTGCCAGCCCTGAAAGCTGTTGCTGGTCCTCATCTCCCACCGGTAACCTCTAAAACAAACCACAAACACTTGGGCTCTGAACTTGTTTAGAGCTGGGACAGCTGGGACAGCTGGACAGCTGATCCCAACTGACCGAGGGGATATTCCATACCATATGACGTCATGCTCAGTATATGACCTAGTGGGAAAGCTGGCCGGGGGACCGCTGCTTGGGCACAGGCTGGGCATCGGTCTGAGGGTGGTGAGCAATTGTTTCCATTTGCATCGCTTGTCTTTGTTGGCTTTTATTTTTTGTTGTTTTTATTTTCCTTTTCATGACAATGTTTAGTATTATTATCATTATTATTTTATTTTGTTCAATTCCATTTACGAAACTGCTCTTATCTCAACCCATGAGCTTTCTCACTTTTCTTTTCCGATTCTCTCCCCCATCCCGCTGGGGCAGGGGGGGAGTGAGGGAGCGGCTGTGTGGTGCTTAGTTGCCAGCTGGGCTTAAACCACGACACCACCACCGTCCCTTCATCCGCTGGTTGGGTGACCTTACCCTAGAAGGGTATCTAATGAGTAAAACAGGACCTTCCCTTTGTGAACCCATGTTGACTGTGCCTGGTGATTGCATTATTCTTTTAAAGCCTTTCAAGAGAACCCAGTACCATCTTCTCCAGAAGTTTTCCAGGAACTGAGGTTAGACTCACAGGTCTGTAGGTTCCTGGGTCCCAAGACCTTTGGCAGATGATGGAGAGGGGTCCTGCCATAACATCTGCCAGCTCCTTCAGTACTCTGCGGTGAATCCCATCAGGCCCCATGGACTTGTGAGCATTCAGCTGATACAGCGGGCCCCTGACAGCTTCACTATTCCACAAATGGAAAGTCACTGTTCCCACACTCGTGCTCCACGGAGTCAGGGGACCGGGCAGCCCAAGGTCTATCAGTATCATTAAAGGCTGAGGCAAAAAAAAGCATTGAATGCCTCTGCTTTTTCTCCGCCCCTATCAGTCAGGCGACCATCTTCAACAAGTGGTCTTCTGCCCCGCTCGCTTGATTTCCGACACAGGGGAATTGCCTGCTTCTGACCTTCTCAAAGGCGCTTCTTAAAGACTGACCAGCACTCGCCGACTCCTGAGCCCTCAACAGCAGACTCCCAGGGGACTCTGATAAGTACCTCCCTGAATAACGGAACGTTTGCTCTCTCAAAATCCAGCATAGCAACTCTGCTGTCCTTCTTTCTCATGACACTGACAATTTTAAACTCAACCGTTTCATGATCACTGTGGCCAAGAGCATCCCATCTCCCACGAGTCCTCCTCCATTCCCAACCAGCAAGTCTAGGAGGGCATCTTTCCTAGTTGGCTCCCTGAGTACTTGTAACAAGAAGTTCTGTCCCACAAACTTCAGGAACTTCCCAGACCTGCTCGTCACAGCAGTATGGTATTCCCCGCTGGGGCCTGGGGACTTGAAATCCCCCAGTCGGACACGGGCTGCCCATCCCGAGATTTCTCCTAATTGCCTGTAGAATAACTCCTCAGCGCTGGCATCCTGGCTGGGCGATGGCTAGCAGACACCCACTACAACATCTGCTTTGCTTTCCATCCCCCTCATCCTCACCCAGAGGCTCTCGATCACGTACGTCATCGCCACCTGTAAGGGCTCTACCATCAAACCTCTCCCTCACATACAGCACGACACCTCCACCTCGCCTGCCCTGCCCACCCCTCCTGAACAGCCTGGACCCTACATCCCAGCGGGACCCCTTCCACCAAGTCCCACTAATCCCAAGGATATCCCAGCTCTGGGAAGGCACCAAGGCTTCCAGCCAAAGGCATTTGCACCCACAGCACCCAACAGCCACCTGCAGGGCCCGGGGCAGCCCAGCCCCCCTTAACCCTTTCCCTCCCCAGGAGGAGCCGGGGAGGCTGTTGGGGTGGGGCGGAACACAGGGAGCCCCCGCATTCCGTCCTGGGAGACCCAGAGAGTCCTTAGCAGCCAACAGCCACAACGGACCATGGCGCGGCCACCGCTGCGGCTCCCAGCGCGTGGGCCCTGGGCCCCCCCGGCGCCCTGGCTCCTTCAGCCTTTTGTGCTCCCCAAAACCTTCTACCCCCGAGGTAGGGACCCACCCCGACCCCTGCAGCCCGGGACGCTCTTGGGGGCAAGAACGGAGGTGACCGATGGCCGTCGCTCCTGTCTCTCTTGCAGGCTCACCCAACCTGTGCCAACTGCCCGGGCAGGAGCAGCCCTTCCCCGCAGCCTGGGCACCCCCAGTGGGGCTGGCCCCCCAGGCACCACCAGCAGGTATGGCACCCCTCTCTGCTCGGGCACCCCGCCACCTTCGGCACCTTCAGCACCCCCGACCCCTGGGCACGCCCAGGATCCCCCCACCACCCCCAAGCACTCCCAGCATCCCCACCACCCCCGCCCCCCCGGCAGATATGGCACAGGGCTTCAGCAAGCCCGGGCGACCATCCCCTGCCCTTGCCTGGGTGATGGGTGCCCACTAAATCCCATTTCCACAGAACTTCCCAAATCCTTGGGGCCACCTCTCCCGTGTCAGCCCCCTGGAAGTGAGTCTCCTTCCCCAGTTTGCAACCTGGTCCCACTGGCACGTCAGCTCACCCCATGGCGAGTGCCCCGGCCACAAGCTCCCCACGTGCCTGGCGCAGAGCCGGGGGACCTCGGCCATCGGGGCCGGCTCGGCGGGTGCCCTTGGAGGGTCCCCCGGCCCAGCACGGCTCCCTCTCCCCCACACAGGTCTGCAGAGGGCTCCATGCGGCTGCTGCTTCCACCCCCAACTCTTCCACATCCCGTGGACGAGCACCCATCTGCCTCCACTGGCCACGGCCACGCTTGGCCGCGCTGCTGCTTCTCTGCCGGGTGCTGCCCTGTGGGGTCCCGGGGGCTGCGGGACCCCCCCGGCTTGGGCAGCCCATCGGAGCCCCCAGGGACAGCCGCAACACCTCCCACCCTACACCCAGCAGGGGAGAGCGGTGACCCCAGCCCCCCCGCTGCTGCCGACGTCCATCCCCAGCTACCAGCAGATCCCGGGGCAGCCCGCAGAGACCAAGACCTCCGGCAGTGCCACCCCCAGGGCAGCACCCCCGGGAAGCAACATCCCCCCGGGCAGCGACGTCCCCCCCAGCCCCTCTGCTGCCCCCCACGAGCAAGCCCTGGGGGACCCCAGAGGCGACCTCGCCGTGGCTGAGGAGGTCCTTCTCGAAGAGGCCCTGAGGCTCTTTGGTTGCTCCCCGGACGCGGTGGGGGTCAGCCAGGACGCTCCCAGCAGCGGCCCCAGGCCTGGGGACCCTGGTGGCACCGGCGCAGCCATCCCCCACTGTGACTTCGCCTCGCTCTCCCTGCCCGAAGAGCTGCTCAGCCCCGACTACAGCGTCCCCGAGACCGCCGACACCATCCTCAGCCTGGACGAGTTCGTCATGGGGCTGGAGCCCCAGGAGCCGTGGGGGGATGAGGGCAGGGACCTGCCACCGTCCCAGCCTGCCACGGCAGAGAAGCGGGGGAAGAAGCGGGCCAAGAGCACCTCGCCAAAGCCAGCCAGCAAGCGCAGGGCTCTTGCCGGCAGCACGGGGGTGGCGGGGGGTTGTTTGGACCCACAGCAGGGGTGAGAGGGAGATGGGGGGAGCGGGGGGTGGGGGAGGAGGGCTGGGTATTTGGGGAGGGTGGTGGAGTTGGTATAGTAGATTTGGTGAGGCCGCTCCTCTTGTTTTCTTCATTAAAAGCCGTTTCTCCTGAACTACTCCGTGCCTGTGTGGGAGCGGGAGGAAGCGCAGGGGGCACTGGGAAAGGGCACCCAAGAGGTGCAAAAGCCCCGCAGAGCCCCACAGCAGAGCCGGCGAGCCCCGAAGGGCACCGAGCCGTCCCCAGGGCTGAGTCACCAGCAGCCGGGCAGACAATGGCGGCAGCCGGGGGACTGCCCTGTCCCCTTCCCCAGGGGAAGCAGCCCTTCGGCAGGGGAGCCAGGACAGACGGGTCCCTGCACGACACACGGACACGGCCCCACGCAGAAAGCAGCATGGAGTCCCCGGGACAAGGACAGACCTTGGGGGCCAGGCTGGGGACGGACACACACGACAACGGGGGCTGCAAAGCCTTCGTCCTGAACACGACCAGTGTCCCCTCCAGCAGGGACGGGGCTTGGTGCAAATCCCTTCAAAGCCTCAAGACAATCACACCCTTCCTTGGGTCCCACCGCGCTCCGCTCCGGAGCCAGGCTCTGCCTCACTGCCCAGCAAAATAACCCCAAATCACTCCAAGAATGGCGAGGGAGGGAGCTGCAGGCCAGGCAGGGACCCTCCTCCCCTTGTCTGGCTGCACCTTGGGCAGACGCAAGACCAGGAAGGTGGCAAAAAAAAAAGGAAGAAAGAAAATCACTGCACTGGCCAGAAAGTGCCTGGAAACTTCATCTCTCTTTCTCCCCCTTTTCCCATCCCAGCTCCACAACCTGGGGCCAATGCAGCCAACGGCGCCTTCGGGAAGTGGCCTCACCTTTCTGGATCTAGCTAGCAGAAGGTGCAGGGTGAGGTCCCCATCGGGGCAGCCCCCCAGTGCCGGGGGCCGGGGGGATAAGCCCCTTCCTTAGGGCAGTCCCAGCGACCCCGCTGGGGCAGTGGGAGCCGCTCGGGACCCCGGACAGTCACAGTCCCGTTGGCGTCAGCATGGCACGGTGCAGCTCCCGCTGCCGCTGCTGCTCAGTGTCTCGCCTCCCATGCTGACCTGCCCCAAGCATCCTCCTTGCCCCAAAACTCCTGTCCCCTGGAGCAGCTGCACCACCACCGCCCACAGCTCTCGGGGGCCACAGAGACGACTCTCCAGGGAAAGAGGAGAACAGCAGAAAAGAAAAAGCCCACAACCCAAACTTCAGGGCGGACCAAAAGTTAAAGCATCTTCTTAAGGGCATTGTCCAAATTGACTCCTATCCTGAGTCTGCTGCCCACCAGCACCCCCAGACCCCTTTCTGCAGGGCTGCTCTCCAGCCACTCCTCTCCCAGTTTAGACTTGTGCCCGGCGTAATGCCCTCCCAGCTGCAGAAGCCGGCACTTGGACTTGTTCAGTATCGTGCCGCTGACGATTGCCCAATGCTCCCATCTCTCTAGATCCCTCTGCAAGGCCTCTTGTCCCTCAAGAGAGTCAACGGCACCGCCCAGTTTGGGAGCGTCAGCAAGCTTGCCAATGGGGCATTCACCTCCCGCATCCAGACCATGGATCAAAACATTGAACAGCACCGGCCCTAGGACTGAGCCCAGAGGAACGCCGCTGGTGACCGGTATTCCCCGCTGGTGCCCAGGAAGTTGAAATCCCCCATACGGACACGGGCTGCCCATCCAGAGATTTCTCCTAATTGCCTGTAGAAGAACTCCTCAGTGCCGGCATCCCGGCTGGGTGCCAACGCATTTTTCTCGATCCCTCTGGCAGCAGAGTGCAGGCCACAATTTGCTTTCACGTGGAGGGGTGTCCAGTACACCTGGAATCGACTGCCCCAGGGGTGGGAACATAGTCCTGCCGTTTGTCATGGATGGATACAGACTGCACTGGAGCAAGGTGAAGCTCCCGAACACCTGCAGTGTATTGATGACATCATTGTGTGGGGCAACACAGCGGAGGAAGTGTTTGAGAAGGGGAGAAGAATAATAATTTAATAATACTGATAGACCTTGCGTGTGTGTGTGTCTGTGTGCACGCGCGCACTTCTGGAGACTTTCTTGCGATGACAACTGCTCTGCTGGGAGTTCTTATTATTGTTGCATTCATTTGAGCATTGAGCCTGCCAGGATTTTGTCTGGGTGTTTAAGGCCCTGGCAAAGGGAGTTGACCTCCCTCGGGGCTGGGAGCAGGTTTTCCAAGGGTTACCCAGGCTCTCCCTCTAGTGATGGGTGCTGCAGGGAGGCTGAAGAGCCTGGCTGAGCGCAGGGATAGAGCTGGGGCCCTCTGGGTGCTGCGCTTCCGTAGCCTGGGTGGCTGAAATTAGCTCCTGCAGAGAGTCTTGGTGTGGTCTTCCCAAGTGGTGACCTCTTCAGGGCTGTCATTTGGAATTTCCACAGTGATAAACCGTGTTGCTGTGCGTGCTGGTGTAGTTGCCCTCCAGGTGATGGGCTTGGGTATGTCCAGCCCAGGGTCTGGCAAGAGCAGATGGAGATTAGCCAGGAGTTGAAATAAGGGAGTTAATGTATGAGAGTTGAGATGTGGGAAGAGGAGCCAAGGAGAAAAAGGCTTTGGAGTCAAGGCATGCGCATAAAAAAATGTCAGCATAAGTTTCTCCCTGTCTGGCATGTTTGAGCTCCCTCGTCCCAGACTTGTCTTGTACTGTGAGTTCTGCTTTACTTTGGATTGAGCCTGTCTAGGGAAAAAAACCTGCCTAAAGTTTGTGCAACATCTGTAAGATCTCGCTGGGTCTTCATCTAGATGAGAAAGTAGAGTGAAATAGCCAGGCTATGGGATCCATATCCCAATGTCCCCCTGGTAGAGTGGGGGTGAATAAGCTGGCCTCTGCTGCTCTGAGGCGGATGGAAGGAAAGCAGTGGCTGGGAAGAACTGCAGGTCACATCTTGCCCCGGTTACCTGACCTCGGAGCCCTGTGTTTCCCTCTGTCAGTTCATGACTGGCTCGTCTCTGTGGCAGTGTAGGGAACATAAGGCAAAAATGAGTTGACGCATGGTGGGAGGAGGATGAGCCCAGGTTGTGCTCACGCTGAAGGCACCGGAGGATGATGTGCTGCATACCAGGGGTGACACTTTATTGCGTGCATTTGTATTTTGTCCCTCAGTCCTTGGAAGAGACTGTACGCTGAGAAGCAGACGTTGCGCTACGTGCCTGTCCTGTGGCACAGGGTGAGCCCTGCCTGAAGGCTTGCTGTTCCCCAGGAGCAGAATGCACGTGCCCCCAGGTGAAGTGCGTTAACGGCTGTGGGACTTCTCAGGTCTAGTTGTTTAGGCAGGAGCCTTTTTGTTGGAGAGGAAGTGTGGGGAAGAGGAACAGGTGACCTGTTCTTTTAGATAATGATTTCACACTTTGCAGTCCTGTGGCATTTGCCCAAGGCTGAGTTTGAAGTATCCTGGATGGCTTCTTAATGAAATACCAGTGATGCTGACTGTGAAGCAGGAATTAACCTCCAGATATCTGCTTTGGAAGTGCTCTTGTTTGCCATCGTAGGCAACTTGAGTTTTCCACCATGATGGAAACAGCCGGTTCTGTTTTCCTAGTCGCAGAAGCATCTCTGGCCTTGAAATGGGCATGAGGGATTTGAGGAGAACTCTGCAAGCCCTGAGCTCCCTTTAACCCTGTGTCAGCCCCTGCACAAGAGTGCTGGGCAGAGGCACTCGGGTGAAATGCATCCGTTTGAGTGGACCAGTAGTGTGCCCCGTGATGGAGCTCAGAGCCCATCTGGAGCTCCTCAGTGAGGGAGTGAGGGGGAGCCTGGCTTCAGCGAAGAGTGTAGAGCTGTGTCTGTTGGGCTGTGCTTGTCGGGGTGTGCTTATTACAGCGCTTCCCTGAGAAATGACAAGGTTGGCTGTGCCGGTTTGTGCATCGGTGTCACCTGTGCCGAGCGCCCCGCCACAGGCAGACTGGGAGGTGCGAGGTGGCAGCCGAGCAGGTGAGCCGGTTGGACTGGGGTGCGAGTTATCACTGCGTGAGCAGGAGAAGAGCAGATAGTCCCTTTTGAGGGCAGTGCTGACGCCTCCGTGGGGTGTGTGTGAGTTGATTTTTAGGCTCTGTTGACACACCGGCTGTGTCCAGGTGGTGTGTGGCTCTTTTCATGATCAGTGCTGCGTGCTAGCTTGCTTGCTTTTCCCCATGGGATGCCGATGTGACTGCACCGGGGCTGCGGGTTAAATGTGGAGGGGGATGGAGGCTGCCTGCCTCGCCACTGCTGGTCTTGGCCCCCTCGTCTCGCACGTAGGCTTTCGGATGTTTTGGCCTTAAATCTTTGTGTGGCCCAGTCTGTAAATGAGGGACGAGATGCTTTATTCTTGCTCTGTCTATAAAATGCCGTGAAGGCTTGTGATGCAAAATGCAACAAATGGCCTAGCTCGAAGCGACTGCACAGCCAACTCACCCTAACTATCCTTTCCTTGCTTTCTAAATCCATAGGTGATTTCCTGAGAAGCAATTCCTGCCTATGTCGAGGGAAAATCCAAAGGCTAGACTGCTCCAGGAAGGTGCAGCTTGCTCCTAACAGGTTGTGCAGCCTTGCCCCTGACTGAAGGGTGGGAAATAACTCGGTGAAGCCAAAGTCTGCTCTGTAGAACCTCGGGGTTACAGCCAGTGCTGTAGTGTTACAGGAGGAGTAATCCAGTCAATAGGGAATATTTGCTGTTCTGGCGGCCAGTAACGTATGTGTGCTGGATAATTGGGTACGAGGCTGGAGCCAGCCACAGTGAGGCCGTGGGGTGGTAGTCCTGCCTCTGCTTACCTGTCTGCTGTTTAGCACCTTTGAATTCAATTAATGTTGATGTTTTTCCAGAGCTTGAAACTCCTTTGAGATCTGGGCATGAAGACACATAAATATTTCACTTGGAAGGTTTTGAAAATTGAGATTAAAAGATCTTGGCTTGGCTTGAGGTTCACAGGAGCTTGTCAGAGAACTCGGCTGATGCCTGACCTCTCAGGGTCCTGGCTGGTGAAGGCAGCTGGTCAGGATGTGAACATCATCAGCTCTGACCCTGCCTATGGCCGCTTGCTCCTGACCTGCAGACCGATTCGTAGTCCTTTGGTTTCTGCTTTTCCACTCCAAAGTTGCTGCCTGCATGGAAGCTGCGATGCATTGCGAACCAGAATGAAATGTGGTCGAGATGCCAGGAAACTAGTAAATAAAAAGGGAGAGTTGATGCAAGTAGCAAAGCCAGGATAGCAGAGATCAGGTGCTGGGAGAGGCAGTTGGGAAAGGGAAAACAGTACTGTAAATACTTAAGGCAGGAGCCACAGTTGTGAATTATAGCATGTGGAGCTGTGGAATCTTCAGCAGACCCTTGGAAGGGAGCTTGGTCCACCTCACTGACAGCTGAGGGTTGAAAGTTTATTAAAAGAAAAAACAGGAAGGTATAACACTAGGCTCCTATTAACTATCTCGGCTGTGGTAGAGCTTTTGTAATAAATGGCAGGATGACAGTACCGAAGTGATAAAATACAGAGGGAGTGGACTATAAAGTTGGCGGGTGAGGCGTCCTGGGTAGCAAGACTTGATTTAGAAAGCACTCAGCCACTTAGCAGTGGGCTGGAGGGACAAGAGCTTAGTCCTGGAAACTGTGCTTCTCCTTTCCTGGCTTCCTTGAGATGCTGTTTCTATGGTAATGATAGCTAAGCAGGTGATTTCTAGTCCTGAAATGTGATCTTGCTACTTAAGCCTGAACAGGGCAAGAAGATTTACCTGAACAAAATTGTTCAATAGCATCCTGATTCTCACTTTGAACAGATCTCCTGTCTGACTCTTCCAGCAAAGTGTAATAGGAAGGCAAACTAACCAATTAGTCCAGAGAGAGATGGTTTATCTTTGCAGAAGGAAGAAGAAAGAGGATTTATTGTGTATACGGAAGCAAGACTGAGCCACTAGTCTCTGCTGCTACAAGAAAAGCTGGGTATGGCGTGTTGTAGTGCAGAGTATCTGCAGAGTATCCCCAGCCTTTAAGTTTGGAGGGCGATGGGTTGGTATCGGACCAGCTCAGAGGTTGGTGCTGCTGCTTCAGCACAAGTGATGTGGGGTCCCTTGAAGTAAGAGCACTGGCACGTGGCATAGTGCTAGCCACAGGATCTGTATAGACATGAAGCTGTGCCTTTAGGTGAAACTTCCCGTTTTTTTTCTTAACATCCATCAAGAAATCGGCTGTTTATTCTTAATTTCCTGTCTTTTTCAGCACAGCATCATCAGAGAGCTGTTTAGTTTTATTTTGATGAGGGAAGCTGTTGGACACATGCACAAAGGGATCTGGATGCTTAAGGGCCATAGCAAAGTGCTCACCTTAACTTTTTCCTGAGCGCAGCTTTTGCCAAGCTCACGGGCCCTGAAGGGCCCCTCTGTGCCTGTATTTGTGCTGCTGAGCCTTCTGAATTTTCCAGGTCCTGGCATGACTGTGTGACATCTCCACACACGTGTTGCTTGTGAGCGTTGTGCAAGGATGGAGTTCGGGGATTTCTGATAACTCCTCCCCACTCTCTTCAAAGGCTCAATCTGGCTCAATCCAGCAAAACTAATGAGAAAACAAATGCCCAAAGAGAAGTAATCCCCAAAACATGTCACATCGAATCATGAAGGAGAAGCTAATGGGGCAGAGCCACTTGGTTAGAGCGTGTGTATTCCGCTCTGTATCATTAATTTCCTGATGTTAAATATTTCAGCAGAAACTTGGGGACTTCCAGGACTATGCAGGTGGCTCTGATCACAAATTATTCATCAGTGGCACTTGACCAAGAAAAGCCTTTCTGAAGAAAGGCATTTGTGTAGCTCTTGCTGGTGTTTTGCATTTCAGCTGACTCCCTCCGCCTTCCTGAAGGAGATGTCTCTCACCACGGAGCAGAGGCTGGCCAGCACTTGGGAGATGAGGCGGCCCCGGATTATCCAGCTTCTAGAGAGGAGTGAAAGCTCCCATCGAAAGGTAGCCTTTTCCTTGCTGTTTGGTGTGGCATTTGAAGAGGGTGCGTGCTTGTGACAGGCTCGCCTCCAGCTTATCTGAATGCCTCAGTGACTAGGTCCTGTTGTCCTTTCAAACTGCTGGTGGTGGTGGAGTTCATTCTGCCTTCTGCTGGGGGAAAGGTAAAACATTTTTCCCCGGTGAGACATTGAAGTCCTGATATGCTTAGTAGCCAATACAGATAACCTCTGGTGAACTTGGTGGGTTTTCCTGGAATTTAGCTACCAGTGCTAAAGCCCGATACTGGGGGAAGGCTGGGGCAGGACACCAGGGTGCGAGCTTGCCATTTTCCATCCTCCTGCTGAAATAGCCACATCTCGCTTTGGTGTAGCCTCTGTCAAATGCTTGGGGTCATAGGACTCCCTCAGCGGTGGCAGCATTGGCCTTCGAAGGCTGAAGGCCGATGGCAAGTATTAAAGATTTAACGAAACCAACTGCATTAATGCTTTGTGTTGGAACAATGTGTGGGACCCTTGCAGGGTGTTAGAATTTGCAGGCTGCCAGATATACAGGGGAATGACCCTGGGCAGAGGGGCGTGGATGTGCTCTATCTGGCTCAGTGTTTACTCAGATGTATGTTTAAAGCTGCTTTTCTTACAGGACTGCTCAGTACAACACGCAGTCCAAATGGGTAGATTACTGAGGTAGGCTGTTGAGTGGGAAATTGCCAGCCAGAGACCTGTAACAAATTGGTTAAGGATTGCCCTAGACAGCACGGGAGGTTGGGAATGTGTCAGACGAGTGCACAACTAACTGGCAGTGTGGTGCGGCTACTAGCTTCAGCGCGACTGTGACTTCTGTGGAGAAGCAGGAGACCTGCCCGTGTCTTTTGAGTGGGAAAAGTGCAGCTGGAACAGGGGAGGCAAAGCAGGGAGGAATTCCCTCAAAGTAATGCCTCTGCTCTGTCAGCATTTGCTGTTTGTGTATGTTTTCAGCCATGCTTCTGCAGTGGTATTAAATACAACAGCAAAACCAGAATACAATAAAGCATCCCATTAAAGCCCATGGAAAAAGGAGATACCAAGTCCAGTCTTGTTCAAGTTGCCCAGTAATGCTGAGAAAAGAGCTAAACTTTATCACCATCCAACGTTCACCTCACTTGTCTTTTTCCTAACTAGTGTGTTACTTTCTTGTTGGCCTTACCCCCTCTGGTACTGTTCCCTTCTTACTGGTTTCTAGGCTCTATATCAAAAAATGTATTTGGGGATGTGTAGGGCGCAGTCTCTCTGTCTCAGAGTAAAGATCATCCCAAAATGGTTTCCCATGGAGTCTCACGTAAATTCTTGGGTTTCGCTTTCTCCGTGAGCGCTCGTGGCTCTTTCAGTAAATGCTCCGGCGCTGTGTGATCCCATTAACACAGGGCTCTGCTGCAGGTAAGCGCTGCCTTGCATTTTGGAGAAGGAAACCTGGAGCAACACCTCCCAAAAGAGCTTCTTAGCTTGAGCCTGCTGAGCATGGTGCTGAGCTCAGAACACGGGTGGGTGAGCTCCTGCTTCCCTAGTGTGAGCTGGGCAGACGTACTCACCAAGAGACTGTACTTCACTGGAGATCAATATAGGAGTCTCATTCATGAATCTTTCTCCCAGCAGCTGAACCTCTCACTGCCCTCTCTTGCATCTCCAGGTCTCCTCAGCTGACCTGGAACAGAGCTTGATTCAGCCTTTCCCATCAGAGGTGGTATTTCAGAGCTACGTCCCCTGCGAGGTCTATGAAGTGCCCCTGATTCTGAGGAACACCGACAAGGTAAGTGTTGGGAGGTGGAGGTTTAACGCTGTGCTGGAAGAGGAGAGCAGTGTAGTTCACGTGGTATACAGCATAGCAAGGTATCTGCCGCAGCACAACATGTCAGAATAAAAAGCCTCACCACCTTTATTTTGCAAGATGGTGGAAATCTTCCCATGCTGGGGCTTCTCCCCCTGATTTTGGCCATGTGTTGGTGGTATCTAGCAGCAAGGAGCTTTTCTAGTCTGCATCCTTCCCCTCGAGAGCCCCGGACTGAGGGGAATGTTGAGGACTGTACAGTTCTTGCCAGCTGCATGCTTGACCTCGAGCGTGTATCACGTCTTGGTGGCTCCTTGGTTAACCTTGGTTTCTGGCAGGGCATCTCTGCCTCTCACAACCTGTTTAGCTGCCTTTGTGCAGCTCAGTGTCAGAGCACAGGGGTTGTGTCTTCTCCGCTTTATGCTGGAATAAGTTAGAATTAGTGGTGTTAGCACTCCAGGAAGGGTGTTTTGAAACAGCAGTGGGAACGGACTGATTTAGCAGGAGCAGTGGGAGGCCTTTAGGGGCCACTTTAGGCTCCTGCTAAGTTTAATTCAGTTCTGCCCAGGTTTTTCTAAGGCAACGTGGCTCTCTGCTTTCGCTTTGGAGAACCACAGCCCATCCACAGTAACATGCTCTTGAAGGTCTCCACCTTTACTTGAAAAAATTGTGATTGTTTTGAGATTTCCTAAGGAAGTTGAGAAGGGAAAAGTTGAAAAACATCAGCAATTTTCTTCCACTGTAAAGAGGAAAATTGAGACCTTTTGAATTTCAGCAGGGGAAACATTTGCTTGAGTGAGGCATGTGCCAAGAGCAAGCTGGTGGGAAAAGACAGGAGCGAGGAAAGGAGCTGAATTAGAAGGTGCTCTGGGAGAGAACATTGTACAGGCAAGGGTTTCTCTTGACATGTAACAGTAAGTGTGCTGGCAGCAGAGAAGGATCAGAAAAAGAAAGGTGTAATTAAAGACACTCTTGTGTACTGAAGAGTAAGAAGTATGCATGAGAGGAGGGCAGGATGGGAAGATGGAAGTGTGCACAAGAGCGGGTGAATTAACTCCTTCTCCAAATCTGCCTGTTGGGGGAACAAACAGGTGGACAAAAAAAAGCTGTCGGGGCATATGGCAGGTGGAAGAACAGCAAGAGAAGTGAAAGTATATTCTGAGATGACAGGTTTTGACATGGACACAGTTGAAAATGGAAGCCCCTTTGGCAAGGAAGGATGCAGGCGTGGTCCCTCAGTTACTCCTGGAGAGTGCTGCACCATCCCTGGTCTGGCGTTCAGCTTGGGGATATTGGAATGATGCAGTGTGGATGCCCATGCCTAAGGGATACCATTTGTGTGGTCCACAGTGATTCTGGGCACTCTTAGCTGTAGGTATCCTCTTTCCTGATTAAAGTGTGCCTCAGTTTCTCTTTCCCTATGGCTCATTCCCACTAAGTCTTTTGGCTTCAGCTGCTCCATTATCCATGTGGCACTTCAAAATGTTTGTCTTTGCCAAGTAGCAGCCAACAGGCAAACAGTTAATTTGCTCTTTTCCTGCTTCCTCAAGTGGAAAGGAGCATCTGCATCAACACTTTTGCCATTCCCAGTAAAAAATCATAAACTTGTACAGCTGCACCTTGGGATTTGTATGCCCTGTAAAGGGGAGGCAATGTGTGAACTGTTGATTTTTTTTTTTTTCCCCACAATGAATTAGTTTTGAAGCTAGTAAGACTTCAACCATTGGACAGCACTGTGGTAAAAGTAAGATCAGCTCTAAGGAAAATCCTTGGCATATTTAAGTACACACAGATAGAGATGATAATGCCAAGAGAGGTTAAATCATATCCGTATGTTGTTGGCTTTTCGGAATGTCCTAGAGAAAAGCAACATGGTGCTGTGTCTCAAAGTTTTCTCACCAGTTTCCCAGATTCCTCTGAATCACACTGACTTATACTGCATGGTAGCCTGAGGTTGTCTGCTCCATCAAAATCCAGCTGACAGCAAAGTGTATTCCAAAGAGAGGCTCTGTAATCATTCAAATACAGAAGCGCTTCGCCATACACTTACTGCTCTTACTTGTGTGTTGTAAAATTGCTTTTCCGTCTTCAGGCTGCTCCTTGCCACCCTCACATCTTCTGGGTGGCTTTTGGTGAAGGTCTTGGCCATGTGCACTCCTCTCCTAAGGGGCTTGGTGACCAAAATGTTTGTCTGCAGTGTGAAATTGGCCCTGGGAACCCGCTGCCTCAGGGCATTGCTGGGAGCAAAGGGCGTTTGGAGAGTTCAGGACTGCCTCGGCCATGGGTTATCAGGCTCGGGTGGGTGGTGCAGAATGAATCTCCAGTTTTGCCAAGCCTCGTGTGGGTTTTTTGTTTCTCAGTGAAGCTGCCTGTCAGTCAAAATCACCTGTTTTAGACTTTCTGAGATGAGATTTGGTGCTCAGGGGTTGATATCCATGTGCTAGAAAATGCCTGTGTGCAGTCTCTGTGTTTGTGGCATCCCAGAGGGCAGAAACTTGCAGCAGGGTGCCTGCAGGGACTCCCGGGTGTGGGGAGGAATGCCCAGAAATCTGCCTTGCCTGCACTGGCAGCTGCCTGGCTACAATCAGCAGGCAGTGAGAGCCTCCAGAGAGCTGAGATTGACTTTTAGTAATGAAACCACAGTGTGAGTCAGTGCTGGTCATGTATCTCAGGGCAGAAAATGCCTTTGAAGCCCATAATTGATAGGCATAGGCTGGGGGGTTGTCTGGCTTCCCATTAATTGGGTAAGTTGACTCCTCGGTCTTCTGCATCAACCTTTCCTTGTAGAGTATCGTGCTTGTTCCTTGCTTCTTTACAGCCCCCTTTAAATTCTCTTAGCCATCTCCTTGTTTGTGGGGTTGTCTCTTTGTTTTCCTATGTTCCTCCTTTTGCTCTTCAGCTTGCTTTTATTCCCAGTAAGGCCACAATGTCTGTGGTCTCCTTCTCTTGTGGTCTGCCTGCACAACTCTGTAGCACTGCAGCTTGACTGCCCCGCTCAAACCCGGTAGGTTAGAAGTTAATTTCTTCCTTGCCCCAGTATAACACGTCCTGTTTTGCCTTCAGATAATACATTCCCCCTCTAGAGGCGTGATGGCATGGATGTGCGCAGGCAGAAGCAAGCAGGTTCTATGGGCTTGTTGAATATGCGGATGACTTGATTTGGGTATCGTATCGCCTTACTGCTGGTGTCTTATGTGCTTGGCACTTCCTTCACAGCCGGGCATTGCCCTACTGCCTCTGGCCTGGAGCTATTTTGCCCGGGCAGAAGGGATTCAGGTCCACCCTTGTGTATTATGTGCATGTACCTGGAGAGGTAAAAGTGCTTTGGAAAAGTGGTTGACGAAGGATGTCACCAGGGCATGGCTAGGTCTCTTCTCCTCGTGTTTCCACAACTGGCAAAGTCACAGTTTCATGTCTTTCCTGCAGGTTCCTCGGCTGGTGAAGGTCGTCTTGGAGAGCTCACCTTATTTCAAGTTGATCGGCCCCAAGGTTGTGTACCGTAAGGTAGCACCTGGCATGCATTCCACTTTCCGCATCCTTTTCACCCCTGAGGAGAACAAGGTGAGACTGGAGGTGCCAAGAGGTTGGTGCCTTCAGGGGAAGCTGCACCTGCAGGGCCGGATTCAGACCAGGGCATCTGGTGTGGGTTTTGAGGACCCATCCTGGTTTTGGTGGGGTTGCACTGGATCTAGAACTGGGGGAAACTCTTTCCTCATGGTGAAGATTATGCTCTCATAGGCTGGAGGCTCTTGTGTGTTTCAGGCTGTTTTTATCCTTCAGCGCTGGCACATTTAATGTAATGTCTATTGGCTTCAGGGCTAACAGAGTCTACTGTCTGTGGTGGGGCAGCCTCTCAAGATGTCGGTTTCTAGTATCTGTCTGTTGCTGCATAATTATGGGTTTGCTCCAATAATTAGATACAAAGGTCTGTTTA
The DNA here is from genome assembly GCF_030936135.1 of Gavia stellata. Classification (NCBI taxonomy): domain Eukaryota; kingdom Metazoa; phylum Chordata; class Aves; order Gaviiformes; family Gaviidae; genus Gavia; species Gavia stellata. The sequence continues at coordinate 53,815,522 of NC_082637.1, forward strand.
AAAGTGACCTGTTATTTGGAGGACCCGAAGTGAGCCTGATCAGGTTGAGGACCACCACCTTTGAAAACTGCTGTCACCTTAATGTATATCATGTTGGACACAGTAGTGACACAGCTGAACGTTGTGTCTAAAGTAATCGCTTTTTTTGCATGCCGGTTGTAGTCCACACCCTGCTGTGAGGTCTGCTCCAGTCTGCAGCTGGTCACATCTTGGCATTGCACGGTGCTGCTAGGCGCTGCACAGGGACTCGCAGGCTCTGCTTTCCCTCCCTGTGCTTTTTTGAGTGTTCGTGAGGGAAGATGCAGGTGGAAGAGTAGGAAAGTGTCAGGGAGAGGTGTTGATAAGATGTTTAGCCATCTCAGTGGTAGGAGTTTAATTCTTATGGAAAATCCTAGAGGCACAAGTAGATCCAGAGAGCTTTTCTCTTTCCCATCTGGCAGCCACTTCCCTGCCCCACCCTGGACTGGAGCAAAGATGATGCTTTTTCATCCCCTGTGTTTCCAAGCCTTGCAGCCGTGCTGTCCCTGAGGATACTTGCCTGCCTGTGATCCAGCTGCGATTCTAGGGGAGAGGGAGTGCTGTGCCCATGGCAGGTGGCCAGCCTGGTGCAGAGACACTGAGCTCTAGATGTCTTTAACTCAGCAGGAGGGTGGTGTGCTGCAGATGACAGTGAGACATCTGGCTGGCAGAGCATGTCTAGGAATAAAGGGGCAGATACAGTCTGCAGGCAGACACCTTACTCCAGAGCCTGTAGTACTGGCAGTGGTACTGGGCAGTAGTACTGGTGTGGCTGTGTCTTCATGCTTGTTAGTGTGGTTGCTCTGTCCACTGACACCTATTCCATGCCACACATGCATTTGCTTGGAGGTTTGAACATCAGTGCCGTGGCCCTGGCAAGTCTGATTCTCAGTGCAGTGATGTGAAGGGTCAGTGCTGTTACCGGGAGGCTTGTTAATACAGAGGATTTAGTCCATGGCACGGAAGGGAGGAAGCATTGCAGGCAGACAAAGACAGGCAGGCTGACTCCTTCCATCAGCATCCTGCCACCTCTGAGCACTGTTTTTCGCATTACTTGGTTGGAAAGGCCAGGTTAGGGCATAGCTCTGAGCCAGCTGGTGTTTCTGCACCAGGCCAGAGGTGCAAGATCTCTTTGGGCATAGCTGTTTTCTCATGTTCCGTTTGCAGCTTAGATTTAGTTTAACACTTTGTCCTGTCCTCAAACAGTATGGATATAGAAAACTAAAGAGGAAGTGCCCTGTGGTGCCTGGCTCCCCATGCTTGTGAAATAATCTGTTCCTTTGGAGGGACTGAGAAATTACTTCACATGAACCATATTTAGGGTAAAAATTATGTTGGCCTAGGGCAGATTTCTATGCTACCCAAGTGACACAAGAGCTTAATCTCACTGAGGTAGGCTTTGCAAAGTACACTGGTGCCTTAAAATGTGATTTATTAGTATAAATTAGTGTTCATTTTTGGGGTGGAAGAGGTAAACGGGCGCCCATGAAGGGCGGCAAAGTGCTGCTCTTCAAGTTTGGAGAGGCAGCAGAGCAACACGTGAACATCACCACAAGTAGAAGTAGGGTGACATAACCCCCAAGAGCACTGATGTCCAATACTTTGTCCCTTGTTTTGCCCTTGAACAGGCGAGTGTCTGGAGTAGGGAGCTCTGCCAGCGAGAGGTCCTCCGCACAGCTTCGGTACCTCCCTGGCAGGGTTCTGAACTGGGTTTTGTGCCCCTTGCAGGGGTTGTGCAGGGCATTGGGAGAGGGGTGAGTGCTGCTCGGTGAGGAGCACGTGGGGATTTATACAGCAGAATCAGCATTTGGTACAAATGGAACGTTTTGTCTCGTCCTTGGTGGAGCGTGAATCAGCGAAGTACCTAAGTGCTGTAGCTCAGCTAGAAATGCATGAGTAGTGCGGTCAGGAGGTGCACAGCACCTTGAAAACCCCTTAGCAAAGAGGCAGGCTCTGGGAAATGGTTCTGTAAAGCCACCTGCATTGGGCTTGCAGTTGCTTGCATGCAGAATATCTGTGGTTTAGCTGTGGAAGGCTTATGAGTGTTCCCTTTGAACAACATCTGCCTCTCTGCTGCTCCATGATCCACCGGGATTGTGGACAACCCAGTGAATCGGGATGCAGGTACAAACCCCTCCGTCAAGGTTGGCGAGTCTTCCTGGTGTGGAGCTGGTTTCTAGAATTCCCTTGCTTTGAATCTGTTTTTCCCCAGGGTACGTCTGACTTCAGTGAAGTCGCTCACGATTCAAGGGAGTAAAATTGCAGCTAAGCCCTAAAGAAAAAGACCATGTGAGTTGTTAGTGGCTGAAGGCCAAAGGACCCTAGGAACAGCAAGAAAGGAGGCCACCTGCCAAACTCCTCGACCACAGACAACTAAAGAACTCCGTATGTTTTTAGGGATGACGGGATGGTGTCATCTATGGATCTATAACTACGGACTCTCGGTAAGACCACTCTATAAACTGTTAAAATCTAATCCAAAAGACCTCACCTGGAATGGGGAAGCAGAAAGAGCATTCCAGCAACTGAAAAGGAAATTAACGGAAGCCCCTGCTTTGGGGTTACCAGATATTACTAAGACATTCTGGTTGTTCTCCCATGAGAAACAGGGAATAGCCCTGGGAATCTTAGCCCAAAACTTGGGACCATATAGAAGAGCAGTGGCATATTTCTCCAGACAACTTGATGAAGTAAGTAAAGGTTGGCCTAGCTGCTTCAGGGCGGTAGCAGCATTGGTGCTAAATATTCAAGAAGCATGTAAATTTACATTGGGCCAAAAGATTACAGTGCTGATATCTCATACTGTATCTACAGTATTAGAGGTGAAAGGGAGGCATTGGCTCTTACTGCAGAGATTCCTTAAATATCAGGCTGTTGTGGTGGAACAGGATGATGTGGAAATAATTGTTACTAACATTGTCAATCCAGCAACTTTCCTCAATGGAACCACGGGAGAACCGGTATCACATGACTGCCTGGAAACGATTGAAGCGGTTTATTCCAGCCGACCAGATCTAAAGGAGGAGCCACTGGAAGGCGCTGAGGATTCCTGGTACACAGATGGAAGCAGCTTTGTTCGACAAGGTGTCTGCAGAGCAGGGTATGCAATAACCACCATGAATCAGGTAATAAAATCCGCAGCCCTTGCCCCAAATACCTCGGCACAAAAAGCAGAAATAATCACTTTAACCCGAACGTTGGAGCTAGCCAAAGACAAAAAGATTAATATCTGGAGAGACTCCAAATATGCTTTTGGGGTAGTCCATGCCCATGGAGCCATATGGAAAGAAAGGGAACTCCTATCCACCCAGGGGAAACATATAAAACACGCTGAAGAAGTTCTTAGGCTCCTGGAAGCAGTGCAGCAACCCGAAAAAGTGGCTATCATACACTGCAAGGCTCATCAGAAAGGAGATACCGCTCAAGAGTTGGGCAATGCTATGGCGGATCAAGAAGCCAAAAGAGTAGCTGAGAAAAGTGAATTAGAGGTGCAGTCTTTGCAATAAATAAAAATTATTGTAAAATACAAATTGATTTTGAACCCAGGTATTCCAAAGAAGATCAGAAATTAGCTGAAGACATGGGTGGAGAAATAGAGAAAGGCAAGTGGGCAAAGGCTCCGCAGGGTAAAATAATAATCCCATTTGCATTATTGTGGGCCATAGTTAAAGCAGAACACAGGAAGTCCCGTTGGGGAGCTGAGGCATTGTATAAACATTTGAGTCAGTGCATAGTTGCCTGGAACCTCTACACCACTGTTAAACAAGTGACACAGCAGTGTGAAATATGTTTGCAAAATAATCCTAAAGTAAGCTCTAAAGTCCATCCTGGACAAATAGGGATGGGAAACTATCCAGGGCAGCAGTGGCAAATTGATTTCTCAGAACTTCCAAGAAAAGGGGGATTTTGATATCTGCTGGTTCTAACAGATAGAGAAACTTGTCTTAGGAACCAGAGCCCGAGGTCTTGATGGGCCGGTGCATAATATTAAGCCTGGTGATTATGTGTATGTGAAGTCCTTTACGGATTCACCTCTGAAACCGAAATGGTAAGGTCCCTTCCAGGTGCTGCTGACATCCCATACAGCGATCAAGATTAAAGAGCAAACCTCGTGGGTGCATCACACCAGAGCAAAGAAAGCCCCTAAGCCACGATGGGAATCGACACCTATGGGACCATTGAAGCTTCGCATTCGAAAGCAATGGTATGGATTCTTATGACTCTGCTGAACTGTAACCACTGTTGGGAGTGGCCTCGGACAGATACTTATTTTAGGTATACGGGAAGCTCCGGAAAGGATTGAAATGGGTTGAATTTGGCAACTGTGGTAATATATAATAATAACATGACACTGCGACCAACTGAATGGGAAAGAATAGATTCGGTCTATACCTGGACGTTTGAGAAAGGAAAGGAGGTCCAGATAGGTTGTAGACTCCTTAATGTAAGTAATCCACCTCCCCTCCAGACCCAAATTACTGCCAAGAATGGTGCTTTCTGGGACTCTGCCAATAGAACAGGCAGCACGATATGTGAAAGCAAGGAGGTTTGTTGGTATCCCTTCAATATAACTCAAACGGTGACCATAGTATGTCTGGGGGCAACTCAAGAGGGGGCCCAAGCTCTAACTTTTAGATTTTGGTTGCAGACACCAGAGGAAACCACCACTCCCCCTGCCTACACTACCTCGACTCAGGCTACTAAGTCAACTCCCACAGAGCCTGAGCAAATGGGACCATAAGTGTATCCAACAGGACCATATGTAATTCAATACGTTGGTCAGCAACATGTAATGTCTAATCCAGTATTGTTGGAGTGGGAGACGGACCTGGAGTAACGATGGAATCTCAATATGAGTATAGTTGTTCTCCCCTTTATTCAAGCTTACAGAGTATATATAGACAGATGCCAAGAACACGCGTCCGCAACAGTTGTATGATTGGCTTACAGCCTCTGTTCACGCGCCAAGGCGGCGAGTGAGATTGGTACAGTGCTCTTGTGCACGCACGCACAAGAGCACTTCTCCTCTTCGCGAATGTAGCTCCTTCTTCTTGTTTACCATTCCACTGTCTCTTATCACAACAGGCTTTCAAGGACAGTTAACGGTTTCCTCCGAGCCTTCCCTCTCATCAGAGACTGGGTTGCTCATGGGAATCAGATCGTGTCCCTTGTTACTAAGCCATTCCTCCACAGAACAACACCATGGTTCCAGAAATTCCTTCATTTTACTAATGACTGAAGCCAATCATCTTGCAAACCTACAAACAGCGGTCCCAAGGGAGGCCCTTTGAGCTCTCCTGGACCACAGCGGGCTGCGACCAGCATCTCCCTCCAAGTGGAACGCCTCTCAGAGTTCGCAAACTCTCCAGTTTGTGAAATTTGGAGGACTGCCACCGAAAGCTGGCGACGAAACCTGGGCTGAAACCCTCCCCTCCTGGAGGCTCAACCCTGGCCCCCTGAGAAGTACTGAGATATTTGAAGTGAATATTTCACGGAACTCGAGGGGAATTTTTAACAGGTATACCTTTGTATATTTATCTATAGCTTTATGTCTGTGTGCGTGCGTGTGTGGATCAATCTGTAATCAGGCTATTGTTGTGATTAGCTCGCTTCAGGCTATTGTTGTGATTAGCTCGCTTTGTAAATCCTAAAATTAATCCATGATTAAGTGCTGCCTATAACTTATAATTTACCTCAAACGGTGAATGAACCTCAAATTGCTGCTAAATACACATAATCCTTAGATGAAACACATTGACCAAGTCTGGGACTAGGATTACACCTAGCCGCACCTAGACTGCTCTCTGAGAAGGAGCTTAGAAAGCAAGGGGGTCAATTCCGACCCTCGTGACTCAACGGGAGGAACTCTTCATCCCTTGTACCTTCTCTTTTCCTTTAGAGGTAAAGCGTTGACCAAGCCTTGGAATGAGTCTGGGTTCAGCGGCAGCTAATCTCCTCTTTGAGAAGTTTAGAAAGCAAGGGAGTCCATTCTGAACCTTGTGACTCAATGGGAGGGTCTTCCTTATTCTTTACCCCTTTGTTTCTCCGCTCTCTCCCTCTGTATAAATCATTCTGAGTTGATTCTCATTTGATTTCCCTTTGTATGTTTTAGTAAGTAGCAGAGTGGACCTTGCCATCGAATTCTGTTGAGTCACATTTTTATAAACTTCTATTAAAATCACTTTTCCCAATACCCTTGATGGTGACTCTTTAAGCGGCCTAAACCACTCATTTATGAGAAGCCCTCAGCAGGCCCTACTAAACGTCCAGGACACTTGGTTCCTGCTATGGCCTTCCACGCTCAGTGACTTTCCCCTGGGAGATGGTAAGTGTGCAGCAACGGTAATGAGTTTATTCTTGCATCTTAATTTCAGCGTGGTTGCAGAGGGACTTCCAGGAGAGACCATCTTCTAGGAAGGCTTTTGCTAAGTGTGATGACGTTAACAAGCACCTGATGCCACACAGGTTCATTTCGTTCTCAGTCCTAACTCAGGAATGCTTTGAACATTGACTGTAAAATGTTCCCATGCAACACGCCACCTTCGTTTGCTAGAGGTGGGCATGGGATGAGGAGGCACAGCCAGCCAGGTAGATGTCACCACAGGTGGATGGGCAAGGAGATCACTAGAGACACTTGCTTCTATCAGTTTCACTTTTCTGGGCGTGATTTACATAAGACCCCAGCAGCTGTTATTCAATGATGCACATACTCTGTCCTGTACTTCTAAAAAGTGGTCTAGGGCTAATGGATTCTATATTACCATTTGTGATAATAATTTGATTTCTTCCCGTAGGGCTGTAATACTAGCTGCGCTTTCAGTAATGGCTTTTTCTAATTCCCTTGACACATTTGCAATAGCTATTTCTAGTTCTGCAACCCCTAACTGTGGGATAAAAGCTGTTACAGACAGGTGGAACTTAGTGCCACATGCTATCAGAGGGCTGTAACACTTTTTCTTGTAGATAGCAGTAGATAGACCCAGGGGTCTCCTTTCAGACTAGTGACAAACCCTTCTTGGCAGCAGGGTGGTATCCTTCCTTTCTTCAGTGAAAATTCCTAACGCAGATGCCCGTCCTTGTACCACTGAGAATTCAATGGGACAGATACCCAGGGGAGTTGATTTCTGGAAGAGGATGGGCTTTTAGGGCATATGCAACAGTCGGGCTTATTTGCCTCTGCTGCTGTAGCTGGACTGTGGCTATGGCCGGATTATGGAACGAATATGTATAATCCATATTCCACCACTGGCTTTTAAGCAATGCTACCCTATTAAAACCTAGGCTTCCAAACAGCTATGAACAGGAAAAACAAACAGACACAAAGAGCAAAACCAACTCTCCCTTGGATATAGAGGACAGCACTGAAATCAAAAGGCTTTCCTGACTTAGGAAACCCAAAAGGCATTGAAAGATCTAAACTAAGCTGTCGTGGAAGCTCGTCCTCCTTAGCCGAGGGCCCCAGGAAAAGGCCGCTGCATCTCCCCAGGCTGCCTTGCCCTGCCTGGCTGCTGAGAGGAGGGGACAGCGGGTGGTGCCAGCCTGGGGTGACAGGAGGGACAGCGGGCAGTGAGAGGCCTGGGGGGTGACAGGACACCGGGGGGTGATGGGCCGGGGGGCAGCAGGGACACGAGCAGCCGGGGGCAGTGACAGGCCTGGGGCTGACGGGCGGTGACATGGACTGGTAACGGCCCTCCCCTATAGGGCGCTCAGACTTCGGAAGAAGATGGCGGGGCCGCCGCGCTCACGTGACACGGGCCTGTTGTCAAAATGCACCGGGTGCGGGGGGCTGTTGTGCGTGCGCAACGGTTGTCGGCCCAGAAACCCCTCTGCGGAATGTTGAGGCAAGAGAAACCCCTCTGCGGAATGTTGAGGCAAGGGAAACCCCTCTGCGGAATGTTGAGGCAAGGGAAACCCCTCTGCGGAATGTTGAGGCAAGGGAAACCCCTCTGCGGAATGTTGAGGCAAGGGAAACCCCTCTGCGGAATGTTGAGGCAAGGGAAACCCCTCTGCGGAATGTTGAGGCAAGGGAAACCCCTCTGCGGAATGTTGAGGCAAGGGAAACCCCTCTGCGGAATGTTGAGGCAAGGGAAACCCCTCTGCGGAATGTTGAGGCAGGGGCGCCTGAGTCGCCATAGCGAGCGGTTGGGCTTGGAAGTGCTGTGTGCGAGAGAGGGAGTGGGTCTGAGCCGGGGCTGCAGAGGCCTCTCCCCGTTGCCTGACGCCCGCCTGGGCTGCGAGGAGGAGCTCGACCTCAGGGGGTGCTGCTTTCCCCGACCCCCTCAGTGGGCCCTTCCTCAAGCCGCCAACACAGAGGTCGTGACGCGGTCTGCCGTGGTAGACACCATCGCAGAGCAGGCACCGCCTGGCCCCGACCATGTCGTGTGTCCACTATAAGTTCTCCTCCCAGCTGAACTATGCCACGGTCACCTTCAACGGCCTCCACATCTCCCTGTGCGACCTCAAGCGCCAGATCATGGGCCGCGAGAAGCTGAAGGCGGCCAACTGCGACCTGCAGATCACCAACGCCCAGAGCAAAGAAGGTGCGTGGGGGCAGCCGGGGGTGGAGTCAGCCTGGGGCCCATCCCGCCGGCGTGTGGGGGGACCGGGAGGGCAAGCGGCGCCGGGGCTGAAGCGGGATGGGAAGCGGTAATGCGATTCGGCCACGATCGGTAGCTGTGACTTGTGTTGGGGGCCTCACAGAGCTGTTCTTTTGTAGTTGCTCTTCCGACAGCTACCTTCAGATCTGTGTTTTAGACACGGAGCTAGGCGTAGAAGGAGACGTGGTTGATGTGCGACATGTAGTGTTTACCAAAGTTTTGGTTTCCTGGAATTCCTCTAGGTAAAATGATAAGGAAATGTGGGAGGATATCTTATAAAAACAGAGTAAGCTGAAAGTGATGCTATTGAACATCATTGTATCATCCATTTCTAACTGTGATTTTTTTTTCCTGGTACTACATGCTAACCACATCAGGGCAATACTGAGGTTTTATGGCAGAACATTTACAGTGAATATACATAAGAAATGTTCTTAGAGCAGTCATAAATTCTTTTAAATCTAATAAATGGTGCTTCTTTCTCAGAGGTGATAATGGTTTTGGTATGACATTTCAGTTTGGTAATCTGCCATCTTGATAAGTTTAAATGTGATTAAAGACTCTGGGTTGTGACTTTTCAGAAATAAAAAGACTTATAAAGTGTTTTCAGTCCTTAAAGTTCTTTTTTTTTTTTTCCTGTGGTTCTCTGACACTCTTACAACAGCCTTTCTTTGAAATGTGGACTAGTGGTTTTTTTCCTCTTCCTCTTTGATGTATTAAAACTTAAACAGAAAAATATGTACGCTGCGGTAACTGTAACTTCAGCCCTGGCCTTTCAAGTGATTGGACTTAAAGCTCGCTGTGTATCTACAGGTATTGAAACTATTTCAGGAGAATGTCTGTGAAGAGACTCAAGGGCACAATGTTAGGGGTCTTAGGGATGCCATTGCATTGCATGACATGCGTAGGTAGAGAGACATTTCACAAGGCTTGAATTTTTCTAGTAGTATTGAAGAAAATGGTCAAGACCTTTTGAACAGTGTTTAATTTGCTTTAAGGGCTTTGCTGCAGAAGGGTCTCTGAATTTTGTCATCAGTTGCTAACGTACCTCCAGCTTCACAAATGCTAGCAGGCTCAATGGCCGACTGGCTGACGTCAGTCCTGTAGTAGTTGGGTCTGTGTCAAACAGAGCCTTAAAACCAGAATGCTGGATGGTAATAAACTTTGAAGGAGCCCAATTATTATCACTAGAAGAAAAAATGTTTTGAAATAGGCCAAGCACGTGGGTTCTGTTATAGCAGGTGAGGAACAGAACGCAACATTTCAGAAGAAAAATTTATGCTCGTAAATATGTTCCCCCACAAAGCGTTACTCTAATATCCATAATAGCCATTTTACAAAGTGTGTTGCTTTGTTTTCATATGTAATCCGAAGACAGTGAAGACAAAGTATCTGCTTCACTAGGTCCTGCTAAATGTGGCGTTGCCTGAAGGTGAAGTTCAAGCAGGAGTATCTTTCCTGCTTTAAAGAGCATCACTCTTGTTTGACAGCGACAAGATCCTCCTCTAGGCAGGTTGTGTTGCACTTTGACCTTTGTAAAATGAGCATAAAATCTTACGCTTGCTATATTAGAGAGACAGGTGCTTACTGAAGCAAGGGGTAAGGGTGTTTTCCTTGTGAAAACGCAAAAATCCCCCAGGGGTTTTCAGAGCTAAAGCTGGAGAATACATTTCAGTGTCATCTATGTCTATGTCAAATTTTTGGTTTAGATGGGTAACCATGAATTTCAGTTGTTATTAATCAGATGTAGATGCTTAAACTCACCTTCGGAAGATAAAGGAACAAACTAGGCCCGGATATTCTGCCTAAATGGGATGTTTGGAATTCTTACATGTGGTCATGAAGTATTGGGTTTTTATAACATAATCTGTGACTGACTAAACGCTGACGTGATCTTGGAAAGAACCAAGTGGACCTTGAGTGAAGATGGCCTACTTGTTCAGATTTTTCTGAGTACTCCTCTAAGCTTTTACAGTTCAGTAACTGTTACTTTTCATAATGGAAATCTAGTCATAGAAGCAATGCTAATACAAGCTAAAAGTAAACAGGACTTTAAGTATCAGTGGAAAAAAAATTTCTGATGGACTCTTTTTAAGATGCTGGGAAAGCAAAATGGATGGTTAGGACCCATTTTAAAAGGTGGGGGGGTGAGTGTCCTCTTCCACGCTTACTCTAGAGACACATTCTAGAAAGGCAGAATTCCCTTCAAAAAGCCTGTACTCAGGAATGAGGCATTTAAACTTGCCTCCTTTGAATTTGATCTGAATTTCTTGACCTGTTTTTTATACTAGATGTTCTCACAATATAGTGGAAGGACTGCAGACTCCAGAACTCAGGTCTCTTGAGTACTCTTTCCTGCCCTGTAACATTCTGACTCCAAGCACTTGGAGAATGTGCTATTCTGCTTATCAGGGAAAATACAAAAAAAATGCTAGGAACCCAAAAATGGGGCTCTGAACTGGTCTTCATCCAGTGGTTTGTGATCTGGACCAGAAAGAATCCTCTAGCCCTGCCAGTTTTGTTTCCATTTCAATGGAAACCACTGAGCAGCTGAGAAGTGTGGTTGTTGATGGATTAAGCTCCAAGAAATAGGCAGCAATGGCAGACTCTCTTCTCTGTTCTGTCAGTCTGGAGCACTAGCAGTGTAGGTGTATCGGTTTTAGTCAACAGCCACAAAAGCGCTGGCGCAGAGTTTTCATGCTTTAGCTAAGTGCCTGTTTTGTTGCGGGGCAAGCTAGTCAGACTTTAGAGTCTGGTTTATGCAGGTGAGACTTTGCTGTGCTTTGGTTTTCTCCAAAGATCTATTGGTTTTGTAGCCTAATGGAAGCAAAAGCAACTTAAGCTAGGTCAGGAAAGAACCTCGTGCATTAGCAGGCTCTCCTTTCGTGACCTTTGAGACTATTTCGCTGTTGGCGTTCAAACTATTGTAAAAAACTGGAAAAGATTTTGCTGCTTGTGTTTGATTATCAAACCTGAAGATTTCTTGAAATGTACCGTTAGTGTGTTGAGACGGTAACAGCGTGATGTTACGTATAAAGTTTTGCTTCTGTATCCCTAAAGGGATTCTCTGAAGTGCTATATAATTGCAGATTAATACACATTCTTAGGAATTGACTCCTGTTTTTTTCTGGTTTTATGTTGTTTTCAGAATACACCGATGATCAGGCCCTGATTCCTAAGAACTCCTCAGTAATCGTTAGAAGAATCCCTGCGGGAGGAGTTAAAGCTACCAGCAAAACCTGTGTTCTGTAAGTATCCATAAAGCACATTCAGATGGGCTCTTTCTTGTTAAAGCTGCTGTCAAGTTTTGTTGTCATGGGGTAGATTTTAATGCATCTGTCCCAAAGTAGACTTAAATTTTTGGGCCTGCTGGGACACGGGGTTCGAACTCCAACATTGGTAACTTGTGCGATGATTCTTTTGTGTTTGTTCTTGGGGTTGGTTGTTCTGAGGGCCAAGTTGTAGACCCCGTTTCCTCTCGGTGGAGAGATTCCTCATTCTGTGTGTTTGCTTTTATTGCTTTTATAGTAGAGGGAGATACGCATTCTACTGTAAACTTCGAATTTGTTGCCATCTCAGAAGAGTCTGATTCTGAGTGTTTGACTATTTCTGGCATTTGGAGGAGCAGGGGGTAGGATATGGCAGGTTTTCTTTTGCCCCAAATCTGGGGTTTTTGCATACTAGCTAGAGAGGAAAGACCAAGGTTGCCTGCTGATGAACCACGCAAACAAGAAGTGGCATTCATAAGTGATTCCTCTTAGTTTCCTAAAGACAATGCCCGTTTCAGGCAGAGAAAAAGAACAATATCCTAAAGTGTACTGCCTTTTGTGCGAGTACGATGAAGGAACAGTGAATCCTTTCCAAACCTGAAACTGCGTAAGCAGTTTAGGACCTTCCCAAATGTTACTAGTTGTCTGTCTAAGCCTGCTTTTCCCCTAAGCTGATATCTCTGCTCCAGGGTTTAATTCTGTGTTCCTAAGATTTACGGAGGACAGAGAATGGGGTATATTGATTACAATTACAGCTATGCAAATGCAATCGTGACTGCAGGATTATGGCTGTCATTTCAGTATTCATATAGTCCAGTTCTGTATCAGCTACATTAGCATTGTTTGAATGGTCATGTTTTGCAGCCTCCTTAAAGATATGCGTCTCCACCACAATGAGTAGCTGTTACTAGCTTGTGGTTTTGCCACGTCTTTGTAACGTGGGTTCTCAAGAAATAAAGTAGACTGATGAGTTACAGTGTGCCTGGAAGAAACAGTACAGCAGCATCCTGGTGTTCATGAAGCATTTGCAAGCAAAAACCCCTGAAGTTATGTGGCTCTGCACGTAAACTCTGGGCATATTAGTGCCATGGTTGTTGCACTGCTTTCAGGCACTCGCTAGTAATTCCGGATGCCACAGCATGGTGCTTATAAACACGGCCTTGTTTGAGGGATTAATAGAAATACGTATGCTTAGTGCTGCCTCGTCAGTGCATCCTCTGTTTCTGGTTGGATGGCGCCCTCTCTTGCTATTGTAATGCTGCCCTAAAATGAGAGGATAGGTGCTGCAAGCGTCAAAGGTCAAATAAATAGCTGGATGTGGGGATAAGGAAAGAATGGCACCGCTGTTCTAACGTTGAAAATTAACCAGGCAGATCAACTTTCTATTCCTTCAGCTGGAAGCATTGCAGAAACAGCTGGTAGAGTGGTTAGTGTTTGGGAATGATGAATGTGTGCTGAAATGGTGGAGAGGCCTTCAAAGTGCGTTACTCCCCTTGTAGTATGTTCTTCAGGTTCAGTGGATGAAGAAACCCATGTGTGGCCATCTAAAGTATTTCCTCATGCTTCCTCGTCTTCAGGAGGTACGTGGCTGTAGCTGCGAGCCTGGTGCTGTTGTAGTAGTGGCAGGAAGCATGAGCCTTTCTATTTGTGCCTCAGTTCCACAGCAGCCTCGGAATTGCCTCTGCTCATGGGACACTTTGGATGATGTCTGAATTGTTTGTTAACTACATCAGTGGTTGAATGTCTGATTCATGATGAGGAGCCTGCAGATACAGATCAATGAGTATGTGGAATCTCAGCAGGTTTTCAAATGCAATAAATATTTCCTAAGATATTGTAGCATGTTCAAGATTATCTTCAAGCAAATTCTGGCAATTAGGACCTTTTTTTTTTTTTCCCCCACAGGGCTCCTAAATCGCACAAAATCCTAGGAACTGCTTTCAGGTGACATTTCTACTACTATTCTTAGTTAACATAGCATATGTAACACATGTAGTATTTTGGCACTTTCATGGCTAAGTATGGTCAATGTCTGAACACAGTGCTTGGGCTTCCACAAAGAAACACTGTTCTAAAGACTATGCTGCTGACATTGTTGTTATTTCTTTGTCAGAGGACTGATTTTTTACTCTTAAGTAAACTTGCACTTCAAAGGGTCTCGACTATCCCTGTTCTTTCTTAGAAACTGAAGTGCTCTCTCTGGTGCCTATTTGTAAGACTAGGGGCATACAGCTTGGCTAAAGTTACCTTCAGATGTTGATGCTTGATTATTTAAGAACACAAAGCTGTACTACAGACTTCGTATTTTAGATACTTAATGCAGCAGAGGCAAAATATGTGAGGACTTCCTCTTGCACTGTTGTGTTCTAGATCTGTAAGTCTTAGAGGAATTTGTGACAAAGTAGAAATGGGATTTTGAGTGGTTTTATTAGTGGCACTGAGTGTTATCAAAAGAGAGAAGAGTTTATGTATATGAATAAATTTCCATATTCACTAGACTATGAGAAGATAATGTTTCTGATGTTGTGGTTTTACAACGTGCTTTCACTGCTCGATGTTGGGTACAAGTGCTTTATTTGAAGTTCTGATCACCTTTATTTCTTCTTCTAGAAGTCGAACTGCGCCAGTGAGCGGAACACCAAAAGCGGTATGTAAAAACACAATCTCAGGCTTTTTCCTACACACTGCACTTCATTCTAAACAATGTAGCCTTGTATTAATTTTCCAAACATTAGCTTAATATATTTTCCAGTAAATATGTTGTAAATAGCATGTCCTTGATTCAACATAGTAAAAACTGAGTCATGCCATCATTTGCACAGTTCTCATGGGAATCTTGGTATTTGTGCCTAGTAATGCACTGTATTTCATACTGACTATGCCAGAATATTTCCTGTGTGACTGTGTGTTGTACAGATAATGTATGATGGTTTTTAGAACGTGTTAGAACATGGCGCCATGTTCTGCAGCTGTCTGTCTACTGCTAGTACTCTGGATGTTTGTATCGGGTGTTGTGTGCTTTTTCTTTCTCGCAGTACAAATTGTTTGGAGTGTATTTTTTGCCATTTTCACAGCCTATCACTTAGCTGTTGTTTTTAAATACCTTTTTTGCCTAATGGTTCTTGAAAGTGTTATCAAAAACAGCTGAGAAACCATTCTTGTTAAACTTGGTACTCTTTCTTAATTTTGACTTGGGGCTTCAAACAAATACCAAAACCAACATATCCCATACGATGTGAGGACAGTTCTGTGCAGCTAAATGATTCCTTTTCAGGTCCGTAAATACTTGGGTATTTGTTCCAAAAACCGTATAATTGAAATGATATTGTTTGGGCCCCTCTGAGTACGTAAATGCCTTTAATAGATGGCGGTGAATTTAAATAGCATTGCTACACAAAGTGGTATTGTCAAGTTCTGCATTTGATCACTTCATCTGACTAATCAGTTTAGCTTAATAGTTTGCCTGCAAATGAAAGGATCTAAAACCCAGTGTACAAATTATGGCACAAGGTTAGAGCCTGGTGCATTAGTGGGTGTAAACCCTGTCATTTCTCTTAACTTCTGCCTGCAGCCCATTTTTGGATCTGGGTGACTTCAGGGCTGGATGCTGCTTTAATTTCCCAAAGGTTAAGCCCTTCTTTAGTATAGCACCATTCTGAATGTACATTTGGAAAAGGGGCAGCATTTTTCTTCAGGTTTGAAAACCCTGTCATTCTGCCGCTAAAATATAAATAAGTAATAGAAGGAAATACTTGACTGGTAGTGGTCTAGATCTTGATTTGCCACTTGGCTCAAATACGATGTGTAACTCTGCATTTCAAAATATTCTATATACTGTAAAAATGTCCATGTGGTGTTTTTAATGCCTCTCCTTGTGAGTTTGAGTTAGTTTAACTGGCCCAGTGACCCTAGTAGTCAATGTAATGCATTTATATAAACCACGTTTATAGTATTTGATCTAATTCTGACAGGTTTTTCTTTCCTGAAAACAGTTATTTTTCTCTTTGTATCCTTGCATGTGTATAAACACAACTCACGTGTTCAGAAAAAAACATTCTTTTAGCCTCGTGTGTTCCCTGGCATGTCTGCATTACATTTCTAAGTAGCATCTTACCATAAGCTAACATAGATGTCTCAAAAAACAAAAAAAGAAAAGTAAAAACCCTGAGGTGGGAGGGAAGACTAGTTAGAACTAATTAAAGCAAATGAAATGCGAGGCAAAATCATTCCCTTCTTCTTTACTCTGACTGTTCCTGGTTTGGGTTGTGGGTAGCCACAGGGTGGGTGGAAGCCTTGCATCTCTCCTTACAAGCCCTCTCTCTCTCTCCCTGTCAAAGCACAGCAGCCTCAGGTGCTTCTAGCTCTGGAGACACACTGAGCTTTATTCTTAAAGCTAGCTCAGGTCTTGGTCTAAAGGGTGGGGGGTTTCTATTGTTTGGTTGGGTTTGTTAATACACGTATTTCTGTATGTATTTCAAAGCAGAACCTGGATCTTAGTGTGGTGGGAATAAATCACTGGAAAGCTTGGCAATTGTTGTTGAACAGTAAAGCAGCAAAGTGCAAATGAGTTAACATTTTTTTAAAAAGGATGCGCAATAGCTTATACTTTGACTCTTCATTGTCTTGCTCTTATGTTAGCTGGCAACCTAGACTTCCACATTTGTGCTGCTGTCCTACCGTTAACTACAGCCAAAGCAAGAAAGGGGATCCTTTTTGGTTTAGGATTACAAGTTCAGTAACTGCAAGGAGCTCTAGTTGGTGTTTGTCCTTAGAGGCTGCAGAAATGCAGAGAGTTGTGCCCATTGATTTAGCACCGTCAAGCACAGCTGGGATCCTTCCTGGCTGAATTTTTAGTTTAGCCAAGCTATCAGGTTTTAGAAAACCACTGTAATTTAAATGTGGCACTCCAGCAGTGAGATTAGCCTTTTCCTCCTATTTTGCCTCCCCTTTCCCACTTGCTTTGTGTTCATTGCTGTTTAGTCTTCTGTTTGAAATGGGAGTTAATACATTGACTGTCGAGTCTGGGGTTTTACATTTGTTTGTTGGTTGGGCTTTTTTTTCCCAATTCTTCTGCAGTATTATCTTGGGGTTGTATACAAGTTTCATGGAGATGTTGTTTCAACGTGACTGACTGGAGGGACTGGCAGGATATAATTCCATGGAAATTTAAAGGAAAAAACAAAAGACCCACGAATGTTGGATCACTGGAAGATGGTTGTTGCGCAAATGTTCTAAATAGCACATTAATTATCTATTTGCTGCTTTTGGTAACTGTTCAGTCGAAAGGAGTGCTATCACCTCCTCGAAGAAATGAGACTGTTGCCTGCAGGCCAGAGAATAACTGCTTCCCGAAAAAATACAAGAACTCACTATTAGTTTATTAACTGTTATGTTTCAGTTACTGGTCAATACTGGACTGTTTAATGCAAGACTCCAGTCGAGAGGTTTCCTAATTACTCATTGGCTTCTGAAAAACCACAGAATGATAGTGGCTGTGCCTGCCAGGAGAAAACATAGGCCTGTCTTTCCCACATGTAAAAAAGAGTGGCATACGGTGCATGAAGCTTCAAAGTACTTGATCAGGCTCCCTTTTTAACAGAACTGGGTGCAAAATGTTCTGAAAAGAAGGAAAGGTGGATCTTCTGGTAAGACTTGCAATGGTCTCTTTTCCCAGATCGGAGTGCTCCTCTCCAAAGGCACATTTTCCTTCTCAAATAAACTTAAATATGTTTTTTAATCCTTTTAAGCAGAAAATTGACAGCTTCCTTACCCCTTCGACTTTTAAGGACTTGTGAGCATTTGACAAGGGTCCCTCTCTGATATACCGCGGAGCAATAAATTGATCTCAGGCAGGTTTGGTTATTTTAGTTTCTTCCAACTAACAACATAGGCACTCTTAAGCTGCAATACGTTTGGACTTTGTTTTGAACAAGTTCAAATCACACTAGGTTGGAAATGCCTCTTTTAGGGACACTCAGAGGATATAGTGCGGACTTTCAGGCTACAGTAGAGGTTACCTATTGCTCTGTTTTGACTGTAAAACTTGAATATGTGTTTATTTTTTTGTGAACAGATTGATGACCCTTTTGCACCTCTTTCGCTGGCCCAGCTTATTAAGGTACATACATATTCTCTTCAAACAGCATTTGCTTCATACTTTTAGACCTTATACTGTGATCCAGAGCTGGATAACCTTTGTAATGTGAGCAAAGCTTGAATTTAATTTTCAATAATTTAAAGTATTTATTTTAACTGTAAAATGTCTGTATGTTCTGCTACTATCCCGTAAAGAGTAGTTGCCAGTTTGGGAAGATAGAAGGGGAGTACCTTTCCAGGCTCAACTTAATGTTGCAGTATTACTCATCTTCAAGACACAAAGAAGCAGCACTTCAGAAGCTGTTTACTGTTTTTCATACGTTTCACTAATTTTGTGTTGGAAACTAACAGGATTTTCACAGAAGAATTTAATTGGCTGTAAGTTATGGACATTTCAGGGGGGTTTGCAAGAGCCAAAATAGAAGCGTTTCCAGAACGTGGACAATTGCGTGGCTGTTTTTGGATTTCTAGTCCTTACAGTTGTAGATCCATTCTTTGAATGCTGCACAATTTCTTAAATTGTAGTATATAGAGTGTGGACAACACAATCTAATTTGCTTGATTGCAGACTGTGTAAATTGCATAAATGTATCTAATTGTTTAGAGGAACATACCCAGGTGCATGTGTGGCATATTAGCAGATGTGAGCTTCTGAAACTGCTGTAATGCCATGTTTTGCTACGGAACTGCTTGCATTTTTTGCTCAACAATGGGTAACTTTGTCTGGGAAAGCACTAGCGATCGTGCTTTGTGAAAAGGCACAGTGCTAGCCAATGCAATGCCTAGTCTTTAGAGTTACAAAGATGAGAGAAGGCAGGGCCTAATGCAGAGGAGCTAGTTCTTTCATCTGAAAAGTGAGGCAGGGGTTCATTTCCAAGAAAGAGAAATCTCTTCCCTCTGGTAACTTCTTCCCACTCTCAGTGGAGAAATTAAATTGTGTACATTTGGAAAAAAAAATCCAAAAAAATTAGTTTGGAAGGTAACCACCAAAAGAAAGCGGTCTCCATTAGTGCTGTCCCTAAACGTGTCCTTGGTTCTGTAAACTCATGTGAAGTTTTACTCTGAAATGCGAAAACCTGTCCAAGTGGAGTACACATTTCAGTTTTTGAGAAAATTCAAGTATTTCAGAAAAATGCAGGAACATAACATAAAGCAGCTCAAAACTATTACTTCCTCTAACCTCTTTAGTGCAGTCTGGCTTAGCGTGGAGGCAATGCGTTGTAAGAAGTTTTCTGTTTTATTCTTACTGTGTATTAAATGCCATATTGGAGATTTGGTCTATTCCTAGGAATGTTTTGTGGGGTTTGGATGTGTTTTGTAAGCCATTTGGGTTCAAAGAAATTAGTCAAGTATCTGTAAAGTTTTCTCTATATGTTAATGGAGATGATTTCATAGATGTCGACCTGGATTATGTTACTATTGAGAAAAAACTGTGTCTGTGAAACTCCCATTTAATAAAACGTGGAAACTAGCTGGTTGCATGCCTAGAAAAACAAAAACATGAGAGGTTGATCTGAATGATAGGTGCTTGAAGGTCCACATCATTTACAGTCACTCCCTTAGACCCTGCTTGTGCCTGGACCAGTGTGTAATAAAAAGGTTTGAACAAATACTACTGAAGAACAATCAGCTGGCTTCATTAAGTTGAAGTTCTAGTTCTGCATAAGGTTTAGATTACAATTTGTATGTTAAAAGGCCACAGTCATCTGGAAAAAAGTGCAGGTTTTGCTTACTGTAGTTAAATCACTTTCCATGAAGAAGTTAGGAGGTGGGGGGGGGGCATGCAGTTGTGACTGCCTGCTGCACATGATGGTCAAATTTCTACTGGAAAGCATCTTTTGTCCTGCTGAGGGATTATAAAAAGCTGGATTCCTTTTAAGGCGTCTGTGTCTGAAGCTGACTTTCAGCAAGCAGAAACAACTCCCCCGACTCTTGTGTGTCCTTTAATGCTGCAAAATGTAAATAATGATACTTGCATACATCTTTCTCAATTAAATGTCCAGTGGACATCTTCCCCTGCAAATAGTCTGGAGCTTAAAAATCAGTTTAAACATAGGGGATAGTCTCATTTTTTCTACACATCGCCTCAGTCCACTTGGAAGAAAATGGGATTGCTTACAGAGGTCTTTACATAAGGTCCAAACAGAGCCTAAGCTTTTGAGTGCCCAAGAATGCTCTTTTCAAGTAGGTTAAGAGGCACATAAACAGCACGGAATGGCATCAGGACTCCCCAGAACGTCTTCAGGGCAGCTATATTTTCTATATGCAGCTGTTTTCATGCAACCTCAGCTAGCGTTGTGCTGCTCTTTACAGGACTGGGTGAGTGGTGGTGTCTTTGGCTGCGTGGGCTTAAATGTGTTTCTAACGTGTGTGTCCAATAATTACCTCTTCGACAGACCGCCGATCTGGCTGAAGCCAATGCTTCTGAAGAAGAGAAAATAAAAGCTATGATGATGCAGTCTTGCTGTGCGTATGATCCAATCAAGTAAGTGTTGATAATGTCAAACCTGTCCTTTGAAGCTGATGGAAAAATTGTAGAGATGTTTGTTTCAACACGAGAGACACACGCATACCTTGTTCTTTTTTTCCCCAAAACCTTTTAGTTACATGAAGAAACCCTTGGCTCCGCCTCCACCATCATATACTTGCTTTCGTTGCGGAAAACCGGGCCACTATAGGAAGAACTGCCCAACAACTGGGGTAAGATTGTGGGGGACTTGTGGTGTGACTTAGTTTTTCATTTTTTTATCTTGGCAGTTAGGTAACGAGTCCATGAACGCTCCTAGGAAGAATTGTTTCTCTTGGGGTGAAATATAGAGGTTATGTGGCAATTTTGCAAAGCCCTTCAAAATTCAAGGGAAACCTGGAATCACAAATGTGAAATTTTCTTTTTTCGAGGTCATAGACATTAAATGTGTGCATAGAGCTTTCTCTGTGAACTTTCATGCATATTTTTATATATTGCAATATTAGGGGAAATTTTTATGCTTTTAACTCTCTTTAATGGCAGTTCACAGTTTGTAGTATTTTGTCTAAGAATAGGCGGTTTCTGTTGACCCCATCTATTGAATATTTGCATGTGTTAATTACACAAGTCTCTGGGTGAGTATTCATGCCATTTAATGTTAGTCACGGAATGTATGTGCTTGAGCTATGAATTCAACCTTCCTGTCTAGGTGGTGAATGTAAGTTTCTCCAGTGACTGATTCAGAGCACCAAATTAAGCTCTCACTCTGAATTGCGCTGTGGAGGAGCAGCGGGTTTGTGTCTCTTCTCTGAATGGATGGTGAGCTGAGGGATATTTCACCCTTAAGGAACCTGAAGATGAGCCAAAGAATGTCGATTGAGTTCAAAATGCTGCTCAAGCCTTTGGAACGTCTTGGCTATATTCATTTAGGAAAATCAGTCTTTTAGTCGAGCAACCCTTACGCTAGGCAACAGGAGAGGATTACAGGCTTTTGCTGCTTCAAATAATCATTGAAATGCCATTTTACGTGTGGGTCTTAAGATGAGATATGTCTGCATTTCTTTTCTGAACAGGACAAAAATTTTGAGTCTGTTCCCAGAATTAAAATGAGCACCGGAATTCCAAGGAGTTTCATGATGGAGGTGGAAGATCCCAATACAAAGGGTGCTATGCTGACAAGCAGGGGAAAATATGCAATCCCAACGATTAATGCGTAAGTATGGCATTAATTGGACTGACCAAAAAGTGAGCGAGAGAAACCATGCGTGAATGTTTGA
This sequence comes from Gavia stellata, assembly GCF_030936135.1. NCBI lineage: Eukaryota > Metazoa > Chordata > Aves > Gaviiformes > Gaviidae > Gavia > Gavia stellata. The sequence goes on from NC_082637.1 coordinate 53,837,246, forward strand.
GTGGCAGCGCAACCAAGTTGGCCAGCGTACTACTGTGTGCTGACAAGAGGGGCTGTTTGAAAACACACTTGGTAGCATTTCTGGTTTTCTGTCATGGATCTCCTTTTGTAGAAGCTGTAACACAGACTTCTTCCCTTTATAAAACGTAATTACTCGGAGACTAACTTTCTCCTGAGCCTGCAATTTACATTTACCCTCTGGCAAAGAGAGGTGAGATTCATTTCACCTGCTTTCTAGCTGTCAAAAATGACTTGTCTAGTCTGAGCTAATGTCTTAGTTGATCCAATGAATGGCAGAGTTCTGCAGAAGGAAAATTGTCCCCCCCTCCCTCTTCTAGTGTGGTGGCTCGAGGAAAGTAGTTTAAACTAAATGCCTACGTTTTAGAAGGCAAATGTAGAGTGAGGAGAATTCCATCTGTTATCTTCCTTGGATTAAATCCAAAGCTCAGAAAAGTTTTCCTTTACCCACCTCTAACTGTTTTCTTTTTTTTTTCTTCCCCACCCCCCCTCCAGGGAAGCTTATGCTAGAGAAAAGAAGGAAAAGCCTCCCTTTCTACCAGAGGAGCCCTCTTCCTCCTCCTCTTTCTCCTCCTCCACCCTCTCAGATGATCCTCTTCCAGAGGAGCTGTCATGTGTCATTTGTAAAGATATAATGACTGATGCCGCTGTTATTCCCTGCTGTGGAAACAGTTTTTGTGACGAATGTAAGTGTTACTCCCATGTTTGTTAATTCAAAACATCATGTCTGATCTTCTCAAAGCAGAAAGAGGCGATAATGAAATGACTTTGTTCCCAGTTCCATTTAATACTTAAGTATACCTGCGGTAGTGCATGGCTCCCCCCAACCCCGTCATGGGCCACTCTGACCGTACCAAGCACTGCTGTTACCTGACCGAGGCTGGTAGCAGGAGCGGGAACAATGGAATAATCAGTCACTCCCTGACAGCCCTGGACATTCCTTATCAGGATCATAGCCCAAGTGGAATGACACCACGGTTACCCAAATTCCATCATTTTGCTAGTGACTAAAGCAAATCATCTTGCAAACCTTTAAACAGCAGTCCCAAGTGAGGCCCTTTGAGCTCTCCTGGACCGCAGCGGGCAGCAAACAGCATCTCCCTCCAAGTGGGATGCCTCTTGGAGTTCGCAAACTCTCCAGTTTGCGAAATTCAGAGGACTGCCGCCAAAAGCTGGCGACGGGACATGGGCTGAAACCCTCTCCTCCTGGAGGCTCAACCCTCGCCCGTTGAGAAATGCTGACAAGTGAATATTTCATAGAACTCGAGGGGAATTTCTAACAGGTACCTTTGTACATCTCTCACTCTCTATTTGTGACTGTGTGCGTGAGTGTGTGAATCAATTTGAATACCCGATAACAAGTATAGTATAAATATTACCATTTCAAATCTGTAATCAAGTCACTGTTGTGATTGTAGTAAATTCTATTAACTCACTGTGCAAACGTTAGACTCATCAATGATGAAGTGCTGCTAAAATCTTGTGATCCGCCTTAAACTGTGAACGAACCTTAGATTGCTGCTAAATACATAGAATCCTTTAGACATGAACCATTGACCAAGTCTGAGACTAAGTCTGGATTCAGCCGCACTTAAACTCCTCTCTGAGCAGGAGTTTAGAAAGCAAGGGGGTGCATTCTGAACCTTGTGACTCAACGGGAGGGTCCTCTTTACCCTTTTGTTTCTCCCGTCTCTCTGTAGAAATCATTCTGATTTGATTCTAATTCCATTTTCCTTTCTATGTTTTAGTAAGTAATAGAGTGAACCTTGCCAATGAATTCTCATCAGTCACCTTTTCATAAACTTCTATTAAAATCCCTTTTGCCAATACCCTTGACGGTGATTCTTTAAGTGGCCTAAACCACTCGTTCGCCACAATACCCTGGATAGGAAAGGACTCTTCTCGTGGAAAGGAAAAAAAAAGGCAGAGAGCTTTTTTCCCTTTCTGCGTCTCTAGTTGAATCCTCTTTACGTGCAGAAGAACGAGCGTGAGAAGAGTGCAGAATTGTGCAGGTGATTACAGTGTTAGACACCGAGTGCATTTGGTTTGTCCACAGCCTGTTCTCTCATACAAAATTATATAGCCAGCTTCGGTGACTTGCTGTGGTCTGCCACAAATGGATGGTTAGGCATTTAATCCACATTCTTCTCCGCAGGAGAGTTGCTTAAAACCTTCCCAACTCAAACCTACTAATGGCTTTTTAAGATGTGTTTTATTCATGAACGTTGATGTTGGTGACTTCTCACTGTACTAGGTAGTGCGAAAAAGGCTAGTCGAAACATCAAGACATCTTCAAATGTTACAGTAGTGAAATATCAAAACTGTAGAGTCATTTGCTGCATACTAGAAATCTTTTGCACAATTGAACATTTAGAGCTTCATGTTCCTTCAATTCAAGACCATATTCACCCATTAATCATATGCGTGTTTTTATAATTGATTAGAACCCCCCAAAATTTCCTCAGTTTGGCTGAAAACTATTTTGACGATTCTAATGATTCACAGGTATTAGAACAGTGTTACTGGACTCTGAGGAACATACATGCCCAACGTGTCATCAGACAGATGTTTCTCCTGATTCTTTAATTGCCAACCAGTTCCTACGCAAGGTAACCTGATGACTGTTACGTAAACTGTTCGTAGGAAAAGTCTCTGTAAAAAGCGGAAAGGGAAGAAAATAAGAATTTCCCTCTCCTTAAGCAAGGCTGAATTGAATGAGGCTCAATTTACTGCTCAAATACATTATCTGTTGTCACAGAAGCTTACAACTCTAGAGACAATCTGGCAAATTCAGGTCACCCTTTTGTTTGACATGATTGCCTCACTTTCAAGTTTGGGGTTTACAAAGAAGTACTTTAAATACAGATACTCTGAGTTACCAATCATTAACATCAGGGTTTAATGTGATGTGTTCATGTATCTGTATGCTGATTTATTTTAGGATTGGTAGCATTTACCAAGCAAGGACGCAAGGAATTTTACTCTGTGCAGGCTTTTCTCCGTCTGTCTACTGAAGTTTCATACTACCTTTCTGTCAATGTTTTTCTGCCTCTAGGCTGTGAACAACTTCAAAAATGGAACTGGCTACACAAAAAGGCTCCGTCAGCAGATTCAACAGCCACAGCAGCCGCCACTGCCGCCACCTCCACCACCGCTCATGACTGTTATATCTCCTGCTGCTCTGGTGAGTGCTGCTGAACTTTCTGAATCTTCCCCTCTGACAGTCAGCAGTTTGTTGGAAGAGAAGGGAAGTTGTAACTCAACACACGCAGTCATTCTTGTATTTTAGTAGAGCTTATTTTCCAACTCTTTGCATTGATTCACAAGGGCTGTCGGGTTCCCGGACAACCTGAGTTACCAAGTCTTCTGGGCCCCCGAGGACAATCCATACCCACAACTGGTAAGTATCTGTAACTGCAGAATTTCTTTGAAGAAGCTATCTTCAGAGAAACTGAATGGGATTTTTTGCTTTTTCCTCTCCCCACTCCAAAAGGTCGTCCAATGAGAGCCAGTACAACTCGCTCAGCAGGTGGTAGACCAGGCTGGGAACTGTAAGTATTCCGCAGACATTCAGTATCTTACTACTTGTAACCTGTTAAATGAGGCGGTAACACATAACTTACACAACAGCTGATTTATAATGAAATAAGTATGCACAGACTGCTGTGGAGAACACAAAGGGTAATGAATTTTTAAATGGCTTCATTTGAATTGGCATTAACAAAGGGGATCGGCGCTTGCAGTACGATTATTGAAAAACCACCTCCAGTACATGACTTAAAAGAGGACTCTGAAAAATGAAGGCTTTTTGGGGAAACCGTAATTGCATCTAAAAATGAAATACAGTTAAAGGATCAGGTGGAAAGCCACCCTTTGGTTACTGGCTGAATAGGGCTGGAGAAGAACTTGATTTCCCAATAGGCATCAGCCGCCAACATTCTTTTTTTTAACAACTCAGTTGATACTGACTGACCAAACTATTGGAAAAGTCAACGCTGCCATTTTATGGCAAATTTGAATTTCTTCAATTCATCTCGCATGGCCAAGCTGCTTTCTCTCAGCTGGCGAGAGAGGAGTCTATTGTAGCTATTATTGCCGTGTCAAGTTAGTCCTTCCTTTTGGTATATGTCTGTTATACATCGATTGTCAGGGTGCATTGCGTTTATAAACTCTTAAAGATAAATCAAAACAAAACCCAGGACCCATCCCTCGTTTCCTCCACCACTCCATGCACTCCTCTTCCGCTGCGGGTACCACCACCGCAGTTTCCTGCTCATTTTCCACCTGGTCAGCCTCCATCTGCTGGGTACACTGTCCCCCCTCCAGGAAATCCCCCAGCTCCTGCAAGCATGTCATCAGCTTGGCTACCAACAGCAGTACCAACGGCTCATGCAAATACCATCCCAACGACACAAGCACCTCCTTTATACAATCACAGGATCATTTAGGTTGGAAAAGACCTTTAAGAGCATCGAGTCCGACCGCAAACCTAACACTGCCAAGTCCACCACTAAACCCTGTCCCCAAGTGCCACATCTGCGCCTCTTTTCACTACCTCCAGGGATGGTGACTCAACCACTTCCCTGGGCAGCCTGTTCCAGTGCTTGATAACCCTTTCGGTGAAGACAATTTTTCCTAGTATTCAATGTAAACCTCCCCTGGTGCAACTTGAGGCCGTGTCCTCTTGTCCTATCACTTGTTACGTGGGAAAAGTGACCAACACCCACCTGGCTACAACCTCCTTTCAGGTAGTTGTTGAGAGCGATGAGGTCTCTCCTGAGCCTCCTTTGCTCCAGACTAAACAAATCCCGTTCCCTCAGCCGCTCCTCATAGAACTTGCTCTCCAGACCCTTCATCAGCTTTGTTGCTCTTCTTTGGATGCGCTCCAGCACCTCAATGTCTGTCTTGTAGTGAGGGGCCGAATCCTGAACACAGTATTCGAGGTGCGGCCTCAGCAGTGCCGAGTGCAGGGGGACGGTCGCTTCCCTAGTCCTGCTGGCCACTCTGTTTCTGATACAAGCCAGGAGGCTCTTGGCCTCCCTTATCCAGGGAGGAGTTTTACAGAGAACAACGGAGACTTAAAGAGGAGTAAGTGTTTGGCTCAATCAAGTTGCATTGGGTTTCATTTTTGTATTTCAACGGTGTATCGGACTGCAGTTACACTGAAGTGCATGTGACATAAGCAAAAATGACACAGTGTTTTTTCCACCATGCTTTTGCGTTGCAGATGGTAAACATCTAAAACTAAACCAAGACAAACGTCATTCTAACACTTTCCCTAAAACTTGTAGGAATGCTAAACTGTTTTTGCTTAAATTGGATGTTCACCTTCTGCATTTGCATGCAGTATACATTTTCTCATATGGGCCATGTTTTGTTTCTTGGTGTCTGCCTGTAAGAAAGGTCAAACTCTAATTGTAATAAAGGTCAAACTTGTTTTAACAGGGAAGAGAAAAAGTCCAAGCCTGAGGAGTTTACAGATGATTTTGCTAAGGAGCTGATGGAATATAAAAAGATTCAAGAGGAGCGCAGGCGCTCGTTTTCCAGGTAACTGCTTTGCACATCTGTAATGGGGAAGCAGACTGTCGAGAAAAATCGGGAGGCGTTCCACTCCACCCCTCTATTGTTAGGTGGACTGGATGAGTCAAGGGATTAGCAGTGATAGGAGTTTCATATTCCTAGAGGAGTGATAGGAGGCTCATATTCCTAGAGGAATGGCATTGAGTCATAGTGCAAGAGGCTGAGCTCAGAAGCTTTTAGATAGGACTTTTCTTAAAATGCGGTCACTATCCTTGGTTAGAGCCAGAGGTAAGTGCAAGATATTGCTAGGACGTCTGGCTAGAAGTGTTGATTAAATAGTCCTGTACGTAGGATTGCAGTACAAGTATTTTGCATCCTGTACAATTTGCCAAATAAGTAGTGAAGGTAAATAGACTAAGCTGGCATTTTAAAATGGAGTTTTACTCTCTTCAGGCTAAATGGCGTTTTCTTGATGTTTGATAGTGCACTGTAGCCACTAAGACTTGCTCTTTTTGCATCTTACTGCAGCAAAAATGAGTTGCACCCCATGTCGTTGCGGAGTAGTGAAAAATGTGCGTGTTCACGTACCAGTAGAGGCCAGGATACACCACCTGAAACCAATCAATAGCTGTGGGAGTTTCATGTGCTAGAAGGGAGTGGAAATAGCCTTACCCTTCCTGTTTGTTTTCACACTACCAAAGCAGCAGCTCTTCTGTCTTGTAAGCAGAACCTTTTACATGTGATCAAGATCTTCAGTTTGCAGGAGCATTATGGCAACAGCTGAAAGAAGCTTTGACATAAGCATATGGAGAGGGAGAAGAAAACCAAACCAAATTTGGGAAGGAAAAAAATGGGAAGAGTGACTGTTTTGAATTAACTTCATTTATGTTTCTTGTGGTTTTTTTTAAGGTCCAAGTCTCCCTATAGGGCTTCATCTCCTAAGAAAGGCAGTATCAGAAAACGAGCTGAAGCTTCCCAAGGGAAGGCAGAGAGAGATTGTGAAAAATCTCCGCGAATGGAACCACCTGTGAAAAAAGTGAAGGGGCAGTCGCCAAAGACAGGCAGTGTCAAAACATCTTCCTCTTAAAAGGATGTTTACTGTTTTTCATATGTTTTGTTAATTTTGCGTTAATTTAACTAAGACAATGTTCGCAGAGGATTTTAATTAGCTGTAGGTTATGGACATTTCAGGGGGGGTTGCAAGAGCCAAAATAGAAGCGTTTCTGGAACATGGACAATTGCATGGCTGTTTTTTCTCTTTGTTTACTAGCATGTGCATAAACACAACTCACATGTTCATAAATAGAGTTCTCATTCTTTTAGACTCGTGTGTTCCCTGGCACCTCTGCATTACATTTCTAAGTAGCATCTTACCATAACCTAACACAGATGTCTCAAAAAAAAAAAAGAAAAAAAAAGGAAGAGTCCTGGAGTGGGAGGGAAGACTTCGTGTTCGTTCATAGTAATTAAAGTAAATGAAAGACAAAAGACAAGACAAAAACATTTCCCTCTGGTTTGCTCTGACTTTACCTGCTTTGGGTTGTGGGTAGCCACAGGGATGCTGCTGTCCTGTTTTAGAAAACCACTGTAATTTAAATGTGGCACTCCAGCAGTGAGATTAGCCTTTTCCTCCTATTTTGCCTCCCCTTTCCCACTTGCTTTGTGTTCGTTGCTGTTTAGTCTTCTGTTTGAAATGGGAGTTAATACATTGACTGTCGAGTCTGGGGTTTTACGTTTGTTTGTTGCTTGGGCTTTTTTTTCCCAATTCTTCTGCAGTATTATCTTGGGGTTGTATACAAGTTTCATGGAGCTGTTGTTTCAACGTGACTGACTGGAGGGACTGGCAGGATGTAATTCCATGGAAATTTAAAGGAAAAAACAAAAGACCCACGAATGTTGGATCACTGGAAGATGGTTGTTGCGCAAACGTTCTAAATAGCACATTAATTATCTATTTGCTGCTTTTGGTAACCGTTCAGTAGAAAGGAGTGCTATCACCTCCTCGAAGAAATGAGACTGTTGCCTGCAGGCCAGAGAATAACTGCTTCCCGAAAAAATACAAGAACTCACTATTAGTTTATTAACTGTTATGTTTCAGTTACTGGTCAATACTGGACTGTTTAACGCAAGACTCCAATTGAGAGTTTTCCTAATTTCTTGTTGGCTTCTGAAAAAACACAAAATGATAGTGGTAAAAACATAGGCCTGTCTTTCCCACATGTAAAAAAGAGTGGCATACGGTGCATGAAGCTTCAAAGTACTTGATCAGGCTTCCTTTTTAACAGAACTGGGTGCAAAATGTTCTGAAAAGACGGAAGGGTGGGTCTTATGGTAAGACTTGCAATGGAAAGAAGGTGTCTGTTTCCAGATCTGGGTGCTCCTCTCCAAAGGCACATCTTCAAGAACTGTTGAGCTGGTAATACAGAAATGTTGTATGTGCTTTCCTAAATATATGGAGAAGGAAGGATTAACTGGAGTGAGGAATCCTCTTCTGCATGTAGGTATTTTTCCGCCCCCCGAGACTGCTAAAACTGCTCCCTTGAATTCTTCCACCACATGAGGGAATAAAGGACAGGAGCTTTTTCCAAGGAGGGGTTTTAATCTCTCTGCTGATCGATTTAGTGGCCTCTTGAGGAGAGCTGTTCAGTTTACACGGTGAGATGTTCTTCTACGTTTTTGAACAACTTCAGACATAATGAGCAGCGATGTGTCTTTCTGATGATGTTTTACTAGTGTAAGCTTAACTGCTGCTGCTTGTGGCGTAATGTAATTCAATATACTGGAAAAAGAGCAAGACAAGAGTTACGCTTTTTACTTGTGGAAAAACTGCCCTTCAGCATTCGCTCTCACTAAACACTGCAGTCCATTACTAACCAGTGGCCTGAGGACTTCATTCCTGCAAGCTGTTCCAGTAGGTAGCTGGGAGGGAGGAGTGTGGCTGCAGTGGAGAAAACTATTACAGGATTGTGCTCTGAATCCATGTTTACATCATCATTAGAAATGGGTGTTGGTCTGATAGCAAGGAGAATAATACTAAGTTTTCACAATTCCCAAACAAACTGGGATAGTATGGCCTGTGGTCTAATAAAATACAAGAAACCCGTTTTCTCAGTCTTTATGGGCTACTCTGTCGTGGTAAACACCTTCATTTCAATAACTTCAGCAGTTTATTTTTTTCTAGGCAAAGTGGTGGGTTACTTTAATGGCTGATGTTTGGGATTGGTGTTTTTATTTGGGTTTTGTGGGGTACAGTGATTTTGGCATTTTTAAACTTACTGGCAGGAGGGGCAGAGTTCATGTTTCAGGGCTGATATACCCGTGCTTTATTTTGACAGGCAACTATACTGTGTTCATAAAGTACAGCCCTGTGCATTTATAAATGATGAGATATTAACTGATTAATTTACAAACTACACTGAAAAACAGTTTCCTGTAGTGATGCTTCCTTTTCAAATAAACTGAAATATTTTTTTAAATGCTTTTTTAGCAGCAAATTGACAGCTTCCTTACCCCTTCAACTTTTAAGGACTTGTGAGCATTTGACAAGGGTCGCTCTCTGAGATACTCCGGAACAATAAGTTGATCTCAAGCGAGTTTGGTTATTTTAGTTTCTTCTCACTAACCACATAGGCACTCTTAAGCTGCAATACGTTTGGACTTTGTTTTGAACAACTACAAATTACACTAGGTTGGAAATGTCTCTTTCAAGGACACTCAGAGGATATAGTGCGGACTTTCAGGCTACAGTAGAGGTTAACTATTGCTCTGTTTTGACTGTAGAACTTGAATCTGTGTTTACAATTTTGTGAACAGAGTGAAGCTCCTTCCCTGACTGCACACGTTCCCACCCACCCGGCTGTCACCAGTCCCAGTTAGGGCACAGAGAAACACCCGTGTTTCATGCACGTGCCTGCACAGAAACCCTCGCAGAGGGAAAAAATTCCCTTGGGTATCAAATACAGAAATCGCACTGAAAACCTTGTCCTCTGCTAGAGGACATATCCATAAGTCTCAAAAGGGGGGGAATCGCTGTGAATGGAACCACATTATAGCAACGGAATTCAGGTATCCCTGAGGACGGGGACGGAGACTCACCCTGGTCGCTGGGATACGCGTCCTGGCGAAGACAACGGTGCTGTGCGAGGGCCTTCGAGTGGGCAGCGACACGCGGAAACGAACTTCACAACACACAGAGTTATAAAGCAGGCATGTTTATGGCAGCGCCGGGTGCAAGGGGATTTCTCCTCCTAACATGCACACCGGGTTAAAATCACGACAGGTATTTAAGACAGTTAACAAAGTTAGTTACGCCTCCTGGTTCTACCCCTTAATTAACTCTTGGTTAATACTTTTCTTACTTCATCTTAAAGTTACAGTTCTCTTTTAATTCGCCACGCATGCTCAGAGAGTAGGGGGCTTAATTGGGTTGGGGCTTTTCTAACCAGGAGGTGTGTTCCTTGGCATTAGAATGAGATTATAATGAGACGAGTTAACTCTAGGGCACTATTTTGGCTGTCCATTCTATTTTTCTACTATTCGTCCTTGCGCTAATCGTTATTGCTAGTTAGCAGAGAGTCGGTGAGACAGTCTTTACCTCTAATATTTCTAAGTGCCAAGCACACTTGTTATGAAGTATCTTCTTTACATTCTTCTCTCTTACTTTTAACCCTTGTTTTTCAACATGTCCTGTAACAGCAACAACCTACTGAGTGTGTGGGATGGCGTGTGGGGACGTGGGAGTTATTGTGGAGAAGGAGTCTGGGATTTCATCAAGACTGGGATCCCAAACTAACCTCAGTTAGTGATTTTAAGAGTAAAAAATGGGCCCCTCGGAGGAGATTTTAGGTGCAAGTACAGGTCCCCCTCAGTGTAACGAGTGACATTAAAATGAAGACAGGCGCAGACGGACTTTGGTGTGAGCGACCAGTCAGGGACTGCGATGTGATTCTGTCTTTGTCACTGTTCCGTACGAAGGACCCCGCGTGTGTCCCAGGGGTGCGCTGGGTGATGGGCAGTGCCCGGCACCGCGCTCTGCAGAGCGGCGATACAGACCGAGGTCTCGGCTCCCAGTGCTGACGGGCGTTGTGCACAGCGGGCGAAGAGCCCCGGTGTAGGGACAGGGACCGCACCCGCAGCCCGCCCGGCCCCGCCGCCTCCCGCGGCCCCCACCCGCGCCCCCGCCCGCCCCTTCTCCCCCGCGGGTCTGTCCCCGCAGCAGCTGCAGCGGGATCGCGCTGCTGCCCGTCCCCAGCGTGCGGGGCAGGGCTGCGCACACGGAGCCCGAGGGGTCCCGTCCCGCGGGCAGAGCCCGGCGGAGACCTGCGCGGGGGACGGGCGGGAGCGGCGGCAGCAGGAAAACGCTCCCGAGCCGGTCCCCTCCCGGGGCCAGCCCGGGCCGGGCTTCCCGAGCGGGGCGCGCCCCCGGGAGCGGGGCGAGCCCTGGCGCGGCTGGCTACCGAGCCCGGCTGGCTACCGAGCCCGGCGGCGGGGCCGGGCCGGCCGGCAGCGCCGAGCACCGGGCGCAGTCTGCCGCGGGTGCGGCCGAGGGCCGGCGCGGGCTTCGTCCCGGCCGGCACCGTGCGCCTCCGGGGAGCGCCGGGACGGCGGCAGCCGGCTCGGCCCCTCGGCCTCGGCGTCCTTGTCGCCGCCCGGGACACGGGGACCCCCGGGGCGCTCCCCGGCCCTTCGCTCCCCGGCCCCCGGCAGCTTCCCGCCCCTCCACCGCCGGAGCGGGGCAGGACGCGGAGCTGCAGCGCCCGGTGTGCGGTGCCGAGGGGCCGGTTCCTGCCCGCCATCGCCTGCGGCGGAAGGAACGGCACCGCGCCCGCGGGCAGCGCTGCCCGCCCCGCCCGCCCCTGCCGCTGCGCCCCGGCCGGGGGGGGCTCGGCTCGGCTCGGCGGGACTCGGCTCGGCTCGGCTCGGCGGGACTCGGCTCGGCTCGGCTCGGCGGGACTCGGCGGGGCGGGTCTGGGCCGGGCCCGGTGCCGGAGCCCCCGCCCAGGCGAACCGGCCCGGGCGCTGCCCACGCAGGAGCTCTCCTCGGGCGGGTCCCGGGACACCCCTGCCGAGCTCCGCCGAACCCCCCTCGCTGGGCGGCAGCCGGCGGGACCGAGAGACCCCGGCGGGCGCAGGGCAGAGGCGCGGCGGTCCCGGCCCGCCCCTCCCCTCCCCTCCCGGGACAGAGGGGTCCGCAGCGGCTGTCCCGGGGCTGCTGCCCCACGCCCACCCGTGCGGCGGCACCGAAGCGGGTGGAAGAGGCACCCGGCTGCCGAACCCAAACGCGCCCCCCCGCAGGAGCTCCGGGACCGAGGGGGCCCTGGCCGGGGACGCCCGGCTGGCTCCAGCCCCGGGACGCGGAGCAGCTCCCACGGGAGACGGTGCCACCGCCGCCGCCGAGCCCCGCTGCGGGGAGCGGGGTGGGGAGCGTCCCGCCGGCGACCCCCCACGTCCCGGGTGGGCAGCACGCGCGCGCACCCGCGTGTGCATTTGTTTTTCCTCCTTTCGCAGCAGTTTGGAATAACGGGGCCGCGGGCGGGGGACGGCGGCGGGGCGGGCGCGGCCGGGGTGCAATTTCTCCTTAATAATGTCATAATCCCGATTGTTTGCAGTAAAACACATTATCATTAAATTGCCATGACGGCTCTGCTCCGCTCTGAATTGCATTGGGATTTCAAGTGGAAAAAACCTCCAAGTCCAATAATCACAAAAAAGCTCCCAAAAAGGCAAAGTGTCCATTGGAAATGCTGAGAAACACTTCAGTAACACCTGAATATATTCCCTGTTTTCACTGTGAGACTCCAGCTCTGAAGGGGGGAAGCAGAATACAGAGATCCGGTAATACCACACTATACCATCTTTTACTCGCGAGAGCGCAGTGTAATACGCAGCAAGCTGCAAATACGGTGTTCTTCACTTACAGCAGCTGAAAGCATTTAATTCCCATTTTTCTATCCGTTGCTGGGTTGGGGTTGTTTTTTCCCCCTGCTTTGAGCTGTATTAAGCAACTTGGCTTACCTGGAGGTGCACGGCGCTTGTGTTCTAGCTTGTGCTGCGCGTTCTTCCTGCAAAGAAGAAACCAGTAAAAGCTCAGCTCGCCACCGTGCTCCACACTTCACAAGCTCTGAACTCCTCGGTGTTCTATGGATGATTCCCGTTTCTTTTTAAAATAAAATTCTGTGACCAGTGCCTGACCACAGTCTCTCAGCTCAGGGTGGAATGGAGGGTGGGAAAAACCACCGGATTAAAGAAGAGTTCCTAAAGAAGAGAGTAAGAGTTCCTGCACACGAGTGCCTGGATAACAAGGGATCTAATCGCTGGGATCAACCTCTGGTGAAGCTCCGGCGGAGCTGGGTACGGGGAAGGGAGTTAAAGCTGTGCATTAAAGGCAGGGGAGGAGGGGTGACCCAGCACGCACCTTCACGCCCCACTCCCCTCCCGGCCAAGGGACCGGATTCGCCCCTCGCCAAGCTCTGCCGCCGCGGCAGGGGTGGGTCTGGCCCCAGGGACGGTGCTTTACCTCCCGCTGTACGGGCGGCTGCTCCTTCGCCTTTGGAGCCGCCGGTCGTCCCCGGGGAAACCCCGGCAGGGCCCCGCGGGAGGCGGCAGCGCGGGCGCCCGCTCGCCCCGTCTGCGCTCCGCGCTCGGCCCCCGGCGCTGCAGACCCGGGGGGGCGGCGGGGGGGAGCTGCCGGCTGCCGGCTGCCCTCCCGGCGCTTCCCCCCGGGCCGCGGAACCCCTCGCGGGGGGGTCCGCAGACTGCCCTCCCGCACGGCGCGGGCGCGGACGCCGCTTCTGCGCCGCAGGCCGGGCGCTCCCGAGCGACTCCCGCCGGCCCCGACGAGGGGAGCTTTTAACCCTTATTTTTCAACATGTCCTGTAACAGTCCCCCCTTTTCTTTCCCGTAAGCAAATTCCGTTGCTTTTAAAAGTGGTTCGTTATGTTTGATCATTATTTTTAATAATAATAATAACAACAATAACAATAACAATAACAATAACAATAACAATAACAATAACAATAATAATAAGTTTCATCATTATTTTAATAACCGGTCCAATAAGTTCCTTTAGTTTACACCAAAGGATAAGATTTACTATTGTTAATGTTGTCGTAGCTATTAGTAACACCAATATCGGGTGGGTCATTATGTTTAAGATTTTAGTATCTGACAGGGAATAACCCCTAAACACATCCCATCTGCATCATGATGGACAGTAATTAAAGTCTTTCTTCCACTTTCTTCAACTTGTTTTAACAACCTTTTTAAATTTTCATGATGTAATAGTTTTCTTATTAGAGTGAGATTCATTCCAATAGGGGTGGGCTGTCTATCCTGAATCAATGTATAATTAAATTGTAGCAATTGATAAGTAGTAACAGGAGCAGTGTAGTTAAAATCACATCCTGTAAGACTAACAAAGTTGCAAATGCAAATATTTGAATGGTTTCTCATGTCCACCATTTGATCATCTACTTGTGCAAAATCACATTGAGTTCTCAGACAAACACATCCCATACCCCTGTAAATTATGATGGTTCTTAGGGTCTCGTTGGGATGCACCTCAAAGTGACAAACATTTTGTTCAGTGTCAAGACAAATATCTTGCCCTTTGATGGTGTTTCCTTCACAAACAAATCCTTGCTGGTCTCGTACGACACAGGCCTCGACATCAGTAGTTTGCCACTTATTCCTGTTTTTCATAGCCCGTACCCTATGTTCTGGGTGATAAAGTACAGTTCCATGGTAATTTAATCCTAGCGCAACAATCGGGTATATGTTATGTACTAAAGCTTTATATATTGTTAGTACAAAAGCTGTTGTTATGTTAGCTATGTTGTTAGTAGGGTCAAAGGTAAAATTAACCAAATGCCACCACGATTGGAATCTCCTTTCAAATTCCGTTGCGTTATTCCAAATCACCTTTCGGATTTCTTTTGGTAGGATTCCGTCTCCACCTTCCCTAATGATTGCAGCTGCTATTGTCTGTAACCATAATTGAGCTTGGATACAACTGAGTGCTGTAGAAGCATTAGTCTGAGCCACGTCTAATGCATTTATAATTAGTTCACTGTCCTTTTCATGAAGCTTATCCCACTGTGGTAACACATTTCCTGTAAGCCATTGACCGGTTCCTAAAGTTAGGAGGGAAGACCTTAAAGGGTTCTATATTTTGTTCAGATCACTGGTCACCGTGGTGAGTTTGTTCCTTATTATCTCAGTATCTGTACTACTTAAAACTCCCAGTTTTAGAGGAGGCAGGGCCCCCCTTCTCTCCAGCACCTCAAGCCGGGGGTTCTTCCGCAGCCGCTCCCCAGCCCCGCGTCTGCTCCGCCCGCCCCGCTCCGCTCCGTGCCGGAGAAGACCTTTCCCAGACGCCTTTCCTGCTGCCGCCGCTCCCGCCCGTCCCCCGCGCAGGTCTCCGCCGGGCTCTGCCCGCGGGACGGGACCCCTCGGGCTCCGTGTGCGCAGCCCTGCCCCGCACGCTGGGGACGGGCAGCAGCGCGATCCCGCTGCAGCTGCTGCGGGGACAGACCCGCGGGGGAGAAGGGGCGGGCGGGGGCGCGGGTGGGGGCCGCGGGAGGCGGCGGGGCCGGGCGGGCTGTGGGTGCGGTCCCTGTCCCTACACCGGGGCTCTTCGCCCGCTGTGCACAACGCCCGTCAGCACCGGGAGCCGAGACCTCGGTCCGTATCGCCGCTCTGCAGAGCGCGGTGCCGGGCACTGCCCATCACCCAGCGCACCCCTGGGACACACGCGGGGTCCTTCGTACGGAACAGCGACAAAGACAGAATCACATCGCAGTCCCTGACTGGTCGCTCACACCAAAGTCCGTCTGCGCGTGTCTTCATTTTAATGTCACTCGTTACACTGAGGGGGACCTGTACTTGCACCTAAAATCTCCTCCGAGGGGCCCATTTTTTACTCTTAAAATCACTAACTGAGGTTAGTTTGGGATCCCAGTCTTGATGAAATCCCAGACTCCTTCTCCACAATAACTCCCACGTCCCCACACGCCATCCCACACACTCAGTAGGTTGTTGCTGTTACAGGACATGTTGAAAAACAAGGGTTAAAAGTAAGAGAGAAGAATGTAAAGAAGATACTTCATAACAAGTGTGCTTGGCACTTAGAAATATTAGAGGTAAAGACTGTCTCACCGACTCTCTGCTAACTAGCAATAACGATTAGCGCAAGGACGAATAGTAGAAAAATACAATGGACTGCCCAAATAGTGCCCTAGAGTTAACTCGTCTCATTATAATCTCATTCTAATGCTCAGGAACACACCTCCTGGTTAGAAAAGCCCCAACCCAATTAAGCCCCCTACTCTCTGAGCATGCGTGGCGAATTAAAAGAGAACTGTAACTTTAAGATGAAGTAAGAAAAGTATTAACCAAGAGTTAATTAAGGGGCAGAACCAGGAGGCGTAACTAACTTTGTTAACTGTCTTAAATACCTGTCATGATTTTAACCCGGTGTGCATGTTAGGAGGAGAAATCCCCTTGCACCCGGCGCCGCCATAAACATGCCTGCTTTATAACTCTCTGTCAGTTGTGAAGTTCGTTTCTGTGTGTCACTGCCCACTCGAAGGCCCTCGCACAGCACCGTTGTCTTCGCCAGGATGCGTATCCCAGCGACCAAGGTGAGTCCCCGTCCCCGTCCTCAGGGATACCTGAATTCCGTTGCTATAATGTGGTTCCAGACACAGCAATTTCCCCCCTTTTGAGACTTATGGATATGTTTTACCATTCCCACAAGTCTGAACGTCCTTAATTTCCATTGCCATCTGTTCTATCTTGTCAACGAAGGGGTTAATTTCTTTTTGCACCATTAAAATATTATTTGAAGGCTTTTTCTGAAGAGATTATTTCAGCCAATTAGAACATAAAGGTGAGCATTGTATCATGCAACAGCTGATCAGAATCCTAAATATCAGGAGGAAGCCAGCTATAAACAGCTGCTTTAACCATCCAAAACCGGGCAACCAGGAAGTCAGCCAAGAAAAATCCAAGCCTTCTCTCTCTTTGGTGTTTTCCGCTAATTCTTTCAACTGTTGGATCTTTTCTTCTGTGATCTGAGAATCGTCTGTCAAATTAAAATAACACATTCCTTTAAATTCCTCACATCCATGGGTATGTCTTAAAAGCAGAGAGTCAACAGCTGCTCGGTTTTCTGACATGACTTCTCTAATCTGTGTCATCTCTTCTCTCAAGGCAGAGAGCACCTGGGAAGGAAAGTTAGTATTTTTGATTAATTCACAAGCTAGTCTCTTTATACTGTGATAATTCATAGCTACCCCAACTCCAGGTGCAAGGATGGCAGCTGCCATAATTTCACTAGGGCTCCATTCCTCGAGTGTGTCGAAGATAACTTCCTGACGCAGCTGGTAAGCGAGCCTACAAGGGAAGGTGCCCTGCTTGACCTGCTGTTTACGAACAGAGAGGGTCTGGTGGGTGAAGTGAAGGTCGGAGGCCGTCTTGGGCGTAGCGACCATGATATGATAGAGTTTTCATTATTTAGCCAAGTAAGGAGGCGGGTGAGCAATACCGTTACCATGGACTTCCGGAGGGCAGACTTTGCCCTGTTCAGGACACTGGTCGGGAGGGTCCCTTGGGAGATGGTCCTGAAGGGCAAAGGGGGCCAGGAAGGCTGGACCCTCTTCAAGAAGGAAATCTTGAAGGCGCAGGAGCAGGCAGTGCCCATGTGCCGTAAGAAGAGCCGGCGGGGAAGACGGCCGGCCTGGCTCAACAAGGAGCTTATGCTGAGGCTTGGGGAAAAAAAGAGAACTTACCACCTCTGGAAAAAGGGGCAGGCAAGTGAAGAAGAGTACAAGGACCTCGTTCGGTCATGCAGGGAGGGAATTAGGAAGGCGAAAGCCCAGCTAGAGGTCAACCTGGCCACGGTCGTGAGGGACAACAAAAAAAGCTTCTATAAATACATTAACAGCAAAAAGAGGGCCAAGGAGGATCTCCATCCTCTACTGGATGCGGCGGGGAACCTTGTCACGAAGGATGAGGAAAAGGCTGAGGTACTTAATGCCTTCTTTGCCTCAGTCTTTAACAGCCACACCGGGTATCCTCAGGGTATCCGTCCCCCTGAGCTGGATGACAGGGATGGAGGGCAAAATAGGCTCCCCATGATCCAGGAGGAAGCAGTTAACGACCTGCTATGCCACCTGGACACTCATAAGTCTATGGGGCCTGATGGCATCCACCCAAGGGTGCTGAGGTAGCTGGCGGAGGAGCTTGCCAAGCCGCTCTCCATCATTTATCAACAGTCCTGGTCAACGGGGGAGGTCCCGGATGACTGGAGGCTTGCCAACGTGACGCCCATCTACAAGAAGGGTCGGAAGGAGGATCCGGGGAACTACAGGCCTGTCAGCCTGACCTCGGTGCCGGGGAAGGTTATGGAGAGGCTCATCTTGAGGGCGCTCACGGGACACGTGCAGGTTACCCAAGGGATCAGGCCAAGCCAGCACGGGTTCAGGAAAGGCAGGTCCTGCTTGACCAACCTGATCTCCTTCTATGACCAGGTGACCCGCCTAGTGGATGAGGGGAAGGCTGTTGATGTTGTCTACCTGGACTTCAGCAAAGCCTTTGACACTGTTCCCCACAGTATTCTCCTAGAGAAGCTGGCGGCCTGTGGTTTAGACAGGTACACTCTTCGCTGGGTAAAAAACTGGCTGGATGGCCGAGCCCAGAGGGTTGTGGTGAATGGGGTGAAATCCAGCTGGCGGCCGGTCACAAGCGGAGTCCCCCAGGGCTCGGTTTTGGGACCGGTCTTGTTTAATGTCTTCATTGATGATCTGGATGAGGGGATAGAGTGCTCCCTCAGCAAGTTTGCAGACGACACCAAGTTGGGAGGGAGTGTTGATCTGCTTGAGGGTAGGAAGGCTCTGCAGAGGGATCTGGACAGGCTGGATCGATGGGCTGAGGCCAACCGGATGAAGTTCAATAAGGCCAAGTGCCGGGTTCTACACTTCGGCCACAACAACCCCAGGCAACGCTACAGGCTTGGGGATGAGTGGCTGGAAAGTTCCCCTGCAGAAAAGGACCTGGGGGTGTTGATCGACAGCCGGCTGAATATGAGCCAGCAGTGTGCCCAGGTGGCCAAGAAGGCCAACGGCATCCTGGCCTGTATCAGAAATGGTGTGGCCAGCAGGAGCAGGGAGGTGATCGTGCCTCTGTACTCGGCTCTGGTGAGGCCGCACCTCGAATACTGTGTTCAGTTTTGGGCCCCTCACTACAAGAAGGACATTGAGGTGCTGGAGCGTGTCCAGAGAAGGGCGACGAAGCTGGTGAGGGGTCTGGAACACAAGTCTTATGAGGAGCGGCTGAGGGAGCTGGGGTTGTTTAGCCTGGAGAAGAGGAGGCTGAGGGGAGACCTTATCGCTCTCTACAACTACCTGAAAGGGGGTTGCAGAGAGGTGGGTGTTGGTCTGTTCTCCCAAGTGACTAGTGACAGGACAAGAGGAAATGGCCTCAAGTTGCGACAGGGGAGGTTCAGGCTGGATATTAGGAAAAAGTTCTTCACTGAGAGAGTGGTGAAACACTGGAATAGGCTGCCCAGGGAGGTGGTAGAGTCACCCTCCCTGGAGGTATTCAAGGAGCGTGTGGATGTGGCATTGTGGGATGTAGCTTGATGGACATGGTGCTGTGTGGTGTTGGGTGGGTTGTGGCTTGTTATTGTTGTTGTGTGGCGTGGATTTTGTGGTTTGGTGTTTTTTGTTTTTGTTTTTGGGTTTTTTTTTTTTTTTGGTGGGTTTTTTGATGTTGTGTGTTTTTTTTCTTTTTTTTTTTTTTTTTTTTTTTTTTTCCCCAGGTTGGACTCGATGATCTTACAGGTCTTTTCCAACCGTACTGATTCTGTGATTCTGTGATTCCATAATGTCAGTTGAGAGTTACAATCTGGAGACAGAGCAGAGACTTGTCTCTTCTGTCTAACAGTTTTCTTTTCACGTAAGTCTTCCTTTTTTTGGTAACATTGCTGTTAACCTTGCCATTGCGCATGGTCCTCCAGTGACGTTTACAGGGATATAGATATATGATCTCTTTCCACGGAGAAGAAACCATCCTACTGGCAATTTAGTATGGGCCCACGCATAACTTACTATCTCAGTTTTATTATGTTTCAGTGGGGGCTCGATTCTTGAAAGATTTTCACATTTAGACCGTGGAGTGCACTTCACAAACTGAACACAACTTTCAGCTGGAAACATGCCCTTAACTCTCACTCTTAGCTTACCTTTTTCCCTGATTTTAGTTGGTTTTCCCCAGCTATACATGCTGCTGTATGTCATATTGATATTAAAAGATCTTAAAATAGTATAATTTTCCAAAAGCGTCGGAGGAGTAGGTACTCCTAAGAGGCAGGAGGTGAAAACTTCCTCTACCGAGGTTCCACCGGCTAGACAGAAGGTGGTGGTATTTATTACTTTTCTTGCCAAGCTTTCCCAAATATTTCCAGATCTGTCCCATTTTGGGAAAAACACATTTGTACTTCCAACCTGGAAAAGAAACAAAACCAGATAGCTTTTCATTTTGCAACCCGATTACGCAATAGTACAGTTTTCAAGGGTCCCGCCGGAATGGCTCTCCACTTGTCTTCGGGTTCTGGCGGAGGAGCTGGTTCGACTCCCGTGTAGTGGATCCAGGAGCTGATTCCTTCTACCTTCACAGCGCTCTAGGTGGTCAGTAGGGTTGTAGAGGGTCCTTTCCACTTCTCTCTCAGCAGCTCATCCTTCCAGGTGTGAATATAAACCAAGTCTCCAGGTTGGAAATTGTGTACTGGCGAATCCAGGGGCAAAGGAGCTCCCTGACTGAAGTACCTCTATAAGGATGATAAAACGCGCGAAAGGGACAGCAAATCATTTCTCAACATTCCTTCCCCTATAACATGCATTTGGTCACTTCGGTTACCTGTGCTTCTGATCGGCTAGGGTTTTCCCTTAATATTTCAAAAGGGCTTACTCCTTCCCTTGCTCGAGGGGTAATTGTAATTTTCATTAAAGCGATTGGTCAAACATCCACCCGCTTAAGCTGAGTTTCTTGACGTAGCATGGGAAAGCTTCTGGCCACCCTGGAAACATGTCTGTTAACACTAACCTAAACAGGTTACTGTCTACTTGAAGGTTCTTGTACCATACCATTGTCTTCACCAGGATGCGGATCCTAGTGACCAGGGTGAGTTTCCATCTCCGTCCTCAAGGATACCTGAATTCCGTTGCTATGATCTGGTTCCAGATACAGCACATGTAACTGTCACTTGAACGATTCCCACTTGCACAGTGATCAGTAGTGATTTTGCTTCAGCGATTTTTGACTGCGTAAGCAAACTCAAATGAATGCAACAATAATAAGAACTCCCAGCAGAGCAGTTGTCATCGCAAGAAAGTCTCCAGAAGTGCGCGCGTGCACACAGACACACACACACGCAAGGTCTATCAGTATTATTAAATTATTATTCTTCTCCCCTTCTCAAACACTTCCTCCGCTGTGTTGCCCCACACAATGATGTCATCAATACACTGCAGGTGTTCGGGAGCTTCACCTTGCTCCAGTGCAGTCTGTATCCATCCATGACAAACGGCAGGACTATGTTCCCACCCCTGGGGCAGTCGATTCCAGGTGTACTGGACACCCCTCCACGTGAAAGCAAATTGTGGCCTGCACTCTGCTGCCAGAGGGATCGAGAAAAATGCGTTGGCACCCAGCCGGGATGCCGGCACTGAGGAGTTCTTCTACAGGCAATTAGGAGAAATCTCTGGATGGGCAGCCCGTGTCCGTATGGGGGATTTCAACTTCCTGGGCACCAGCGGGGAATACCGGTCACCAGCGGCGTTCCTCCGGGCTCAGTCCTAGGGCCGGTGCTGTTCAATGTTTTGATCCATGGTCTGGATGCGGGAGGTGAATGCCCCATTGGCAAGCTTGCTGACGCTCCCAAACTGGGCGGTGCCGTTGACTCTCTTGAGGGACAAGAGGCCTTGCAGAGGGATCTAGAGAGATGGGAGCATTGGGCAATCGTCAGCGGCACGATACTGAACAAGTCCAAGTGCCGGCTTCTGCAGCTGGGAGGGCATTACGCCGGGCACAAGTCTAAACTGGGAGAGGAGTGGCTGGAGAGCAGCCCTGCAGAAAGGGGTCTGGGGGTGCTGGTGGGCAGCAGACTCAGGATAGGAGTCAATTTGGACAATGCCCTTAAGAAGATGCTTTAACTTTTGGTCCGCCCTGAAGTTTGGGTTGTGGGCTTTTTCTTTTCTGCTGTTCTCCTCTTTCCCTGGAGAGTCGTCTCTGTGGCCCCCGAGAGCTGTGGGCGGTGGTGGTGCAGCTGCTCCAGGGGACAGGAGTTTTGGGGCAAGGAGGATGCTTGGGGCAGGTCAGCATGGGAGGCGAGACGCTGAGCAGCAGCGGCAGCGGGAGCTGCACCGTGCCATGCTGACGCCAACGGGACTGTGACTGTCCGGGGTCCCGAGCGGCTCCCACTGCCCCAGCGGGGTCGCTGGGACTGCCCTAAGGAAGGGGCTTATCCCCCCGGCCCCCGGCACTGGGGGGCTGCCCCGATGGGGACCTCACCCTGCACCTTCTGCTAGCTAGATCCAGAAAGGTGAGGCCACTTCCCGAAGGCGCCGTTGGCTGCATTGGCCCCAGGTTGTGGAGCTGGGATGGGAAAAGGGGGAGAAAGAGAGATGAAGTTTCCAGGCACTTTCTGGCCAGTGCAGTGATTTTCTTTCTTCCTTTTTTTTTTGCCACCTTCCTGGTCTTGCGTCTGCCCAAGGTGCAGCCAGACAAGGGGAGGAGGGTCCCTGCCTGGCCTGCAGCTCCCTCCCTCGCCATTCTTGGAGTGATTTGGGGTTATTTTGCTGGGCAGTGAGGCAGAGCCTGGCTCCGGAGCGGAGCGCGGTGGGACCCAAGGAAGGGTGTGATTGTCTTGAGGCTTTGAAGGGATTTGCACCAAGCCCCGTCCCTGCTGGAGGGGACACTGGTTGTGTTCAGGACGAAGGCTTTGCAGCCCCCGTTGTCGTGTGTGTCCGTCCCCAGCCTGGCCCCCAAGGTCTGTCCTTGTCCCGGGGACTCCATGCTGCTTTCTGCGTGGGGCCGTGTCCATGTGTCGTGCAGGGACCCGTCTGTCCTGGCTCCCCTGCCGAAGGGCTGCTTCCCCTGGGGAAGGGGACAGGGCAGTCCCCCGGCTGCCGCCATTGTCTGCCCGGCTGCTGGTGACTCAGCCCTGGGGACGGCTTGGTGCCCTTCGGGGCTCGCCGGCTCTGCTGTGGGGCTCTGCGGGGCTTTTGCACCTCTTGGGTGCCCTTTCCCAGTGCCCCCTGCGCTTCCTCCCGCTCCCACACAGGCACGGAGTAGTTCAGGAGAAACGGCTTTTAATGAAGAAAACAAGAGGAGCGGCCTCACCAAATCTACTATACCAACTCCACCACCCTCCCCAAATACCCAGCCCTCCTCCCCCACCCCCCGCTCCCCCCATCTCCCTCTCACCCCTGCTGTGGGTCCAAACAACCCCCCGCCACCCCCGTGCTGCCGGCGAGAGCCCTGCGCTTGCTGGCTGGCTTTGGCGAGGTGCTCTTGGCCCGCTTCTTTCCCCGCTTCTCTGCCGTGGCAGGCTGGGATGGTGGGAGGTCCCTGCCCTCATCCCCCCACGGCTCCTGGGGCTCCAGCCCCATGACGAACTCGTCCAGGCTGAGGATGGCGTCGGCGGTCTCGGGGACGCTGTAGTCGGGGCTGAGCAGCTCTTCGGGCAGGGAGAGCGAGGCGAAGTCGCAGTGGGGGATGGCTGCGCCGGTGCCACCAGGGTCCCCAGGCCTGGGGCCGCTGCTGGGAGCGTCCTGGCTGACCCCCACCGCGTCCGGGGAGCAACCAAAGAGCCTCAGGGCCTCTTCGAGAAGGACCTCCTCAGCCACGGCGAGGTCACCTGTGGGGTCCCCCAGGGCTTGCTCGTGGGGGGCAGCAGAGGGGCTGGGGGGGACGTCGCTGCCCGGGGGGATGTTGCTTCCCGGGGGTGCTGCCCTGGGGGTGGCACTGCCGGAGGTCTTGGTCTCTGCGGGCTGCCCCTGGATCTGCTGGTAGCTGGGGATGGACGTCGGCAGCAGCGGGGGGGCTGGGGTCACCGCTCTCCCCTGCTGGGTGTAGGGTGGGAGGTGTTGTGGCTGTCCCTGGGGGCTCCGATGGGCTGCCCAAGCCGGGGGGGTCCTGCAGCCCCCGGGACCCCACAGGGCAGCACCCGGCAGAGAAGCGGCAGCGCGGCCAAGCGTGGCCGTGGCCAGTGGAGGCAGATGGGTGCTCGTCCACGGGATGTGGAAGAGTTGGGGGTGGAAGCAGCAGCCGCATGGAGCCCTCTGCAGACCTGTGTGGGGGAGAGGGAGCCGTGCTGGGCCGGGGGACCCTCCAAGGGCACCCGCCGAGCCGGCCCCGATGGCCGAGGTCCCCCGGCTCTGCGCCAGGCACGTGGGGAGCTTGTGGCCGGGGCACTCGCCGTGGGGTGAGCTGACGTGCCAGTGGGACCAGGTTGCAAACTGGGGAAGGAGACTCACTTCCAGGGGGCTGACACGGGAGAGGTGGCCCCAAGGATTTGGGAAGTTCTGTGGAAATGGGATTTAGTGGGCACCCATCACCCAGGCAAGGGCAGGGGATGGTCGCCCGGGCTTGCTGAAGCCCTGTGCCATATCTGCCGGGGGGGCGGGGGTGGTGGGGATGCTGGGAGTGCTTGGGGGTGGTGGGGGGATCCTGGGCGTCCCCAGGGGTCGGGGGTGCTGAAGGTGCTGAAGGTGGCAGGGTGCCCGAGCAGAGAGGGGTGCCATACCTGCTGGTGGTGCCTGGGGGGCCAGCCCCACTGGGGGTGCCCAGGCTGCGGGGAAGGGCTGCTCCTGCCCGGGCAGTTGGCACAGGTTGGGTGAGCCTGCAAGAGAGACAGGAGCGATGGCCATCGGTCACCTCCGCTCTTGCCCCCAAGAGCGTCCCGGGCTGCAGGGGTCGGGGTGGGTCCCTACCTCGGGGGTAGAAGGTTTTGGGGAGCACAAAAGGCTGAAGGAGCCAGGGCGCCGGGGGGGCCCAGGGCCCACGCGCTGGGAGCCGCAGTGGTGGCCGCGCCATGGTCCGTTGTGGCTGTTGGCTGCTAAGGACTCTCTGGGTCTCCCAGGACGGAATGCGGGGGCTCCCTGTGTTCCACCCCACCCCAACAGCCTCCCCGGCTCCTCCTGGGGAGGGAAAGGGTTAAGGGGGGCTGGGCTGCCCCGGGCCCTGCAGGCGGCTATTGGGGGCTGTGGGTGCAAATGCCTTTGGCTGGAAGCCTTGGTGCCTTCCCAGAGCTGGGATATCCTTGGGATTAGTGGGACTTGGTGGAAGGGGTCCCGCTGGGATGTAGGGTCCAGGCTGTTCAGGAGGGGTGGGCAGGGCAGGCGAGGTGGAGGTGTCGTGCTGTATGTGAGGGAGAGGTTTGATGGTAGAGCCCTTACAGGTGGTGATGACGTACGTGATCGAGAGCCTCTGGGTGAGGATGAGGGGGATGGAAAGCAAAGCAGATGTTGTAGTGGGTGTCTGCTAGCCATCGCCCAGCCAGGATGCCAGCGCTGAGGAGTTATTCTACAGGCAATTAGGAGAAATCTCGGGATGCGCAGCCCGTGTCCGACTGGGGGATTTCAAGTCCCCAGGCCCCAGCTGGGAATACCATACTGCTGTGACGAGCAGGTCTGGGAAGTTCCTGAAGTTTGTGGGACAGAACTTCTTGTTACAAGTACTCAGGGAGCCAACTAGGAAAGATGCCCTCCTAGACTTGCTGGTTGGGAATGGAGGAGGACTCGTGGGAGATGGGATGCTCTTGGCCACAGTGATCATGAAACGGTTGAGTTTAAAATTGTCAGTGTCATGAGAAAGAAGGACAGCAGAGTTGCTATGCTGGATTTTGAGAGAGCAAACGTTCCGTTATTCAGGGAGGTACTTATCAGAGTCCCCTGGGAGTCTGCTGTTGAGGGCTCAGGAGTCGGCGAGTGCTGGTCAGTCTTTAAGAAGCGCCTTTGAGAAGGTCAGAAGCAGGCAATTCCCCTGTGTCGGAAATCAAGCGAGCGGGGCAGAAGACCACTTGTTGAAGATGGTCGCCTGACTGATAGGGGCGGAGAAAAAGCAGAGGCATTCAATGCTTTTTTTTGCCTCAGCCTTTAATGATACTGATAGACCTTGGGCTGCCCGGTCCCCTGACTCCGTGGAGCACGAGTGTGGGAACAGTGACTTTCCATTTGTGGAATAGTGAAGCTGTCAGGGGCCCGCTGTATCAGCTGAATGCTCACAAGTCCATGGGGCCTGATGGGATTCACCGCAGAGTACTGAAGGAGCTGGCAGATGTTATGGCAGGACCCCTCTCCATCATCTGCCGAAGGTCTTGGGACCCAGGAACCTACAGACCTGTGAGTCTAACCTCAGTTCCTGGAAAACTTCTGGAGAAGATGGTACTGCGTTCTCTTGAAAGGCTTTAAAAGAATAATGCAATCACCAGGCACAGTCAACATGGGTTCACAAAGGGAAGGTCCTGTTTCACTCATTAGATACCCTTCTAGGGTAAGGTCACCCAACCAGCGGATGAAGGGACGGTGGTGGTGTCGTGGTTTAAGCCCAGCTGGCAACTAAGCACCACACAGCCGCTCCCTCACTCCCCCCCTGCCCCAGCGGGATGGGGGAGAGAATCGGAAAAGAAAAGTGAGAAAGCTCATGGGTTGAGATAAGAGCAGTTTCGTAAATGGAATTGAACAAAATAAAATAATAATGATAATAATACTAAACATTGTCATGAAAAGGAAAATAAAAACAACAAAAAATAAAAGCCAACAAAGACAAGCGATGCAAATGGAAACAATTGCTCACCACCCTCAGACCGATGCCCAGCCTGTGCCCAAGCAGCGGTCCCCCGGCCAGCTTTCCCACTAGGTCATATACTGAGCATGACGTCATATGGTATGGAATATCCCCTCGGTCAGTTGGGATCAGCTGTCCAGCTGTCCCAGCTGTCCCAGCTCTAAACAAGTTCAGAGCCCAAGTGTTTGTGGTTTGTTTTAGAGGTTACCGGTGGGAGATGAGGACCAGCAACAGCTTTCAGGGCTGGCACCTTTACTGTAGGAGCAATCGCTGGACGTTCGCTATATCGGTGTTGAGCTCTGGCCAGCGTGAGCAGGAGAGCGAGTGTATGTTGGAAGTTTTAGTAGCCTAAAAAAGTTCAGAGCCCAACTTCTTGTGCACCCCCAGCCTACTCGCTGGTGGGGTGGTGTGAGAAGCAGAAAAGGCCTGGACGCTGTGTAAGCACCGCTCAGCAATAACTAAAACATTATCAACCCTGTTTTCAGCACAAATCCAAAACTCAGCCCTGTACTAGCGAATGTGAAGAAAACTAACTCTACCCCAGCCAAAACCAGCATATTCTCCACCCGTTATTCCTTACCTTTTATGGCATGCTCAGGTAGCACACTATCCAATACGTTCTCCTTAGTTACCATCACCCTTCCCACCCTTTGATATAGGACACAGACATCATTCCCTTAGTTTATGGATCACCCCTGTGAAATGTCTGTAAAATGTCCATAAATATCCACAAATGTCCACAAAATGTCCACTGAGTTCATTTCAGTTCATTTTGGGCTCCAGCTGTTAGGGTGGTCACTCAGGACAGGAGAGGTGTTGTATTGCATGGAGCTCTTGGGCACCACAGCCAGCTCAGGTCGGGTCACTGCTGCACTTGCACTGCTTCTTGTAAGGCTTGTCCTCCATTGGTACAGGTGGCTCCTGCTATAGTAATTCCTGTAACACACAACTCAACTTATGGGTTACAACAATTTAAAAGTATTTCCATGACAATCTCCACCCCTGGTCCCTTTGGGCCAGCTTATAGGGTTTAAGATTGCAATGAACTCCTCCTTTTGCTCCTAGCCTGGCTAGCAACAATGGGTTCTTGCTATAGCAATTCCCATAACATGCAGCTCAAATCATGGATTATTTTCACCCAGAATTAAATCGCCTTGAGGTACACACTGGACTCCCCCATCCTTCTGCATTACCCACCAAGTACACCCAGGTCCTTGAGCAAAAACAACCCCGCCAATAGGTTTACCTTTTCCTGAGGAAGGAATAACCCAGACTGTTTTTCCCAGCAAGTTCTTTTTATGTACTAAGGGGATCTTACCTCCTTCCACAGTGCACAGGGGTTTAGACTGGGCAGGGCCAGGTCGACTGGCAGAGCCTCTAGCGTTAACTAGCCAAGTGGCTTCTGCTAAATGTGCGTCCCTATGCTTGAAAGTCCCAGCACCCATTGCTTTCAGTGTAGTTTTTAACAGCGCGTTGTTATCGTTGCTATGAAACCCATCTTTAGAGTGAATAAACCCCCATGAGCTCATTTTGCAGGTAGAGCATACAACAAAGCTATACCTTCCTCCCTGCTTTCTCTTCTACTAGATTTTGCTTTTTTCATATTGATCTAAGGAGAGCAATTGAACTTTTAAGTGAGTTGCCTGGGGTTTTTCTGAACAACAGTTTAGGTCATGTACAATAAAAACATTAGTATTAATGCTATGATGGTCTTTTAGTAGCTAAAATTAGATTCTCCAGGAAGAAAATTGTATTTTGAATTACTGTGAATTCTTGTGGGTTTATGAATTTAGTATTTTGCCCTAGATGATGACTTCTAATAACAATCATTATACACATTTCACAGACATTACGGTGAACGATTTAAACTTTAAGAAATTTCTTTTTTAGAAGCCAGTCTTCACAAAGGAAGTTAGAGCGCTGGCCCATTTTAACATAAATGGTAAAGTGCAAATGAAAATTAATTCAGTTTGCAAAATTTGTTTCAGGATGTGTTTAAGCAAATGAAAATCAACAAATCAAAGGTCATTCTTAGAAGATGCAGAAATGTGGAGCAAGTGCCTTGGAGCACATCTCCTAATTAAATCCCTGTAGAGGAAATCATGGTGAAATTTAAAGACCAGAGTCATCGCATCTAGGGCAGGTCAGCACATCAATTATCAAGATGACTTTGACTGTCTTATTGCAAATGACTAACAAAAAGTAAGCTAACGTATTTGGGAGTAACAAGATGTAATAGATTCATAATTTCACTAGTGATAACCTGTTTCACTATAAATTCCATATGCTCACATTTAATATGGCACTCCATTTCCAAAGAAAATACTTCTGTATCATAAAACTGTTATAAAAGACATCACTGTGAAAGGCAGGTGGAATTTCTGAATCCCATTCACTTCACTTTTTGCATGTTTATCCATTTCCTAATGCAACATATGCGCCCTGAACATGGTCTTCCAAAACCTGTTCACCTGTAAGGAGGACACCGAGCTAATGGTGCTCAGGAATTTCTGAAATGGCTTCTTAATCCTTTTCCCCAAGATTTTTTGCTAATCACTCTTATAATAAATTGATTACAAAGTTTTAATTCTATTGGATTTCTCCTACTTCACTGCAAGCGCTTACTCTTATTTGTTTGTTTATATTGAATATTATTTAGTGTTATTGAAGACTATGTTTAATTACATGTGAGGTACTTTGGGCAGCTTATACATAAACAACTGATGTAGTCAAAGAGACAAAGGAACAATTCTACAAGATTTTTAATGTTCACATCAGTGTTCTGTGTGACAGCAAAAATTAGTGAGACTGTCTTTCTAAATGCGTGTGATTCTGTCACCTGACACTAAGGGGACAGACATTACCGGGGTCGGGAGCAGCGGGTACCGATCACACCTGCATAGGGCAGAAATGCCAGAAACAGCATGGGGGTTCTTCAGTGGTTGTGTAGTGGATGATGCCCCTTATTGTCAGGCTGGAAACTTCCATCTTAATCTTAGCTTGGATTATTCTGTATTTGACTTGTGCTATCTCCTTAACTGAGTAGCTTAAATACTAGCTAACTTTTTTTAAAATATAAAAAAATGTTTGTGCCTCTTTTGGTACAAGTGGCTGAATTTCAGATTTGAAACATTGTCCTTGGGGGTGCAAAAAACCCAGATTGTTTTTATTTTTTTGGGGCAGGGTTTGTTTTGTTTTTAATCTCTTTAGACTGACAAGGGCTACTAAACCTGTTGCCACGTTATGTTTTAGTTTGGCACTTGGTTGTAAATAGGTCAGTAGTACAGGTAACCTAAAATCCACGAAGGGATTGAAAATAAAAGAAGAGCATTAGCTGTTTCACAGGCTGAATAGAAAAAGAGATGATGAAATCATTCCAGAGGCAGGGAGGAAATGTGATTTCCATGCTGCTTTGATTTATACTTTCTGAGCTGTGCTACAAAGGACAGCAATGAAAGGAAAGCAAAATATCCTCTGGTGATGTTGCAGTAACACTACAGATTATGGAAGGATTGTAGTTGAAGACCAGCAAGCTCTTCTAAGCAAGGCTGTGCAAAGGAGGTACTGATATTCCCTCTGGTCCCAGCTCTGCCAGTGCTTCTGTGCTCTAGGCAGATCTGTGCACACCGTGTGACACCTTCCGTCTTTGCCCCAGCATTTTCTTTTGTTCCCAACCCTGTTGATAATTTTGGGAGTCAGGAGCATGATTATGGTGAACTGGAAGCCCGCAGCAGCGCTCCTGTATTTAGTATTATCTATTGGCCCAGGTAGGTTTAACACTGTGCATTAGAAATCAGCATAAAAAGGATTTTCGCGGATTACAAAGAGGAAAAGGTACAGACAAAACCTGTGATTCCTTAGCAATGTTTCCTGCATGTGTTGGACCGGTGCTGAGCAGTATAAATCAGCCTTATTCTGCTGAAGTCTGTGAAACCATATGGGAGGTGGAGCAACAAATACATTAAGGCACTTTTTGGTTTAGCCCCCAAGATTGGAAGGTTAATGTGAGGAACAGTTCTTCCATTGTCACTCAAGTCAATAATTATAACAGGTCCAGTCCTATGCTTACGCGCACAGTAACTTACTCAACTGAAAAAACCTTTCCACAGCTTTTCGTAATTGGTTTCTGCTAAACTGTGATGATGGGTTATTTTCAGAATTGCCTGGTCATCAGTGGTAGAATTGAGGAAAAACCTTTTCTGGGATAATATATAGCGATATTCAATGCAAACCTTCTCCTGCCTTCTGGTTGGTGAATAGGAGGCACAGGGCTCAGCACGAATATGGCAGGGAGAGCTCCGAGAAGCATAGTCCATAAGCGAGGTGGAAATTATCCTTAAGCTATAAAAGGTGAAAGATTGCTGCAGCTGATTTGGCCTGGCTGTCTAAGCTTGAAAAATATATGGTTTTTTCATCACCTCACTGCTCCTGTTTCAGCAAATCTGATTCTGTTTTAAGCTTTAAGATGTTTATACTATCCCTTCTATGGGCTTCATACATATTTTGTTCAAAGGAACTTTTCCAAAATGATGGGAGCTTTACTTTTAGTATTCATTTCAGCAGAGTATGTTTAAATCCATTCAGTCTTATGGAACTTGTGACTGGTTTAATGGACGTTAAATGCTTGCTGAATTGGAGCATTAAGGATATTTCTGCAGGGATGTGTCTAAGATACCAAGCTTGAGGAAGTGGACTATATATTTAGTGGAACTCTGGACGTTTCAGTTTCACAAATTTAAAATAATGGTCTATTGTTGCCTGCTTTACATAGGATATTCCTCAGATCTGGGCAAAAAGCTTTAAAATGTGAATCCTCTGATCCACTGAGCTAGACATCAAGAGGGAAACTTTACTGTCAAGATTGACTTCACTGGCAAAATTCAGATCTACAGGGGTAAAACCCTCTCATACATTTCCAATAATTTTGTCTTCCAGACTGCTGAGTATACTCGGGCAGTGGCTTGGGTCACTGACAGACAGAATCAAGATAAAACTCTTACTCAGGCCTTCTTTTTCCAGGATTTTCCAGCTGTGTTTTTATAGACTTAGCAAATTTTCAATTCTTTCGGTCTTGCCTGAGGGGGCAAAAATTCCACACTCAAGTTCATCCTTACTGTTCTATGCTGGCATCCTTCCAAACTGGTCTGCATATTTGCTAAGACGTGATGCTCCAAGCTGGACACAGGACTCTCACTGAAGCTGTGTAGAGCAAATTACTTCGTGTCTCACACGTCCCTGTTTAAATGTCCTGTTACGATGCTCACTGAGCTGCAGATATTTTATTCTATATAATCCCTTTTCTACAGCCTAACCAACATAGGGAATGCTTTTGTTTCTTACTAACATGATTGCTCAAGGTATTTCATTGAAGAGCTACCAGATATTTTTTCCCTTCTTCTTGCTCTTGGAGGAATAAACAATTTGAACTATTCTAGCTATCTGTTGTTGTTGTAAGTGCAGGTCTGTCTCATATTTGTTGTGTTGCTGGGGAATGTGTGCAGCTTTTATTGCTTTTGAATTATAGCTGCTAGCACTTATCCTCTCTTCCAGCAAATAGCATTTATAGCAAGTTATTTGAAAGCAGTGCAGTCATTTGTACTTAAGACAGAATTATGGCAGCAGCAAGCAGTCACAGGGAAGAATTTAGCCCAATGTTGCTTCTGCACACAGGTAACTCTGCTTACTCATATTCGTTACTCATTTTTCTAAGAAAAATTTCCTTAAATTTCTGGAAGAGTGGAAGAACAGGTTTCTACTAGTGCTGGCTAAATCAGAGAATTTCCATTTGCCAAATATGCATTCTGTGACGCTACAATGTTTTATGGAGACTTAAGTATTTCAATGATCTGCTGAGAAGGGGTCATCGCTGACTTACTGCGATACTGATCTGGGATGAGAAACAGGAGCTTGAATTTTCCATATTGCTTCATAACAGCTAAAACACCCTTGCTTCCTCTTTCCAAATGGAAAAGCTCAGATTTTATTCTGAAAGTAGACATTTTTGTCTGATTTTGTTTTCATGGCAAGATTTTGAAATGGGTTTGTTTTCTGTTTTGCATTGGAACAAAAGCATTTGGAAAATATTTTCCACATTTTGTTGTGGTTACATTGAAAGTTCTCACAAAATGAAATTGTCATTGTCTGGTCAACTCTAATTTGCTGGCATTCAGAAATCATACCAGACAATTGCATGTCCCCATTCCTGTTTTATGGACATCTCGTTGCATATCCTAGCAACGCATGTTCTGTTCTGTAATCACGACAAAAATGGATTGAATGGGAAGAGGGATTTTTGTTCAAAACTCCAAAGGTCTGCTTTAAGCCAGGGACATTGGTGTGTCATCTTCACAGAAAGAAACCAATGCTTTAATCCAGTGTAAATCAGCTGTGTCAGCCTGGAAGTCAACTGAGAGGATCTCGGTAGAGAAAAGTTAGTGTTAAAAGTTGCCCTAGAGAGGAATAGATTAAGTTCTCATCTTTTCCTTCGTGTTATTATTTAAAGCTTCTGGGGAGACAGTGACTATACCTGGCATCACGCTGATGAAGAGAAGGAGCTTTGTGACAATACAGCCAATGTGAAAGGTTTATTGTTTGGGTTTTATATTCTTTCCAGTCTTTTTTATTTTGAAATGCCAATCACTGACTTTGCCTGTCAAAGTTGAAGAATTTAGTGTTCTTTTCAGAGAGCCATTCCAGCAATGGGTGCTTTAAATATTTAACCCATATGGTAGATAGTGTAGGATGGTGTATGGTGATAGTGTAGGATTCTTTTTTCTCTCTCCAAATTATAAGAAAAACAAGACATCCCTTTCCCTCATTTAGCCTAATACACCAGGGTGAAGTCAGGCAGTATGATATGTGATCAGATATATTAATCACAAAATCCTCTTACTGTGATTTCATGAATCTTGATGCTACTTACATGGTATTGAGGGGAATCACTCTATCACACTAACTCTAGAAGTAGAATGACACACTTGTGCTTATTTGCCTCCCAACCAGTCACTGAGTGCAGTAACCCCATTGAAGCATCCACTGTTATCACCAGGGAATTGTCTTTGGCTTTGCTGGAGCTCTGTTACTTCGCATCAGTCCAGGCTCCTGGACTTCTGGTGACAAAGAGAATATTCTGAGTTTGCTGCCAGTAACTTTTTACTTCCCTTTAGCACCCAAACACCTCTGTAGGAAAATATTTCCAGAATCACACCTTACTGTGAAGAGTGCAATTCTTTTTCTAACAAAACACACTGGTGTAATTTTTTGTCATTTTATGTGTAGCTCCCTACTGTCTTATGAGATTGGAAAATGAAATTAGCTTGAGGCCAGTGAGTAGTTCTCTGAATATCCAGTAAGTGAAATAAGCTTTCTAATTAAAGGTGTTTATAGCTACAGAAACGTTGGATTTCAGTTTCTTCTCTTTGAAATAAATGTTTCACCATTGGGTGTTGCTTATTCTGAGTATCTGTGGCTGTATTTTTCCTCTGTGGCACTGCTAAGAATTTACAGTAAGGCAGAGCGGATCAGCTGGGTTATCCACGGTAGATATCTATAGTAGATCCCCACTACCTCCATAGTATTTTTATATCCATTGCAAGTCTTGCTTTATATTTTCTTTCTCATTTCCACAGCTGTGTGATGCTCTGAAGGAGAATGTGAGCTTCCAGAGATACTTGAGTTCTCCAGAAAGAATGCTAAACAGATAGTTTCATTTTCATGCTGAAGTGCTTCATTTTAGGCTTCGCTTGGAGAAAATATCTTTAGGAGTGTCTTAGATTCTTAGATCTAGAGATGTTGAAGTGTCTTTTTTTTTTTTTTTAAACTATCTTTGAAATCTCTGTAGGCCCTCCAGCACACACAGTGTGTTATCTACAGCTATTGCTTTTCCCCCTGCTTTTCAATTCAGTACTGTGACTGCTTGCTTGATGTGTTTCTACTTACTGCTTTAATTCTGTTTCATATCATATGTTATTTATACATCCCTGTGTTAAACTACAGGTTCTATTATATTCTCTGAGCATCCTTTTGGTTGTAGCCTTTGCTGTGGTTCTCTGCCTAAAACCACAGGAGGTGATTTTGCAACAAGAAGCAAGTCTAGGAGAGAAAACTGTTAATGCGAGGATTAAGCACTCATTTAAAGGGAAGCACATATTCGGTTAGACAAAGAAGGAGGACAAAACACTCTTTGTCCAACCTGACTTTTAGCTGTATGGAGGCTGCTAAAGGTGGTCATCACAAAGGGTGGACTTGAAGTCTATAAAGCAGAGGTCTCTCTTCTCAGCTGTTTTAAGGAAGCTGCAGAACTATAAGCCTAGGATATGCAGGCAGTAAAGAGGAAGGAAAATGACTTAAAACATGGCCTAAATGCTTGCCCTTTTCTCCCCTTCATATGGGAGTGAATTTAAGGGAATAGGAAGAGCCTTGCCTCCACTTCTCTGGCTGTCAACAGGAGTAGGTGGCCCAGTTGGCAACGGGAAAAGAACTGGTAGAAGAGGTGAAGTGAGCCAGCAGTCCTCTCACCACTGAAACAAATAAGGGGGCAGGAAAGGGTGAGTGGTGGCATATGGCCCTTAGCCAATTTCAGGACTGTTCCTGAGGCACTTCATTGCTTATGACAATGAGAAAAGGAGTTCAAGGTAATTCACACATTAATCCCTGGAGTTGTCTCATCCTCTGAAAAGAAAGGCAGAGGAGGATAAGCGTTTTGGACCTTGTCTGTGGCTAAGCTATGAGCCTGTAGTATCACTCATTGATGTAGACATGGAGGCTGGTTGAAGTGGACCAATATTGTCATCTTATGTCATCATCATCACATGTTCTGGCATCTCAATTACTGTTCTAAAATAATGAAAGGAGTTGTCAGGTCAGGTAGGTTAGATGAATTACCCAGCTCAGTTACTCCTATCTAAAATAATCTGTATCACTTTAGTGAGCATCAGCATGCTGCTTACTTGAAAAATTGCACTTTAACCCTGGTTTCCCTCAGACATAAGCAGTCATTAAACAATTCTTTGGGATTTAGGTTGCTTGATTTAGTCCATAGCAAAGAAAATGTCAAACCATTTCTATAGAAAGTATTTTAACATTAGAAAAACATTTAGGAATACAGTAGAGGAAAAAAAAACTACTATGGTGAAAATAAACCTGTTTAGAAATGAAGGATTTTAATATGGGTGAACATATTGATTTCTAAATTTACATTTATTAATAAAAATGGATGACTATGCAGTTGCAAAAAATGCAATACAGATCCTGAGCAGGGGTAACCCAATAGCAGTAATGCTATTATAGTTCATTTTCGCATTTTATTATGTTACTAACTATTTAATCCTGTCACAACAATGCTAAGCTTTGTATGGACAGGTAGGAAGTCAATGTCCTCACAGGTCTTCAAGTAGATCTTTAGTACTGCAAGGAGAATCCATGTGCTCATATGATTTCATTTGGTAAGATGAGGAACTAGAAGACAAAGAAAAAATAAAATAAAATTGAAGAATTGCAAAAAAAAACCCCAGAACAAATGGAGAAGTTATGAACGACCATTGATTTCCAAATTGTGTTAGCTGGATATTTCATTTACATTTACCTTTTCTTTTTTAGTTGTTATGTTAGTGAAATGTGATAGAGCAGGAGCACCACATTGGATTGATGCTACACATACCCAGCAAATCTTCAATGTGGCATACTGATATAACACCCTATAGAAACCACTTCACCTTCAGCTGGAGCATGATTTGTCTGGAGGTTGGTGGTGATAAAGAAATCTATGAAGATAAACATCAATTAGAGCTAGATGGGAATTTTTCCTCGTAAAGGAAAAAGCAAAGAAAATTAACTTGTATTTTTTCTAAACCCCTATTTTAGAAAAAAAGAACCTATAGAGAGATATAGGTTAAAGTAAGTACATGTGGATTGCTGTGGAACTCTTAATTAAAAATATAGTATAAAATTAAATTATTTTTCTAAAAGGAAAAATCAGTGTTTCAAAGACTTTTCCCTAAATCAGAATTTCACCAGAATTTATACTTTTCTAATAATGATGCTGATAATAATGTCAGCTGTAGTAATGAGCTGACATTTATTGTTAAAGAAACATTTCCCTAGAAGTTTACTGTTCTGTTGTGGTCTGCTGGTAAAAAATTAGACTCCCACCCCCTTACCCCATCCCGCCCAAGGCTGCAGAGATGACAGAGTTCAAACTCTGCCCTCACACAGTGCTTGTGCAGGAGGATGGATTTAATCCCAACTTGCTTTCTAACAGGATGGAAGATGGATGTGTGGAAACCAGCAGTCCCTCCCCTGCTGAGCCATGTGGGTTTTGTGCTAGAGCAGAGGATTGGTTCAGTGACCCCATCTTCTCCCACACAGGGGCCTAATGGATTAAAAAAACAAAACAAAACCACCTTTCTTTTTTAATATCTTGTAATCAATGTTTCAATTGCTTGAACTTCTACAATGTCTCTGGCAAGCTGGCCTGCTTTGTGTGTTTACATATTCGCTTCCATGTGATGCCCCCTCAGAAAAGTACCTAGAATGGATGCTCATTGCATCCTCCTCATTTCTAATTAGAAAAAAAATTGGTCTTGTTTAATTCAGATCTTGGTGGCTGCACTGAAAGATAAACCATGCTTGGCAATGATATGGTTTACCTCAGTTACCAGCTGATACAAATTCAACAGCTGCCAATTGTGACTTTTCTGGTCTCTGCTTGGGATTTGTGCTGTTGCTTGGTGAGACTTGAATATGCGCAGGTTTTAGTCTGGGGTCTATAATCCAGAACACATAATAGAACCACTTTGCTTTGGGGAGATGGGAGAGGAATTCATAATACAGTCTAACAAAGTAGTACTTTTCCATTTCCAATTAGTGTTCTACAATAAAGCTGCCTTTGTCTGCAGTGATAGTTAGGAGAAACTCAAATAAATCAGAACATATGAACCCAGAATATCAATAAGGTTCTGAACTATGTGGCATGCTTAGAAAATGAAAAACAGAGTAGATTAGTATTGGTCAAAAGCGTGGACGAAAGAAGAGCAATAAATTCCAAGAGCAAATGTAACCAGATACAATGAGACTTGTAATAGATCAAGGTCAATTGTTGACTAAAACAATTTAGTATAGATGAATGAAGAATAATCGAGACTTTATGAGACTTTATTGTGCGAGTCTTTAAACCATTTAAATAGTTGAAGTAAAAAAGGCTAAGAATCAACAAGACAAGTTGGCATTTCATGTTATTGAGTGATATGAAATAGCAAAACAAAAGATAGGTTTTCACCTATAGAATAATGCTAATTTTTTAGTTCACACAGACTACTGCTTTGGGGGCCTTCATGAAATACAAAAACAAAATGTCAAAAGATAAATAATTTGACAAAGCAGAAGAAAAACTCATGTGTCAGGGACATTTTAAATGTGAGGGAGATGAAGAGTAATGTTTGAAAGCAGTAAAACTGTTTGAAACACAATGCTAATATATATACTTTAGAAACCAATATCAGTAACTAACCCATCCTTGTTACCATTTTCAAAGCAGGATTCTAAAAGATACTTGCTTCTTCTTTGTGACACACATGTCCTGAATAAAATTCAATCCCTTTCACTTGCTTAAAAAAAGCGAGTTAGCCCAGGAGAGTGGATGAATAGAGCCAGCAAAATTCTGTTAAAATAACATCAAAGTGTTAGTATGCATTCATTTTTCCCAAACTATTGACTTCAATCAAACCTGTGTTTTCAGTGGAGCTTATTATAGTTGCAAAATATCCGGTGCTGATCCAGCTTGGTTTACGATAATGGACGGCATTGGGAGCAATAAGACCAATTTTCAGTGCTTTTGAAATTCTGTCTTCCTGTCAGTTCTTTACCAGTGATATCCAGGTGTCATTTCTGTTCATATAAGCTGTGGAAATAGAGAACCACCTCTCTGCCTGGTCTGTGGCTAGTATTTCAGAAATACTCTCTCTCCTGGATTTTTTTTTTGGCAGTGTGCCTCAAGAGTTACTCTGCCCAGTTTCGTCTCCTAATTTTCAGTGCAGCTTTCCCTTATTTCTTTCCCCCCCATTAAACTGGAAACAACTCATTTGTAGCAAATATTTAAAAAAAAAAAAAAAAAAAAAAGCCCTATACATCTAAAAATACCCAGCCTTTTTGGAATGAGAGGCCAACAATCAGTAAATTTTCTCCTTGAAGTTTTTGACACAAAATGGAGTTGAGCTTCAGGTTTTGAAGTCGTCTATGTCACTCTGGTCCCAAAGTCCACATCAAAAGGCTATCTGATTCCCTGTTGGTTTTCATCCTATTTATTATGTAGCGAATATAGTATATTTATTTTGCACATAGTTTGGTAATATTTTACACTACTGTTTGCAATGGTTTGACTATTGGAGAGAACAAAGCAGGAGTCATCAAGTCTACTTTTTGCAAACCTTAAATTAAATAGGCTTGGTAACGTGAAAAAACAGAATCAAATCTATTCTTCAATTGGCTAGCCAGCTTGGTAGTTAATTGCAGGTTTTTTTAATATGTACAAGGAACATAGCTGTAGTATATTAATTTGCAAATACAACAAAGTGCTTGGGTATAAGGATATGCTATCAAAAAAGCGCTATTAAAATCATTACCTTGAAGACACAGAAAAACAAACCCCAAAACCTAGCATTTAAGTTATTTACTAAAGCAACAACAATAAAGCTTTAATACAAACTAGCTATCATTTCTTTATGTACTGCCTGTACAATCCTAGAATGGCTCAGCTTGGGCAGGAGCTCAGGAGGTCTCCAGTCCAACGTGCTACTCACAGCACAGTCAGCTCTGAGGTCAGACCTGCTTGCTCAAGGCATCCCCCATCCAGGCCTGAAGCCTCAAAGGATGGAGCCTGCACAACCTCGCTGGACAACGTGCTCCACTGCTCGGCTGTTCTTACGGGAAAAATTGTGTCCTATATCCGTATCAGGGATCAAAGCAACATTATGCTAATAATCTGCATGCAAATAATCTCTGATCTGGAAAGCGCTTACAGCCCGCTGCTGTAATTCTCACAACGAGTTTAACACACGTTGTCTCTGAACGCAGAGGACCAAAGCTGCTTATGCTGGTTTGGACAGAAAAGGGTCATGGTAGCAGACTCCGTGAGTCTGAAGCTACAGTTCGCAGGTGCAACCGCAGCACAATCGCTCCGGTAAGAGCTGAAGTCCACGTCCGGGATCGAAGCACCGGTGTACAAATCAACTGAAGAAAGACAGTCTCTGGTCTGGAGAGCTCCTGGGGGCTGTTACTACAAATGAGAAGAGGGAAGGATGCTTAAACTGAACGTGGGCCTTCACGGGAAGCCAACAGTAGTAGGGAACCGTACCTTTTAAAAGGCTATGGTGTGACTGGAGAGTCGGTTCCTCCCTTTCCTTTTGTGGAGAAATCCAGTCTTGCAGGAAGCAGGTAGCTATGGGCATCCTTACTTCTGAGGGACTTCTGAAGAGCACGATTTATCAGAAGTAGCCCCTGCCCACCTCTTTCGTTAATGCCTGTGTGTCTTGTTCCGCTACTGCACAGGCCTCTTTCTTTAAGAGGTCAATACGGATTCTTGTCTTTCCCTTTACAGCCAAAATTTTCAGTGCTGCTCTCTCGATTAATGCAAAGACATTTTCTACCCAGGTATTACTATTTGTTACTCATAAACCGAGAAGACTGTGATTTGATTTGTCCTGACCCACCTAAAAGATACTTAGGTTTATGTAATGATTATTTATTGAGAACTTTAACCAAATTTCCTCTTCAGTTTTACTTTGATTAGTGTAATAAAGATGACCAAAAGAGCTGGCCAGACTTTTTCAAATACTGAATTGGGAGTCCATTAGAGCATCTCTTACTGCCCTATTTTTTTGCTTCTTTCTGTGCATGATGAACAGCCTCCTCGCCACCACTGTGTTTTTAGGTGCCAGAGTTACCTTACAAGTTAATTTAGTAGACTGACTTCAAACTCTCTACAAAGGAGGAAACTATGAATTCAAAATATTAAATGTATAATTCCAATTAGAAATAGTGATTCCACATTGTCAGAAAAAAGATGGTATTACCCAAGGGGAAAACTGAGGAAAAGATTGGACACATGGGTGTTCTTACATTGTTAGAAAAGCAAGACTGAACTAGTTTGTAATAGCTGCTAATTAAATTTGCAGTGGTTAGAAAAACATTTTACTTTTTTATCTTGTTTATACTGCTATTTTGCCAGCACCATCAAGAATGATAACATTAGAGTAAGGGGCTGAGGAAGTTTGCATATGAGCCGCGTTACATCAGCAAATGAAAAAGGCTTTAAACTACTTTTCCTTAACTTCCTGCAGATTCTATAATTCAATTAACATTAATAAGGGGTAGACCCATGCAATCACACTTGCCAATTTCTGCTCTCAGTTTTTCCAAGGTTAAGTCTGGAGTAAGTGGTATTGAAGCACATTTTTGTTTTCTAGACAAAGCTCATCCGCACTGACTTTTCCCAGCAAATAAGAATTAGTTGTCTGTTGACTTCTCTCAGCATGTTTTGTACTTTCTTTTTCCTCTCCTCGCTCTGTACCTTGTTTGTACGGATACTGCTGGCAATTCTAAAGGACAGCAATGACAGTAAGTTAGGTTACCTGGATTTGTGATAGTTTAACTGAGTGAGACTCTGGGCTACGTAAAATTTTCAGTTATTTTAATTTTGGCAGGAGTATGTAGAAAGAAATGTAATATTCTTTGCGTGAACAATGATTTAATGGTTTTAACATTTAATGGGAAAGACATCCCCTTTTAATACTGCAAAGTCCAAATTCTGACTGTTTTCTTCTTTATTTAAAACACAGAGTTGAAAGAAGAGAGAGCATTCTGTATGAAACCACTCTTCCACCAAAAAGTCTCACGCAGCCAATATCACCAGTGCCATACTACTACGGATGGCAGATCATTGTAACATCTTTTCCTGGAGATCAATGTAAATTTGATTCAACCTAACTGTGTCTGAAACTGTGGGCTCTTTGGTTTGTTTTTTTTTTTTAACATTAGCAACTTAAGGCCTTCTTGGTGAAGCATAAACTCCCCGAAGCTTCAAATTATAGATTTTAGGTACATCACATTTAAGAGAATTCAGGAGGTTCTGGTACTGTATTTTTAAAATGCCAGGAAAATCTGGAAATTAAATTGATGACATTTTCCAAAGGAACATGTTAGATTGCAGTTACAAAAAGAAAGGAAATAAATGAATCCCCTTCTACTCATTTAATGAAATGTTTGAAGAATAAACCTTGAATTAGTTTGAGATTCTTCCCAGAAGAAGGAAAGCATATGTAGTGATATTTTCTTGATACTTTCCTACATAGGAAGACAGCTGTTTATGCCAAGACAACTATGGGTACCATCCTGTGGATAGAAACCTTTCCTAAAAATGTGGTTATGTCACTGTTACCTCAAAAGTAAATTAATTATATAAAAAAAGGTGTGTTTCTTTATTTCGTGTTATCTTCCAATTGCTCTACTGAGATACTTTTCTGGACGACTGATGCTGTTTACGAAGCATGGAGAGGACTAATCTGCTCTTGCTCAAGTGTGTGTTCCAAGTTAGCCACTAATGAGATGCAATGGGTGCAGGATGGGGGTGGGGGGGTGGGGGGGCAGGGGGCATACTTTCCTATGAGAAGTATCTAAGATTAGAGCCATGAATTGGTCCCTTGGTACCAGAGAGAGCATAAAGGACTATTTTAAACTCAGGCTCTAACTTTGAAGCCACATAGCTAACTTTACAGTAGAAATTTGTATCCCATACTATCCTTCAAGTACCTTCCATTACTGAAGCTCATTTATAAACTAAATTAACGTCTCAATAACAACTGTAACCTCTCCTTCTTAATGTTAAATTCCTGATTCTGTTGTCAAAATGGGACAAAAGAATTTGATGTTACATTGATGCAGTTGAGAATATGGTGAAATAGCAAATACAGATAGTGCCACTTGTTCTAGTCTGGAGAATAATTTGCTGCCTGTCAAGAGAGTTGGCTATAGGAAATAGTCAGACCTCATCTTACAGCCCTAAGATTGTTAAAAAAAAAAAATAAAATAAACCCTGAATCTGACTTGGGGAATGCATGGTAAACACGAATCTTAAAATTCTGGAGATTAAGGTATCCGAGATAAGATGAGCTAAGATAAAATGCACTCTTTAGCCCTCCAACTTTATTCAAAAACCTCAGAACTCTGTTTCTGGGTTTCTTACTTGTCCATGCTCTGTCCTTCATCTCTGGATTATCACTTTTCCAAAGAACTAAAGCTATAGTCTCCTTTCTGGTTCTAGTCTCCTCATTTAATCCAAGCCTTTGGCCCCTAAGTATAATCTGGGCCCGTTCCTTGAATTTGTTGTCTTGGAATTCAGGCTATTAGCGCAAGGTCTGCCAGGATAAAATAAAACTTAGCTGCATGTTTTTCCCACCTCCTTTCTCTAACTATTTTTAGTAGGATTGCCATCCTGCCTGTCATTCAGGCCCATACTCACCATCACTTGCAATTTGCATCATTTGCATTGCATATGATGTTCCATCTGTATGACTGAAAGTCTTGTTCTGGCTGTTATCTCACACGCCAGTGATGACCACTCTTTCTCCAGTGCTTTGAAATGCAATGTATAACCAGATTGCTAACACACAGATACATTTCTTCCATTGCTTCACTGATTCCACAAACTCTATTATAACTAATATAGGTTATGTGATCCGACTTTCTAAGACTCTTGCAGTCACTCCTCTTCGGGATGAAGAGACTGACTGTTGTCTGGCCTATGGAATAAACCTTCATGAACAAGCATGCTTAAAAACTTGATGTATTTCTGCATCTTTCGCACTCTTTTTCCTCTTTGGAAAAATAAATCCTGAAGGTACCTGTAAAACATCCTTTGTTTTCCCCTCATTCACATCTCTCTGTATTTTCAATACATACCTATGCCACGTGCATAATGAATCCACCTGTCAAGCTTACCAATATTTCTTCTGTGCAGTCTCTCCTAGATAATTCCTGCCTCTTTCACATTGATCGTAATATTTTGCTATCAAGAAACTTTAATGCACGTGTTTATCTCACGCTTGCAGAACACCGTGCCGATCCATTACTAAAGCCCCTAGATGTCATTGTAATAATAGAAAAAAGGTAACAATGGTAAACAGTAGCAGAATTGTTTTACAACTAAGATGATCTTGGATGACACTCAACTCAAGCAACTTGATAAAGAG
The DNA here is from genome assembly GCF_030936135.1 of Gavia stellata. NCBI lineage: Eukaryota > Metazoa > Chordata > Aves > Gaviiformes > Gaviidae > Gavia > Gavia stellata. The sequence continues at coordinate 53,880,870 of NC_082637.1, forward strand.
ATGTCAATCAACAGATTAGGGAGAAAAAAAGATGTTTTGTACGTTGTTGAACTTCCAAGAGTATTACATAGAAGTTGTGTTCCTTCTGCCTTTGACATTACCTGGCTAAGAAGATTCTAGAAAACACTTCCACAACAGTGCTCTTTCAATAAAGATAACTGAACTACAACAGAATAAAAAGGTATTTTCTAGCGCAGAGCATTAGACTATAACGACAAAGAGGATCTGCTGCATGAGTAGGTGTCCGACCTGCCCCCAACCATTCTAAGTGGCCTGAAGTATCCTCAGGGGTTCAAGTACAAATTTTGTTTGACTGTTACTTAAAGACCACTTCTGTTTGGCAACAGACCTTTGTGAGTCCCTTGAGCAGTGATTTAAGAGAAGTTTTACTACACTATGTTTACAAACAGGAATCCTACTACCCCTTGTTGAAGCATAGCCATCACAGCCGAGATCCAGTACACAGCACGGAAAGATGAATGTTTTGAACAAAGAAACGATTTTGAAATCTGCCTCCTTTCAGAATTGGACTGTGATACGCAAAGGTGACTTTTCAGTTTGAAAAGTTTATAACAGGTTCACCCAAACAAGCACCTTCTGCCCTTCCTCTATTATTCTAGTCATTCCCATCTGTGGCTGTGTGTATATATTTTCTCAGCCTGCAAAGATGGATATTGGATGTTTCCTACTGTCACATTCACATATATCTGCCACTACCGAAAGCCTCTTTAAGGCCTGTGCCAACGGAAATCAGTGGAGAATGTGGCTTAGTTTTAGCTGCTGGTCAGACAAGCTCTGTCACGGTAGTCTTGTAAGTCTTTGCTCTTATTGTGTGCAAAGTACTTTCTAGGCTAAGGTAAATATCGTCACATTTTCTTTGTTTTGTTTTCTTTGCTCTAGCTGGGAAGTTGATACCAAGTCCTTCTGAAAAATATTTACATTTTACATATATAAACCCATACTTGTATATTTGCACACAGCTCAAAATATAAATATACTTTCTTCCTTAGCAAAGGAGAACATCTAAGAGAATAAAGCTGTTCACATTTTCACGTGTGCATGTTGAAAAAAAATCTGAGACCCAAAGGCTAGGCTTCCTATATTGTTAAAAAATTTATATCTCATAGATATGATGCTTGAATTAGCAAACACAGGTTTTTGATTTTAAAACGTCAATGACAAGTTAAAAACAGTCTCTGATCAAAGAGATCTAGGACTAGTTTTCTCTGAATGCAAAACACATAAGCAATCTGTGAAATGTTCTACTGTAGGCTGAAGGGGAAAGGGATGTAACTAGCATTTCCTTTTCAGTCTGAAAATTTACAGGAATGCAACAGCACATCTGTATGGAACTAGCATGGCTTCTCTCCCTAATACGTTGAGATTCACGTGACTGCAAACCTAGAGCCTATGATCTTGAGTCCAGATTTGTTTTACCTAATAAAAACAGCAGGGCTGATTGTACCTTAGGGTCTAATATTTAAAAAGACTAAAATTATATTTTTAAGCAAATAAAAATAAAAGCAGGCCATTTCATAGGATTTTTAAGCCCTTACATCTTTAGATACCTGTTTAAGAGGCTGGGTGTAGCAGGCTATATACCAAACCATGTACCTAGAGTTGCAGGCACTACAGCTGGATTGGAGACCATCAGTACACTCAGAGAAATCCTCCTTTTTGGAAAGCCACATTACAAACATCTCTGCTGACTGCCAGTTTTCTGATGGAATTTGCACCGGTACATGACCCATTCTTTTTCCTTCCATTAGTCTATGTGAAGGGCATGCTGTATATAACATGCCATAATTACAACATGCTGGCATTGTGCTGCTGAAATAAGTCAATGCAAAGTTTTGAATTGTTCTTAGTATACGTAGTGCCATCACAGATTTTTCACAGAATCACAAAGGTTGGAAAAGACCTATAAGATCATCATGTCCAACCATTAACCCAACACCACCGTGCCACAATGATAATATATAATGTAGATATAATATTCTATATAATACTCTATATTTGACTTTTATAATAGAATATATAATAGATATTTATTTCTCTATGCGTTTTGAGCATGGACCTTTTTGAAATCTCCTGCGTAATGATCAGAGTCTTATATATCAAGATTCTGCTGACTGGAACCTTACATAGATTCGGCACCCATCTGTTTCAATTTGCAGTCGAGTGAAAATTACCAGCTTTGCATTTCATAGGTGTGTGCCTATATAAAGGAACAGCCATGACAGCAGTTTAGCAACTTCACATTTGCACATGTCTTACAGCATGCAACGAATCAAAGTCCACCTCTATTTACATTCCAAAAACCTATTTTAATTTGGTAAAAATAAAGTTGCAAAACCAATGATGTCATGTCCATCAGAGAGGAAGAACACAAAAAAACGCAGCAGAAAATTGTTATTAATTTCTCGTTAAGAATTCTTTTTGATTCGATAACGCCACTGCTTAGTTTGGGGCTTATCAGAGATTCTTGGGACTGCTGTCAAGGTTGCTTTACTTCGGTGATTCCACAGGTGAAGTAATATTTCCTACAAAGAGAGAACATAGGCTTTAAGCAGTGACACAGCCAGAGTATCAACCGGTACAAAATTGCACCATTGACGTGAATGGTGGAATGCAGGTGAAACTTGGCTGCAACTCTTAAATACCCTCCCAGCTCATGCTTTTAGTCTTTAGTTGAAACTTTATCTTCATGTGGGCATGCAGAAGCTTTGAAATGTAGAACAGACCATGTTAAACTTGACCCCTAGTTTTTCAGATTCCTAATTTGTGTTGCAACACTCACATGCTGATAGCAGCAACTCCTAGAACTTCACCACTGGTTTAGATAAAGAAAACTGCCTCAGTGCACAAAGTAACTGTGGAGATGCTGTTAACGTACTGCATCATAAATATTATGTATGATAAAAGCATAGATAGATGAATAGCTAGAGGAAAGTATATTTGAACATGTCATCTCAGTGAGGTTCAGGATACTCGAATCCTCGCTTTTTAAAGATGTTGTTAAAGAGAAGCTAAGTCAGAAAATAATGCTTAAAGGAACCTAGAAAAGAACAGCTATTTTAAATCATACAGCTATAAAGTGATTGACGTATTTAAATAATTGAAACCATGTAGGCCAGGGCTTAACGCCAGACTAAGATTCTCTTGAATAACCAAGCCCTTTTATGGGCTCCACCTACAGACTCCCCAGGGCAGAGTTTCTAGAATGAAGACAAATCAAAATAATTATAACTAGAGATGTCTTCCTGGAATCGGGGGAGTAATGCAGCAGCTATAGGCTTTTTTTCATTGGCAAAACAGAATATCCAAGAATCTCTGTTGTGTTTTGTGTTGTATTTAACTTGACTCATTTTAAAACAGACACTGAGGTGTTTGAGTTCTGCGAAGGGATGGCTTCAATTTCCTGTTTCAGTTAAGACATATATACAGATCGTATTTCCATTGCTAATTCTCGCACATAAAATCTAGTTAACCTTTTCTGCATCTAGAAAAAAAAAGGGAGAGTGTTTAATTTTTGGTTTTCTCCTCCCTCGACTCCTTCCCTCTGACGACAGATTTTGAAGCTTCAGTTAGGATTTCATTTCTGGTAGCTGAGATGTCTAAATCAGGACCATTTCACTTTTGTTTTTTCTCACTTAACAAAAAGAAAAATCAGTACAGAGTTGTCCACCCTACCTCTCCAATGCTAAAGAAGAAAACAATCCACAAATAATATGAGGTTGTACAGGCAAAAGAGTCAAATCAGTCCTGGAAGGATGTGCTAAGATACTCTGCCTTGTTCCCTTTTTGGATGTATCATAAAGGTAAAGTAGCTGCCGTCTTAGAGTTATGACTAATTTTCTCAAGAATTAGACATTCAAAATGAGGTTATCTTTTTGTAGCTGAAGCTTTGTAGCATTCAAAGACTTCTTGTTTAATTGCACAGAACAGCTCTCTTACGACATGTTTCAGGACTGGGATGGCTTTTTTGCTTTTTTCAAGTTGTTGTCTTATGTCTTCAGTATCTTCCTGTTTTTAAAAGCCCCACTTAATGGTTTCATTTCTTCTTTTCAATATGCCTCAGTTAATGTATACTATCTTTTTTCACCTGCAGTGAAAGTATTACTTTGAAACCACTGCTAAAATAATTTTGAATTTTATAAATGATAAACTTGCAACTCTGTGGGACAATTGATCTGTATGTTGTATAAGTAAGGGACTTCATGTTGAGGGACAATGCCTGAGGTCCTAAGCGTACAGCAGCTGGAAGTCAATCAGTCAAAAGTATGAATCGGAAGTGCTTCTTAAATGGTTGTACTATCCTTTATATGCATTCAAATTTTACAGATGAGCACAGACATGGAAGAGATCATAACTATTTACTTATTTATTTTTTACTGAGAATAAATTTAGACTTGGAATAAATTAGTTTTCGCTCTTTTTTTTTCTCTCTTTCTGGTTTTCATTTGTTTTTTACCAAATTATGGGCATATGCCAAATCAGTGCATATATTTAAAGAGAGGAAAAAGCAAATTAGGCCAACTCATCTCATTTCCTGGCCTGAAATAGTGCTGAAAAAGAAATAATTCCATTTCCATGTGAAAACAAGAACACCAAAAACAACCAGGAGAGACTTGTCAAAAGCAAGCAAGACACGGGCAGCTAACAGGGCAGATGGAGAGCACAAAAAAAGTAGATGTTGCCTATCTGATTTCAGTAATGTTTTTCACACAGTCTCAACTGACATTCTTCTAAGTGAGCAAGAAATCACAGTCTCGATTAAATGACACCACGAATATATAACTGGTTAAAGAAAACGTATCAGAGCAGTTATCAATAGCTTATTGCCAAGGAGGAAGCAAGTACTATGTATCAGTTTCAGACAGCCTTGGACCCATTACTTTTCAGTAGGTTGTTTTAAAGAGCAGATGATAGAAAATTTATTCTATTTGCTGGTTAATGCCAACCTGGAGGGAGCACAACTACACTGGAGGACAGGATTAGAATTCAAAACGGTCCGACAAATTAGATAAATGGCAAAAAGAAAAAAAGAAAAGGTAAAAAAAGAAAAAAAGTACACAGCTCAGTACGTTGAAATGCAGGTGTTTTTACTGTTTAGGTAGCACCCTTGTAGAAAAAGATTGGAGTATTACAAAATACTATATGCTGAAGTGAGTAATTACACCAACATTGTTTTGAAAAATACAAGCACCCTGTAGTCTATAAGCATGATTGATTTTAGGCTGTGAGAGAAATTAATTACTCCCTCCTCTCTCATCAGCTTGGGCACAGTCTCAGCTAAAGAATTGTCTTGAACTTCAAGCACCTCACTTGAAGAAGGAGGTCAGCCCAGTAGAACGAATCAAGGCAACAAGAATGAGTGAAGATCTGGAAAGCCTGAGAAAAGACACGTGCTGGTTTAGTCAGAGGAGAACAAAGAAAGGACACGATGAATTCTAGTCTTCAAATGTGAAGCATGCAAGAAGATGCTGGGAATAACAAGTGAATTGGGGGGAGTTGTTCAAAATGCAGAAAGCAGGATGCCTATTGGATGTTTGGAGAACTTTTTAGTGGTAAATCAATGGCATCTGTAGCAGATCACCTGCAGCCCTGCAGAACTCCTGTGCTTGCGGAACAGGTTAAACGGTCAATTTATAGGGTACAGTTTGTGGTTGGGGTTTTTTTGGCTTTACAGCAGGGAGGATTAATCAGATGACTTTCCAAGGTCTTCTCCAGAAATACTTTTTCAATGTTTCTGTGGTGAAGATACCGCAGAAAGATACCAAACGAAGATTGGGCCCTGACTGAAAAGGTGAAGAATGGGAGCATGCACTAGATCCAGCGGGGAAGAGGGAACAGCTGAAAAGAGTCAGAGAGAGAGCTTCTGTAGTTAAAGACGTTTCTGTCAGCATTCATCTCAAACAGGTTTATATAAGGTAAGCCCAGAAAGGAGGAGGCAGCAATGAGTAAGGTGCAAACTTAAACCCACAATATCAGTTTTCAATCTGGGTAGACATTACAGCTTGAACGTGTACTTCTGGGGAGAGAGAGGACGTAGTAAAGATATGGACGTTTACAAGATTTGTGTTGCTTTGGGGTTTTTTTCATAGCAGAAGAGGAGGACTGGCTTAAGAGCAGAAGTCCAAAACCTCAATTTTTACAATGTTTATTTTAACACAACAACTAAACATTCACAGGAATAGGTCAGAAAGACAGCATGACATGTTAAACTGGTTGAAGGAAAACAGTTTCTCAGAAATGAGTGATGTTTATGAGTCACCACCATACAGAGAGCAGTTCAACTCAGGTGCCTCAGGTCTTGCAGAACCCCAGTTTGGGGCTCTGGCCCATTTTCCATAGGATTTAGTACATGGGAGCCAAAACCCTATTGGGAATCAATAGGTATTTCATAATTTGCTTTCTTAAAAGTGGAACAAAAAGAGGAAAGTTCAAACTACACTTCACCGACATTCCATTCACCATGTTTATAACTTCACAATTTAACATTTTCCAGTATTTTCCTATTTCTCCGTGCGCTCCGCCACATTTAAAAAAAGGTTTATGTTTGGAACGGTCCAAAATAGTGGTGGTAAGAAGTCAGGTGAGAGCATTTGCCCTCTTGTCAAAATAAAATATAGCAAAATAATACTGAAAAGACGCCTATGTTTTCAACAAGTAAGGAACTTGTTTTTACAGAACAAGCCAGTTGTGTAGGTGGAACTTGAGATGTAATTAGAAAAGGAGAAAGAAAAAGCAAAATATTTGACTGCTCATGGCTTGCATGGGCGCACTCTTCGCTGGGTAAAAAACTGGCTGATGGCCGGGCCCAAAGGGTTGTGGTGAATGGAGTTAAATCCAGTTGGTGGCCGGTCACAAGTGGTGTTCCGCAGGGCTCGGTACCGGGGCTGGTCTTGTTTAATACCTTTATCAATGACCTGGACGAGGCGACCGAGTGCACCCTCAGCAAGTTTGCAGACGACACCAAGTTGGCGCATGTGTTGATCTGCTCGAGGGTAGGAAGGCTCTGCAGAGGGATTTGGACAGGCTGGATCCATGGGCTGAGGCCAACTGTATGAGGTTCAACAAGGCCAAGTGCCGGCTCCTGCACTTGGGTCACAACAACCCCATGCAACGCTGCAGGCTTGGGGACGAGTGGCTGGAAAGCTGCCCTGCAGAAAAGGACCTGGGGGTGTTGATTGACAGCCGGCTGAATATGAGCCAGTAGTGTGCCCAGGTGGCCAAGAAGGCCAACGGCATCCTGGCCTGTATCAGAAACAGTGTGGCCAGAAGGAGTAGGGAAGTGATTGTACCCCTGTACTCAGCACTGATGAGGCCGCACCTCGAATACTGCGTTCAGTTCTGGGCCCCTCACTACAAGAAAGACAGAGAGGTGCTGGATCGTGTCGAGAGAAGGGCGATGAAGCTGGTGAGGGGTCTGGAGCACAAGTCGCATGAGGAGCGCTTGAGAGAACTGGGGTTGTTTAGCCTGGAGAAGAGGAGGCTCAGGGGAGACCTCATCGCTCTCTACAACTACCTGAAAGGAGGTTGTAGAGAGGTGGCTGCTGGTCTCTTCTCCCAAGCAACAAGTGATAGGACAAGAGGAAACGGCCTCAAGTTGCGCCAGGGGAGGTTTAGGCTGAATAGTAGGGAAAAATTCTTCACCAAAAGGGTTGCCAGGCATTGCAATGGGTTGCCCAGGGAGGTGGTTGAGTCACCGTCCCTGAAGGTATTTAAAAAACATGTGGATGAGGCGCTTAGGGACATGGTTTAGAGGTGGACGTGGCAGGGTTAGGGTAACACTTGGACTTGATGATCTTAAAGGTCTCTTCCAACCTAAACAATTCTATGATTCTATTTACACATCCTGGAATGCCTAGAGTTTTTTACTATATTCTGGTTCCTTCCAACCAATTTTTATCATTCAACAACTTTTTATCTAGAATAAAACCAGACCATCTTGAAAGAATTATTCAAGCACTTTTTCTGTGGAGGAAGCAGGCGGTATTGCTCATGATGCCCAAAACCTGAATGCTTCCTGTTACACTTGGTACGGCCAGGCACTCAGATACATCCCTTGCTACCAGTATAACCGTGTGGAAGGACCAGCAAACCGCATCCCGTACCTCTATATATCCAAGTGCTTAGACCTGTGAGCTGGTGACTCTGTACCACACCATATCCTAGGGTCCTAAAACTGCTGTCTGGCACTTAACACTGAAAAGACAGGGCCATGCTCCTGAAACGTACAGAAACGCAAGTGCACACATTTGTAATTACACCTTTTTTTTTCTTTTAATAGAATCATAGAATGGTTTGGGTTGGAAGGGACCTTAGAGATCACCTACTTCCAAGCCCCCTGCCATGGGCAGGGACACCCTCCACTAGACCAGGTTGCTCAAAGCCCCGCCCAACCTGGCCTCGATCACTTCCAGGGTTGGGGCTTTTCACTGTAGTGTTTTAAACCATGAAACAAAACAACAACAAAAAAATGCAAACAAAACCCCAAAACTAACAAAAAAAAGCTTCATCCTACTGAAAAACCCTTTAAGACAAAGTATATTCTTTTACGCCAAGTATGTGTTGTAATTTATGAGACTTAGGCTTTCAATCTCTGGCCCTGGGCAAACAGATGGGCCCAATACTGCACTCTCTTTCATTAACTTTAAGAAAGCTTTCTGTAGGACAGGACCAGTCTACAATAGATTCAACTCCTCTTAACGCTGTGGAAGGAAAATAACATGACAGCAGTTTGGATAGCAGCACTAAGAAGAAAAAAAATGGGTTTTTTTAATCCTGACATTCTCTTGTCGTTGGTACTTTTAATACGTGCATTGATCTAGGCATCCACCATTGGGTGCTTTTCATGATTCACGGTAATGAATAGCTGAGAATGTTTTCAATTGACAATCAAATGTGGCCACTGAGAGACGTCCTTTTTAGGACTAGAAGAAATTACTTACATCCAGGAAGTCTAGTTGAATTGGATCCTGCTTTAGCAAAGTGATAGCCCACATTCTTACTTTGTTTCCAAATGCCAAAATAGTAGGAGTGCCTTTACTTCAAAATAACTCCCACCCTTGTTTGGGAAGAAAAAAGTCAACCACATGGGAAAAGTGTGGATACAAAAATAATCCGCATTACCAGTTTTTCTCTGGGAATATTTTCTGCATGTAACTGTACACTTACATGTTTCCTGAACATCCACTATAGCGAACATTCTGAACTACTTTTATCAGAATTGGTCAGACTTGAAGCGGAAGTTCAGCCAGAGCAAAGTAGACACCCTTCATCCTTCTGCATCAGTCACATGATGTCACTGTATCACGGCATCCTCCGTGAAAGAAGCTGGTCTATTTTATAACAGCCTGGGACTAGGATGGGAGGGAACCTCTGGGATCATCGAATTCACATGCTTTTTAAGAGCTGGCAGACACAGCCAACAACGTCTTTCCTAACGAAATCTAGTTTCATCCCAAAAGTACTTAGAGTTTTCGGTTCTACTTTTTCTAATGCAGAGCTGTATTCCTGTCTTGTCTAAGAAACCCTTCTAACTGTAGCGCTAATTTGAATTATCATCACTTTATTTTTTTTTCTTCTACTATTTTCCTTCATTATTTTTCAAAGAGAACTGCTGTTAGCTAAAGAACCCAAACCCTTTAGCAGTGGTTTTCTTCCCTTGACCGTACTAGTGGCTTTTACGTGCAGCTATTACAATTTTAACACATCTTTTTCTAACATGAATGATCAGAACATAATCATCATTTTAGATCATGTCTGATCAGTGTCTTGTACCCACAAAAACCATTAATGCTTCCCTTTCTAATGAAGACAGCTGTGTTGGGAAGTACTTAATTTGTATGCATATTTACCTGCACCATTTATACTGCAATCTTATCAGAATTAAGACTCTTTGCTATTGAATGTTTTGTAGTTTTGTGTGCTAGTTCCTTTCAAAATCCTAGAAAGATGTTACCTAGTCCTCTTCTGGTCTGAGTGCAACAGGGCCTCTGAGTCTTAGAAATCACTTTATAAATCACTGGTAGCTGCTGACCATTTGCTTTTGTTCCTGTGCTCAATACCTACAGTTTCAAAGTAAAAAAAAAAAACAAAAAACCCAGTAAGAAGTGTGTATATCCATATCTGTCTATCTATCTATCTAGGCTTTGAACCAGAACTTTGTTTCCCCCTAGTTTCTATCCCACCCCTGCTGTGCAACTGGTTCACTTTTTTGGTTGGTTGTTTCATTGACCTTTTTTTTTCCCTTTCAGATTTTCTTGTCCTTTTCAAGATGTAGCTGTGTTTAACTTGTGGAAATGACTTCTTTATCTCTGTGCTTCCTGATACGCAAGGCCCTAAGCTTAGCTCAGCTCAGTTCTTTCCCTCTTATTCTTTGTAGCCTGCCTGCTTATTCTTCGCATTTTTCTTAAGACCGTTATTCACTCAAACAGGCATGGAACCCTTCTCTCTCCCTGGCTTTGTTGGGCAGATCTCCTTCATGACAGGTTTAACAGCTTCTGTTTTGAAGACATTCCGAACCTCACCTATACTCATGAGGTTCCTGAGCTCTTCTACCCAGTTGTCTTCATCAAATAGTTCCTTCATTAAACCCTCCCCTTAATTTCTCAAGGCTTCACCTGTAAAGATTCAGATCCTCCCATGCAAAATTGCTTTGGCTAACTTTCCAAATCGAAACAAAATTAGCTTCTGATCAGCCAGAATACAGGTCTGTAAATGGAGCCTCCATTAGAGCCATCAAAGTAGGGCAGTGACTTGAGGAAGCGAATGGCTTCAGGGCCTCTTGGCCGGTGGGTTTTATTGCAGAGGTAACAAAACACGGCTCCTGCTTCTCATTCCAGAGTTAGAAGGGACAGGTAATCCGCAGACGGAGCTAAAAGAAGCTGCTATGTGGCTTTTGTTTTGGTTTAGAAGGCAAAAAGAAGTTTCCTGGGTGCCACAGTATTCCATGGTCTGTATGGTGAGCGAGGTGCTCAACCGCAGGGCTGCAGTTCAAAGCGCCAGACCTTCTCAGAGGACAAAACCAGACTGTACCCTGTTGTTACCAGAATCACCCGCAGGGAGCACTCGGGGACTTTCAGCGGGGACATGTCTTCACGGCTGTTGTTTGCTTTGTGCCGGTGGCTAACTATTCAGCACAGCGAGGTAAACGCACGGTTTCGGCCTTAAACAGGAAGCAGGGAATTAGCCAGGCTGGCTTTTCGGCATTCATTGTAAGGCGCTGATGCAGAGCGATGCAGCAGGAGGACAGCAAGGAGCACTCCAAGGTGTGCGCTTGCAAAAACCGCTCCTGAAGGGAACTGCCAACTCACACCGTTCCGGGCCTCTTCCCTCTCGGCGTTTTTCAGGTGCTTTGAAGACATCTGTCAGCTTGCTGGCAAAAACACCCGTCCTCGAGGCTGAGCCGGTACCAGCCGGGAACGAGCTCCCGCTTCGGGCGCCTCTGCTCGGCATTCCCGTGCCTGACCCCAGCGAGGCCCCGGGCCCCCCCGCACAGGGCGGGTGCGGTTGCCCGGCTCCTCCCGCGCCCGCTCCCCGCCCTTGCCAGGCCAGGTGGAAGGTCCGTCCCGAGGCTTCGCCCTGCCGGGCCGGGCCTGGCCTCATCCTGCGGCTTCGACCGGGACCTTTCTTTGGAACCCCAGGTGCTTTTCCACGGAGGAGTTTTACTCACAAGTCTCTCCGCAAAGGCGGGACCCTCCACACTTCACGGTACAGTTCCCAGAGGCTGGGGAGGGGAGGGGAGGGGAGGGGGCGCCGAAGGAAAGCGCAGAATTCCCTCCCGGGCCAGCTCTACCTGCTCCGCTCTCCCCGCCTCGTGCTCCGCGCCCCCCCGCCGCCCGCCCTTCCCGGCCCCCGCCGCAGCCCCACGTGTGCGGCGCCAGCGGCGCCCGCTCCGCTGCCCTCGGCCCGGCCCGGCCCGGCCCGGCCGTGCCGGCGGCGGCGGCGGCGGCACCCGCGTCCCGCGGAGCCGCTCGCCCCCTCCGCCCGGGGCCGCCGCAGCCCCGGCCGGGCGGCACCAGCCCCGCCTCCGCCTCCTGGCCTCCCCCGCACCGCCAGCCCGCTGCAAAACCGCCCCTCGTGCTCGGCAGGGGTGCGCGCGCTCCGCTCGCTGCCTCTCGGCGCCTGTCTTCAGAGGCGGTTACTGTTCACGGTCATCTGGCTCTTATTTTGCCCAGGGAAACCCCGCGCGCCTCTGCTGGGTTTCCTTCTTCGGAGGGGGGAAAGAAAATCGCAGCCAGCTCCACTCCTTCTTCCCTTTTTTCCCCCTCTCGGGAGAGAGAGGAGGGGGGGATGCACCGCGGACCCCGCTGCTGGTATCACCGGGTCCCGCTGACGGCTGCGGCGGCAGGGCAGGCTGGGGAGGAGAGCAGAAAGGGTTTCCGCGGCTGAAGCGCCCCCCGACGAGGAGCGGAGCCGTGCCCGCCGGCGGCGGTGCGGGACAGGCACAGCTCTCCCCGGCTCCCCGCCCGCCGCCGCCGCCGTTTCCCAGCGGGGCAGCCGCAGGATGGGGAGACGGCGGTGGCTCTGGCTGCAGCCCTGCCTCCTGGGGCTGGGCTGCCTGGCGCTCTGGGCGCAGGGAGCAGCCGGGCAACAAAAGCCGCCGCCGGTCCGCCCTGCGGGAGGAGCGGGCGGCATCTACCCTGCCGCCGCGTACCGGGAGGACGGGGCCGGCAGCGCCGCCGCGGCCGCCGGCCGGGTCCGCAGGCGAGGACAGCGGGACGGGCTCCGCGGGTAAGGACGCGCCGCGCTCGGGCCTCCGCCTTCCGCAGCCTGAAACCCCGTCCCCGCTGCCGCCCCGCCCCGCGGGCCGTCCTCCGGGCAGCGGCGCGCAGCCCGCTCCCCGGCGAGCAGCCCCCTCCCCGCAGCCGCCCCGGCCTGCCCCCCCCCCTCAAGCCCGAACCCGTCGTCTTCGGGTTTGCCTTGGGTACGTCGTCCCTTCCGGCCCCCTCCTGCGACCGAGGAGCGGTGAGGGGCTGAACTTGGGGTTTTGTCCTCAGCTGAGACAGACGGTCTGTTGAGTAGTGCCATTACATTATAATAACAGCAGGCGTTGCGGGGGGCGGTGTTACAGCTACAGATGTACCGCAGGGGGCTTTTCAGCCAAGCCTGTGAGAATGTTGAGATGCTTGGACGTCCACTTCACTTCGGCGTCCGCTGAGAAACTATGCAAAATCTGTTTTTTCCAGCGTTTTGGGCAGGTCTTGGTAATTGGAGTAGTTTATTAGTCTTTACGACCGGTCTCATCCCTTCTGTCTTGTGTCAGGCGGCAGCGTGAAGCCAACTTCGATAGCAAGACTGCTGAGACTGTAGATGAAAGCAGAGCCAAACTCATGCCTCGCATATCCTCTGTCGTTCCACCCGGGAGGAACGTGGCCTGCTGTTGCCTACTCTGCCTCCCCTCTTTATACTAACCAGTTGGACGGATACAAACTGAAATGGTTGGGAACGTCTCCTAGGGGAGGAAGATTTTGCTCCCTTGGGGAGGGTTTTTTGTAGGCAGCTTTGCTATGCCCTTTTTTTGTTTTGTGCTGCTAGTTTCTTCCCTTGTGTGTACGTGAAACTTTGGGTTCTGTTTACACTGATGTATTTTTTTGTGCATACGTTTCTTTGTCTGTGTGACAGGCCAAACGTGTGTGGCTCTAGATTCCATTCGTACTGTTGCCCTGGATGGAAAACACTCCCTGGAGGAAATCAGTGCGTTGTTCGTAAGTGTCTGACTTGAAGCTTCTGTGGTAGGCTTGGAATTGCAATCAAATGGAAAACTTTTTTCCATCTGGGGTGCTTATTCTCTTGCCTGTCATTTGCAGTTGTGTTTTAAGAGCGACTCGGATTACTGCCTGGTCATAAGAGGGACTGTGCTGACAGATGTGGCTTTTGACAAGGCTTGGCAGAAAAAAAAAAAAAAAAAGGAAATCTGCTCAATACTCTGGTTAGGGAAGGTTGTCTACCTAGAAAGGCAATAGAGAATGAAGTTGAATTTTCTCTCTGTTAGATCAACGCTGATACTAGACACGTGCTTCTTACAGTCCTTGAATTCTAATGTGAGTCTGTTGCCATTTGTCCTAGCCTGTCACCATCTCTTTTGCTGGTAAGTATGTTCAACTTTGGAATTCAGGTTCACCAACATACTGCCCTTTATGTAAGCAGTGAAGGTCTTTGTAATACTCCATCTAACAGGCTACAGGCATCCCGGACTCAAGTAGGGAAGGACTGGCTGGTCAGCCAAGATCTGCCAAACTTAAAGGTGACTTTTGGGCTGTTGCCGTATGATTCAGGACTATCAACTTGCTCACGTCTATTTGTCTTCCATGAGTAAATTTGCCTTACTAATATTTCTTCCAACTGTGCCATGTATCGCTGATTTTCATCTAAGGTTGACCTAGCATTTTTAAGCAAAGCTTAAGGGTGCCATTCAGAGGAAGACGCTGGTATCAATACCAGTGTGGAATAAGAGGAGCTCCTCAAAATGCTCAGTTCACGTTTATAATCTCTTACAATATTGGCTTACTTAAGTGTAAACCTGAGTGTTTAAAATGGCTTTAGGCTGCCTAGTATGCCATTGATGGGTTTTTCCAATTCAGCTGTGTATCAGACAAGCTGGAATGAAATCAGGGAGAGAGAAGGATTGAGGTGCTTTCAGAAATCCTTATAAATTAGCCTTAAACGGTGTCTCTCAGTGCCTCTTAAAGACCTCGGTCTCAGGTCTTTCATATCCCGAATCATCTTTTCTTTACTATTAATTTATCTGCACAAAGGACATCTTTTAGCTCCTGTTTGCTGACAGGAGCTTAACTGCAGCTCTCTAACACGTTTGAAGGGTGAATGATTTTGCCAGACTGTCTGTAAGATCGGCTGTGACACTTGCCTATTTGTATTTTTGGTGAAGGTTTAAGAGCACAGATTTCTGTGCTCACATTGAACATTGGTCGAGATGATGGTCCCTCTAGCTAGAGCTGTTTAGCTAGGCAAAGCCTCCTGCACAGGATGACGGACAAGCTAGCAAAGTCCTTATTGGAGATGCGTGGATTGTAATTATTGCAGATTGTAACTGGTGATTTAACTGATGTAACTTCTATTTCATGAAGAGAGACCTATGAGGGGTGGTAGGTCAACAGGAAACCATTCTGACCTTGGAGTGTTTGCGGTTGATAATGTGATGATGGCTGTTGGCCGTCTGTGACATGTTCATGATTAAATGTGATCTTTTATCTAAAAAACAAAGGTCTGCTTGGGCTTGTTTTTTCTTTAAACAAAAAGAACTGTTCTGATGAAAGCGTATTTAGAATATGCTTTCAGCTATAGGGCTTTCCGTTGACAGAAAATGCTGTTATTATCCTAACAGATAATAAACTAACAAAATGGTCTAAGTGGAGACCTCGCTTAAGCAGGAGATGGAGCTATGTTGTACTGAACAGTGACATAAGGAAAACTGCCCTGTTCCCGGTGTTTGTCAAGTGCTCTAAATCCGAGTCCCATTTCTCACTTTTACGTCCGCTAATGGAAAAAGCGGTTCCTGTCAGTCACTGGTATGTCTCTCACGTGAACTAAATAGCGAAATCCCACTAACCCTTTCGTCTCTCATCGTGCCTTCCCATTTAGGGCATAGCGGTAGAGGAATTTAACGATAAACGTAGGTGGTGCACATGGCATCATATTGATGGCCAAAGAGTGGTGTCAGTGGACCACTAATGCGGCTTTTTCTACTCCTCGCTCATAAAGAAAACGTGGCCTTTATTGGCGTATGTCAGGGAGGACGCGGGTTTACAAAATCTGGTCTGGTTTGGTGATGTTCAGCATCAGTACAGAGCTGCTGATTTGGTGGAGAACGGGTAAAAGGGAGCATGTAAATTTCACAGGGGGCATATTTGAATTCCATACTGGGGC
This sequence comes from Gavia stellata, assembly GCF_030936135.1. Taxonomy (NCBI): domain Eukaryota; kingdom Metazoa; phylum Chordata; class Aves; order Gaviiformes; family Gaviidae; genus Gavia; species Gavia stellata. The sequence goes on from NC_082637.1 coordinate 53,896,767, forward strand.
AAGGAAACAATTTGCTTTCTTATGGGAGTTGCGTCTCATTTATGCGTGTTTTTCTAAATCGGAAGTGGAGCACGAGCGTTCTGCGAAAGGTCTGATCTCTGCTTGCCTTTTTTTATGTCTATGGGCAGGTGTTTGGTTCTTTTTTCCTTTCCTCTTAATGTATAGAGGCAGGTTTTTTGAGGTAGTCAGTATGTTCTTGGCAAATTATCTACGGAGGTGTTGGTTGCTTTTGTAGTCCTTCAATGGAGATGTGCTGCCAGATTATTTGATTCTGTCAAAACCCCAGAGTTATTTACAAAGAAACTGTGATTCTTGTTTGGTTTTTTTGCTTTACAAGCTGCCTCCTGCACGAGATGTGTTTTTTTGAGGTCCTCCTGTGCCATACTGGCTCTTAATGGTTCAGGCTCTCTTTTGGTGCATTTGCTAATCCAGCAGATTATTTAGACGTGTTCATTTGGATCTCCTTTAGAATCTGGACTTAGCCTTTAGCTCTTCCGTGGTTCTGTTGTTGCTTTGTGCAATGGAGCTCCCTTGGCTGGTGAGTGAGAAGGGAAGGCACAACTTTGATGCATCAGGGGGTAGCACAACGGCATGCACGTTATGCACACATAATATGGTGTCGACAGGCTTCCCTGAGGTTTGTCTCAAGTGAGTTTCTAACTGACAACATGGAAGTATTTGAGGACGGAAAACTATATTTAGGGAAACTACACAAAATCTGCGAAGCCCAGCATTTGGACTGACTTCCCACCAAACAGCTTTGTGTAAAGGATGGATAATCTTAGGAAAAGAAGACCCTAAAGTGCCTCTAGAATAGCTATTATGAGAGAGAAACCATACCGTAAATTGGCGTTTGTGATCTATATTGTTTATAGTCATTCAAATCCTGGATTATGGTAAAGTTTTTTACAGGTCTTGTGCTCTGAAAGATATAATTTTAATAATTTTACATTACTTGTGTAATAGGCGGGTATTTCTAATTAGGGAAGGAGTTGCTTATCTGGATTCGGTGGTCAGACCGGTGTTTGCATATGCCATATTCAATTCTGTTTGTCTTTAAATTTGCCAGAGAGATACTGATTATACCAAAATTCAGTTTGCTTTATTTAACTTACCATTACTTTTGCCTGTATATTAACTGTCCCAACGAACTGAGCCTTCAAGTGTTGGTTTTGTTTTTTTCAAAAATAAGCTGTTAACATACTTTTAGCTTCTTTTCCTGTAGTGTGAGGCTAAGGTTACTGCTCATCGCTGTCTTTTTAATTGTGTTCTTCCTCAGCGATTTGTAGAAATAGCTGTGGTGATGGATTTTGTTCCCGTCCTAACATGTGCACTTGTGCGAGTGGACAAATATCACCTACTTGTGGATCGAAATCTAGTAAGCACTTGCTATATTTGCTTTCATTAGAGGTTTCCTTATAAGTCATTCTCTGTGAGTGTCAACTTAAAAGTAACTACTGTGTAAATGCTTTAAAAATAACGTGTCGTTACTGCATACAGGCATGTAACTTACACGTTGGTATACCTCTAGTTTTTGATAAAGTTTGATATACCGTGTGTGCATGTTTACTCGCTGTGGCAAATTGCAAAGAAGCATGTGTTAAGGAGATAAGCAAGTTTAAATATGAATGTGTGGGGTATTAACATTTTCATCGAGTCCATTTTCCTAAGAAATGAAGATTGTGCAGCGTCCAGGATAATTAAAAGGTCTCAGTTGCTAAATATAGTCATGGAAAACTCTAAAAAACCTCTTCATGGTTGCTTTTAAAGTAATGGCTGACTAACAGCTACAGCTTGGACAGCTTTGGTTACAAGAATACCTGAGTGTACACTTAAATACATAGCACCTATTGTATGAAGCTCACACCTACTTTCAGATGTCTCTGCTTTTATCCACATTTGCTTCCCAGTGTGGTATTTTTGCCTAACGCTGGTATCTCTCTGCCCGGGCTCCGCTGCAGTACAACAGTGCAGCATCAGGTGCATGAATGGCGGCACGTGCACGGACGACCGGTGCCAGTGCCAGAAGGGCTACGTTGGAACTTCCTGTGGCCAGTGTAAGTAACCACTCCATTGCATCTCAAATCACGTCCATGTAAGTCCTGCAAGTCAGCCTTCTTACTTTAGGTAGAGTAGGAAGATAAAAAAGGCAGTATGCTGACATACAATGAAGTGTCTATGAGAAATTTAATGCTGTTTAGGGGTATAGTGTTTAGCTGAAAGTCAATTCATTCGTGAACTTAATTGGTATTCTCTAAAGTTCAAATTAGGGATCGAATTCACCAAATAGTTTTGGAAAATCCTTTGGGAGCAGTAGCAGTATACATGCCACTCGCCTTTTCTTACCAGATGATCCCTAATTTTTCATTCGCTTTGATGAAGCTTCTCCGTCTGAGAGCAGCCTAACTGCTGGGTTAAAGCAGGTTTTTCTGTTTTGTACTTGACTAAGGAGATAGATTAAATACGGTTCAAGCTTTTGGATACCTTTTTGGTTTGGCAGTCAAGCTAGAAGGTCAGTTGTTTGCACAGCCCTACCTATCACAGTACCGTGTTTACAAGCTGTACAAATTTAGCGAACGATAAAAATCCCTAAAGGCTGCAGGGGAGAAGAAAGACTCAAAGTGTGTTCTGAGGCCAGCTGGCTACTAATTAGCTGAGAAATTAATTGCTGAAGGTGGTCTGAAGGAACTGGAGACAAACAAAAGGCAGCTATGCAAAGAACAGTTAGACTGAATAGTGTGGAAGCATGTGCTTTTGTCTTAGTCGTTTTTGCACGTGCTGGAGAGCAGTCTTGTTTTTTCTTTACTTCTACCTGGATAAAAGTCTCCAAAATTTTAGGTAATAATTGTAATCCTAACATGTGACCCTAGTCACAGTCAGATTTCATTTCAAGAGTTGCTGGCCCCTTCCTGCAAATTTTAAAGTGTTGGGTCAACACCTGAATGCTCTCAGATGGGGCGTATTTCCAGTGAATAAATGACAAGAGGATTGGATTTTCAAGCAGTGACTCTCAAGCAACCCAGACAATCTGAACAAACTGTGGAAACTGGTCTCAGTGTGTGGGATAGTTAAAATTCCAAGGAAGACGGAGCATTTGTCTTCTAGGCACAGTACAGAATGAATGTCCGGAAAATGTAAATATGTCTTTATTTCTTTTTACTAAAATGTAACTGTGTCTTAAATAGACTGAAGTTAATTGTCTCACTAAAGTGTCATTGTCCGTTAATTCAGTAACGTGACCCATGCAGAGAAGTATCTTCATTTTATGTGTAAGGTGAGCATTCTCAGGAAAAAGTAGTCCAGTTCTACAGTTTTTGATAAGAAGTAAGGCTTTATCATATTTCCACATGAGAGTATCTTTTATGTTCCCCATTGTGATATAGGAGGCATGTGTACGTTTTTTCCAGTTTGGAATATTTACCCTCTCTAAGGTTGCTGAGGTTCTTTTGCACTGGATACTCAAATATGTTACAAATGCCACCTTCAAACTGGGGAGACCTGCGTAGGAAGGCAGCCTAGAGACTTGTAGACCAAAATCTCGTTGCTGTTGTTCAGAGCCACTTAAAAACGGTGGAGCTGTCCTTTAGCGTGAAAGACTTCCATTTGGAACACGTGCTAATTCTGAACAAGGCTGTACGTCCTGGAAGCAATAAGCCAGGAAAGAGACAGAATTAGTTAAAGCACTCTTGTAACGGTATTTTTCAACCTCGCTGAAGAACTGTCTTCCTTTCCAATTGAGAAGATTTCAGTGCTCTAGCAGGAGGCTTTGCTCTTGATTCACACCGTTGATAAATAGCATGAGTGAGTGAGTGAGTGAGTGCTCCGAAGTCCCACAGGTGTAAAGTACCTTCTCTGTCTATATATACTGTGGATTTGTACCCCCAAAAGATCATTTTCTTTCTTGTTGGGATCTTCTAGGAAACACAGTTTTCGAAGGTACTTAGAGATGAGTTAAACCGGTAATTTTTTTCCCTTGACCTAAACATCACTTCTTCTGCCAGCAGTATCAACTCTGAGAGCTGAACTATCTGTCTCTCGGACTCCCCGAGCCTCCCTTCTTGAAAGGTTTGTTGCTGTTGTGACTGAATAGCACAGCCTAGAAAAGCTCAAAATTGTTGAGTTTTTATCTGCTAACTTTGGTGATGGATAGAAGTTGTTACGATTAGTGAGTAGAGCTGCACAACTGTTTAAAAATGTCCTTAAGTTAAACATCTGCTAAGAATCTGTGCTGCATATGATTAATTAAAGATCTGCTTGCAATTAGCATTAAAGAGGTGCTAATGAAATGTGGGCTAATGGATTTGACTTGAACAATCATTATTGTTGGTGGTGATGGCTAGGAAGGAGATCAGTTTGGTCTTCAGGTCCAGACAGACTTAGAGCAGTTGAGAGTAAAAAAAATTACTTTTGAATGCTGCATATGGTAATCTGTGAAATATCGTTACTATAACATCTAAAACATTTTTTTTTTTTTGTTAATTAAAGCTGTCTGTGAAAATGGCTGCCAGAATGGAGGACGGTGTATTGGACCTAATCGCTGTGCATGTGTCTACGGATTTACTGGCCCTCAGTGTGAACGAGGTAAAAGAAAGAAATAAGGAAGGAAATTATGAGCAGTTACATGCCACAATACAGTATGTACATATTCTATGCTGTATATTTTCTGACTGAGCCAGTAAGCTTCCAGTAAACCATTTATTATTTGTAATTTTAGGAGGTGTCTTCCTTCTTATAGTTTGGTCGCCACATTTCAGCTTGGCAGGTACAAAGCTGTCACAATTGGTAGGAATTTGAGCTACTTGAGGCTGTTTATTTTGTTCATATAATAGTTGAAAGATGAGCGGTCTTTTGCTCTCAGCTACGTGAAATAATGTTACAGTAAAATTGCTGATGGTGTTGGAACTGCATAAGTGTACCTAATGGAAAGATTGTTTTTCTGTATAACAGCTCTTGCATAAGAGGAACTTGGGAAGTTACTTGCTCTGGATAGTTCTATCCTACAGAAGCAAGTCAGAGGTCAGAGATAGAGCAAAAAAGTAATCGATTAGCGTAATACTGAGATCAGTTCCTAAAACCATTCTTACAGCGCTTTCATCAATTGGGGACTAAACTAGGCTTTTATTTTAAAATTTTATGGAGGAATCCCTCAGCTGCCTTTTATGGGCTTAGAGATACTGACAAAGTCAGTTTTAATGATGCTGAAGAAAACATTTTTAGTGTTACACTATGCGATTAGCACACAAATAATGAAGGCACTACTCCATATATAGTGACGTCGAATAAACCTGCTGCCACTCTCAGAAATCTATACTTCTTGCTTCTTAATAAATCAGAGCAGTGTTTGTATTTTGAAACCAAGACTATGGAAATGCAGTAACGTAGAACTGCTCAACATTAGATATAACTGTAGAGCATATTCTGTGTGCATCAAACTGACAAGTATAACCCAAATTACTGTCTATTTAGAATGGATTTTTAATGCGCGCTTATCAAAACAGTAACGTTGTACATCCTTTAACAGGAAGTTTTCAGGAATAGTCAAAGATGATGCTGAAGAGCTTAGCAGAAGTATTGTCTTTCTCCAAGTTGGTGTGTTGGTGAATCCGTGTCCTCATCATAGTGTGACATGCTGAATACTAGTGTGCATTGTTACCTTACTCCTTTAAAATATTCAAAAGGTTGTCAATACTAAAAAGGGGGGTGGGATAATTTGCATTAGTGGAAAACAGATGGTCACATTCTTAATTCCCATTGCCAGGGGATGAGACAGCCACTCGGGGCCGAAGTAGACTTCTTAGGTGATGGATGAAATCACCCACTGCCCGCCCGTTGTCCTCGGCACCAGTGACCTCAGGGTTGAAAGCAGTGGTGATATTTGCCCTTGGTAAACCCATGCTGGCTGCTCCCAAACACCTTCTTGTCATTCATGTGTTTAGAAATGGCTTCTGAAGGGAATCCTGTGGAATTCTCTGTTTCAAATTCAGCTCTGAAGTCCTCAAAGCTGTATATAAATTGTGAAAAGACCTTGCACCATTTTTTGACATTTCTTGGCTGTGAAATGGAAATAATTTCCATGGAGAGGAAGGAAATAACTAAACCAAACAGTGAAAAAGCAGGAGTTTCTATTTGCTACTCCAGGCTGTTTTGTATACCCACTAGATGTCACAAGCAGGAGAGGAGTGTGAAGGATGAATTTTGTTTCTTTGTCCCTAATTGCTTGTCGCTTTCATTCTTAAAACCCGATGTACAGACATTTGTTCATCGCTGTTGGTTTAGGTTTTTGTTGTTACGTGTTAGTTTGGGCCCATTCTCTGTAGTTGCTTCTTATGAACCAAGCTCAAGGACTCCAGTCTTTTATATTTTGGTTAGTGGGGAAATAGGAAGCATGACTCTGTTAAAAACTCTGTAATATTTACAGCCGTTTTCAGAAATACGTCTTTGTAGCAGGTACACCTGCCTTCTAGCTAAAATAAAGAGGCTACCAAGTCTGTCAGTTTAAGATGGATTTTCAAGGGATGGGACAATGTTAGGTTGCTTTATAGTTTGAGCCTTAGTTCAGATGTAGCTTACGTTTGTCCAAATTCAACAGTCTAAGCTAAGATGGGTAACAGTTGTAGTTGAACCGTAAGATGATAAAATCGTAATCTTGCAAATTTCTTTCTTTGTTTTTTTTTTAATTGATTGCATTCAGATATTTTTTGATTCATTGCCAGACAACTTGGTAAGCTTGCTTTTTGTCCCACATAGAAGCAATCGCTCCTGGTTAAGGTTTGCTTCTGGTCTCCGACTAGATTGGGGACTGTGGAATCGTGTTAATAGGGATGACAGACTCCAGCTGGGATGATGGCTCAGAGTTTTTAATAACGATGCTTATCCTTGAAATAGGTTGACTTGTTTAAAAGATTGTAGTACGTACGGCTGTCGTAACTTAACTTTTGTGGCGATGAAAGCAGTGAAGTTTGCTTTCTTACGATTCAATGTGAAACTTGAAGCTGCAGAATTCAAGCCACGTGAAGGAATTAAACACCAGTATTTTGGCATCCATATTTCTTAGGTGTCCTTGAAAGTCTCAGCCTTTCAATTCTATGTGTAGAATGCTATTGTTATACGAGATTTCAGCTACATTACATGGTTATTTGGAAATGGAATTACTATAATGAAGAAGTTTCCATTTCCTTACTTGAAACTGGAGGTAGTAAGCCAAATTGCTTCTGTCACCGAAATAGAACATATATGTAATATATATAATTTGCATATCTAATCTAATGTAATATGCTTTTACAACAGTGGAGAGGGCTAAGTAAAACTTCACCTAGTCTCTGATCTTGGTGTTGCCTAGACTTTCTCATACTAAAAAAAAGAAGTTGTTACTAATTTATTGTACTATTATTTAATGAAAGAGAGGTGACTCCTCTAGTGTATCTTGGTAATGACTATAAAAAGTCCCTGATATAGTAACTGTAAATGTTAATTTTTTTATGCTTTACTTGAGCTGGAGTATATGAAAAAACTGTAAAAGCGTAATTTGTAACTGACGCTTTTAACCTCCTAAGAAGCGTATGCTTTCAAACAAAATGCAAAAGGCAATGACTTCTTCATCTGTTGGTTGCAATACTTGCCTGTAGTACTTTACAGTAAGAGATGCCTCTGTAGTTTAATTTTAAACTGAGTCTAGCAACAGTTTGTAACTCTTTAACTAAAATTTTAGAGTTTAAGGTTACGTGAACTTCCCTTGCAAATCACATCAGAGTTACAAGAGATTGTGCTTTGCCATTTTTTTACATCACTGTGTTTTAAACGCATACTTTTTTGTGTTCTGTAAATTAAGTTCATTCAAATTAGGTATTTTCTTCCTAATATAGAATGTATGTAGCTTTCCTTCAGGCCTCCCAGTCTCAGCTATATGATAAACCGTGACTGCTTGTTCAGCTCTCTGGGCTCCGAGCAGACTAATTTCCAGGCTGGAGACAGGAGGCTGAGCAGTAACTAATGACTGGCATGATTACAGCATTTAACTTGAGACTTGCTGCTGGTTTAACAAGAAGGCAGAACCTGTTTGGGAGCTCGTGCTTTACTCTCTCTGATACACATAAGGACCTTTTACGTTTCCTGTCAAAGTCTGTTCTTTTGGTCAGCTTCTTGTCTTTTGATTTGTGAACACAAGATTCAAGCATTCGATTTTGTCTGTTTTGTTGTGGTTTTTTTTTTTTCTTTTAAGAAAAAAACAGATGTTGAAATTTTGCTGTTGAATTTTTCCCAGTGAAAAATAATTGAAAAAAACCCCGAATTGATTAAGAGGCCTCATCCTCAGTTGTACGCATAAGAGCTGTTTTTTCTAGCACGGCCAGTTCCTTTGGTTTCTCAAGACTGGGCAAATGATACTTGTATTACTGCACATGGCCTGTGCATTTTTTTAATTGATGGTCTGTAGAGGTATGAAGCTGTGGAAAAGCAATGATGTTTTCTTCCTTCTTTGTCATGGGTGAAATTGAGGAAGAAGCAGTGGGAAAGGAGAATCCTGTCACTGACCCAAGGTTGCCTTCATCCCATGTAGTGAGAGAAAGAACAGTACTCGTTTACTCTGTGCCTGAGTGGCTTATGGGAAGCAAAAGGCTTTGGACTGAGTAGAAGTGCATAGCTTGGGAAGAATATCCTTTTGAAGAGGAGAGAGGATTTCAGAGAAAGCTATCAAGCTTGGGCAGGTGAGAAAAGAGGAAGAATGAAGATACATAATAGTTGAATATAGCGTGAGAACTTCTGAAAGGGGGGAGGTTTTCAGTTGTTCTCGGGAGAATTCCTGCTAATGAGTCTTAGCCCAATGTGTTTGTTGCACCTGGTATTCCCAGTGCCAGTGTCTGGGCACTTTAGCTGACTGTCTGAATTTTGGAATTTCTGTCTGTCCAGGGAGTTGAGAGCCCATGCCTCATGACAGATGCAGTAAATGGGTGATCGGGGCAGCTGCCTCCCGCCAGGTTCTTACCGGGTTAATAGGGAAGACGCTGCATAGATGCAGCCAGGTCATCAGTGGAAACCCTCCTCTGTGCAAGGCAGCAATTTTTATGTGAGGTGTGCAATGCCTCCAAGAACTTGGCCCATGCAATTGCAGATGCCTAGGAGGGGCAGACACAGAGCAAGTGAAGTGTCCGTGGGGCTGGAGAACAGGATGTTGCAGAGGATAGTGAAAAAGATTTGGGGCAGAGGATGTAACTGAAACAGAGGTTCGTTTTGGGGGTAGGAGAGAATACATCTAATGTTCTATTTGAGATCAGTGACTTTCACCTGACCCTCCCTGATAGGAAGATAATCAGTGATGATCCTGTGTCTAAGGACAATAGAAGAAAAAGGGAAAAAAAGAGGAAAAAATAAAAAAAGGTTTTCTTCAAGCTGGGAAGAGGATGAAGCGGCTAATCAACAGCACAGAGAAAGGGGTAGGCAGAAGCAAAAAGCATTCTCAGTGAAAGTGTTAACAGTATATAGTAACTGAGGCAAAAGAGGAAAGAGTAAATACAACAGCACTGCAGTGGAGCTGTACTGAAGAAACCGATTGGCACTTAAAAGTTATAAAGATATTTTGGGATAATACATATGAATAAATGTAAGCTTATATAGCAAACTGACCCAATTCTATATAGGACTCAATACTTCTCAAATATATTTTTATTATAAAGAAACCATACATAAATTCACATGTAGTCTGTAGTGCTGCTGAAGATGCTTGTGTGTGCTTAAGTGACAGTGATAAGGTGTAAATGAAGCAAGGAGGGAATGAAATTCTTTAAGAAACTACTTTTTCTTCTGACAGGTACTTGAAAGATGTTTCAACTTTACACAGCTTTTCCGTATCTGTTGATGGGAGCAGTACCATGAGAAGAGGAAGTGAAGGCTTTTTTGGGATGTATTCAGATCTTGTATATTTGGTCTTACCCCTGTAATCTCACAAACTGCATAGCTTCTTGCCACGCAGAGGCTATGGCAGGTTACATTCAAGAGGTTTCCTGCCTGCCAGCCGTGGCATGCCGCTGCATGAGCGGCTATAAAAGGACCTGTACTTTTTCCCAAGTTGCTTGGTTTATTTTAGCTGTCCCCCAATGATTGTAGACTTTGTTCAGGTGCTTAACAGCAAAAATGCTCTTTTGATCAATGAGCTCTTCTCTTTTTGTAGGAGTTGTGGGAATGTAGGTTCTTAATTTTGCAGGGTTTTGCTTTCTAGTGGCTACTCTTAGCCTGAACTGAAATAGAGGTTCTTTATGTGGGATAGGATGTGTGTGTGTGTATGCGTAAGCAGGTCCCCGCTCTGAAGAGCTAATGGGACAAAGGAACCATTATTCCTCTCTTCCCTGCCCCCAAGACAGGCTGAGGCGCACGAGGTTGTGACTTGTTGAAGGCTGAGCAGGGAAGCTTCAGCAGCCTTCGCAATCCACCAAACATCCTGAGTTTCAGTCTGAGCTTTTAACTAGGGGGGTCATCCTGCCTGTTTTGTTAAGGTGGTTGTCGTGGTTTAGTCCCAGCCGGCAACTAAGCACCACACAGCCGCTCACTCACTCCCCCCGGGTGGGATGGGGGAGAGAACAGGAAAAGTAAAAGCGAGAAAGCTTGTGGGTTGAGATAAGAACAGTTTAATAAGTGAAATGAAATGAAATAAAATAATAATGATAATAATAATAAAAATTGTAATGAAAAGGAAAAGAACAACAACAAACAAGAAAGGCAAGTGATGCAAATGAAAACAATTGCTCCCCACCCTCCGAGCGATGCCCAGCCCAAGCAGCGGTTGCCCGGCCAGCTTTCCCCCGAGTTTATATGCTGAGCATGACACCATATGGTCTGGAATATCCCTTTTGTCAGTCGGGGTCAGCTGTCCCGACGGTGTCCCTTCCCAACTTCTTGTGCACCCCCAGCCTGCTCGCTGGTGGGGTGGTGTGAGAAGCAGAAAAGGCCCTGACTCTGTGTGAGCACTGCTCAGCAGTAACTAAAACATCCCTGTGGATCAACACTGTTTTCAGCACAAATCCAAAACATGGCCCCATACCAGCTACTATGAAGAAAATTAACCTACCCCAGCCAAAACCAGCACAGTACTGTAAGACTGTTGAATTTTGCACGCTCTAGGAGTGAGTATAAATGAACATGCAGGGCATTTGAGGAGAAGACAGGAAGAAAAGGAAGGCAAGAACAGTAAATGAAAAAGAATTACTAAATGCTGCTCTCAAATATCAGCCAGCATTCTCCTTCTCTTCTTGCCAGAGGGCCATGTGTCCTGGTGTCTTCTTTTTTCCTTCAGTAAGTGGAACACTTACCTGCTAAACACCAGTTTAAGTCATTTTCAGTCTGCTTTTAGCCATTGGGAAGCGGAGCATATGGTCTTGAGATATTTTCTGCAAGTTTGTGAAGGAGTCATTCAGGGCCTGCTGAGTGAAGAAAAAGAAATACTAGTTCACTGTAGCATACTCTAACTACATGCTCCAGTTCACGGGGGGTGTTCGTCACCACTGGGGTAAACGCAAGAGTTACATCATCAACTCGAAGTCTAACTGAACTGAAATCAGCTAAGTTGAATCCATTTAACTAAAAATAAGTTAGCAGTGGTTTCAAGCTCTACAAAATGTGAATTTACCTCAAATTTTCAATTTTCACCATGCTTTCCTACCTACTTTACTTTCTAAATTTTCTGCTAGAAGAAGCTTCTGTCAGCTTCTTCCACACACAGTGGAAAGTTGATTAGAAGCAAAATGCCACAGTGGCGGTATAATTTTAAAAAAAGCTTCAGTTTAAAATAAAAAAGCACACCTCTAATTTCTCTTGGACGTAGCAAGAGATAGCAATTGCAAATACCTGCAGCAGTAAGAGGTAAAATTTTACCTGACAGGCAATTTCCTGATTCAGGAAAATAGGTCAGATTGTCTGTGTTAGAAGCAGCTGCTCGTTGTTTCTGGTGTTTGTTTGCGACTCGAGGTGTCATCAGATGTTTATAACACATACAGTTAAGTGCAGTCCCTGCCCAGAGAACTCCTTTTCCTTTTACAGGTTCAGACCTGTAGATATTTGCATACATCGGGTTCTGAGGGACTACAGTAGTTCTGAAGGGCAGATTGAGAAAGCTGCTTTCATGCTCTTAGATACCAACAGCTACTAGGATTGCAGGACTCTGGCACTACATTACCTGGCTTTGCCATCCATCGTTATCTCCAATAACAAGGTTTTCAGACTTCCCTTCCCTCGCCTTTCACAAGCTGACAAATAACTATCTAAAGCATTAAAAACCCCACAAGATGTCTGCGGAGTAGATGTATATTTGTTGTTAGCAGGTATCTGGAAACTTCTCTCTTCTAGCTGTTCCAAAGATTTAACATTTTGCAATGTAAACAAAGACATGCATAATGCTGAACGTGCCGCTGGCAGTAATGACTAAGACAGTAGTGTAATCCCAGCCAGTGTCTTTCTCTTGCTTCCCTCTTTTCCTTTCTTTGGGTACTTCAGGATGTGATGATGAGTATTCCCTCCCTCTTGCCCGCTTGTCCTCTGGTTGCATTATCATAGTCAGTCTGTCAGATAAGTACCCAGCAATGGGTACAGCAAACAAAGTCACTTTATGCTAGAATGCTAATAATATATAGCATATACTCATAAGTTACTTGAATAACTCTCACAATGAGCTTAACACACGTTGTCTCTGAACGCAGAGGACCAAAGCTGCTTATGCTGGTTTGGACAGAAAAGGGTCATGGTAGCAGACTCCGTGAGTCTGAAGCTACAGTTCGCAGGTGCAACCGCAGCACAATCGCTCCGGTAAGAGCTGAAGTCCACGTCCGGGATCGAAGCACCGGTGTACAAATCAACTGAAGAAAGACCGTCTCTGGTCTGGAGAGTTCCTGGGGGCTGTTACTACAAATGAGAAGAGGGAAGGATGCTTAAACTGAACGTGGGCCTTCACGGGAAGCCAACAATAGTAGGGAACCGTACCTTTTAAAAGGGTATGGTGTGACTGGAGAGTCGGTTCCTCCCTTTCCTTTTGTGGAGAAATCCAGTCTTGCAGGAAGCAGGTAGCTATGGGCATCCATACTTCTGAGGGACTTCTGAAGAGCACGATTTATCAGAAGTAGCCTCTGCCCACCTCCCAGTTCTAAGAGCCCTAAGAAACTATCTTGAGGCGCGTAGAGCAGTTACAGGTTCCTCCGGAGCTGAAACCAGGGAGGAAATACAAGGAAAAAACACCGAAATGCGAATGACACGCTCTTTCTCTCCACCAACAGTAAGCACCAGTGAAAGAAAAAGATAAAAATCCTTCAGTGAAGCAGCCTTGTTACTTTTTACTGTCGCTGGTTTTGAAGCACTTGAAATCTTTAATACTATTCCGTTAGTTCAGGCGTACGACAGGTATCAAAGTGTTACAAATGTGAGGTTATTGTACTTCGTGTTAGAAATAAAAGCAGAAATTTTATGCCTTTAAATTAGGTCTACAAAGGAAGATGTAAATATAGATTTGAATAACCTCTTCCAAGGACTTGAGAAAAATGGAGCTCTCTTGCCACTCAGGCACAGGGAAAGCTTCTTTGCTTCAAGGCAGGGTTTAAAAGGGATGCACTGTAGCTGCCCTGCTCCAAACTGTGACATGAAAGAAAGAACTAGCAGAGTTGTTACCTCTTTGCCATCAGCACAGAGTATATATTTTCTTCATACATAAGTATTTAAAATCTGTATTTGAAAACTGGTGTTCTCTATTACCTACCGGAGGAACAAGTCCAGGAGAGCATAAAATATTGGGGTTTAGTGTGTCAGGTAGGACTTAGACTGGGTTACACATTGAGAGATTGTTCACTGAAAAGTAAAACAAGGTTCTGATAATGCAGAGCAATGGACCAAAATCACGACTGGGGAATGTGTTGCAGAAGAGAGGGAAGATGATGTCTTTGGAAAATTTTGTCTAGTCTTATCTCTTTCCTTCCTCAGTGAAAATTTTACTCTCTCTCAGATGCACTAGAATAGGACTCTTTTTTTTTTTTTTAATTAGTTGGGGGGTGAGACTACAGGAGCTGAGCAAAGCCATGATGGCTTTGTTAGAGCTTCAGAAGAAAAAATAATGTCTTTAGAAAAATGAGGATAATTATTCATTTTATTAAGCTAATCAATTTGTAATACATCCAGAAAATAAGTCTGGAGATATTTGCAGAATACCTAGGTAAGTTAGAGACGACAATAAAATCGAGACCCTTGTTAACAGGGATTGTCTTTAACAAAGAAAGTGCAAAGCCCCCTGAAATAGTCAAGTGAATGGGAAAACTTCTGTCAAATTGAGCAAGTGCTAAGGTTTTGTATTGCTCCTGTAGGCCTTGTAGGCAAATTTTAAAATTGGGAAAAAGTTATTCCAATTGTTAGCAGATGGTAGTTCATCTGAGTTCTTTTATAAAAACAGGTGAGAAAACAGTGAGAGAAGCTGCTGTTCTGACAACAGGGAAATACTGGCATTTCAGGAATTTTTACAAGTTTTCAAGGCTACGGGAGGCGATGTTGGGCCTGTTCTCTTTCCTCTAACTTCCAGAGCACCAAGAACCCCTTCTGGGTTTTGCCATGCCCAGGACATTTTCATAATAAGACGTCTCAATGATCTGGTGAACATTTATTGTAGATTGCTCAGCTTACGTAATTAAATAGTTGAATGTTCTACGACCTGTCTAGTATGGTGTCAACACGTTTTCTCTGTGCCTTTAGATGTTGATGAATAACTGCCCTGAAGCTTCAGAAGCCCTCTTATTCTTTTGGCATACCAAAATGGTGGGATGCTCTTTGCCCTGAGTGTATGCTTGTCACCATTTTCATGTGTGGCCATAATGCCAATATGGCCTTATATCAATATAGGAAATAGAAACAAACATGCATTTTCTTTAGAGTGAAAGACTTTGATTCGTGTTGTTCTTATGTACTCATCAGGGCTGCCGTGGCATGGTTTGTGTGTGTTTGCAGATGACTCCTGCTGTTTGAAGAAGGTGATTTTTTAACCTGGAAAGTTGCATTTCCTCTTTCTTTTTCCTGTTCAAAAAAGTTTGAGTCATCCAACCTCTAAAACAGGAGTAACACCATATAACAAGTTGCATTCCATAACAGGAACACACCAGTGTGTGTATGTGCACTAAGATTAAAATTCTTTGAGAGGATATAGTTAATAATTCATGTAGTCGTAGAAATCATCATCATAATTTGAATAACAGTCAAAGAAGGATTAACTGCATCGTCTTTGTTATTTGGGAAGAAGCAAGAACACGGCCAAAACAGAAAGTGTTGTGCAAAGCATGTAACTGACAAATATTTTGTCAAAATTAGGAAAAGGAACGTTTGACAAGAAGGAGATTTGCTGTGGGTCATTTGGGAGGACGCTAGTTTTTCCTCCTTTAGAAGTAGCATGTTCAGGCTGGTTTGCTCTGTAATTCCTCCCAAAGCGCCAGAGAAGGTTCCAGTGGTCTGGATTTTCTGGTTGTTCTAAATGCAAGGAAGGGAGGGTGTTACTTGCTCAAGTTTCTTAGTTAAGGACTTGAAATTTTGTAAATGATAGCTAGGCATAGATGACAGATACCTATCCTTCCGTACAACGGAAAGCGAAGTGCTAGCAGAAATCTAAAATAGCTTAATTTCTTAGTATTGACTAAGTCGATAACAGTAAAATGTGTTTTAATTGTAATTGGTATTTAGATTCGGTGTTACTGGATCAATATTACATATGTTTCTAGTATAGTTACGCCTTTTCACGGTCGAGTAGAGCTATAGGAAAATGATGATGTTTTCAGGCAAATACCTCCTTGGGAACGCTGGTTTGTAAAAGCCTGTTGCTGACCTTTTTTTAGAGGACTCTTTAGAGAGAGATAAAGTTCCTTATTTAATTGCTACCTTAAATTAGCCAACTAATAGCCAGTGATATACAAAATGTTCCAAGCATGAAAAGCCCAAGAGAACAACGAAGGAAGAGTCAATGGAAATAACAAATAAAGCAGGAGATTAAATATTCCTTATGAAGCAATGAGCTGTTGAAAACAGTGGAAGGAAAACACTCAGGAATGAAATTGGATAGAATAAAAGCAGCATGGGTAAACGGTAAAATCTGCGTCAGGCAGGGATTGACAAAAAGCATTTTGATGAACCCCATGGAAAATAAAGGCATTAGTGCTTAAGGTCGGTTCATAGCCAAGTTTCCACACATTGTTGGTTCACAGCAGTGGAGCTGTACGCAATGCTGTACGCACTGTAACACTATCGGCACATTTGAAAAAGCTGTAGTAAGGTATTGGCTGGCTATCTTGTCATGCTGCTAAACTCACTGAGGTGTTAAAAGCTGTGGAACAAGGAATTTGGATAAATTTCAGGAAAAGCAGGAGGGATATCGCTAAGATCAGTTCTTACTGATCTTAAATATGAAGTGAAAAAACAGAAGAGGTAATAATAATCCTTTTAAAGGGAATATTACTAGAAGAGTAGTGGCACAGGTCTGCCTGCTCTTCTGTGAATCTTCAGCTGCTCTGTGTACCCCATTAAGGACACTCACCTCAGCATGTGGCTTTGTTGATGCTGTGACAATCTTTCTATTTCTTTAGCATCTTTGGGTGTTTTGCCATTGTGGTAGGAAACTTATTTGTCGAAAGAGAAACTGTTGACTACTTTTGTGGCAGGTTATTGGGCAAATCATTATTGTGGATACTTTGTCATCCTCAGCTTTAACAAAACATTTCCTGAGGATTGTATTTTGCCTGTGCAGATGCAGACTTTTCCCATGTATGCAGAGCTTTGTATTTTATGTGAGCTTTGAGCTGATTGTCAAGTCGGGTATGGCATACATTATGTGTCCTAAGCAAACAGATGATGACAAAAGATTTCCTCTTTCCAGTCAGTGGCTTAATAAACATGGTTGTCTGTTCTTAGTCAGGGCTGAGGAGGGATAGAAAATTTTGCATTCTGATGATGCTTCTCTGCTTGATTTTTATCCTCTTGGGAGGCAGGTGTGTAATACCATTTTAATGTGAGTACAGCATTACAGTAGCTAACGTTGTCTACCAAGAAAAGCTATTTGCCATCTGTCTCGCATTATACTAATTCTTAGCCTGAAAGAATCAAGTAAGATTAAGTGTCCTGTTTTTTCAAAGCTGGTGAACAGCGTTTCTCTTACTGACTTTATTAGGAGCTCCAGGTGCTTCTTGGAAATCAGGCTCTAATATAACGAACATGCTCGCAAAGGACCTCCAATTCATTGTGCTTTCAATAAGTGCAACTCATCAGGGAAAAATATGTTTACAACTGATGTCCAGACCTTCTCTTCACACCTTAAAACTTCCAAAAGATTAAACTATTAAACTTTTTCTCATGCAGGAATCTTTCTGTTGTCTTTCTTTATAGCTCTAAATCTCTGGCTTCAGAGAAGCAACGCCCTGGCATGCCTGAAGAGATGCATCTCCCTACTAGCAGGCCCGGTAGCCTGCTTTTTACTCTCTGCTCTGCTCTTCTTCCCTAATTATCCCCTCATGCTGGGGTGAGACACAGTAGGCTGTTTCTGTTACCCTTCCTTTACTTTCGGTGCAGGTGTGTGTTTCCAGAGTGGGTGTATCATTGCTCAGTCCCTGACTCTGTGTTACTCTGAATCTGTAGTTTTCTTGTTCGGGCTGACGGTGAGTGACCTTTGTGCGTGAGCTAAAATTTTGCTCTTCAGCTGCTTCAAGACCTTGAGCCGTGTCTCCTCTTTGCTTCTGAAACTTAAAACCTGTTTTTAAGATAGATATAGAGAGTATAGATGTAGATTATAGCTATAGAGAGAGTATAGATATAGAGTATAGCTATAGAGAGTATTTTCAGATCTTTTCAGCCTTTGTGCCTTGTAACTTAACAGGAAAAATAGGAAGGGAGAATCCTTGTTAATTTTTGACATAATTTCAACTGTTTTAACTGATGGATCGCATTGTAATGTGACTTTTTAGACATTGTACTACCAGAGACATCATGCCCCTACCTCACACTTAGCAGTCTGATGCCCAAAAACTTTCATTGCTTCTGAATATTTGTAGAATGCAAGCTTAATCTGCAGTATCTCCAGTAAATGGAAAGTTTAAGCAAGGCCTCCCAGCTAAACAAAAGACTTCTGGCAATAATAAAATGTAACAATGGAAGAGACATTTTCCGGTGTAGAGGTTATATAATTTGAAACTGCAAGATGTTTTCTTTCCTGAGAAACAATTTATTTTTTTTAAACCCTGGCTGATTGAAAGTCGGAGATGAGTGTCACAGAATTAAGTCTCAGATGGTACAATTTAGCATCTCGTCTTATATTCATTAGGTAAAGGATTCCTTTGGTTATTTGACTGCTGTATGCAAATATGACAATTTAGGCACATACGTGAAAAGATGTTCCCTCTCCACGTTAGAGTTAAGGTGTATAGTGCAAAGTTCTCTACTGACAAAAATTTAATTTCAATGTAATTACATAAAATTTCCACTCTTCTTGCAGTTTTCTAGAACAGGAGTTAACATTTCTGTCTTCAGTCCCCTTTTGGGACCCTTTTATTTGCTTATTGTAAATGCAGACTGAGCTGTGCCGCTTTGTACCACTGCAGAGCTCTAAGGCTCCCCAAGGCCATCAGGATCCTGCCAGAGGAAGAATTTTCATGACAAGCTGCAATTACTGTTCTATTACTGTGAAGTGGATGATGTTCTTCCTGTACAATTCTACACCTTGCCCATAGAAAAGAAATTTTGATCGAGGCAGAAGAAGGGGCTTTAGTAAGTGATGTCCGTGATTTCTGACAGTTGCTGGAGCGATCATTCTCACTCATAAACTAGGATGGGGAAGATGGTTAATACTGTTTTAACTTTGTGAGACATCAGGTTGCTTGCAGATGGGCCAGCATCAGGAGCAGAGTCAAGCTATCTTTTTTATCTCCGCTTGACAAAGTATCTAAAACACAGTTTGAGTGTGGCACTAGGAATACCGGGAGTTCCTTGTTCTTTTCTGCCTAGAGAATCATTTCAGTGCATTTCTATTAGCGTATCTTAGATGATGACAACTTTTAGAATTTGATGAGTATCTTGCAATAGAAAACAATATGAAAGTTATTTAAACTACAGAACTTCACATTAGTTAAGCTAAAACCTTTCTAACCAAAGAACTTTCTTTTGTTTCATTTTCCGAAGACAGCAGCTTTTAAAGAAGTAGAGTAGTTTTCTTCTGGTGTCATTGTATTTTGGTCAATTTCCTTTTTATTAATGCCCTGATACTTTTCACTGTGACTGTTCTGCTCCCACACCCCTGACCAATTTTGTGTTTGAGAACAGATTTTACAAAATGCAGGGGCTCTGAGCAGCTGGCAGATGCAGCCTTCGGAAGTACTGACTTTGGAGTACCTTTCCCACTTGCTTCTGGTGAGGGTGAAATGTGTAGTGTGTATGTCCTTCCCTCTTTGCTATGACTTCATTGCCTTTCCCTGTGTACAGCCTTCCCCCTCGCGGAGTGCCCTTCGCAAGGCTGATAGAATGCTGCAGTCATCACTCTCGCTTCTGCTCTCAGAGAGATGAGAGTCTTCCGTCTCTGCAGATTCCCAGGGAGCAGCTGAAGCCAATGAAAATAGACTTTTTGGGTTCAGTCCTGCACTGCTAAGTCTGGCAGAAATCCCAGAGAAGCTACTGGGAGTTTTGATGAAGAACAGAATTCAGGTTTAAGACCACAGTTTGCATTGAAATGTAGCTTCAAGTATGATTTTGCTACCTAAACGCTGTAGCGCTGAACTGGTCTATAAGAACTAAAAAGGGAAACTGGAAGATAGAGGCTAGAGGATGTTTCTGTTAGTCACCTTGAAACAGCCCAGAAGTAAGCTTCATGTAACCAGTGAAAAGTATATTGGACTTCAGAATTAAAGTTTTAGTGATTTTGTCAGTGAAATATGGCATGGCAATTACGTATGAAAGAAAATGTTGAATTTTAAACTATTGCTCAATTTAAAATGAATGAAGTGTGAAGGTTTAGAGTTCTTTAAACTTGATCTGCTTTAGCGTTTTCAACCATATCTGTCTGCATAAGCATTGGTTATGCAATGTTTTAAAAGCTGTAGTTAGTCTAATAAAATTACATGGAAAAGAGTCATCCAGGTACTATCAGGGATAGAGTTTGCTGAAGCCACTCAAGAGCACGTTGCGTCCAGGCTTGCAAAATACTGGAGTGGCAAAAGTAAGCTGGTTTATTGCACCTCAGAGGAATAGCTTGGTAGATGAGAAACAGCCGTAAGTTGTTTCTTTATTGAGAGAAGAGAGGAACCCTCTGAATTAAGTTCTGTCCTGTATTTTGATTGTTAAAAGATACCCAGCTTTATAGTGTCCCACTGAAAATATTGTATAAGCCAAAGAGGTGAATCTCTAAAGCTCTTGTGTTTTGCTGAACAAAACCCAAAGCTCTGAAGAGAGGAAACTATGCTTCTGCCTCTCCACAGAGAGAACTCCAGTAAATAGTAACTGGCTGGGTTTGTAGTTTATCATCAACTCACAGTACCAGGGTAGTTGAGACAGTCGTCTGGGGAAGTGTTTCTTGCAAGGTAAATGCGATTTTTTTTCTGAGAGCAAGGTGTGAAACAGTTGGTTTTTGTGCTTACATGAACAATTGACAACACTGCATTCAGGTACCTGTCTGGTTTTAATAGGGTTTCTGATCTGCTGAGGCTTTTTGCATGGTTTTCTTAATTTAGCCAGGAATTGGTTATGAAATATTTTCCCTCCTCTTCTTGTGCGTATGGATGCATTCTGAAGGCCTTCCTAAAAGGGCTACTGAGAGCAACACAGTTAATGGGAGAGACTCCACGCCTGCAATCATTCACTTTTGCCTAACTTCAGCAGAGGCTCAATCGTGTGCTAGGGCGCCTAACTTTGTTCTGACTCTGGGTTGTGGCCAGCGGGGGGCTAACACGTAAACGCCATCTCCTTTTATGTCTTCCTTCTTATTTTTGACCTCACAAAGTAGTACACAGATTGCCAGAGGGCTGAAAAAAAATTAGACCACTTCTCCCCCCACCACGAAAGTGTAAGTTACACTTAGCTGCTTTGAAGTCTTGCAGCTATAGAAAACTGTATATTTGCACCTTTAAATTGTCCTGACTGCTCTTTCGCACTCGGCTAACTGAAATATGTTCCAACATAGCGTGGTGAGACCAGAGTTTCTGAGAATACTTAAGTATTCGCTGTGGGCCTGTTCTGCAGATGCTTCTCCATGTGGGTAGTCTTAACCAGTATAAAATGCCTCACTTTCATCAGGGGGATTGTTTCTGGCATGAGCAATGGCACTGACCTCCCAAGCAGGGGGGTGAGGGTGGGGTGGGGGAGTCTACACGGTGCTCTTTCCATGGTTCTTCAATACTCTTCGAAGTTTATCACGTCTGCAGACCTGAATCTTTCCATTTCCTCTTTGCTGACAAAGGATTCTCTTCCTTTGAGGTTGAACTGAATAGCAGTGATTTCCTGGGGCGGGGAACCAAAAACCGGTGGAAGACGGAATTGAAGTTTTCATATTATGGTCCAGAAAAGTAGCCTATTTTCTTTGCAGGCATACAGCAAGGTATTGATTTGTTGGGATGTGAAGGAATTAAAGAATATAATATGCGTTTGTCCGGCTTTCCAGAGTCCCCAGTTTTAATGCGTATTACCTTTTTTCTTTTCATCATATGGGCAAATCTTGTCTTGTCAATGAAACCTGAATACCAGGTTTTGTGCAGGGTATGGAGTTTCAGCAGAGGTCAAGAGAATCCTTTCTGTCATTGAAAAGCAAACATCCAGCCATCAGGCTGTGACAGAAAATCTCCCCTGTCCACCGAAGCTTTGTTGGTAGTACAGCATGCTCTCCCAGTGAGGATTTCAATAGCCTTGTCCTGGACTCTGGTCTTCTGGTATTGGGTTGACTTAGGTCTTAGCCATGACTGTATGGTGGAAAGGAAAATCTCTGGCTTCCTTCCCATTAAAGTTTTGAGGTTTGGGGCTTGGGGCTTTGGGGATGGGTATTATTGATTGTGCTGTAGTTCTGAAGGAGCCTAGTTGTGGGCCAGAATGCCAGTACGCTGGGAATTCCTCTAACTCCAAGGAGAAACATAAGAGGAGAGAGCAGTGGGCAGCATGATACACAGAGTTACTTCGCTGCTTTGAATTTTGTAGACATCTCAGCGAAGGCATAAGAAGCTAATATTAGGACAGTAGGTATGAACTGCTGAATCTTGCCAATAATTATTCTTGTGATTTCTCATCTCTGTGTACACTTTGCACAGGGGTAATTCAGCCTGTAACTTCTTCTAATAACTGGTGATCAGTATTTCATTGTGTCTCAGCTTGGGTGTTAAGTATTTGCTCATATAGGTATTTCCTTAGAGTCCAATATCCAAACTACGATGCAACCTTTCTATATATATATAGTAGCAGGGCTTGTGGAAGTACAAGGAAGTATATACATTTACAAGAAGCTCCAGACAAACCAGAATTGGAGACCTTGCTGGGCCCAAAATTCTGGTATATTTATTAGCCAGCTTTTATTCTACACTTGAAATTGTAGCAGTCAGTCTATGGTACTGCACTTGCACATGGCAACAGTTTCTTCCAAGAAGTTTGTAAGTGTATGGAAATACTTTGCTTCTGCAAGCAACTAAATTCCATAAATGACAAAAGCAAACTATTTCCGTGTTTCTGTCTTTCTCTGCTTTTTGTGTGGGTATATTTTTCAAAATGCTTTGTGTTTTAAAATATTAGAAGCATTTTCTTCAAAGATCAGAATGTTTGCCGAAAATTGCATTTTATTGCAGAAATATTGTTGATTAACGGGTACTTTGCCATCCTTTCCCATGTGCTTAGATGTGTAAGAATGAATTATTTTTAATTAAAGAAAAAGAGTTGTAAGATCTGCAGATAGCACTCTAGTAATACTTTATCTGCTTAAACCTGACATAAGATCAATTCTATTAAAATGGGCGTGCAAACCCTGGCATGTTGTTTTGGAGAGGAGCTGCTTTCGCTGTTCCAGCCAGAGGAAAATGAGAATGTGCTTAGGATGGACATGGCAGCAGTACTGGTGGAAACTGGAATTTTGCTAAAAGCTACAAAGCTCACAAAGACTGCTGCATTAAACATGCTTTTTTTTCTTCTTTCATTTAGAGCTGCCCTCCACTCCCTTTTTAATTGCCATGCGTATCTTTAAGTTGTGCAATCAATTGGAAGAGTTTGTGTGATGGAAAGGATTTCATCACAGGAGCTGGTCAGAATGTGACCAGTAGAACAGAAGTAAAATTCAAGAAGTAAAATTCAGGCTGAAAATGAAAGCTGTCAGCTGTATAAAAACGTTCAGGCCTTCGTGATATATTTAACATAAATGTTCAAAACCTTTTTCAACTAAACTGCTCTTCTTCACTATTCCATACCAAAATAAATTTTGTAAAACTCATTGTCTTCAGCCAATGACTAATGAACCTTCTGGGGATGAGTTTCAACTTTGAGTTAGCCACAATTTAAAACGTTTAAAGGACTTTGGTGTTCATGGCTTATGTTAATCTTCAACTTAATTGTATTAAATAATGAATGAAGGACTTGACACCCGAGTTTGCTTTAAAAAAAGAAGTTGGGAAGGAGGCTCAGGCTTTGCTTTATGTGAACGTCTTAGTCTAAATAGCTGTTGTGCCCATAGACTATTTTTTGCAAGAGAAATTAATAGCTTTGGCAAGTCTCTTTCATTTTCCAAGAGACTAGCTCTCATTTTCAGCCAACAATCTTTTTTCTGTAACTTGTTGGATGTCACCTTTGAAAAAAACGCTTTCTATTTATTATCAAGCCCGAATGAGTACAATTCGTCTAACTTATTGTTACCTTTGAAACCTGCCTTACGGTGAACCCTCAGTGTTGGCAGCTAAGCATTACTGCAAAAAGACCAATTTTCCATTTTAGGATGGTTAAAATATTGAAGGAGAAACAATTGTAGATAATCTTTAATAAAACAAACGTGTACCTTTGTAATGTTTAAATATCTCTTTGCATACTGTGACTTAGGATCTGCAGATGTTGGAGTTGAACAAGGAGAATAATACTTGCATCTGCACACATTTCAGATTTGTGGCCTGAACTCAAGTACAACTGTGAGCATTCCCAACCCTTTCATACTCAGATGAAAGGTGAATCAAGGAAAGCCCTCATCTCCCATTTTTTGGAAGCACGAGGTCTGGGCAACGTTGTCATATATGCAGAATCAGTGGGAGAATGGGGTATGCCTTGCTCTCCCAATCCTGCTGATATTACGTCAGAAGTCTTAAACTGTGAGATTTCCCATTGCGGGAAGATGGAGCTCAATTATACTTCTAATTATCGAAACATTTAGGTTTCACATTGCAAAGGGGAAAATTCAGGTACAGTTTCTCTGAAAAATCTCATCAGTAATCAAGGAGCAGGTGCTGTAACAAGCAGCAAAAATACGTTTCAGGTTTCCGGAGACCTCTGAATGTTAGTGGAAATTATGGGGAAAATTGCCAGAGCATGGTCTCAGAGGTGTAATAAAGACAGTTGCTTCTCAGCATGTTTCCTGTCAGAGCATCTTCTAGCAAGGTGGATTTAACTTCAGATCTCTGTTAATATAAAGTCAGTCTCTCCACTCTGAAGGTTCCCTGACACGGAGTCCGGTGTCTTGGACTTTCACCCACCCACTGTGCTGATTTTTCTTTTGGAAGAGAAGAAAGTACCTGGTAACCCTAACAGTAGGTACTCCTTTCCAGCATTCAGGTCCCATGCGTTGGGTTTTTTTATCTAATAATGCTTATGTATGAAATGGATTTTTGAGGTATCATTACTAATAAGCTGTTTACTATACCTGAGCCTGCAAGTTGGGTGGTAGAAGTTGAAATGACTTCTTTTCTCGTTCCTTCATTAATATTTGCCAAGTCATACTTATGGGAGAGAGGTTCTGTAAAAAGTCCTCATGAAAGGCAAATTTGCTTTGCAAGGAAGTGAAACGGATTTATCAAGTTTTGGGATTTGTTCTTTAATTGATGGGTGTGGGAGGGCATATCTCAGACCTGCTCCTCGTTTACTCACTCCTCATGTGATTCATATGAATCAACATGCCTGATGTTTTCAGTATTTTATTTTTAGTAATAGAATTATCAGTATTCCAAATAGCCTACAGTCAAAAATATTTACTTCCAGTTACATTGTTTCATATTTAGTTACAGTTCTATGGAGTTTTGTTTCAATAAAAATGATGGAAGAGACTTCACAGTTCCTGCCTGGTAATCTTTCTAGCACGTACAGACATGAAATACAGCTCCAGCACTGCAGTCTATGTCCTTTTACCCTTCCAGAGCTTTTACATAGGCTTTATGTAGGTGCAGGAGGCTGCCACTGCACCACGAATAGTACAGTTGCACTTTACACAGAAACAATATTTTGGTCGTAAGGGATAACAAACAATGTTTTTACAAATATATTAACAACAGATAGAGAGCCAAGGAGAATCTCCATCCTTTATTGGATGCAGGAGGGAACATTGTCACCAAGGATGAGGAAAAGGCTGAGGTACTTAATGCCTTCTTTGCCTCAGTCTTTAATAGCCAGACCAGGTATCCTCAGGGTACTCAGCTCCCTGAGCTGGAAGACAAGGCTGGAGAGCAAAATAAACTCCCCGTGATCCAGGAGGAAGCAGTTAACGACCTGCTATGCCACCTGGACACTCACAAGTCTATGGGGCCTGATGGCATCCACCCAAGGGTGCTGAGGGAGCTGGCAGAGGAGCTTGCCAAGCCACTTTCCATCATTTATCAACAGTCCTGGTTTACAGGGGAGGTCCCAGATGACTGGAGGCTTGCCAACGTGACTCCCATCTACAAGAAGGGCCAGAAGGAGGATCTGGGGATCTACAGACCTGTCAGCCTGACCTCGGTGCCGGGGAAGATTATGGAGAGGTTCGTTCTGAGGGCACTCACAGGGCATGTTGAGGACACCCAAGGGATCAGTCCCAGCCAGCACGGGTTCATGAAAGGCAGGTCCTGCTTGACCAACCTGATCTCCTTCTATGACCAGGTAACCCACCCAGTGGATGAGGGAAAGGCTGTCGATGTTGTCTACTTTAGCAAAGCTTCGGCACTGTCTCCCACAATACTCTCCTGGAGAAGCTGGCAGCTTGTGGCTTAGAGATGTGTACTCTTTGCTGGGTGAAAAACTGGCTGGATGGCCGAGCCCAGAGAGTTGTGGTGAATGGAGCGAAATCCAGTTGGTGGCCGGTCACAAGTGGTGTTCCCCAGGTCTCAGTTTTGGGGCCGGTCTTGTTTAATAACTTTATCGGTGATCTGGATGAGGGGATTGAGTGCACTCTCAACAAATTTGCAGACGACACCAAGTTGGGTGGGAGTGTTGATCTGCTGGAGGGTCGGAAGGCTCTGCAGAGGGATCTGGACAGGCTGGATGGATGGGCTGAGGCCAATTGTATGAGGTTCAACAAGGCCAAGTGCCGGCTCCTGCACTTCGGTTGCAAAACTCCATGCAACGCTACAGGCTTGGGGACGAGTGGCTGGAAAGCTGCCCCGCAGAAAAGGACCTGGGGGTGTTGATTGACAGCCGGCTGAATATGAGCCAGCAGTGTGCCCAGGTGGCCAAGAAGGCCAACGCCATCCTGGCCTGTGTCAGAAATAGTGTGGCCAGCAGGAGTAGGGAGGTGATCGTGCCCCTGTACTCAGTGCTGGTGGGGCTGCACGTCAAATACTGTGTTCAGTGTTGGGCCCCTCACTACAAGAAGGACATTGAGGTGCTGGAGCGTGTCCAGAGAAGGGCGACGAAGCTGGTGAAGGGTCTAGAGCACAAGTCTTATGAGGAGCGGCTGAGGGAGCTGGAGTTGTTCAGTCTGGAGAAGAGGAGGCTGAGGGGAGACCTTATCGCTTTCTACAATTACCTGAACAGCGGTTGCAGAGAGGTGGGTGTTGGTCTCTTCTCCCAAGTGATGAGTGACAGGACAAGAGGAAATGGCCTCAAGTTGTGCCAGGGCAGGTTCAGGCTGGATATTAGGAAAAATTTCTTTACTGAGAGCGTGGTGAGACACTGGAATAAGCTGCCCAGGGAAGTGGTGGCGTCACCATTACTGGAGGTGTTCAAGGAACATGTGGATGAGGCATTGTGGGACATGTTTTAATGGGCATGGTGGTGTTAGTTGATGGTTGGACTTCATCTTACAGGTCTTTTCCAACCGTAGTGATTCTGTGATTCTGTGGTGGAGTCGCCATTGCTGGAGGTGTTCAAGGAACGTGTGGACGTGGCATTGTGGGACATGATTTAGTGGGAAAGGTGGTGTTGGTTGATGGCTGGACTTGATGATCTTACAGGTCTTTTCCAACCTTAATGATTCTATGATTCTGCTATTGGGAGGCCTCAGGTAAATTTTCAGTCTGTGCTTTCCCATGAAAGAAACTTCAGGTTTTTATGTTCTTCCAGATCACATGCAATAGACATTCTGACATTTCTATGTGCCTTTTATTTTTTTTTTATGTCTCTTTTTTCCTCTTTTTAGTTACCTGAGAAGAGGTAAAATTTTCATAGGCAGGAGTAGTTCATTGACACAGTATGAAACTGTGGAGGCTATGACTGTGACAAAATTCAGATAGAAACTGGATCCTTACATATGTACCAAAATATTTTAATGTTTTGTCCTGAATGACAACAAACGGTAGTTGGGATGTTAAACATTGTGTTTCAGATTTTGAGCTAGTGCTTGTTAACCCCAGGAGGAAACTTAATGTGGCAGAGAGATTATCCCATGTCTAGTAACAGCAGGCTTTTTACACCTTCATCTGAATCATCTGGTTTTGGTCAGAGGTACAGGAAGAAAAAGAAAATAGATGGATATTGGCCCATACCCAACAACAGAATTCTTACATTCCTAATCCTTGTGGCAGGCTTCCTGTCAAATAGCCTTTTTTAAATTACAGGTAGAATTAGAATAGACTTACAATTTTTTGAAAAGGAATTAATGAAAAAGTTCCCAAGAGCCATGATAGTTGGATATTGCCATCTGTGAATGCAGAATGCTATAGTATGGTTAAATTTAGAAGTCCAGTACGCTATTTCCAAGGTTTTTTTATGTTGATACCTAGAAAAAAGTACTTCTTTTTAAATTTAATTATATTAACAATGTGGATTGTCGATAAAGGTTGTCATTCTTCAAGCCATGGTGCATATTGAATATAATTTTCTGAGGTGAAAAAAAAGTGCGTAACACGTATGTGCTGAAAATCACTTTCTTTCACCAAAAGCAGTTACCCATTCTAAGCAGCATATTTTAACGTATGTTCTAACATATGTTCTTTCTGGCAAAATTATTCCGGCAGCAATGCTGGGAAAGGAACAAATGAAGAAACACCTAAGAATAAGGCAAGAAAACCAATATGAAAAACATGATTGATTCATAAACTTAGGGTTTTTAATGTCAGATGAACCATTCTGATAATATAGTCTGACTGACTGTATGCAACAGACCATAGAATATCACCTGGTAATTTCTGAATCAAATCCACAGCTTCATTTGAAACTACAAAATATCTTCAGAATGGCATCTAATTTTAGTATGTTTACTTCCCGTAAGTGAAAATATACTATGTGACTAGAGACCTTTATGTAAATAGCAGTACTTTTCTATTAGCCTGAACGTGCCTACCTGGATAAAGATTTTTAAAATGGATAAATTTGTTATGGATAATATTTTTAATTATAATACTATTTTAAAATATTAATATTACTATAAAGCATGTTTCTGAAATCTTAAATTATTTTTCTGACTTTTTCCATAATTTTTGCAGTTTTGCAGCAACCCATTTGAAATGCAGTTGCCATAGCTGTGCAAAGAAGCACTCTTGCCGGGTGCAGGTATCAGGTTACTTTACTGTTGCTATCTGGAGATGATGTGCTGATAGATTTCTGCTTTGATAGCCCAAGGTTATATAAGCTGCACATTCTCTTAGGAGCTCGGGATCTGTTGCTTGTATGTCATTATTCTGAAGTATCATTCAGGATCTCATCATCTTAGGTTAAATTTATTTTTACTTGTAAATCTACCTGGAAATTTACTAATAGTTTTGTTTGTTCTTCTACTGTTTAAGTTATAGTAGTCAGATTTTTAGGTGCCCTCCTGCAGACTTACACTGATGGAAGTTGCTTGGTTATAGAACCTGAACATTATGATTTATGCATTCTCTGTTTATTAAGACACAGGTAGGCACATATATATGGGTTTCCAGAGCATATGTTTCTTACTCAATAGGATATATTAAGCAATGGGTGTATTGATATCACTCCTTCTTGTGTATAACTCTTTCATATTCTCTTGCATAAACACTCTTTGTAGTCTGGTTATAATCTCTAATCTTTCTTTCAAATACACCCTTCAAACTGAACTTTTCATTCCTAGGGTTGACAGAGTATACACATAACCATCGTACATCATATGAGAAGGTAATGGAACTCATATACAATTCACACCTCAAGTTTAAGTTCCAAATTTAATCTTGTCTGATTGAATTCCAAACTTCTTAACGTGGAAGATCTCTGACCAGAATATTCCTATGGATCACCAACCATTAAGCAGAAAATACATAATTTGTATTTCTACTGTAATTGCTTCATGTTATCCAAAGATTGGACCTATAAAAATGTGTACCTCGGAGAACAGCCGCTATAAAAAGGCAATACTGTCCAGTAGAACTACTTATTTTCTGAACAGGAGTTCCAAAGTGAGCAGGGATGTCAAGATTATCAGTCCTGGTGAATGCAAGCTTTGGAAATTTTACAGATGCATAATAAGTCATTATTTCATTTCATTATAGGGGGCATTTCCCCATGAAGAACTGGACTCCATATGAGTGCATGTAGTAAGGAATGCATGACCAGCCATCATGCTTAAGTTCTGCAGAGGAATTGCACGTTGAGTAGCCCTCCAGGAATAGATCCATGCCTGCCTGGGCTGATGCAGCATACAACTTCAGAAGTAGGACAGGATTCGGTATTCCCATGCAGATCTGTGTGGATCCAGAGATCATGCTCCCTTGTACTACTGGAAATCTTACTTTCTTCTGATAGTTATTATATTCTATAATGAGAGCCTCAGTGTTGCTAGTGGCTTTTCAGGTTTACCCCCACACATCCTTTTGTCTTTTTCAGCGTAAGTTTTTTGACAATCTCGTTCATGAGGAGTCTAGAATAAATCTTAATCTTCAGGAAAGACTCAGTCTTTATTGATGTCACTGCAATCATCGCTTGGGCAAAAATTCTGCAATGTGCGGGTTACAGTCAATCAGCTCTCAATACATAGAGTAGACCACAGACTTCCCCAGAATCTGCCTGTTATTTTTACTTCAGTCCTTAATGAGAAAATTAAATGAGTGGACTCTTTTTAATCATTTGTATTACTATTGTATTATTGGTGTATATAACTTAGTTGACATTAGAATGGGAGTCTGCTCATTGAGCTGTAGCAAAAGCTTTTTCCATGCACATGAAGCTCATTACTTTTGCTGTGTGACATAGAGAATGCTTTTACAGATAATATTAGGCAATAAATTATAATACAACTGTTTGCTAAAGAGCACAATACTGTTTTCCAAGAATGAAATAGTATTGTCGTTGAATTCAATAGTCAAATTCCCATTTGTTTTCACTGGAGTCAGGATTTAATTCCATTTCTTTCAGCTGTTAAATTCTGAGCAGTTCTGGTTTTGTTCTGATAGCAGGCTGACCATTGCTGGTGATTTGCAGGTTAAATGCAGTCTATCACATATTCCCCTCAATCTTTGTGCACTTGAGTAAACTTTACATAAAAGAAGTACATAGTCATAATCTGTAGTGGAGTCTTTTCCTTACCCTTACCCCTTAACTAAAATACAGACAAGATTACAGTGAGTTACTGGAAATTACATCTTTGATGGTTGGAGACTGTGTTTCAAATATTTGTCATTCTCATGTGAGGCTATAGCTTGATGAGATCACTGTCTTCTGCTATCAGTCATCATGTATTTTATGTTAAAAATTCAGTTCTCTCCGACTTAGTAAGGACCTTGGACGTAATTAAACTGAAACCATTGTAAAGCTGCTTGTCTTCCAGTATGTTGGATGAAAGATCACTGAAACCTTTTTCTAATGGACAGAATTTTCTTTTTACAATGTACGTATTTTCCTGAAAGTACTATCTTTGTGGCTTGATGGACACAGAGGAAGCTCAAAGGTATGATTCTGAAGATTATTTTCTAATGAAAATCAAGAAAGATTAAAATTCACAGTCCTTACCAAGTATGTTTTAATCTCCTTTTATTGTTAGGCATTTTTGATGTGGATAGTTATGTGCTTGCTTAACTTTGTTTAAAGTGAACAGCCCATGTGAAATTAACTGCCAATGTGTATAAATAACTGTGTGCAAAAGTCTTTCCCAGACTTATACCTGAATGAACCTTATCAAAGATAGGAGCAGAATATTTATTTCTGTTTGAGCTAGCTTTTACTTTAAGAGCCTTGTGTCTTAGTGCAAAGAAAACTTAATACAAGGTCTTACTGGAAAGACCATTTTCTCCCTTTCCGAACTTGTCAAAGCTCTTTATTTTTACTCTTTAGGGTGAAAGTATCAAATTCCAGAAGGCATCAAATGTCCCATTTGTAGCTTGGTTGTGAGACCAATTGCACACTAATGAAAGTGTGCGGAAGACAGTATGTGACCCACATATCAGTACTGAAGTCTGTTTCCAGTAGGAAAAAAAGGAAGATAGGACAGGATAGCAGCGAGAGCTGCCATAACCCCACTGTTACGCGTTCTTTCATGTGACTAAGTCTGAGTGGAAGCTTTGCATTTTCTTTCTTTTCCTCGTCTTAAAGTTTCCATAAGGATATGAAATCTGGCTTAGAGAAACCATCTGTTTCTCATTTGTTCCTAGAGAATTTCAGTTAATTGTTGTTCCCAGTCTGTGTTGCCTTGTAAGGTCAAAACATCTTTCTCTTTTTACAGGTTGAACCTTAATGAGTTAACTATTTACAGGAATTTGACAAGGAGTGTATTTTCCTATCATTTGTATGCTATGTTCAGTGTATTCAATATAGCTTGAATAGGTTGTATTATCTCATGTTATTCCTCTGAAAATAACTGGTGGTTTACCAATTGGTCCTCTGTAGGTAGCACTGTTTTGCACTAAGCATTCCAGCAGGAATGTTGATTCTGTGACAGTCGCTGGCATGGACCTTGATCAATGTGGAGTAAACAAATGCGTGGCTGCTGTGGTCTGTAGTTCCCTCCCATGCATTGTCATGAAGTAATTTAGGAACAAGAAAACCAGTTCCCAGTCCTTGTTTGCTTGGCCTGATACGCTCTTTTGATTGTTTGCTTGTTTGTTTGTTTGTAAAACTCTGTCACTTATTATGGATTTTACTGGATACATTGTCAATGCACAGATCAGTTTTGGGTCCAGCTGCCTTTCATTACTTGCATCTATGAGAAGGAAATAAATTGGAAGATAAGATAACCTTGTGAAAATCATTACCTTAGTAGAAGGTGTCATGCTACTTCTGTAAGCATTAAGTAACCTAACTTAAATATCCAGGTCCTCTTGGAATTTTCTTAATATAGGTGTCTACTGGATTAAAAATTGATTCCTTCTATAGTTACTAGTACACTGTCTTGTATAATACAGTGATCTTTCCTTTTTTCCAGATTACAGAACAGGCCCATGTTTCACACAAGTTAACAACCAAATGTGTCAGGGCCAGCTAACTGGAATTGTTTGCACAAAAACTCTGTGTTGTGCAACCATTGGACGCGCATGGGGTCACCCCTGTGAAATGTGCCCTGCTCAGCCTCAGCCATGCCGTCGTGGCTTCATCCCTAATATTCGCACTGGAGCATGTCAAGGTAAGCCTTCTGATTTAAATTGTGCATGACTGTTGTGTTGCTGATGCGCATCTTGAAACCTTTTGCATCCACTTAAAACAAAATTACTGTTTTCCTTCAGTGTGTTCTGTGTCTTACTTTTGATAAAATTTGGATATGCTTTGCTGCTTCCAGGTTTTAGCTAGTGTACATATAGAACAATACTCAAGTGACTGGAGAAAATGAATGCCAATGAAGGAGCCATAAATACAGAGAATGAAAAGGTCAGAACGTCTGCTGAGCACAGGCATCAGATACTGCCATAGAGCACCAATCAGGAACTGGGATATGTTGCTGTAGACCTTAACTAATATATCCTTCATTCGTTTTACTGAAAAATTCACTATGTCTTGCTACTGAGTTGTTTCCTTCCTGAAGTGGTTGGGAGTTGTTATATAGACCTTTTTTTTTAATCCCATCATTTAGATAAAGCACATGGTGAACCTTCTGGATGCTCTGTTTGGATTATTTGTACAGGGCTAGAAAAATGCATGAGTAAGGAAGGACTGCAGTCTTCTATGTTTAGATTCATAAAATATTTGAGAAATGGGACAGCGTTCTTGCCTTATCCAATATCTCTTTCCATGATGTTAAGAGTCTTGCTGCTTCTCCTTTCTGTTGTTACTGCAATCCACCTATCCTAAAAGACAGGTATCTGTTCTGCTGTAGCTGCTTGGCTAAATTATAGAACAAACTGCATAAAGAATGCAATAACACAGGATACTAGAACTCCCAAAGGAGAATGTACTACTTTTCTGTTACAGGCTGGTGCACATAGTCAGTTTGCAGGCTGTGTTGTCTTAGAACCTTCCCGAGAAACAATGAAAACCAAGTAGGTGCCGCGGTCAGACCCTACTCCGCTATCTACCCCTTGAAGAAATTAGGTTCAGAGTCTGAGGTACAACAGTCTGTTGTTGCGTTGATGACTGCACACACTCCACCTTGTTTGAGCAAGGGGGCATCCAGCACCAGTCTATTTTGTAGTATCATCTTAGTAGTGGCTTGCAATTGTGTGTTGACCAACATGAAGGATGTTCTGGCGCTGCTGGCCAGACATCCCAGTTGAATGAGGGTATCTCCAATGATAATGTTAGTTTTAATGTTGCTCTCTGGAATAAACTAGTCAGCCACCCATCCCATGATAGATTTCAGCCATTGATGCACACTCATTTCTTCCCAAATAAGTGTTTCTCACTCTACCTGATAGTTATGCCCAGTTAAGGGGTGCAACATGTGGGTTATTCATTTCTTAGGGCAAAATAGAATGGTACCTAGAGTGCAGGCAGCTGGCTGATAGGCATTTTGTCAGGTTTCATTTTCCACCAATTAAAGTTGGGATAGGCATATTCATCACTACAAAGCCATACCATGCCATGGGGCGTCCATACCACCATGGAAGCATTCTTTTCCCACATGAATAAAGCTTAATGTATAGTATGAGACCAGAGGGCCCACTTCTCTTGAGGTGGGTCAATGAGTTTAAACTCTTGGGCCTTAGAGTAATTCACTGCATGGGCCCACTTAGTTAGATTTTGTTTTCCTCCTAAGTGGATGTACCAGGAAATACCTTGTATTTGAAACAAAGGAATTTGAAATGAACATGGGAGTCGCTGTTTTACTGCTTCTAAATTGAACCAATCAATGTCTCACAGAGTACCGTTGCATGTTTCACCTGGGTCTGTCATATCACAATCTTGCATTGTATAGGAAACAGAGACGTTACGCTTTGATGCATTAAAATGGGTTAAATTAAATCCACTGCTTGGGGTGGTCCAATCCCAGTTCCATGTATGTGTGGTGGTGTTGGTGGTCAAGCCACCTGCCCCTTCCAGGCAGCTTTCACTGTTGTTTAGGCTTAAGTGCCTGGAACCTGAAGCCTGAGGTATACAACATACCTGGACACCTTCAGTGGTATTGAGGGGAACTGCTGTTTTGGAAACGTTTGCTATTAATTCTGCTGTGTTGATGCCGGAGCCATAAAGGTGTAAAGGCGAGCTCTCAGCTGATGTCGGAGTGGCAATACAGGCAGAAAATGGACGATCATTAATGCCCACACCTCATGCAAAATCCATTACCATTTGCAAGACTACATTATTTTTAAGACCTTCCTGAGTGAAAGCATCTCTCTGTGGGGCTGCTGTAATGGCCATCAGTAAAAAGAGACCAAGCCACTTCATATTGGCATGGTTCAGGTACCTGCAACACCACTCAAAACGCAACTGGTTGGCCAAATGCTACCAGCAGCAACCCTACCCTTCCAGAACAGAGCCTGGTCTAGCCTGCCACTGGGGGTAGTGTCACTTGCTACCTTTGTCTTACAGGTGTGGTGCTGCACAGGGAACAGCTGCACCAAAAATTCAAAACACCTACACGAACCCGTACCGACCCAGTCACTAGGGGCAAACCTCTCCACTCCCTCCAGTAAGTCAATTAACACCACCCAGTATTCCCACCGTGCTGGCAATGGGGCCTCAGTGAAACATAAGGACTGTGTGCCATACAAGTGAACCAAATTATGCTGTTCTGAGTCATGAATTGATCCATGACATTCCTGCAGAACAGAAAAGAAAACAGTCTTGGTGGGGAAAGGACGGGCAGTTACCCCTGGATCCACTTGTGGCAAATTTTTAGGGTCTTGCTGTCATCAGTCTCAATGTTCCAGATGTTATTATGCATGCTGAAAAGGAGGTCATGTTTAAGCCCCTTGGTGGGGGGGTTAAAAGAAACTGCTTGCCCCATCTGCAGGTCTCAAGGCATTCCCGGGGGAGTTGACAGGTTTGGCAGGGCAGTCCAGGTGGAAAAGGCTTGCCAATTGGCTGACCGTGTGTGCCCCAGTGGAAGTATATTTTGGCCAGGGCTGTCCACAAGTGGCTTTCCCAATCAGGCTTGTGCAGCTGTAGTGCTTGTTTTAGGTCATGAACAAAAGCAACTTTAACTCCGCAATGTCTCTTCATCAGGAAGATGCAACACCACCCAGACAGTGAGCACACAGAGAGGCTGGCTGCCCATTCCTTGAAGGTGAACACATGCGTGGGGAGAGATACCCAGGGCTGCCATTAAGGCAGAAGTAAAACAAGAAATTTGGGCTCCAGTGTCAATCAAACACCTTATAGGGAATCTATTAGGGCTGAGGCCGATAATGACATGTGGATGCCCCTTGGTGTCCTGCTCAAAAAGTTTAAGCTGCCATACCCGGGACACCAGACAGGGTATGGGCACTACTAGTTTTCCGCCAGTGGGGCGGTGGCATGCTGAATGGTGTCTAGACCCTCTCTGGCATCTTTATAAAACAGGTTGGTGGTGGGCGTTGGTGGTGGGGATGCAAGGTCTGCATCCTTGTCACGCCAGCTGGCTTCGAAGGCAGCTTGGCCCATGGCCCCTAAAACTGCTAGTGCGTTTCTTCTGCATTAATTCTAGTGACAAACCTAGGTCTAAAACTCCACAGGCTGGTTCTGAGGTCCTTCTTGTCTCTCATCCCACTTAAGGATTTAACCCGAGGTCCCATAGGACCTTTTTTGTGGGTTCTGGCCTCTTTTGGGGGTTTTGGTCAGGTGACATTTTCATTGCACCCTATCGTTCTAGCCTTCTGTGTTAGACGGTTTATGAACCATCCCCAACTGTTTTGCCCATTTTGCATTGCATGGACAGTACAAATTAAGATTAATTTAAGGCTGGCTCCCAACCTTTGTGTGAGCGGTCCTCTTTTATTGAGGTTTGGGATCATATACAATGGTGAGTCTGAAGCTTCTCCATTGTTACTGCATCCCCTTTGATCAACAAACTGTTCAACAGCCAACTGCACTCATCCGTTAGCCAATTCCTGAGCAGAGTGAGTGCAAATACACGGTCGTTCTCACTCTGGTTTAGGGACACCCTCAATAGGTGGCTGGGGTGGTCAGGGATTATCATAGTGCTCCCGGACCTGCACTGAGAAAGATGCCAGTTTCCCAGCCTCCCTCCTGAGCTTCCTCTTGATCGAAAACTATTCGATCACCTCCCATCTCCTGAACTCGTTTGACCCACTTGATTGCAGACTCATCAGGCTGTGTACCAAACTACTGTAACTTGGCCAGATCAAGGCAGGGGAAGGCAGTGGTCTCAGCTATGTGCCGGGCAGGTCTCCTGTCTGTCCCCCCACTTATCTCATGTTTGATAATGGGGAAGGAAGAGTCCTTTCATGGTATCATCACCATCATCTGGCCAGTCACCTGGCTCCTCACTGGGGTCGTTCCAGATGTCCCCATCCCAGTGCTCAGGATCTCGTATTAGGGCCCACACTTTAGGGGCATCCACAGTGCTGCCCTGTTCCTCCAAGTTAGCCCTGACCATCTGTACTACTATCTTCTAATCTCTTTTCATTGTCTCTCTTTTCTGTAAAGTTAGACCTTGCATCATCACCTGCATCTTTTGCCTTTGCACCTTCTCTTGTAACCTTGCAATTTGAGCAAGCAGTTCTCTCTTTTTGTCTTCCCATCGCTTCTTTTCATTACAGTTGGTCTGATAGTATGCATCCAATGTCTTACAGATGATGCCTTTACCCTTTCCATCTGTAACTTTCCCCTGTGCCAGGTCTGTGTGGCTTTTCTCCTGGTCCCAGTCAGACCAGTGGTCTCGGACCCAAGCACTGTGAAACCAGGGCGGGGGCAGACTCCCATGCTTACCCAAATAAACCTCTACCCTCTTACCCTTGGACCCTGTTCATTGTGCCATTTTGTGTCGCGGTCAGGCCCTCTGCCGCTATCTGCCCCTTGAAGGAATAAGGTTTGGAGTCCAAGGTACAAAGTGAGGTGTATTGGAATAAGGCACTTACTAAGGGGGTGAAAATTACACCACCCTGCCAGTGGGGACTATTCTGCTTCTATTCCAAGATTGCTTATAATCTACCTAATAGGTATCACTCAGATCCCAGGAAAGTATCCCCACCCGGTGTCCCAAGTGAGGGGAGGCGGCCAAGGCGCGGGCCTGCCCTTCCTCGGCAGCGCTCGAATCGGGCTCTCGGGGGTCGATTCATACAGCCTTCCTCGTGGGGTCTGTGCTCCCCGCCTGGCGGTGGCACTGCGCTGCTGCTAGGCCGGCTCGGGCCCAACAACGGAAGGGCAGGCCAGACCCGAGCAAAGCACGGCCCCTCCCCGCCCAGTGTTACATCTGTTAAGAGTGCAGAGGAAGGTTAGTATTTGGACTGAAATCAGATGCTGTAAACCAACACAGTCCTTTCCGTTCTGATTATGATCTGTATAATGAAATAAATTAACAAAGAAAGCAAAATCCATTGTGATCAATCAATCCCCAATAAATCTGGGGAGAAGCAGAGGTTCAGATAATTTTGGGTGACGTATTTTTTGTTTGGCTTTGTTTTCTGATTTCATGAAGTGTCTACATACTGTTCTGTCTCTGTGTGTCCATATCTTACAGCTTCCAAAATCCATGTGAGACAGCACAGCCGGGATACCACAGGCATTGCATGCATAAGCAGATCTCTGTGACAGAGTTAAGATCCTTCTTAGCAAAGTGATAAAGCTGACTAGAATGATCTGCTCTAAATTTTGGTATAGGTGTTTCCCTCTAGTGCTGGAGAACTTTCTACCTTAAATTCCCTATTTACAAAATCGCAAAAAGCGTACAGTAGCAGGATTTGTTTGTGTGTATGTGTGTGTTAGCAAGAATTTTTGTTGGGTAATTCAGAAGGGCTGTGACACTGTCTCCCATAAGAAGTTGATGTACAAGCAGGATGAGCAGACGGTGAGGTGGGTAGAAAGCTGGCTGAATGCCTGGGCCTAGAGGGTGGGTGATCAGCAGCACAAAGCCTAGCTGGAGGCCAGTGGCTGGCACTGTACCCCAGGGGTCAATACTGGGTCCAGACCTGTTTAGCATCTTCATTAATGAGTTGGATGATGGAGCAGAGCATGCCCTCAGCAAGTTTGCAGACAACACCAAACAGTGAGGAGTGGCTGGTAACGCCAGAGGGTTATGCTGCCACCCAGAAAGACCTTGACAGGCTGGAGAAATGGGCTAAGAGGGTCCTTATGAACTTCAACAAAAGTGTGAAGTCCTGCATCTGGGGAAGAACAGCCCCAGGCGCCAGTATTGCTGAGTGCTGATGATCTTGAAAGCAACATTACAGAAAAGGACCTGGGGGTCCTGGTGGACACCAAGTTGAACATGAGCCAGCAACGTGCCCCTGCAGCAAAGAAAGCTAATGGTATCCTGGCCTGTGGAAGAAAAAGTATTGCCAGTAAGTCAAGGGTGGTGATTCTTCTCCTCTCCTCAGCACTGGTGAGGCCACACTTGGGAGTGATAAGTTGAGTGCTGGGCTCCCCAGAACAAGAGAGAGATGGAGCTACTGGGGAGAGTCCAGCAAAGGGCCATGAAGCTGATGAAGGGACTGGAGCATCTCTCCTCTGAGGAGAGGCTGAGTGAGCTGGGACTCTTCAGCCTGGAGAAGGGAAGGCTCAAGGGGGATCTCATCAGTATATACAAATACCTGAAGGGAGAGTGCAAAGAGGACAGGGCCAAGCTTTTTCTAAGTGGTGCCCAGTGACAGGACAAGAGGCAATGGGTGCAAACACAGGAAAATCCTCCTCAACATCAGGAAACATTTTCTTACTGTGAGGGTGGCTCAGCACTGGCACAAGTTACGCAGAGGGGTTGCGGAGTCTCCACCCTTGGAGATATTCAGAAGCTGTCTGGACATGATCCTTGCAACCTGCTCTAGGTGTCCCTGCTGGAGCAGGGTGGTTGGACCAGATGGCCTCCAGAGCTTCCTTTCGAACCTCAACCATTCTGTGATTCTGTGAAAAACATCCTGATTCAGGCAGCTTCTGTTGCTCATGGTGGTGTAAAAGACTTCAGGAAAGTTACTCTTTTAGTGCTTCAAAAGAGGCTAGGTAACGTCCTCCTTTTCTCATTTTTATTTCGCTATTCCTTCTCTTTCAGTCTTCTCTGCGGCCCCATGTATTGTGGCATTATTCTTAGTGCTGCTTTCCCCTACACTGCATCATAGCTCAGTGGTTTAAAATTGCACAAAGCTAACAAAGTCAGTTGTTTGGCTGGATTTCTATTTCAGGTCTCCTTCATAAGAGTTCTTGGTAAGAGTCCTCTATGAACTTGAGTTGAAAAATTTAGAAAAAATCAAGACGTTCCAACATTTTTAATTCTTAGAAATTAAAACTTGGTGAAACATCTTTTTGGATTTTTCCTTCAGTTTTCATTCACACAGTGGTATGGTTGACCTGAATCTACAACTGAAGCTATTAGCTCAAATTCACTTCTGTGGAAATCCTCACAGCATTATCTTAGCAAAGGCATCTATTTTATTTAAAATACTTAGATTAGTTTTAGGCAACAATAAATCCCTTCATTTCTCTTAATTTCAAGTATTTGCTTTCCTGTTTTTCTGTGCTTACGCTGCTTAAAGCATTCAAATGATACTAAGGAGAAATACTTGATTGTACTTTTCCTTATATGTCAGAAATAGGCCTCTGTTGGCATATAACAGCTTATGTTTTACTGTTCATCTTGAAGTGATTAGTATGTTTTAGACATTCTTTTCATAATCATGCCAGAAACAGCATACTGAAGGCATGCACGTTGGTTACAATCTCCAAGTCGAACTACTTTGTATGGCAAAGACGTTGGCCAGATATAATGAGTTCTCAAAACTTTTCTGCCAAACTGATCCTGACATAGCTTCTGGGGTTTCATTTAAACTACGTGAGAGATCAGTAGAGCTCTTTAGCGCTCATCCCACAATACTGTGTTTTCTTTCTCTGCCAGCTTATTCTGTGTGGCAAATATTTTGAAGTTACACAGTTAACATCATTAACATTGCTGAATTCCACTGGGAAGCATAGAGACAATGAGGTATTCTACTTCGTGTGATGGATGAACAAAGGAAGGTTAAACAGTCATCATTTTTGCTACATTTTTGGCACATTATTACTATATAGGAAGATCTGATTGTATTTATGTCAGCAGGAGTTAGCACGTGGTGTTACAAGGTGATGGTAAGGCACAAACAGATGAAGAAAAGTTAGACTTTCTGTGTGGAAAGGGAGAGACGAAGAATTTCTTCGTTCCACAAAATCATTGCCTTTACTTCCAACAGTCGAGACAGTCCCTTTTAGGCTCTGAGTACGGGTAATTCCTCCTGACCTAAATTCTGTGGTGTTTGCAGGTTGATAGCATGCTGTCTACTCTGTCCTGAATTATCAGACCACTCTACTGGAGGAAGGGACTGGATGTAGCACTTGATACTGTAGAGACACTGTTTACCTTTCCAAACTCCGTATTAGGGTACATTGTAGAAATAAGCTGCAGGATTTCACTACAGCTAGGTATGAAAATTTCAGAAAAAGGTGATACAGCAGTGTTGTTCACAGGAGGTCAGAAAAACCTCCAACAGTCGGTTAAAGTAGAAACTCTAGGAGGGAGCCAAGGGATATGCTGAAGAGACAAATGAGGACTGAGGTACTTGCTACTACACTGCAATACTTCAAGGAAATATAATCAACTCTTAAAATTTCTGTGCCA
Source organism: Gavia stellata (assembly GCF_030936135.1). Taxonomy (NCBI): domain Eukaryota; kingdom Metazoa; phylum Chordata; class Aves; order Gaviiformes; family Gaviidae; genus Gavia; species Gavia stellata. The sequence continues at coordinate 53,938,204 of NC_082637.1, forward strand.
AATTCATCCTGGCAGAGAAAGGTGAATGGAGAGTTTAATCCAAATAGAAGGAGTAGAGGGTGGTAAATCTGTCAGTTGTGCATAGACAGAAGCTGCAAGGACGATAGTAGGTATGACTGCACAGAGATAAACTGTGAAGAAGAAAATAAAGGGGTAAAGGTGGAGCTCTGGGGGAGTGCTTCAAAAATTTTAACGAGAGAGGAGTATTAGCAACTCAGGAAACAGTTGTTCTCCAAATGTGGTAGCTCCTATCTGAGGAGGCTTCATTTAATGGAACAAAAAGGTCAGATGGGACTGGCATTAAATATTTTCTCTAAGGGTTTTAGGAACAAATACAGGGATCTGGCTTACGCTTTTCAATGCTTTTCTTTCTGCTGATGACATCAGATTTACAGAGACTTTTATTAAAGGAACACAAAACCCCTTGGTATTCAGTAAAACTGTATCTTTGTCACATGTCAGTTAGACCAGACTCACTCAGTCCGTAGTTTGAATGCTTGGCATTTTTGAAGTGAATGCTTACATCAGCAGATGGCATAGTTCAGGAGCTGATATGAACAAGTCGAAATCGGTAGAACTTGCAAGCCTTACTACTGGAAAATAGGTCATAATTTGAATATGCATTAGATGTCAGAGTGTGACAAGATGTAACTACTGAGTATGAAGTTGCTCCTACTCTTCACAGGATGGGCATGTTGCAATCTTAGTATATGTTAAATGGCTCTTTAGCACCTTTTCAGGATTAATGAGGTTCTTTAAGTAATGTGCTTGTGTAGAACATTATGGTAGTATTGTTATTTTATTATTACCATGAACAGCTTTTAAAAAATTAGAGAAGTAAAACCAATCAAAATTCAAATTTTTTGGGTTGTTTGGAGTTTTTTTTTCCCCAGCAGTTTCTACTCAGTCATTGCTTAAACAGGAATTATAGCTGTTCAGACATCCCTCTTCCCAAGAATTCAGGCAGGAGGAACTTAAATGTTCCACTTGAAAGTACTTTATTGCCATTGCTACACGACCTTAGGAATAGCATAATGACAGAAATCCTGTGTTGGATGTTTCCTCAGTTCCTCCCTGCATTCCTCAACAGTCCATTTCTCAGCTACACCCTTTCCCTTCAGAGAGTAATTTTTTTCACTAAGGAGAGAAAAATGGTCCTGGCTGAATAGCTTTTGAAAATATGAAGGTTCTTCTTCCTGATACCATTGCTGACACTGTTAAGTATATATAGCCGTTACAGGAGATAACATCCCAAAAAATCTGTTCTGGAGTAGGAATATACTGAATATTAAAGGCAGTGACGTGGACTGGACAAAAGAGAAAAGACAGATGAAGGTTCGAATTCACAATGAAGAGTGATAGATGAGAATTTTTAGATAATCTAGTGTTTAGAATTAATGTGTTTGGTTTACTGACAGTATTAATAGTGTCATCTAGGATCCCATCCTGCTGTCATGAAAATAAGTATTAAAACAGGGAAAACAAAAAGCTTAGTGTTATTTCTGTTGTATGTTTGTATTTCTGTTATCTAGGATGCAGAGGAGGAACCAACAGTTTTCCATTGTATTGACAACCAGCTTACTTTTTGGTTCCCACATGCCAAATCCATTGCAAAGAAACTCCCCATGCATACTATAAGTAGAATTCAAGAGAAAATTTGTATTTGGTTATTTTTATTTCTACCATTGTAAATAAAAAGTGCACTTTTCAAATTTGTGTATAAACTCTGAGAGGATTTATTTTTCCTGAGATTTTTGGTTCTTCAGAGTTTTTTCAGAAACAGTCTACTCATGATAAAGGGAAGCTGAATTTCGCTGTGTTTTCAAAGGTACATGTATAAAGTTAGCTGCGCAAATCATGCAGGCATTTTGCAGAGAAAACTCTGCAAAAGCGAAGAACCTTTTTCACTTGCTGGATATTATCAAGCGTATGAACACATGGAAACATTCTACCTAACCTGTCGCCTATTGAACCTCTGTATACAGAACTGTATCTAAAGAGTTATTAATCTTATTTTCTGTTTATGGCAAAAAGTTTATTGTGTTAATGTGGTTGGGGTTTAAAAACGTGTGTAAATGAATAATTAATAATGCTGAAGCTCCTGTGTGGCTTAGTCTGACTGTCAAAGGTATAAAAAAGTAGATAAAAATATGCTTCATTTCAAAGTTGCTGTACTTTCAGAAATAACTTTTAAAACCGCAGGATTGGAATTGAAAGAAATGAATGGAATCAATAGATCTTAAAATTTCGTTCACTTCAAGGCTTCAGTGATAGCTTTTCTGTTTCTGGAAAGTGTTCATTTCCTGCTGCTACTGCCATTAATTTACTATTACTTGGCATCTTTGACTTAGAAAACTGTGAAAGATACGCAGTGGTTATTTTTAACCACTGAGCTGCTGACACAGTTGGTTTAATTTAAATAAGCCTTAATAAATGACGTAAAGCACAGGCAGACTGTGTGTGATGAATGCATTTTGAGGCCCAAGGGTCAAAAGACAAACACTATACTAGTTTTACTTGGAAGGGAGCTACTGGGTGGGCTGGATGTGAATAAATAATGGAACCCATCTTTTGTCTAGGTGTTGCTAAATGATGTCCTAATTCCTTAAAATACTTCAGAGACAAAGGGTTTGCTTTCCAGTAAAACTAGATTGCAGCAAGCACCAGTTATTTAAAAGAAAGGTGCTTGCAGAAAGTTTATGCCTCTGATAGTCTTTAATCCATTTACAATCTACCCGTTGAAATTGGAAATGGTACTGTGCTGACTAAATCAGCACAGGTTCAGGAACTAAATGCAAACTTCTCCAGCAAATGTACTTAAAACCAAGTCCGGTGGTTAAAAAAAAAATAAAAGCCTTCTTCATTGACTATGAGCAGTTTTATCTCCTTAAATAAAAAAGCGAGGGAATGGACAAGGCCTCTATCATAGGTTTTGTCTATAGCACAAACACCAAGAGTAACAAAAACTGAGGAAGTACTATAATCCACAAACTCATGTGGAATGTCAGTGTCTTGTGAGGCCTTAGAGATAATGAACATCCTCCTGAAAAGGAGTACTATATTTTACTATTAATATGTTTGTGCTACCCTGTCTGTACCTTACTGTTCTCTACATTCATACTGGGAAAGAGCTGGTTGTGGAAGGAAGAAGGTAGAGAGAAAGAAAACGAACAAGGATGTGAAGAGGAAAGAGATTCTTTCTTCTGCATCTTAAATAAAGTTTACCAGCTGCTTCATTTAATAATGCATGTAAGCTAACAGGGAAACTGACTGAAAATGGAAAATAGGGTAATGGTTAAAATTTTTTGTTTATTTGGCACTAATGAAAAATCTGGGGGAAAAAAGATAAATATTTTTCCTAAAGGCTTTAAAAATATAGTAATCTTAAATAGGTACTTTAAGCATAATGGAGAAAGAAGTGAAATAAAATTGTGGTTTTTTAAAATAGACAGTGCACAGCTTTAACTCTGTAATTGAATTCTGTACTTAATTGGAATCCAAGAAGAGGAAATAGTATGAAATTGACCTGTGCACAGAAGAAACTCTTTGGAAGTCAGGTGGCTCCCTTTTCTACAACCTGCAAAGGGCACTTTCCTTTATTTCTATTTCAAAGTGTGGAGAGCTAACAAAATCAGTTGATTTTTGCCTTTTTTGTGAAAGGGCAAACTGTTTGACAAGAAATATTACTTGAAATCTCACAGAAGAGCTTCTGCAGGTTTTGGAACTAAACTTCCAAGCCTTCTTTCCTCTATGAACATTTGGATGCACGTGAAGTTTTGTTGTGAAGGCATGAATACGGTTGCTTAATTCTGAACTCTCCGGCAGAGAGAAGTTAACTAAACTTTTAAAAAGAGCTACTGAGAAGCTAAATACCTGCATATAATATGTATATTATGCACTAGTTTACAGTCTGTTCTCCCTTTCCTTGTGTACAAAGAATTTCAGTCTGCATTAGCACTGGTTGTTTTTCATAGGGGCCTCTATGATCCTTGCTATTACCTTAATTGCCCATTTGCACTTACACATTGATTGATGTGATAGTTTTGTATAAAAACCTGCAGAAATGCAGTATGTTTTTGTATACAAACAAATGAGCGTGGGGAACGAAAAAACCCAACACTATTTGAACTGGAAATAGCACATAATAAAATACAACAGGAGGTTACTGAAAGTAAGATGTATAGCAAAAATGCAATCTATTTTCTAAGAGCATTTATTTAACATTGACCATCCAGCCTAAAGAAATCTATGAAATTCTAGTCTTACTAGTTATGCAGATCATTTGCCATACAACTTATCCTGGCTGAATAACACCTATTTTCTATTGACTTGAGTAGTTTGACTTCTGTCTAGAAGGAATATCCTGCAAGAATTATATCTAGTTAAGGTGGACAGGAGGATAGTCCATATGTACAGGTAGACATCCTTTCAAAATAAGATTCTGCATTTTGTAATGGCTATATATAAGGAACAAGCTCAGGGTATGGTATACTAACAGTAAATTGTACAGATTTGACTTAAGTACACTTCTTAAATGTTTAAAGCTATGTAAGTCGTAAGTCAATACATGTAATACATTTTGAGCTTTTATGGAACTGGATACAACACAGATGAAGGTCTGAGTCATGTTGCTGCTGCTGTTGCCATATCTTATATTGGTGCTGAAGTAGAGAAATGTGCTGAGGTTTGCTGTGGTTATTTTTAAAACTAATTTCAGAGCTCTCTGTCTATTAGCAAAAGCCATGATGAAATTTTGTATCTTATGTCAAGTAATCCTTCTTTTTTGTCTTTGTAGATGTTGATGAATGCCAGGCTATCCCTGGAGTCTGCCAAGGAGGCAACTGCATTAATACAATAGGTTCATACGAGTGCAAGTGTCCTGCTGGTCACAAACAGAATGAGGCAACTCAAAAATGTGATGGTAAGTGATGTTGTCAGAGAATATAACCTAAAAAGTGGTTAAGTAAAGCATTAGAGTACTTTAGTAATGAAAGAAAAGGTTCTGAATAGTTACAGTGTCTGATCTGAACAGATGTAACATCATTGTATTGTGCTTTTTGTTTCTTCTTCATAGCATCATCTGTTTCTACTTTGCTGTTCATATTTTGCATTGGCTGTTTTCTTCTGTCTGACTTGTGTGGGTAAAGACAGTGTTTATCCTGTTTCAAAATTTAGAACTATTGATAAAGAGTTCACCTGTGAGCAGCATGTAACTGCAACTGAGTTACTAGGATCGTGTTTGTTTTCCAAAAAATGTCCAAAATATTCTAGTACAGGTAGGTATTTTCAGCCTACTGACTACAGCGTGAAAAGCAAATGTGGCAGTTTTGGTGATGGATGTTAGAAATTACTGGGGAAGTAAAAAATACACAGGAAATGTCCTTTTTTTAGATGGAAAATCAAATAGACCATGTTTAATAAACGTAGTTTAATAAACATAGACCATGTTTATTCAGTAAACATTTTGATACAATTAAGAGCAGCAATTCTGTATAGTTTAAAGTAATGCAATAGAAAATGCCTGAGTTTTTGTGGGTTTGATGAAGACTTCAGTGATTTGAGTGAATTTGCCATGCCTTTGAAAGAAATCAGAACTCTCAGACTTCATCCCAACCAGTGTGTACCTTCACATTCAAGTTACACAGATAAGAGGACTGCTTGTTCAGGCTTTGGCTTGTGGTTAAGTGGCAATTTAAGTATGCTACCAAATTACATTATACTCAGTATTCAGTTACAAAAGAATACATGGCTTGTAGCCAATTTTGGAAGTCGTCTCAAGAGTTTTCCTTAGTTTTGCCTACAATACAGAATACACAGAAAAATTAAGTAATACAGTCAGTTTGAAAATCACATTTTGTAAGTGAAAATGTTGCATCTGGTGTTGTTGCAAGCAATACCGAACAGTAAGTAAAAAAATACCCAAAGGTATTTTTCTCTGGTCCTGTCCTCCACCTTATTCTGTTTTTTTTATGTTGACTAGTTTCAATTTCTGCTCAATACACAACAATATTACTGTCATGAGTTTTTCTAGGGGAAACCTGGCTGTATCTTGTTAAAAACGTTCAAGAAACAGTTTGCAAGAAATAGAGCTGCAATCATAGACATAGAGCTTTTTTTTACCATGGTTGAGAAGAAATAGAAGCAGCTTCTGTATGTGTCTGTGTGCACGTGCACGTGTATTTATCTACCTAACTGTATACAAGAGCGTACTGATAGGTATCCAGCCTATGCACAAAGGTTTAGGGCTTGGCAGGAAGCAATCAAGTTCACAGGGCAAGCAGGTCCATTTGAACCATTTTAGAAGTAAGAGAACATCGGGAGCCTTTCTGAGACACTGGGAAAAAGAATCTCTTCATACCATGAAGGCAATATAACAGTATGGCACCATCTCCACAGCCTTCTGCAGAATCGAGGGAGAAACCAGAAGACACCAAGTGGAGTGAGGAATCCTACAAAAGAAGATGACTGAAAGGGAAATTTGTAATCAGAGCCACTTTTTTTGGGAGAATTAAATCCAAGGCATTTCATCTACCCTGTGCTGCGTAGCAACCTGTGAGGAACAGAGCTAAGCATAAAGTGGGCGTAAAGTGAGCATGAAGTAAAATCTGTCATTTTTTGTGGGAGACAGAGGGGGAATGTAACCATAGGCAAGAAGTGGTGGGATTTTTCTTGCCAAGGAGGTGAACAGGAATGAGTGGTTGGGTAGGATACAAGAGATTTGTAGGCCCTCAATGAGGCACCAGCATATAGGAAGGATAATTGTGGTTAGAAGAAAAGGAGGAGGGCAGTGTGCTTTGTTTTCCCTTCACAAGAGCCCTCCTTCGGGCTTGCCCACGTTGGAAAAAGTGCAAAGGAGGTAACTAAGACCATATATCCACTGCTCCTGCTGTTTTTAGGAAAGGACGTCATGCTTATCAGCTTGTGACCCTTTACTTGGCTTCTTTCTCCTCTCCATCTATGTGGAAAGAAGCCCAAAGGATGAAGAATCCCTTACCATTCACTGCTAACTGCAAAGACCCCAGCTGCTCTTGGAATTGCCTGCCACTCGATCACTGGTTCTTAAAATTGTAAATTCTTCTTTATTTCCTTACTGAGTAGCAGTGGTGAAGGGTGGGGGGGCATTAGTAATAGATGAATCAGAATGCAAAGTACGAAGATGTATAGTAGTAGTCGAACACCACTTGCTTTTTTCTGATAATGGACTCTGATCATTTGGAAAGGTAAATTGGCAGATATCATTAACAATTACATGCAACTTAGTTTATGACTAAGTTTATATAACAATGTCTGGCACTACTGTCAGGTCAGACATGGTGCCGTACTGATGTGGATATATCATTTGCGCACTGGAGCTAACTTGTATCTTACCAGCTCAGAGCACAGGCACAGTGAATATAATAGCTACCTATACCCACCTTAAATCTGACATATACCGGACATGATTTAATTTTGTTAATATCTTAATGCTGTCATTAGCTGCTAATGCAGCTAATGCTGTATTTCTGCAATGGTTACACAACGTTTAGGAAGTGAATAAGCATCTACTGTTTGCAGTTGTCTTTGCATAACTGGCTGTTTTTACCATCATTTTGTGTTATGTGGGATGTCAAACAATAAGTACAGCTAACATGATTTTGAAAAATTCTGGCAATACAGTTTATCTTTCAGCAGAATTCAAGCTTAAGTTTATTGAGCAACACAATGTAAAGTATACAAAATTCAAAAACATTTTCTTGTAATTATACCATTAAGTATAAACAACTATCAGAAAAAAAAAATTGCAAATGTTGGTTGTTTTCCAAAATGTAACTGTGATGCCTCACTTGAAAGAGTGGATTTGAAAATGTTAGAACTATAATCAACTCATCATTTCAAAGCTGAAGCAAAACCAGCTGTAATTGCTAAACAAACATACTGTGTTTGATCGTGTATGCAATGTATAGATTAGACATGTATGCTTTGTTGTTACTCATCTTGGATTTGTGTTGTCAGTTGCAAGACATTTCATTGGAAGGCTTTTATTCAAATTGGTATTCCTTGAATTACATCTGTTTATTTTGTCAGGACTGTTTCAGCTTGAGACTGTTTAGAACTTTATGGTATTAAATGCAGTGATAACTTTAATGTTAGAGAGTAACTTTTATGGTTTTTGATGGATGATTACTTATCCTTGTTCATTAGAAGTGCACTTGGTTTTTTGATTCTCTCAATGATGGTGTATTTATTATTATTCCATGGGAGTTGTACAGCAGGAGTAGGGCAATAGTGCTTTTGAGGTGTTAGTCCTAAAAAAAGGCATTTCTAATGTGATAAATATATCATCAGAGCAAAGACAGCATTTGGATATCTGTTATGATGGACTACTGTCTCAGTTCAATAAATGAAGTCCCTGTTCTGGTGATGTCTGTAATCTGCCCATGGCAGTGCTCATGTTTTACTGCTGTTAACACTGGAAGAGCCCTATGTGAAGGAGACCTGATACCTCCTCTCAGGCAAGGATGCAGTTAAAATACATCAAATAAATGTTTTTATAGAGATCCAAAATATGCTGGTCATTTTGTATATGCTGTGTTTCTGCCTGGCATCTGCAGTCCACTTTTGATGCCATAAGGAGAAGTTATTCAGTGGTATGTTTCCTTCCTTCTGAAAACAGTAATTAAAGCATTCTTTGCATTCTGCTTCTTTAACCTATCATCTAAAGCTTAGATGATAGGTTAATTGTTAAATTGGCTTTAATTGTTAAAATGTGATTCAACAGTTCTCCCTGATAGTTTCCACAGGAAAAGGTTAATGTATTTTTAACACATATCTGCTTAAAAATCTGTGATGCTTATGGGACTGTGCATAATAGAAGTGAAACATCATCTGCAGTCTGAAATATTTGCTGTTCTTTCATAGTTCAGTAATCAATGGGTTTTAATTTCCAGCTTTGTTGGCAGCCTGCTGCAGAACAGGTCATATGCTCTGGCTTTGTTTCTTCTAAGCCGCTGCCACTTCTGTCTGTGGCAGAAGTTAGGTACTAATTAGTCCCTGGTCACAGCTTCCCCAGTAGCTTCCCTAGTCACATAATTCACAGGGAATTATGTAGATAACAACTCGCAGTGCACAGTATGTACCATTTTTTTCTGGGAAAAAAATCATAATGAAACTGTTACTTATCCATTTGCATATGATTCATAGCCAAAGTGGTAATGCCATAATTATACCAGCATAATACCATGCTTACATTATTCCAAGAATGGAGCAGAGAATGAAAGCCATGGTATAGTTTTGTTCAGTCTTTTTTTTTTAATAAAGGCTTTGAGAGTTCATAATTTCTCAGTGTGAGATTTATAGGATAAAACTGTAGCCAGTCCTTCAAACAATTACACTTTCAGTTAGTGGGACTGGTCATTTGAGTGAAGTTATATTGTTTATATATATGGATTGGGCCATTAGGAAGAATATAAGGAATTGGTCTCCTATGAGTTAGAACCTGCGTACAGAGAAATTTTTTAATAGACACTGCATTGTTTTAATGATTATTTTTTTTTTTTGTTTAAAACATTATGTGGAAGTGACGTAGTATGGAGTATTCTGCTCACTCCTTTCCCTTCTTTAAGTATGGAAAACCAGATCAAATATTACTTGCTGGCTACAAAGGACAAGATCCAAGTTGGAGTCAGTAACCAGGCAAGGCTCCAGTGTTCAGAGGCAGAGACTGGAATCTTACACTAACTATTCAGACCTTCTTTATTTAACAGCAAGTCTTCTACTTAGGAAGGAGGGATTTGAGATCCCCTGCTATATTCTTTGCCCTTAAACATCCAGATGTATTTTGTGGGTTAGGTTTTTTCCTCCTGTTGTTCTTCCTGGAAACAATAGCTATTGTTAGAATAAGTAGGAAGGTTCATGTTGTGCTTTTTGTGCCATAATGGATTTTGCTAGAACTATGCTAAGCAATAAACATTGCTTTGCTAGGCTATTTGCTTGCATTACATTTCATGTTTCTTTTTTTAAAAAAAATCAGTAAAAAGGCATATATTCAGATTTTCAGATTTATTTTGAGCCTCAGATTACAGTTTACTGACACTGACCTTTCAGAAGTTAACAGCAATTGTGTATCAGTAAAGAGGGTTTAAAGGATTTCCAAAGCACATGAGAACAACTTATATGTGTAACTGTGTGTCTATGCCCTCATGTGTAGAAATGTAGCTAGCTAGCTTAGGCTGTTTGGGAAAATATAACCTTTAAAATTAATCCCACTCAGGCTTCAATGTTACTGATATTATTTATAAGCTTTTCTGTATTCCTGATTTATAGACTTTCCACAGTAGTCAGGACAACTCCTTCCACTACTGAGCAAGTCATGGAAGGATTCAAGGAATGGGTACAGAACTGAAAAAATTTGGAAAAGGCCATTACAGGGGTTGTACCAAATTCCAGATATCTGGAGCACTGGAGCCATGTCTTAACTAAACAAAAGAAAACCCCGAACCCTTCTCTTTTTTGGCCTAAAAGTTTTGATCTACAATATATTGAGTTTTCATTGTCTTTTTAGGAATGAAATTCTGTTAATTTTTAGGATATTTTCTTCCAGAATGAATGGAACTTACATCTATGGGTTGTTCACAGGTGGATTCTGTGTAGATAAACTGAGAGGAGAAATAAGCTTTCAGTTGTGCTTGCTGGTTTACATAAGAGGTGGACTACTACTTATTAGTACTTCAAGGTTCTAATAAATGTGTTCTGTTTACTCTTCTTAAATTGAAAATACAGCATACTCTTTGACTAAATGTAGTTAGTTATGACACCCTTTACAGTCAAAGGTACTCTAGGAGGTAGGATGCCTCTGATGCTCTTCCAAAAAGAGATGTTGCTGTACTGTTGACATCAAAGGGCTAGGACTATATGACACAGGCTAACTCCTTTTTTTTTTTTTTTTAAATGTGGCACCAAAATGCAAAGAACCTTTTAAAAGGAACAGTTCTATTTCTGGTTTTCTGGCTTTAATGTATAATTATTTCATTACACTGTGTGTTATTTGTATTTGATACTACCAGGTATTACTATAGACTAAAACTATTTTCAGGGAACCCTTTTTCAGAACTCAGCAGTTGAGAGCCCCTTTTGTGGTACTTTTAATTCAGTTATTCATAAAATCTTGCTTACTCTAGCAGTAAAAGTCATGAATTCTGTATGACAGGTAGCCAGGCTGGGGTTTTTTGGCAGAAGCTCACCTATTAATACTCACACCTGTAAAGTTTATGCCACGCATTTAAATTGGTTCTCACATTGAGACTGGCTTTCTCATCTCGTGTGCAACATTGGAACCGCAGCCATTCACGCCACCAGTCTTTTTCACCCTTAAGACAGCATCTCCTCTTACTATCTTTGGAGCATTTTCCACAAGACCATTAATTTATGTATTTTGGAGGGGGAAAGGGAGGAAATTGAGTAACTTTTTCAATCAGCCATCCTAAAAATAGCTCTTCCTGAGGTAAAGTCTCAGAATTTCCAGTCAGAGGTAACAGAGACCTTGTTGAAAGAATTGCACATGCAAGAACCAGGGACGGGGAAGGAGAGACTCAAAAACTAGTGAAACAAAAAATCTACTGACTTGGTACTGCTCCAGTAAGTAAGAATACTATTCTTCCACAAGGGTTCTCCATGTTAATTGGTTAAAAAAATGTTTTTCCCTCCACGTGGAGCAGACTGTGGAGTCTTCCTTCCACTCTGGTCACTGCCCAGATTTCAGCAAGGTACTTCCTCCCTTCCCAGCTCCCTGCCATTCTTGGACAAGAGCCCTAGACAGTGTAAAACTCCTGTGCACGTAGCCAGGTGGGAAGGATGGTCGATATTCTGCAGCTTTGCAGAAGTGGCTAACTACTTCCTTTCCATGTCTTTCACATGCCAGCGCTACAAATGGCACCTACTCATTACCTCAGTGGGCTTTGTACTGTTTAGAATTTGTTTTCCGTTGGTAGAAGATCAGGTATTGTGTTCTTGTAATTAAGATTACTGCCTTTAAAGTAGCAGATACCTGTGCCAAACAGAGTGAAAATGAAGGGCAAACTTTCAGTTTTCAAGTGCCTGCTGGTTTTAGCAGTCAGATTTTTATAGATTCATTTTGCTTGTGGTTTTTTTTTCCTTATGTATAGTAGCTGCTGTTGTACCTCACTTATCAAAAAAAAAAAAAAGAAAGAAATGCAATGAAACCTACAAGATTTAGGACCCACTCTCTAAGAGAGTGACTGAATGAAACATGTATTTTGAAAATGCTATGTAACTAGTTCCTAGCACAGGGATTCTTAAATACAACTTGCTCGCGTATCACTGGTGGCTGTTGCTATCAGCTTTGTGCCATCCTGTTTGTGTGTACAGCATTTGCATCTTCAGACAGTATTTCCACGCTGGTAAACTGTGATCACCATGCTGGTGATATCTTTATGAAAGTCTGGGTGCCTCTGAACTTTAGAATTAGTCTTGGAATTTATTTTTGGGACCACTACAGTAGTGATGAAAAAGGGTATTGTCATACTAGGCAGAGAGGAACACTGAAAGGAACAGGAAAATGCACCCGAATAACACATGGCTCAGAGGCTGGTGCCGTCAGAGGAATTTGGGGTTTTTTGGCCACGGGGCAGTTTACACGGCACTGGGCCTGCTGGCAGCAGATGGAGTTCAGCTATCCCCAAGGGAGAAAAGGATTCTGGCATATGAGTTGGCGAGCCTCATCAAGAGGGCTTTAAACTAGAGTAGAAGGGGGAAGGGGATGAAACCAGGCTGCCTAGAGATGAGCCTAGGGGTGGCATGCCGATGTTGGGGGCAAAATCGAAATTGATAGCCCAGCTCAAGTCCATCTACTCCAACACACACAGCATGGGCAGCAAACAGGAGGAGCTGGAAGCCGTTGTGCAGCGGGACAGCTATGACGTCGTCGCCATCACAGAAACACGGTGGGACGACTCGCATGACTGGCGTGCTGCGATGGATGGCTATAAGCTGTTCAGGAGGGATAGGCAAGGAAGGAGAGGCGGTGGGGTGGCTCTGTATGGTAGGGAGTGTTTTGATTGTCTAGAGCTCAATGATGGTGACGACAAGGTTGAGGGCTTATGGGTAAGGATGAGGGTGAAGGCTAACAAGATGGATATCCTGCTGGGTGTCTGTTATAGACCACCCAACCAGGATGAAGAAGCTGATGAAGCGCTCTGCAAGTGACTGGCAGAAGTCTCACAGTCGCAAGCCTTTTTTCTCGTGGGGGACTTCAACTTCCCGGACGTCTGCTGGAAGTATAACACAGCAGAGAGGAAACAGTCCCGGAGGTTCCTGGAGTGTGTGGAAGATAACTTCCTGACACAGCTGGTAAAGGAGCCTACCAGGGGAGGTGCCCTGGTTGACCTGCTGTTTACAAACAGAGAAGGACTGGTGGGACAGGTGATGGTCAGAGGCCGTCTTGGGCTTAGCAATCATGAAATGATAGAGTTCTCACTACTTGGTGAAGTAAGGAGAGGGGGTCAGCAAAACCACTACCATGGACTTCCGGAGGGCAGACTCTCAACCTGTTCAGGACACTGGTTGAGAGGGTCACTTGGGAGACGGTCCTGAAGGGCAAAGGGGTCCAGGAAGGCTAGGCCTTCTTCAGGAAGGAAAACTTAAAGGCGCAGGAGCAGGCAGTCCCCATGTGCTATAAGAAGAGCTGGTGGGGAAGATGACCAGCCTGGCTGAATGGGGAGCTTTTGCTGGGACTCAGGAAAAAAAGGAGTTTATCACCTTTGGAAGAAGGTGAACTGAAGAAGGCAACTGAAGAAGAATACAAGGATCTCATTAGGTCATGCAGAGAGGGAATTAGAAAGGCAAAAACCCAGACAGAGCTCAATCTGGCCACAGTCATAAGGGATAACAAAAAAAGTTTTTACAAACACGTTAACAACAGAAAGAGAGCCAAGGAGAATCTCCATCCTTTATTGGATGCAGGAGGGAACATTGTCACCAAGGATGAGGAAAAGGCTGAGGTACTTAATGCCTTCTTTGCCTCAGTCTTTAATAGCCAGACCAGGTATCCTCAGGGTATCCAGCTCCCTGAGCTGGAAGACAAGGACAGAGAGCAAAATAAACTCCCCGTGATCCAGGAGGAAGCAGCTGATGACCTGCTGTGCTACCTGGACACACACAAGTCTATGGGGCCTGATGGTATCAACCCAAGGGTGCTGAGGGAGCTGGCAGAGGAGCTTGCTAAGCCACTCTCCATCATTTATCAGCTGTCCTGGTTTAAAGGGGAGGTCCCAGGCCACTGGAGGCTTGCCAACATGATGCCCATCTACAAGAAAGGCCAGAAGGAGGATCTGGGGATCTACAGGCCTGTCAGGCTGACCTCGGTGCCGGGGAAGATTATGGAGAGGTTCATCTTGAGGGCGCTCACGGGACACGTGCAGGACACCCAAGGGATCAGGCCCAGCCAGCACGGGTTCATGAAAGGCAGGTCCTGCTTGACCAACCTGATCTCCTTGTATGACCAGGTGACCCACCCAGTGGATGAGGGAAAGGCTGTCGATGTTGTCTACCTGAACTTTAGTAAAGCCTTCGGCACTGTCTCCCACAGCATTCTCCTGGAGAAGCTGGCGACTCGTGGCTTAGACAGGTGCACTCTTCACTGGGTAAAAAACTGGCTGGATGGCCGAGCCCAGAGAGTTGTGGTGAATGGAGTCAAACCCAGTTGGCGGCCGGTCACAAGCGGAGTCCCCCAGGGCTCAGTTTTGGGGCCGGTCTTGTTTAATAACTTTATCGGTGATCTGGATAAAGGGATCGAGTGCACCCTCAGCAAGTTTGCAGATGACACCAAGTTGGGCGGGAATGTTGATCTGCTTGAGGGTCGGAAGGCTCTGCAGAGGGATCTGGACAGGCTGGATGGATGGGCCGAGGCCAATTGTATGAGGTTCAACAAGGCCAAGTGCCGGGTCCTGCACTTTGGTCACAACAACCCCAGGCAATGCTACAGGCTTGGGGACGAGTGGCTGGAAAGCTTCCCCGCAGAAAAGGACCTGGGGGTGTTGATGGACAGCCGGCTGAATATGAGCCAGCAGTGTGCCCAGGTGGCCAAGAAGGCCAACGGCATCCTGGCTTGTATCAGAAATAGTGTGGCCAGCAGGAGTAGGGAGGTGATTGTGCCCCTGTACTCAGCACTGATGAGGCCGCACCTCAAATACTGTGTTCAGTTTTGGGCCCCTCACTACAAGAAGGACATTGAGGTGCTGGAGCGTGTCCAGAGAAGGGCGACGAAGCTGGTGAGGGGTGTGGAGCACAAGTCTTATGAGGAGCGGCTGAGGGAACTGGGGCTGTTCAGTCTGCAGAAGAGGAGGCTGAGGAGAGGCCTCATCACTCTCTACAATTACCTGAACAGCAGTTGCAGAGAGGTGGGTGTTGGTCTCTTCTCCCAAGTGACTAGTGACAGGACAAGAGGAAATGTCCTCAAGTTGTGCCAGGGCAGGTTCAGGCTGGATATTAGGAAAAATTTCTTTACTGACAGAGTGGTGAAGCATTGGAACAGGCTGCCCAGGGAAGTGGTGGAGTCACCATCACTGGAGGTGTTCAAGGGATGTGTGGACATGGCATTGTGGGACATGGTTTAATGGGCATGCTGGTGTTAGTTGATGGTTGGACTTGATGATCTTACAGGTCTTTTCCAACCTTAATGATTCTGTGTTTTCCTTGAGATCGAAGGTGAGCTTCAAGGGATGGTAAAATAAGAGCATTTTCTTGCATGAGCATCCAGTGACTCTGCCATCGGGAAGGTTTCACTTTCCAGAAAAAGTAAGCTCTGCCTACAGAGTCCTCATTTCATCCAATTTTCTTGCTTGTCTTTTTGATGTGATGTTTCAGACTGTGTGTATATACAGAAGATAGTATTCATGTTTAAAAGATTGAGAGGTGTGAAAGAGCTGTACTGCATGAAAGATCTCAACAAGGCATGCAGCCAGTTCCAGTTCTGTTTTCATTTACACACATGGTTTCATTTCATTGGGTTAAATCAGATGGTAAGCAGTTCACCTCATTATATATATTGTCTTTAATATAGTAAATTAATGTAAGATATCAGAAATTTCCTTGGGAATTGTTTGGTTTTGATTTATACCATCATTTGGAATTCTGGAATCTCTGCAGTGGGTAACTACGAAGTCTTAAGTGAAAGCATTGTTCCTTAGAAGTGTTTTGATTTAGCAAAAATTACACTTTCTTTTGTATGTAATTGAACAAATGTCTAAAATGTGGGGAATAGTTGTCATAAATTTGTAACTATCTTAATATAGAATTTAAACTTTTTGGGTCCTCTGAAATGCTTAAATAACCTTATTAAAAAGAAAAAATTTCATTTCCTCTGATTCTGCTTCATAGTGTAAAACAAACGACAAGGGCCACAGGATGCTTGTATGTATGAACTAGTTAGGAAGTTTGAAGACATGTTGCCTGTAAGATAAATTGTCTTTTCTATGATGACACTCCAAATGACATGCCAGTGGGAAAGGGATTGTTTTATTCATACCTTCACTTTCCAAAGATCAGTTTTCACATTCCTAGTGGCCTTGTGGCAAAACTTAATTTTCCTTTCAGTACTTGAATGTCCTCTGTAGATTCATATCTAAAGGGAGTTCATGTAGACCTTCCCATAGCGAGGAGTTACATTTTTAATGTAGTCCCTGTGCACGCCAGATTTCTTTGGCACGCTTCCTTTTGTTTGAGTTTTCAGTGTGGAGAACGTAGCAAGGGAAGAAGCAAAGTATTCATCACATAAAAGCCTCCTAAGAAATAACACCTGCTAAAGTTTATTTCTCAGGTAGTCATTCATCTCAAGAGAATTTCTAGAGTGACAGGTCCAAGGAAATGATAGGTCTGTGTAAAAGTGCAAGGAATGGTCTTTCTTACAAGGAATGTGAAGACATTCACAGTGTCATCACAAGATAATTTCTGTCATATGCTCTTTCTGATCCTTCTCCTGTGTTATTTGACATGAGTCCGTCTGTGTTCAACAGTCTGATTTTTTTTGTTCTGATTTTTGTTTTGCAGTATGAAAGCTAATTGAAATTAATACTGCATCCAGATTTTTACAAGCAAGTTAAGCCAAAGTCTTGTAACTATGTCTACTTGTGGTATCAAGCCACGCAAAACCTCTGGTATCATATGATTCCAACTGGAAAACATAACTCTCTCAAGCCAGTTAGAAAGTTGGCCCACGTTTCCCATGTTTTCTCAGAATGCCTCCCATGTTAAACCTGGGTCACAGTTCACATTCACTGAAAGCCACTCGAAAAGCCACTCGAAAAGCCAAAGAGGTCGCTTAAAAGCAAAATTAGGTTACTAAAATTACCTAAAAATATTCCTATGTCTAAAGATTGTCACAATTGTAGAATTAAGTTGTTACTTAAAATGGCTCATTTGTATAAATGGTCATGACATAGTCTTTACTCTCATGCCGTTCTACCCACTTGTATTTCTTCCATTCCAGTTTGCTCTGATGTGCTTCACATCTCTAACAATATAGTCAGTCTGCTTCCCTCTATTGCTTCTCATTTCCTCAGCTCCTCATTTTGCTCCCAATTTGGGCTGGGACAGCACACGGTGCTCTCAGTCCTGCTGCCAAGTGCCCTAGCAGCCCCTTGTTACATACAGCAGCTCATTCATCAGCTTCATGACATCTCACTTCACATGTGTTTACATACAAAATTGTTTCAGTGTTCAGATGAGACCACTGCTTTTAATTAGCAGAAACATTTGAATGGATTAAAAATATCTGAAAAAAAGTAAAAATGCAACATTTGGTCACATTTGAAGAGCTTGGCCAAAATTCTTGTTTACAGTTGGAGTATTAGAAGGCCAGAAAGCAGACAGATCTGATGAGCAATATTTCTGTGGTCACAGAAACCCAGAGCTGTCATGCTTGTCTGCTGTACCTTCCTTCTTCCTTCAGCTCAAAAGCAGGATGCCTATTTTGGTATTGCACTGTAGCTGTTGTGTGCTTCCAAGAGATGGCACTCAGTATGTGTCATTTAGAGGAAATCCCATAGTGCTGTCACATACTCTGCGACTTGAAGTGGTGCACCCGTTGAACATATAAGGAAAGCCTCCATTAGATGGCAGACAAAATTATTTGCAGTGTGCAAAACTAACAATATGTTATTCAATGTGAGCTGAGTAACAACTTCATTTCAGAAAAGCTCTCTTTCCTTCTTTTTAATACAATATGTTCAAGTGCTCTGCTAATTATCCTATCTATGTCCTTCCCTTTTTGGATAGATATTGATGAATGCAGCATCATCCCAGGAATCTGTGAAGGTGGTGACTGCTCTAATACCGTGGGAAGTTATTTCTGCATCTGCCCACGGGGATATGTCACATCCATGGATGGCTCCCGCTGTATTGGTAGGTATTCCACCCTGTAGGCTTTTAGAGCTCTCAAGGCTATTAAGGCAATTTATACACCACAGCAGCAGAACTTCTGTCCCAACCATCTGGCAATCCCTCCTGCCCCAGGACCTCACTATATGCTAGCTCACTTGTATCTCTGATCCAGCTACTTAAAATTCGTAACATCCTCCTCTGATGATGATTGCCACTGCAGCCATCTTTATGTAGATAGTAGATCCCTCTGTGTCAACAGTATTGTAGCCTGAGAACTCCTGTCTGAGATATGGATCTTCTTAGGCAAAAAGCCATTAATATCTCTCTGTTGTCCAGGCTAACATAGGAAATGTTAATTATATTTGTTTCTTTAACCTGCATCTGATGAAACCAAAAGCTAAGCTCACTTTGGTTCTAACAGAGCAAACATTTATCCTTCCTTGGTATTTGAAGTTCGATCTCACATAGGTTAATTTAGTCTTTAGACACCAATATAAGGCACATACACAAACTCAGAAGGCATTAAGTATTGTATGCTGAGGTGCGACTAATTTGGCTGGAACAGATAATAAACCAAATATTAGATTTCAGTGGATTGCAGCTTCTACAGGACAATTTATTTAGAACCTGTTTCTATTTTGTAAAAAGGATGTATGCTTATTTTCACATGTGGTTATTTCTTTTATACAGCTGCACGTGTCAAATATATGGTATAAACCATTCTGAGGAATTAGCTAAAAATACTGCATACCATGTGTAAAAAACATTAACAGTTGCTAATAATAGTGTCTTTTCTAGATCTCATGTGGTGGTTCTTATTTCAAACGTCTCAAAGCACTTTGTTATCATGTTGGGAAAGGGATGAAAATCCTGAAGGGATTTCTGAATTACAGATAAATTATGTAAGCCAGTAGCAACACAAGACCTACAAGTGATTTCTCATGGATAATTTTTTGTACAATGCCAGCTTTTGTTATCCAGGTTCATCTGAGGAATGCCAGACTTCAAATATATTGTGGCTAGCCTCAGGAATACTGAGAACCTATGATTTCCAATGTGATCAAAATTTCTATGGATTTTGGCAGTTTTACAATCTGGTTTCTATAGTCAGCTCCCAAAACCAATTGCACTCAAATCACATGCCCTAGTTTGCTAAGGCAGGCCCTTATGTCACAGAGCCTCCTTCCCTTAAATGAACATATGTCTGAAAGTTCTTGTGCTCTCAAATGTTTATAGTATTGGAATATAATTTGTATACTCTAGAAGTATAATTTCTCCTTTACTTAGGAGAAAAGTGAAGAATGTAATCCTTATTAATACAAATTAATCTATTCTTCTCAGTTTAAGATAGATACTTGCTTTTAGGCAAAATTTCAGGATGTGCTGAGTTACTGTAACTAGTACCATGTCTTTCCAAATTCATTGAGCTTTTCTCCTAGTCAGCATTCAGGAGTGTGACGATAAAAGATCTAGGATGTGTCGCTGAAGGAACTAGAGTATAACAACACTGACATATTCATATAGAGTAGTTTTCACATGGCGCTACTAAAAACACTGTTGTACATTCAGCCTACTGAGCAGAGCAGACTGGATAGCATTTCTTCAGTCAGATACATCTACGCCAAGGGAAAATTCATTAAATGAATTTACTGATGTTGCAGTTGTTACATGGAAAGTCTCAATTTTTGTCATAGCAGGCTTTCTTTATATTTGTATCTAATTTCTATTTGTATTGCTTCATGTCTTTTGTATCATCCATATTTCCTGTTAGCTTGAGCAGACTTTAAGATTGCATGTTGGATTAATGCAAGGCTAGTGTCACTGCAAATATGTGATCCTGCAGTAAACCAAATGTGGAATGCATTGGTGCTTTTCACTTCAGATAATTATTGGGTGTGTTTTGGGGTATTTTTGGGTTTGTTTTTTTTTTTTAATACAACTTTTTAAACATTTTAGTCCTTACATGAACTGAATAAGGGAAAGTGATTTTGAGAGTTCATGTTACTATTTTTGGTTTTCTTTTTAAACTAACTTCCAGATCAGAGGGCAAGTACATGTTTCTCCAACATAGTGAACGGCCGCTGTGCACAGGAACTTCCCGGTAGGTTCACCAAAAGGCAGTGCTGCTGTGAGTCTGGCCAGTGCTGGGCCATTGGGTCTGTTCCAGAGATGTGTCCTGTCAGGGGATCTGGTGAGTGTATTTTTGGTTGGTTGGTTTGTTTTCTCCTTCTTGCTGTCCATTCTAGTTGGGATGGAGGTCACTGGAATATTATAAACTGCTGTAAAATGTAGGCTAAATGGAAAAAGAAAGTCAGGAATTACATTATTATTAATTCTTGTGTTTTTAATACTGATGTTACCATCTGTGAACCATTTTTTTTCTGGTCCATGAATGTTGGGACTAGTTTCTTCAACATCCTTTTGTTGACTTTGGAAATAGTTCTTGGGAAAGGGGAAAGATTTTGTGGTCAAGCTCAAAGAGGAAATGACTCTGAGGGTCCATAGTTCTTACAAATTTAAAGGAACAGCTGCTCTCTTGTTCCATTAAATTTTGAGTTGCTTTGAACTAGAAATGCATTAGTATTTCATTTATTCTTTCAACTCTGCTCACAGAACAATAGTCCACATCCCTGGTGAAATGTATTTTCAGTTTATCTATATCGAGATCTCTCAGTGACCAGCGAGTTACAGTGCTGATGGCAACACATCGACAAAAAGGTTTCAACAAATAGTTGTAAATTACAGTTTTTCCTTTTATTATTTTTAGTGTCCTTCCTTAAATAACACCTGTCACAATCATGGGATCTGCCTGAGATTAGGAGTGGGAGAGGGAACACATGACATCAAAGAAAAGAGGAGTTGGTGTTCTGGTTTTTGTAGCATACAAAGATCTATGTCTTCGTTATAAGCTGACTCTGAAAGGTTGATTAGCTTTATCCTTCTCTGTGTGTTCCTGTTTAATAGATGAACATCGCAGACTTTGTGTGGATGGCGCTGCTGCTGGAAGTGGTTCCAGAGGTGGTGGGACAGGAGGAAACAGGTTCCTTCCTGGTGGCAATGGCAATGGCTACGGCCCAGGAGGAGCAGGATTCATTCCCATCCCTGGAAGCAATGGTTTCTCCCCAGGTGTAGGCGGAGCAGGGTTAGGGACAGGTGGTCAAAGTCCTGCTGGAAATGGCCCAATAATTACAGGGCTAAGTAAGTACTTGCATTTTTGTGATTTGTTTCTCTTTTTTTTTATACCGTCTATTTTTTCCTTTTTTTTCTGCTTAGTTTTTAGTCCGTAAATTATATAGTGTTCTTAACACATAAAAATGCCTTTGTATTCAAGCACATTTAAGAGACTTCAGTTGATACATTAGGAAGTTCAGGAGCCCTTTTTTTAACAAGAGTTCAGATGTAGAAATTTTTTTCTTCACTTCACTTATGGTCTTGAGCCTGTGCTGTCCCTACTGATCTGTCTTGGTCAGCACTAATAAAACTCCAAAGTTCTAAGTGTTTTCAAAAAACCACGAGGGTTTAAAATAAACTGTTCTCTTTCCTTGTTCTTCCAAATGTAAAACTTACCTGTTCTGCAGGAGCACTGCCTTGACTGAAAGCCCAAGTTTAGTAATATTCAGAGGGAAGTCTCGTATGTGTAGTTGCTTATAACATGTGTAAGCACATCTCTAGGATCAGAACCGTAACATTAATAAAATGCAAGGAGTTTTACTAAGCCAGGTACAGCAAAAATAATAAACATATAGGAACAGACTGCTTCAACTTTCACCCAAATTGTAGTTTATTCACGAGGCCACTGATAATCTCGTCAGGCTGTACACATAAATGGTAAATCATAATTAAGACTGTTTGTCTAATGTGGTTTTTGTTTCTGAGAGCTACTTGCTTTTTTAGTTTATTGTCATGTCAACAGATAGTGCTTGGAAAAAATACTTGAGTTGATGGATATATTTATGCACCTAGTAACCTTTGTCTCATGTTCTGGATTTTTTTATTAGCAATACTCAATCAGACAACAGACATCTGTAAGTACCATCCCAACCTTTGTCTAAATGGACGTTGTATACCAACCCTTTCTAGTTACCGATGTGAGTGCAACATGGGATATAAGCAGGATGCAAATGGGGATTGTATTGGTAAGTGCACATTTCTAAAATCCATTATTCACTTCTAAAATGCTAATATTTTTCCTCTTCAAATCTAATTTTAAAAAAAATGCATATTCTTTTCCCCCCACATACATAGTAATTTTAATGATACTGCTCTTGTGAAAGAGAGTGCAAAGAACATGATACTATTTACACTAGCATAATTTAAAATCTTCATGAGCGTTATATGTTTCCTTAAAAAAAATAAAAAAAATAAATCTTTAATTACAAATTTTGGTATTGAGTATTCCTGTACATTTTTGTCTTCACATTCAGTAAAGTAAGTTCTTCTCCATGGTCTCTTTTGTTGTGCTCACATAGCTCCGTTTTTGCTACAGGAGTTAGTGTCAAGTTATGTTCAAGATAACGAAGGGTAGAATTTGTTTTACCTGCTTGTAAGGATGAAATGACAGTTTGAAAGAGATAAAATAATTTTAAAAATGCATTAATTAATTTTTGTTTATATGTGCATTTCATATGAAAATACTGAATGCTAACTTTTTGTAACAAGAGCTGAATTTTGGATTCTGCACTTCTATTCAGTTATTGTGGACTTCACTCTTCCAGTGTCAAAGGCTCATCAGGTATTTCAGGGAAAATATAAGATTTGGGGGTTCTTGTGAAGTAGTTGTGTGGAGAAGAATCCTGTATGCAGGACACAGCTTAGCAAACATACAGGATCCTAAATAGAAAGGTCTGGTTATATTTCTTATTAAACATTTCCTTACTGATTCTTTATAAAGAGATTTGAGATATGTGAATGAAAAATACTATACAAGAGCTAGTTAGTGATAGGCTTTTCTCACTGAAACTGTGCTTTTACAATCAATTTCTACTGTGGCTGTGGGTTAGAGGAAAATACAGAAAGAAAGCAATGCAGAAAATTGCAGTTACATGAATCCTTAAAAAAACTTCTAATCCAAGACTGTGGACTTTACAGTACGCAAGTGAGAGTAGTACAGTCAGATTTTGATATGCATGCAGCAGAGTGGGTATCAACCAGAAGCTGAACTGGGAACACTGCATCTCTGAGTTTCAAATTCTTCCAACTCCTGCTGAATTGCAAACTGAGTATGAGGACCTGCCTGGCCTGGCATGCGGCCTTCTAGAAAAGTGAAATGTGACAACTGTTGAATAGTACTTTTCCTTTGAAGCCCCTGTTTCTTACCATGTTTAATTTCTCTGTTTTACTTTCTAAAATCAACTTGATATACTGCACCTGCAAGTTTGTGAGCAAGCACCCTTAGTTAGACCATTCTCTTGCACCAGAGAGGTCAGTTATAGTTACACCGTTCCCGACAACTGTTTCTACACCCTCTTCTTATGAAATGTCAGTTGATGGAGATTCCACCACTTCCCCAGGCAGATGCAGTGCTCCAATAGTTGAACTTCCAGAAAGTTTTCAGAACTTCTAATCTAATCTAAACACTATTTTGCAAAAGATTTCAGCTCGTTGTTTCTTGTCTTATCCACAGTATACAAGGAAAGCAGTTCAGTACCTTTCTCTTCACGGTTTTGTGTACCTGAAGACTGTTACAGTTCTTCTTCCAAGTTTTTTTGGGCTTTGCAAGCCCAACTTTTTCAGCTTTTTTTGTCTGGGCGAGAGTTTTCTGTACCTCTGATCTCTGGCTGGGAAATTGAAGAGGCTTAGTCTCTAGCTGCTCCCTCGGCCTCAGGAGCTATAAGTGCATTTTAAGTGGGGAGTGGGAGTTTTATTATAAATCTGTCTTGCATGGCTGTTCTTTCCTTACAGTGTATGGAGAGCCCTGGCACTTTAGTTACCAGGGCTAAATTTTGCATTGCTGAAATCAATAATAGTTTTAATTCTGGTGGACCTTGACTCTTGAGGAACTGTCTTGAAATGTGCTAAGCATCTTCTGAAAGCTAGCATATTGAACTAATGTTTCTTGATGAAATCTGGTTCACAGCTTGTATTCATATTCTTTGTTACTTGGGGGGCAAGTTGAAAGTATTATCTGAAGCACACAGATGTTTGTTATCTATCTGATAACACACAATACATTTACTACATTTTCATTATTTTTGCTTTCTAAATTCAAATGAAGAAAAAAAGATGAGTAATGATAAAAATCTGAATATACGGTTGTTACAAAGCTAGCAACTGAATAAAGTGAAAGGACTTTCTAAACTGTACTTTTTGAGGCAAGTGTCCTGTGTTCAAATCATTAAAAAGCAGTGATAAATAACATCGTGGTAGAGTATGATTATGATAAATGCTTGCACATGCTTATAAAAAATTATTCTGGATGTAAAAATATATTGAAAGAGCACATAGCTGTAAAAAAGGAGCCTGCATACCATGGAAAGGCACAGTGTCACCTTTCCCTAAAATCATTTCCTTTTAAGGTAAGACAAATTTGACTGAGCTACTTTGTGTTTCATATCAGCAGATAACATAAAGGTGGCATGTGATTAAGTAGCAGTTCACTGTGGCATATGAGATTTGAATGCTGTTAAACTCACAAAGCACCTTTTTTAATTTGCGAAGCGTGGAAAATAAATGGCAGTGCCAAGATAAAAATTAGCGTGTTTTGATAACATTACAAGCATTTTGTTATTAATCAAATGCATACATTGATAATGTGGCATGTGTAAGTTAAGAGTCTAGGAAAAAATGAATTGTGGAAAATAAAGTCAAACCAAAGCAAATCTTGATGTAGGTGGTAAAGTTAACTCCTAAGTAAGAGGTAACTCCAGATTAAATACTAGGAATTAATAATACGAGGAAATTTTAGGTAAGTAGGTAAACCAAAGGCTTCACCTTAGCTTGAATGACCATTTAAACGACTTTGTTTAGTGAATACCAGTGTCACTAACCACTGTCACAAAAGGAATGGTGCCTCTGGCTCCTTTTTGGCTTCCCAGACTAAAGGACCAGTTAATAATGTATTAATTTCATCTGAGAGAGGCTTTTGGGATTAGTCCAGAACAGGATTTAAACTCTGTGATTGAGCCTGTTGTGAAATGCTTCATTTGCTCTGTCTTTGTGCCCCTTTATGCTTAGGTTGCAGCAAGTAGAGCTATATGGATTTAATCTAAACTTTTTTATTTTCCAATTCTCATTGAAGAAATCATGCATGAGAAAATGGAGTAGAACAACCGTCTGTGGTTTAAAAGGCCCATCAGTTTTACATGTCTGGGCACTGAAATTGATTGACAGAAAGATATAATGTGTTCTTACTAGCTGGCTGGCATTCTGTCCCTTTCTCTTCTGTGGGGTCACCCTGTAGGCCACCAGCCTTGTCGTTCATCTTCCACTCCAGACTTGTAATGATAGTGAAGTTGTATCTGATTTTCAGTTTGAGGTTAAAGTGCTTGAAAACTGTGAGACTAGATTGATAGGTGGATGGACAAAAAATTGCTGAACTGTTTAATTCTCTAACACATAGTTACATGGACAGAAAAAGGTGTATTCACTTAGGGAATGTAGTCTCAACTTTGTAATGCACACCTCAGGATGAAACAGTAGTCTGAAAACTGAGGCAATTTTGGATGCCCTGGGATCAAAACAAAAGTTTCAGCTGGTTTAACAAAAGCAGAAGATGCTGTGCCAGCTACAATAATGTTCTAGATTGAAAGCAGGACAAAAAAACCCAATAATGGCTTCCATCAAGTTTAAGTGTCATTGTGCCTGTTTTTTTCTGTGTGAAACAAATCAGTCATTACTAATTATTTTGACTCTTCAGTGGTTTGCCTTTTGAGTAGCTGTTCATATTCAGAAGAATTATAAGAGAGTATACCTCATGAATATTTATCTTAGATAACACAGCTTTGTTTCACCATTATTTTCTAATTGTATTATAAAGAAGTAGTGAAAGTATCTTCAGTGCCACACTGAATCTGTGATTTGTGAATGGTAGTTGTTATAAATCACACAGAAAGTTGTCTTGGAAATGTAGGCAGGAACTTAACTGCAGGAATTTCTGTGTGTACTGATACATATTAAATGAAATTAAAGGCTTGCTTGAATCTAACTTGGATACTCTTCTCATTACTGAAAGAACAGTCTTGGGGCATTGGGAAGTTACATTTCACTGCATGGGGTAAGGTTAATGGTATATAAATGAACACTGCTTCCATACTGCTCTCTCTCTCTGTCTGCCTACTCCCCAAGCAATAAATTAAGAAGCCAGAAATGGTTAGATATTTTTGTATAAAGAAAAGTCTTATTTCAGAATTATCCTGCCAAATAAAAAATAATGGCGTTACATACTTCTCTCAGAGCTAAACTTGTATTATGCTGCTCTCATGATGCAACATGCCTGATGGGTCACGGACCATAACTGTCCTAAGTGGTCTGACACTGAATGGTCAGTCCCTTTCCCCAAACTGATAGACAGCTGTAATATTATTACCTTTCCTTATTTCATTCTGTTTATAAAAACTCTGGATAAAATTGTAGAGACTTTGAAAATGGCAACAAGCCTGTAGCTGTGCTGTATTGAATTTTAGTTGTTTTGCGAATACAAATCTCCATATTTTAAATTTTGTAAATTTTCAGACTCATCACGGTAAGTCTTAAGGGGATTTTGGAAGTTCCGTAATGTGTCTAGTGAAATTCTGACAAGTGTTACAGATGAAACACTGAAAAGTGGAGTTAAGTGTGGTCCAAGTGGTGAAAGACAAATATTTGACACTGAAGGGGGATGTGCTGGGAGATAGAATAAATGGGTTAAATATCTCTGTCTCAGATGTTTCCTGTTTATACTGCTGGAATATGCATGTTTACAATGTAAACTCAAAGCCAACAGCTCCTTTTTATTAACATATATTTGCCATTTTCCTCTTTTATCAAGAGCTTATAAAAATAAGAGCATCTTACGATGCATATTTTATATGGAAGTCGTCTGATACACATCGCTTTGGAAGGATTTTCTAAGCTTAAGTCAGCCATTTCATAGAGGAACACTGCATTCCTGTTGTACAATTTGTAAATTAATTTACAGTAAGATCCATTTCTAGCATGAACATGTTTTCTTTAACAGATGCAGCAAGTTGAAGCCTATAATAAAGAAAGTCATAAGTGTCTTTCTCTGTAGGAAAACTAAACAAAATAGATGAGTGCCGTATCTAGTATTTATAAGTTCCCCCTGTCCTCCCCTGTATTAAAGCAAGATAAATACACAGTAAAGTCATTTGAATTAAGACATTTGACAAAACATTCATGTGAAAATGAGATTTATAGTTTGACATTTTGTTGGTAGCTGAGAACTTTGTTCTGAAGGAATTATGTGCAATCCTCCTTGACCCACCATATCAGCTGAGCACAGAGAAAAAAATATCCAATCTGTCACTCAGGAGAAAGAGCATCCCAGCAATCAGGCACCATAGAGAAGCATGAGAGCAGGAAACTACTATAATTACATAGATATCTACTGCACTGTAAAGATACAGTTATGTTTTCTTCATTGTATTTAACACTCTGAATTTCTCTTTTCTTTATTTTGCTTCATTCTTGTGGTTTTACTGGAGTGGTGCTATCAGCTGTGAATGAGCTAAATATGCATGAGAGGAATTACTTGATTCTTCCATTTGCTTTGCCTTTATACCCAAAGCGGTCTGATTGTATCTAGGCACCAAGAGTGCTGTAAAGCAGCTCATTAAATCAGTGATTTGGGTAAACCCAGATCTCTTTGATATGTTTATTGTGCTATTGGTTTTAACTGTGTACGCATTGACACAGCAAATCCTGTGAAATGTGTGGTCTTTTTTATGGCTAAATTAGAACAAAACTAACCTTTTGCCATTTTTTACAATCAAGTCATTGATGGCACAACACTTCCTAGAAGTACACATTAATTTAACATACAAATGTTCTTAGAAGTTTGATTTCTCATTCCATCCCATTATTTCCAAGATGTAATGAACTAAGTTTTAGAACTAGATCTCATAAAGGGTGAGTACAAATGATCAGCAAAATTTCCTTGGGTTTTTGCTGATATTTCTGGTAGCGTACACTGCAAAATGCATGGGAAGATCATCATTACTAAGAACTGATCAGCAGTGGCTTTACTTAGACCCAGCTTCTTATGACAGCTTACAGCCAGAGACCAAAACCTGCCACAAATCAGCATTGGCTTTGTGGTGTTAAAGCCTACCTAAATGAAGAGATGAGTAATTTCAGACCTGTAAGTGAAATGGAGGGCATAGCTGCACGGAAAAAACTCAAATTAGCAAAGGTGACTGATGAAGAAAGGGGAATTTCATCAAGGAATCTATTCAGTTTGTAACCTGTGAATTTAGTTGTAGCAGAGACAAGCTGCTAAGGTCATCCTCTGGTAGCTGCAGGAGAGACTGAGCCAGCAGTCCTGCCTGCCAGACCAGAGGGATGCACTTGCTCCGCTCCCCAGACCACAGAGGGCAAGGATCCTGGGAGGGTTTAGAGGAGCATAATGGGGAGGAATAATCAGTGTTATTTTAGAACTGGGAGTAGCTGTCTCGGGCCAAAGACACAGCTGACTCATTGGTGACAACTGGGGATGAAATTTGGGAAGCGTTCTTTAAAGGAGTGAGTTTTCAGAGCCCTGTATCAAATGGGAGTTATTTCTGAGCAGTTACCTAAGATTTAATCTGGTTAAAGTATGTTTTGTTGCACCCAAATACCAAAAACCTTTGGAAGGGAGAGTAAGGTACATTATAGAGAAGGGCTAGGTTAAGTCTGGCATTACTCAAATGCAAAGACTGGGGTTGAGGATGCAGTGGGGCATAAATAACTGAGACATGGTGCACAGACTGTGGTCTCATTAAGAATCCCTCCTGCTTGTGTGTGGCCCCTCCTCACATTTCTGCAACAAAACTGTAATATAATGGGGGGTTTTTGGATGCCATGATTTGCTCTGACTTTAAAATGCCAATTTTTATTTGAATTGGTTTTATGCTGAAGAAGAATGAACGGTCATTCAGTTAAATGAAACTATGTTGAATAAAGTGTTTTCTTCACTTTCACTAAGCAATTGTCAGATCCCATGTCTCAAAATCCTCACACATATTTTTTCTTTTGTCTTTCAAGATGTGTATGAGTGGTGGTGTAGTATTTCACGTCTTAAAAATGTCTGCCTAGTTAGACTAAGAACAGCTGTTTTCTTAGGAAAGTAATGATTTTGCCCCAAGAACAAGTTTTTAGTATTTAGCATTTGACTGTTAGTGACCATCTTTTTCACTTAGGAACTTCTAGACTTGAAAAAAATGTGGTATACGTTGTGAAGTCACTAATGCTGCTTTGTGCTGCCAACAGATGTTGATGAATGCACATCAAACCCGTGCTCTAATGGAGACTGTGTCAACACACCTGGTTCCTATTACTGCAAGTGCCACGCAGGTTTCCAGAGAACTCCTACCAAGCAAGCTTGCATCGGTAAGAAAATTTGCTTCACATCTACTGACATTGCAGATGTTCTGACCCCTTATGTCAGATCCCATTGGAGTTCAAAAAATAGTCAGCAATGTGATTTCAGTAAATCCTGACAGTTGTTATATTAATTGGAGCCCTACTGCTGGGCTACCATTCCATTTGTTCTGTTGTTGTCTTTTAATGCTTATCCATTATTCTGGAATATCTGTTGCTTGGCTAGGGAATTCCGCAGCCAAGAGTTGTACAAAAAAAGTCAGGAAAAAGACTGTTAGTACAAAAGGTGTGTATTTATGTATGTATGCAGATGAATGTGTGAGTACGTTTTTAAAACTTTTCATAAACTAATTGCTGAGCATCACAAATATAGCATTGTCGCATTTACTGCACAAGTCTGTAAAATAGTATTTTTCCTATCTCTGATGCAATGAGAATAAATTCTTAACCATCTTTGGAAAATTTTTTCTAAGTAGTATTTAAATAACATGCCAGTATTTGTCAAAGCAATAATTGTCGCTATGTATGTTTTTATCTGACAGTATTTCTCTGATTGTGTGATTTATTTTTTATTTTTGTCTTAGATATGGATGAGTGCATCCAGAATGGTGTTCTTTGTAAAAATGGCCGGTGTGTAAACACCGATGGAAGTTTCCAGTGTATTTGCAATGCTGGGTTTGAACTGACTACAGATGGAAAAAATTGTGTGGGTAAGAGCTCTTCTAAATTATGGGGCAGGCATTAGCTTGATGATTCTAGAAATTGTACTTCATACTACAGTTAAGGATCATTAAGGATTACCTTTTTTGAAGTAAGATACAACCTGAGGTGAACTTACAGCTGCTGCATTCAAATAGTTATTGTAAGTAAATGCATGATTTCAAAGAAAACTTGAGGCAATTTTTGTTTTTGAAGCTACATCTCTCCTCAAGAGTCCCAGGTAACTCAGTGCCAGGAATAACATTTTTCCCTAAAGCTTCACAGCAAGTGCTCCCTGTATCAGCACTGCTGAAGAAATAACTGGTTTTGATTTTGACGATACTGTGTCAGAAAAAACTTGGTAGGTAAGCAACAAGCTCTTAATTCTGTCAGGTGATTGAGGCTTTTTATCCTTTCATGTAAGAAAGACACACCCTGTTCTTCCATACACAGTCTGCTGAAACATGCAAAGTGACAGATCACAGTGGGAAAAAAATGTGCTGCTTTGTCTATAGAGTGAAAACTCTTCAGATACTTCATTAGAGTTATGAGTTAGAATTTAATCTTCAAGTGAAGGAATATGTCACATCAGTCCTGATCGTTTTTTTTTTACTGTGTCATCATCTGGAAGATGAGGAACTATAAGCAGTTTTCTTTGTCATATTTTGCAGACCACGATGAGTGTACCATTACAAACATGTGTTTAAATGGGATGTGCATAAATGAAGATGGGAGTTTTAAATGCATCTGCAAACCAGGATTTGTTCTGGCTCCAAATGGGCGTTATTGTACTGGTATGTAGAGCCGAGGGGTTACACATTAAGACAATCTTGATTGAAAACAGCTTTTCCGGTCCGTTCATTCATGCAAGAATAGCAATCTCATCACAGGGATTTAATATCGTACTAATACCTTACTAACTAATTACAGTAGAATTCTTAAGCTGCCTAGAATACAAGAAACAGGTCTTTAACTTACAGAAGGAAATAACTGAATTATTGAAAAGTATTGTGAAAGCTACAACAGAAGAAAAATCTTGGAGCACTGTAAATGCAGCAAAATATGCAGGGCCTTCATGAAGTGGTAAAGTGAGCAGCAATATGGGAAGTTTAAAAGATTTTACATTGATGAACACACACAAGTATGTTTTCCACATCATTATTCTGGCAATTCAGAGTGCATAACACTTAAGACATTGTATTTGCCATTACAAACCTTTTAAAGTGAGGTCATTGAAAAGTTATATTAAAGATTAAGAGTAGAGTGTGGTTTAGCTTCAGTTTAAGTAAACTAATGGAAGATACCTGTTGCTGCCAGTACAAGTAGGTTTGGGCTTGAGTCATTTCTAGTAAGTGCATCATCTAAATTGTTAGTTTACTGTTTTGAAGTTGAATCATTTCTATTAAATGTGTTTTTTTTAAAGTACATGTAGCTGGGCTGTTGACTTAGATAGAAATTGATGACTGCTGAAAAGTTCTTTGAAATTAAAATTTACCATCATATGGATATTCTGTGTTTAGTACTTCCTTAACCACACTTTAAAACAAAGTTATAGTATCATGGGATGGACAAAGGGGAAAATTTATCTTTAATTTTGCCTAATCTGAAGTCCCTCTAACTTTATGTGTTTCCTGGGACTTTTTTTGTTGTTTTTCTTTTTTAATGCGCAGCTGGAATTCTGATTATTTATTGTAATTCCAAGATGACATTTTTATTACAAACAAAACAAGGATATGTTGATGATTCATCTGTTATCATAAAGTCATTTGGTAATGTTCTAAAAATATTAATTGCAATCTTGCTTAAAAACAGTGAATAGATTGTTGAATTATGTTGCCTCCTGATAGATATTGATGAATGTCAGACAGCAGGAATTTGCATGAATGGTCATTGCATAAATACTGAAGGATCCTTTCAGTGTGAGTGTCCACCTGGCTTGGCTGTTGGAGTTGATGGTCGTGTGTGTATAGGTAAGTGGGATTTTTTGTTTCATTGAAAAGCAAGTGGAATTATCAGGTTGTCAAATTAAAGAAATGCATCGAATGACATCCTTCTAGACAATGTTGACATCAAACCACAAAGGATCTGTTCTAGGATAAATCTGGAGTATTTGTCTTTTGTTCTGCTGTGTGTTTGTGTTCATATATGTGCATGCATGAATATATATGTATATTCATATTTATATTCAGTTGTGCATCATGCACTCCAAATCACTGAAACAGCTACATATCTTGGTTGCGACACAGATATTTTTGCACTCCCCTTCTCATTTCTTTCTCTAATATGAAACCATTTTTTCTACCTGTACCATAGTGTTAAAAAAGAAAAAGCTGTCACAGCAGAAACAGTGAAAACTAGACAGACTTGTTTCTGTGAACTCAGATATCATTATTAGGAATTATTAGGAAATCTTCCATTATGCTATCCCATAAACCTGGTGTTAAAAGACAAGGAGCTTAAATTCCTCTGTGGCATCGGAGTGGCACCACCTCTTATTTATGTGTTATTCCTATAAATTAAACTTACAGCATTTACTCTTCCTGGCATCTCTTTTGGGTTTTGAGGCATACCTTTTCTAGTCTGCTGATGAATAATCTTTTGTCATATAATTTGAACTGCAGCCTATTATCCCTTCAAATGTCACTGGTTGACAGTTAAGAGATTCTTCATCCAGTTCCACCAGGAGCTCTAGCATAGCTTCAGGGAGCTCACAGGAGAAAAATGGAGCATTTTCAGCTTGATGAAGAATGAAAAATAGTAGAGAGAAAGAGGTATTCAGTCCCTTGTTTTCTCCTGATTGCTGATGAAGAGGGTGGAGATGATACATTTTACAAAAATTTCTGAGAACGATGGGACTGCGATACTGCAAAGTTCCTTAAACCAATATAATCCACAAGACATACCATCTTTCCTTTCTTCTGCATATCCGAACATCAGTTCTGTATCCCTTAAGTTTCTTCTCTCATAGCTCATGAATGTATGTATCATCAGGCATATTGGTGATCCAAGGCTCAGTTGGTGGATAGGCATGGCATTAAGCTTCAGCAGGCAAATGTGCCTGGAATGGAGTCTCCTTGAGTGAAAAGCGCACCTCTGGCAGCATCACAACACATTAGCTTCACTTTTGGTACGTGGCCTTGTGTGTTAGATGCTGCTGGTAACTGAACTGCCATTGGAGCTGATATTAGATCAGGCCAACTGGTTAAGTCATGATGTTTGACAGGCTCATGAAGCAGTAAAGGCAGTGGGGAAACCATTGGCTTAGCTCTGCAATAGTCATATATATTCATCAGTGCTATGGTGGTTCTTGCTGATGGATGCATATATGTCTTATCTGCCTATGTCTTATCTGCATGTGTCTAGATAAAGGAAAGATGGACTTCATCACAATGTTTGGAGGTTATCTCGCACCAAATGGAGATGTGAGATACTACATCCTTGTGTTGCTATTATCAATTCATTTAAAATAAAATCTTAAATTGTGCAGAAGTTCATCATTCTTTAAAGTAAAATCTAGTGCAAGCATTCCTATCAAGTCCCTGCGCAAGCTGGCCCTGTCTGTTACCACTTCAGTTTAAAAAATGCAGAATGGCTTAAAAAATAGGCTAATAAAAAGCCAAAACACCTTCTCAGTCTCTCACTTGGAATCCAAATATTTGTTGTTTTAAATAAGTGAGATTTTTTTAGTAAGCGAAACTGTACTAAAGATTGAACCAACAAAAGCAAGGTTTATTCTCTCCTATGTAGTAGCCAAGTTGTTTTCTTCTGATTTAATAAACATTTGGAGAAAAGCAATGAAAAGATAAAACAATGAGAAAAGGCTTGGTATACTGTTTTTAATATAGCAATTTCACTGCTTAGTGGCACAGCAGCAAAACGAGATTTGAGTACAGGCTGTTCAGTACCTTTTTTGTGGTCCAAGTTGGCCCACATCTTTACTCCTGTCAGTGATACAGCTGCAAAGAATCAATGCAGTGCTCAATTTTCTGTGCTTTCATTTACCTAATGTTACCACAGTTCTAGCAGCTAAAGGCTTCACAAGTTGGCCATCAGCTATGAACGCTATTTCTTATTTGAAAATGTTCAGCTCCACATGTCACATAGCTTTAAGGTTTACCATAAAAGCTTAAATTTTCAACAGGAAATATCCTTATTATGACAAAAAATCGCAAGGCAGAATCATGATTTATGTGGAAAATTCGTTGTAAAAAGATGTCAGGCACAAAGTAACATAAGAAATTTCAAATCTTGCATAACAAATATATTCTCATACATGACCTTTAGAACAGAATTTCCAAGCCAATCTGCTGTGCAGAATTTTGTGTGTGTGTGTGTGTGTGTGTGTGTGTATGTGTGTTTATATATACATGAACATGCTGTGTTAACTACAAGAGTTCTATGTCTGGCTCTTCTGTCCCAAATATTACATGAGCTAAATAATACTTTTCAGACATTCTGGCTGCTAGAAGAGTATTTGTAGTCTGAAAGTTAGTAAGTTACATGGGGCTTCATTTTAACAGTATTCCTACAAATGTGCTAGGCAATTAGCAAAAATACAAAATCAAAGAGCTTACAATAAAATTCTCTCACTTTTACTTTGAACTGTATTTTACTTGCGAATAGTGCCATTGATTCTGGTGGGACTATTCATAGAATAAATTGCTTTTTTTATTTAGTATTAGTGAGTATGGCAGAGTCAATCACAAAACATTATACAAGTTTGGGAAAAAAATACAAGGGGGAACAAATGCTTGGAAAAGGAATAGTTAGATAAATGCTCAAAGCCAAACTAGTATTTGCAGGCATTTCAGGTTTGGCTATACTTCTGACTGCAGCTCCATGCTTGGATACCTCAGCTGGCTCTGTGTGTGTGTGTGTTTGTGTATCAGCTCAGAACTTGTACTGAGCTATGGCTATAACTTTGAGCAATGTTGTTTGTTCTCTTCTGAGACACTTTTAATTATAATTCAGTCTGCAGTTCGCATCTCTGCCCAAGCTATAGCAGGACAAAAGCTATATCCAGGACAAAATAGCTAAGTTTTATTTCACCATGATTATTTTGCAGAACCATACCTCAAAGTGCCTGTCATGAGCATTGCATGATTTGACCTTCTAAGGCACCTGGATGGGTGCAGTGACTTCCACTGATAATAGAGCAACCACTGGTCCACCTGACCTTGACCACAAGTATGGTGGTGGTAACATTTGCAGATGTTGGAAGTGTTACACCACAGAATTTAAGAGTCTAGAAATGCAATTCTCTGGGAAACAGTGGAGTTTCCCATAAACAGGTACACAGTTACAGCAGCACCAACGCTAAACTCTGATCCAGGCCATAAAGTAAGTTCTCCAGTGATCTGAAATTAGTAGCCAAAGGCTGATCAAACTATACATGGGGAGGTTCATCAGTAAGGTGCATGCTGAGAACTGTTGTCACGTGGGGAACCTGAGTTTGGTGAGGTGCCTAGAGCATCTAAGCCATGGACAAAGCAGTGACTGTCTTTCTCATCCTTGCTATCAGCATGGAAAGCAAAGCCCAGGGAGGACATTCTTCCTGTCATACGATTGCTGGTTTGGTTCTGGGGGAGTCAGCTTGGTTCTTCATCCTGCACAGGCTTTGCGAATCACTGACTGCATAGATAAGACTGTTTTCCTATAACTAGTTAGGCAATCCTCCCCAAATTCCCTGTGCTGCTTCTATAAAAACATTGGTTTATGTGGAAAAGCACTTGCTTTCTTCTTAGGTGGAGCAGTTGCTCAGTACATCTGTAGCTTCCCACGGCTGTTTCCCACACTTCACATCTTTGAAGACCTTCGTACAGAGTATTTCTTTCACACTTTCCAATCTTTTCTCCCTCTGCAGTTTCCCTCAGTGCCATTTCCTTCCCTTGAATTGTTTCTCCATTCTCTCCCAGACAGGTAACTAGGGGGAAGCCTTCCCTTCTGTGACAGGGCAATGATCGAAGCCCCTTTATTGATGGCAGACCATGGCAGAGTGACATCTGGATTTGTTAGAGGTGGAGGGAAACGATGTGATGCAACTGATTATTTTGCAGAGTACAGGACATTTCTTGTGCAAAAAATCTTGATTGTTGTTAAGCATAATAATCTTTTCCTGCTGTCAAGTGCAAGCAAATTGTACTGGCTTCACCTAGACTCTTGGCAAGGAATAAGCCCTGAAATCTGGACCACATTTAACTGTGCTCCAGAACTATCTAAAAGTAAGAGAAAACTTTTATGTACAGGCAGTCTTGCTTTATAGGAGCCAGCTTCCAGCACTCAAAGAGCAGGCAGAACACAGAAGGAATTGCCAGTTCTTACTCAGATTGGCACAGGATATTCAGTAAGATTTTTCATGCAACTTTTCTGTGTAATTTTGGGGTCATCTTTTAGGTAGGTAACTGTCTGGATTCCCTCAGTCCCTGCTCAGTTTCTGAGTGCACCCAGGCTCATGTCCAGGCCACAGGGTATGCTAGTTTTACTGGGAAATTGCCGAGGAGCATAAATTAAAGCGATGTTCTGGCCTGGTCCGTAAAGGTGCCTGAAACAAAGAGTATTTCTGTAGCTTCAACAACTGTCTGTAGAAGTATAGGAGTCAAAACTAAAGGCTATTTACTGCATCTGTATCCTGCAGTTTTCAACCACACATTTAAGTGGATTGTCCACTCACATGCTTGTTAGAAGATCTCCAGTTTTATCCTATAAGCACATACGCAAAATGCATCTAACCCTGGAATGACCAAAAAACCAAAACAACAACAAAACCAAAACAAAACACATAGAAAGTGATCTAAGAGACATTCTCATATTTCTTGGCTAAGTATAGCAGATGGTTATACCTGCAAAGGTAGGGCTGAAAGCCTTGGAAGATGCATCTTACTATGTCTTACTGGTCAAGTCAGTCAAATTGATTTATATGACTAAATCAGCTGCAAGATTGGCAGTAGGCACATGGTGAGTCCTACAGCTGTGTGGCTGTCCTGTATAATTTTTCTGCTATCTTTTGTGGCATGATTTTCGAGGTTGGAGACCTGCCAGGTATTATCTATTTTCTTTGTGTCACAAGTGGTGGTTTGTCCTGGCCATTGTTTCCAGCCCTCTCCCCAGGGATGGCACTGTAATTTCCATACTGGCTTTTCAATCACAAACATCCAGAAATTTCTTATACTTGAGGCAGTAGTCCTGCTTTCCCCACTACATACTCGTGTGTAAGAATTGCTAAATTGCTGTTGCTAGTTAGGTATTGGAATCTGTTTGATATCCTGACCCTAATCCAGCACTGGTGCCAGTTTATTTATAAACCTATTAAGATAGCCATGTCATGTAAATGCTGGTCTGAACAATCCACTGAAATTGCATTTCAGAATTTGTTAATACAGTAGGAGGCTATGCTTCTCCTTTTGGATATAGGTAGCCTCACATATTACCAGCCCTGGGCTGCTGGTGAGTTATCCTCAAAATGAGGAACCATATTGGAAGTAAATAAGAGATCTCTGTGTCCAGGTTATGGTTGTAGCACTTCTCAAAGGGAAAAATTAGCCACCACATGCTGATTCAAGCCATTCTGTGTTTCTCATTGAGATATGTATTGATGGATTTACAAAGCTGCTCTGGTGTGTGGGTCATCTTTGCTGGGTCTTATGGAATGCCTTTAAATTTGCCCACAGTAGCCTAGTTTAGGTGGTTTTAAAGTGCTCTGGAGAGAGGTCTGGGAGCTAGCCAGTTTGAGAAGTAGCCTTGATGCATCAGGATTTTGTAGCAGAGCAATGCAGATGTAGCCAATGTAACCATTTTGTGGAACAAAAATTAATTTTTTTTAGCTCTCATTGGGATAGTATGCATACATTTCACCCTCACTCTAAGGAGATAAATTATTTCTTTGCTTGCCCTTTCTTAGATACTCACATGCGTAGCACATGCTATGGAGGCATCAAAAAAGGAGTGTGTGTCCGTCCTTTCCCTGGTGCTGTGACAAAGTCTGAATGTTGCTGTGCCAATCCTGACTATGGTTTTGGAGAGCCATGTCACCCCTGCCCTGCTAAAAACTCAGGTAAAATTTTGTGTTTCTTCAAATACTACAGTGAACATATAGACTTAAAAAAATCTTGTTCAGATCAAGTTGTTCATTTATTTCATGCCTTAAAGAGGAGTCAGTAGGGTACTTAATGGAATTGTACACTGATTCTAAAAATGGTTTCTCCTTTAAAGAAAAACTCTCTGATATTTTATGTTGAGTATTTGTGGGTTTATGCATTGTAACGTTTGAGGTTAACCTAGTTCCAGAGCTGGCTAGATTGTGACAAAATTCAAGACGAAACACATGAGCATGCTATGGATGAAGTTGAGTCCCTGAATTAAGTGTTGGCTCTAAGTAATAATACTTTAAAGAGAATAAGGAGAGTTCTCTGATGAATCTGTAAATTTCCTAATCAAATTAATCCAATTTAAAAGAGCAGACCATACTAGTTTTAGAAATCTGTATTTCATTTTGTAAGAATCATTTCTCCAAATAAACCTAGGCATTGATTAAAAAAAAAATTCTTGAATGTAGAACTGAGATGATGTATCTTGGACAGTATTTCCATTCAGTGTCATTTTCTGAGATAGCAGAAAACTATTTAGAAGAAATGAAGTAAAACTGCCATTATGGTTGAAAGCAGTAACTTAAGGAGGCAGTACTGTCAAGACTACAATGAAATTGCTTGAGTGTTTAATTCTTATTATCAAATTTTGGTTTTGTATGTATGTGAAAATTCAGGGTGGAATGCCACTTGACATATTTAGCTACATTATCTGTAAATAGTTATTTCATGTTAACATTAACATTTTATTAGTTACATTGTAGAAAACTTATTTTGAAAAAAGATCAGGTGGATTTCGTTTAGGATTAAAGAAGGTGAAACACTGGAAATAACATTTTCTTTTTTCCCTAACATCTCTTGCTTCAATTGAGTAGCTGAATTCCATGGCCTGTGTAGCAGTGGAATAGGTATTACTGTGGATGGACGAGGTACGTTGCACATTTTCTTTATGTATACAATTCAAGGTTAAAAAAAATACACAGAATTACATTTTTCTTTAACATAGTAGGGTGGAGTTTTTTGCCTCAAGATTAATATGTTGATTTTAGTATTTTAATTATCAAACTACAATAATTAAATGTTATCTAACGAAAAGGCCACAATTAATTCTTTACAACATTGGATTTTGCCTGACCCTGACAAGAAAAAAAAGTCTTCCATTTTAAAGGTTTGACCTATAATTTATTTTTTTTAGAATAGGCATAAGACAGTTCTCCCTCATTTGGGGAATGATGGGAGCCACTTGCATTTGCAGTTGATTTTCAGTCAGCTGGGGTAGTAACAGAGCAGTTTTTCACTCCAGATCCAGTGTTCACTACGTGGACCATTTCCATGGAGGGATCATTTCTCTGGTGAGTTAGAGTTAGAAGGGAGCTTTCTAAAAAGATCCTCCTAAAAAAAGTCCTGAAAGTGAGCACTTGCATTTAGTCCTGGGGACTGTAAAGCTCCAGCTCCTTTTTCTAGCACCACAGAGAGGGATCTTAAAAATATTAGCTGAGCCAGGCCTGAAGTAGGGGCGACGCACGCTGCAGCTGCTAGATAAGTAGAGTGAGTTGAAGAAGGAATGGTGGAACACACTATCGTGATTCATTGCTAGATAGTTCCCTGATGAGTTAATAAAGTTGCAGCCAAATTAAAGCAGATACTGTACATTTAATATTTCCAGGCATTTAATTTATATAGCTTTTATCCTTGTTAGCATTAAAGCTCCTATTCAGTTCAGCAGGAACAGAATGAGACCCTCTGATCATTATACTTAGTAACAGCCTACATACCTTTTAAAAGTAGTTCTGTAATAAAAGACATTCTGTTTCTGTTCAGTACTGTAAATGTATATGCATAGTTTTTTCTTCTGTGA
The DNA here is from genome assembly GCF_030936135.1 of Gavia stellata. NCBI lineage: Eukaryota > Metazoa > Chordata > Aves > Gaviiformes > Gaviidae > Gavia > Gavia stellata. The sequence goes on from NC_082637.1 coordinate 53,978,728, forward strand.
GCTCATTGCTTAACATGTTGCCAAACTTAGAAGTAAGTTGAAATCCGCAGAGTTTATAAATTGTCCTCATTTTCTTTTCAGTGAATTATACAAGGTCCATCTGAAGACTCTAAATCTCATGGAGAAATAATGGCAGTTTACCGTAATATTGTTGTACAAACAGCGTGCTACTATGAGAATTTGCATGTAGGGAGGTTATATATTCTTTTGGATATATAGAAAATACAATTTCTTACTGAAAAACATAAAACCAATTGTGGTCTCTACCAACTGCATGATAAAGACTATAATCTGTCGGGGGGGGTCATGTCTCAACTAAAATCCCTCTTTGTTTAATTTTCTAAAGAAAACCCTAGTATTTTCTGTACATCTTGTGTAGTAACCTTGCAGACAGTTTTCTTGCTGTTATTCCTACCACTGCTTATACCAAGGGACTTTACTTGCCAATTGCATTTCCTAAAGGAGAGGAATACTGATCCCACATTCAATCCCTAATAATAATTCTGTTGTGTTCCTCATGCATTCACATTATCAAGAGTGGGTGGGAACACACTTTATCAGTGAAGCTCTTGTCATAGAGATTTTATTTGACTTTTAGTTGATCCATAGCTTGTTAATTAGACTGCAGTCCATCACCACATCCCTACTCCTCTCATTCAGCTTTGTGATTAACAAGTACAAAACCTTCATGTCTTCATGTAAGAGAAATCAGGGCATAGGTGAGGACAGAGATTCTGTAGTCTGGTTCAATATAAAAAGTAACAGGAAGGGCTGGTCCTTCTGAAATCATTCATTTAATAAGGAGAGATAGAATCATGAAACTGTGGCTTGTGCCCAAGATACAAACAAGTTTAGTAAACTACAGAAAGCTTTTTACTCAAAAGAAAACATAAAGCTGAAATATTTTGCTAATTCCTGTTTTCTTATGAAATTTTCAGATATTTCATAGCTTTGAGTTTAATCCAGGGATAGCATGATTTTTCCAAATGCATATCTGAGTATATGTAAATCATGATTTAAATTGCATTATGATTAAAGAGGAAAAGTTCTTTATAAAAAGTTGAGCAGTACAAGTATAAAACAAGCTTTTTATTAAGTCACAGCTAGGCCAGCACCCCTACTGTTCCTTCCAGGGTTTGGAAAGGGAACTATTTAAAGTAACGGGCTTAACGTATGGGAGGAAATAACTTAATAGTGAAAAAACCCTCTTTTCCTCAGAGGCAAAAAATATTTAAACTAGCCTGTTCCTGTTCTTATAGTTCATGTGAATATTTTGGAATTTTCCAGCTACAGCAGAAATTCTATACGGGACTGTAAATTCAGGGAATATGTCTCATTCATCATCTTACTCTGTCAATCAATTTTAAATTTACAACAAGTGCTATAATTTCTGTAAGACTGAGTACGATGTGGTATTGACCCATGCATTAGTCCTGTATTGGGAAAAGTATTTGTGTCACCCAATAATTTATAACTTCTCACCTAGATCCTTAAACCACACACACTAAGTGCACAGGCTAGATATTTTGCATTAAGTTATTATTACAATCACATAGTTCCCTATTGATTTAGCTTAGAAAGGATATCTGGAGGTCATCCAACCTAACCTTCTGCTCAGAGCAGGACTAACTTCAAAGTTCAGGTTTCTCAAGGGCTTGCCCAGTGGAGTTTGAAAAATCTCCAAGGATGCAGTTCCTATAGCCTCTCCGGGCAGCTTGCTCTAGTGCTTAACCACTCTCATGGGGAAGAATTATTTTCCTGGTGTTCTGTTAAAATTTCCTTTGTTGTAACTTGTAGCTGTTGTCTTTTGCCCTGTCATTGTGTACTTCAAAGAAGAAGAGTCTGGCTCCATCTTCTGTAACCACCTATTAAGATCAGAGAACTGCTATTAGATGTGTCTCTCATCGTCCCTCTTGCTGGCTAAACAAGTCCAGTTCCCTCAGCTCTCATACGTCAGGCACTGATCCTGCTAGAGGACTCCAATCACCCTGATATCTGCTGGAAAAGCAGCACAGCAAGCTGTATGTAGTCCAGGAGACTCTTGGAGCACACTGAGAATAATTTCTTAATCCAGGTGATAGACAGCCTAACCAGAGGAGAAGGGTTACTGGACCTGTTGCTTACCAACACAGATGAACTAATTAGTAAGGTCAAGACTGATGGCAGCCTGGCCTGCAGTGATCATACCCTGATGGAACTCATGATTTTGAGGGATATGGGCCAGATGAAGAGTAAAGCCAGGTCCCTGAATTTTACGAGAGCGAACTTCCAATTGTTTAAGGAATTAGTGGATGGGAACCCCTGGGAAACTGCTCTCAGGGTTAAAGAAGCAGAATAGAGTTATCTTTAGGGACATTTTTCTTAGCTTGCAAGAGCTCTCCATTTCCACATGTAAGAAATCACGCAAGGAAGGCAGGAGAACAGCATGGCTGAGTAAGGACCTCCTTGTCAAACTAACGTCTAAGAAGGAAATGCATAGGCAGTGAAACCAGGGACATGTATCCTGGGAAGAATACAGGGATGCTGCTCAGATATGTAGACATGGGATTAGGAAAGCTAGGGCACAATTGGAGCTGAGTTTGGCAGGAAATGCAAAGAAAATTACAGGCTTCTACAGGTACTGTGGTCAGAAAGGAAGATTACAAGAAAATGTACACAGACACACACAAATACGATAAATAAGACAGGAGAACTAGTGATAACTGACATGGAGAAGGTTGAGGTACTCGACAATTTTTTTGCCTGAGTTTTCACTGGTAATCACTCTTCCCATATCTCTCAAGTCTCTGAACATCAAAGCATGGACTGGGGGAACAAAGTCACTCCTATCATAGGAGAAGATCAGATTCAAGACCACCTGAGGAACCTGAGCATACAGACTTGCATGGAACCTGATGAGATGCATCCCAAGTTCCTGAGGGAACTGACAGATGTAGTTGCTAAGCCACTCTCCATCATATTTGAAAAATGGCGGTCAGGCGAAGTCACCAGTGAGTGCAGAAAAGGGAATATCACATCCATTTTAAGAAAGGGTAAAAAGGAGGACCCTGGGAACTACCAACCAGTCAGTCTCACATCAGTGCACGATAAGATCATGGAGCAGATCCTCCTGGAAGTTATGTCAAAACATGGAAGATAGAGGTGATTAGAGACAGCCAACATGGCTTCACCAAGGGCAAATCATGCCTAACTAAGCTAGTGGCCTTCTGCAACGGAGTGACTGCACCAGTGGACAAGGGAAGTCCTACAGATACCATCTACCTTGACGTCTGTAAGGCCTTTGATAAGGTCCCCCACAACATTCTTCTCTCTCCGCTAAATTGGAGACAAATGGGTTTGATGGATGGACTGTTAGATAGATAAGGAATTGGCTGGATGGTCATGTGCAAAAAGTTACGATCAACAACTCAATGTCCAAGAAGAAACCAGTAACAAGTGGTGTCCCTCAAGGGTCCATACTGGGATCGATACTGTTTAATGTCTTCATCAATGACATAGATAGTGGGATTGAGTACACCCTCAGCAAGTCTGCAGATGACACCAAGCTGAGTGGTGCAGTTGATTTGCTAGAGGCAAGAGGTACTATCCAGAGGGACCATGACAGGCTTGAGGAGTGGGCCCATGTAAACCTCATGAAGTGGCCCAAAACTGGACACAGTATTACAGTTTTGGCCTCACTAGTGTCAAATAGAGGGGAATAATAATTTTTTCAGCCTTCTGGCTGCACCCTTGCTCTGAATGACAGCCCCAACGTCCAGTGAGTCAGATGTTGTCCACATCTATCACAAGATCAGGGTTTTTTTATCTTTCAGTATCTGGTTATATTCTGTGTTGTGTTAATACAGATATTAATGAGTGTGCATTGGATCCTGATATTTGCTCCAATGGAATTTGTGAAAACTTACATGGAAGCTATCGTTGTAACTGTAACAGTGGCTATGAGCCTGATCCTTCTGGAACGCATTGTGTGGGTAAGTTGGTCACTTGTGTGGGTAAGTTGAATAATTCATCACTATATTGATGCTAATTTGAATTGACAGAATTTAGGTTGCAAGACATCTACTTCTTAAAGCTACCACGAAAATGCAAAAAATCACTAATGAAACTGCTTTTCTCAGTCACTGCAAACCTAGTATGCTTACTAGTGTATTTTTCTGTTATTTGGTGGGGGGTATTACTGTTTGGGAAGTGTAAGCAGGAGATAATCATTACAGGTTAGGAATTCATTTTCTCAAAAGCATGGATCAGTTTGTGTTATATTTTAATGTATAGCATTTGTCAAGACAACCTAAAATGTGTCCCTTTCAAGGCTAGATGATAATTTGTCAAGAGCTGCAGGTCACGATTTTGTGTGATAAAATGTTAACAGATGGAATAACTGGTGGCCTGTGTACACAACCTCTGTGGTATGCAATAATTCATTATGTCCCCGAGTTACACAAGTATAGCAGAATAGATTGCTGCATGTTTAGTCCTCTAATTTCTGAAAGCTTCAGCTCATGAAGGAAGCAATGACCCACTCTTAGGATTTCACAAATCATATCTGAACAGCAAGCTTGATTGTAACAGCTGTTCTTTTATTCTTTGGAATTTCAGGTCACCGGTATACAGGAATGATTCACTTCAGAAACTTTTAATTGGCATTTGTAGCTTGGTTTAGGTTTATACCAGACTGTTGTTGCAGTACCTAGATACATTTTCTGCAAGTGTTTAGGAATACCCAACATAAGATACCTATGTTACACGTCTCACTCTCTGTCTGATTAATTTTATTATTCATGGTCATTCATGAAATTCAGTATTTTTTTTCTTTGAGGAATTCTTACATCCAAAAAAAGCGTATTATACCTCAGGTACATTGTACAATAGTATCACTTGTAGTCTTGTTATAGTCCTTAATTTTAAACAAAAAAACTGAAGTTTTTTTGTATTAAAAGCTAATGGAAATCTATCTGAAACCGTTAGAAAGTCTTAAGTGTCATCCTACCATCTGATGTGTTTATTTTGGGGAATTATTGCTTTCTACACTTAAAGGTTTACTGACCTATCACTGGTATTTGTCGTCAACAAAACCCCACCATTTTTGGTAGGGAAAACCTGGACTATATAGCTGTGGTATAATTTTAATACCAAACATTCCTACCTAGTGATGCAAAGCAAACACAAAGTAATAGAAGTGTTTCTTTACGTATGCTTGACTTGAGGAATTTTACAGCTGGTTACTTTCTAAAGGCCCTAAATATGATCTTTTGGCAGGAAAGGCACTGCTGCTGAAAACTGTCGGTGTTTTTTTAAAATACTTCACATAATACTTCTTTTCCAAATGAATTTTATGGCAAGGGATTTTATTTGTCTAGTTACACTTGGGATTATGTAAGTGCTAGTACAGGTATATGTCTGTTTATTTAAATAAAAATACAGCATACTGACTGTGAGGATGCATTTATTCTTAGGAGAATTTTTGCACAAAAGAATTTAATTATGAACACTTAAAGAAAGGGTTGAAATGTTTTAATTAATGATACAGATTGTGAGCTGCCAGGAAATAAAAATGGTCATCATACAGAATGCAGACAGTATTTTTGTCATTTCCAAGTGTTTTTAGAGCATGAGCTATATCATTCTGTGTTTTTACAGTGCATATCACAATACATCACAGTCCAAATCTGCAGTTATTCTGTGAGATTCTAAGGAAATAATACCTTCATAATGCTGCTAGTTTGGATTAAAAGATTGTGTGACAACAAGCTCAAAATTAAAGTCTATTGCTCTTGAAAATGTCAAATTCCAAATCCATCCTCCTTTATTTAGTTAAAATCAGATGAGGTTAGAATAAGGACAGGTTAGTTTGGAAGAGCTTCTTTACAGCTCCCAAACTTAAATCTCGGGTTCATCGTCTGGGGATTAAACTTTAATGTACGAATCCTAAAGGAATTTATAAGCATAGCTTGCAAAATCTAATGTAGTTGGAAAACCAAAAGCTTCCAGATTGTAATTATATTGCATTCTTGGTTGTCTTCTTTATTTTTAAACTTCAACTCTCTAAAAAATTTAGTTGATTTAAGATTTCAGTTGCAGTGTTAATTTTGGGAAATCAAGCAGTCAAAATATAGGAGACGCCCTGAAGCAGGATAAAGTGTCAGGTTTATTGTGGCTTATCCTGTCAGTATTATTCTATAAGCTTAAGTATTTGTGACATGTGATGGGCATTAAAGTAGCTTAAAATTATATTTTTTTTTTCCTTTTAAAAATAAACAATGAGGAAGATTGATTGTTTTATATTAACATTATTTGCAGTTAATATAAGAGGAGTTCGGGGAGTGATGTTAATTTATGGTTTTTTCCTATTCATTGTGCTTGATATCCTGGTCTTAATCATAGGGAGTTTTTTTAATACAGTAATAGGGAGGTTTTTAATACAGCAGCAGCAGCAGCAGCAGCAGCAGCAGCAGTAGTAGTAGTAGTAGTAGTTCTGGAGGGGGAGGTATGTATGTGTACTCTTGAGATGTCTGCCGTAGGTGAACCGTACAATTTAGATTTTAATGCATACATTCATGGATAACAAAATCAATTTTTGACCATAAAACAAGATTAGAACAGTAATCTAACAAACTGTTACATGTGTGTTTAAAAAAAAAGTGAAAATGCTGGTTTCAAAGCAAATAGACCTGCAAATCGTGAAGTTGTCCTGGTGATATAGCGATACCGTCATACAGTTGACAAAGATCCCAAGGTCATTCCAGGAAAACATAATTATTATTTTGAGACCATGAGCTATTTCTAGAGTCTGATAATGAAAAACTTTAAAAGCAGAACAGAATTTTTGGTAATAAGAATCTCAAAATGAATTAGAGTTTTGAAACTGAGAATTGGCATTTTTCCTTACTCAGTCACTATTGTAGAAAGCTGCATATCTGGCAACCTAATTGTTGCTGTAGAAAGCAACAGGGGCTACTTGTGGAGGTGAAGGCATCCCACAGCATTTGCACTCATTGATACGTCTAACTCATCTTTTTGCAGACATTGATGAATGTTCAGTGAATGGGCTGCTGTGTGATAACGGGCTCTGCCGAAACACCCCTGGAAGTTACAGCTGCACTTGTCCAAAGGGTTATGTGTTCAGCGCTGAGACAGAAACATGTGAAGGTGAAAAATCTGCAAGTTGTGTTAATTTTATTGCTTATTATGTAACATTGAAGCTAAGCGATCACAAAAGATTCAGAGTGGTGACAAATACCAGAGGAAAAGACAGAAATAAGATACTGCATAAATCATTGCATTCTTCTTGTCATTTCTCTGCAGTGTTTTTTAATGCATTCAGTTTTGCCACTGAATTTCTTTCAAAGTAATCAGTTAATTTTTATATGAAAATATTTTCTTTTCCTTAGATAAAACGTTTTTTAAATGGAATAAAGGGGAATATATGCTTGCCTTTGATCATGTAACAGGGACACCTAGTCTATCATTTAGGGAAATGCATCTATTTTGATCACAGAGTCTCTTCTTTATTTTCTCCCTTCAGTCTGTGGTGATAGTTAATTCTAGATCAAATTCTGGTATTTGTGATGCTTTGTGTGGTGTTTGAATTCCAGGATCTGGATATTACTGCCTGGTGATACTAAAATTGTCCTTTATTTTTACAGTATAATCAAAATTGCTTTCTTATATTACTAGTGAACACAGATGTTAGATCAATGAAAACATGACATAGCAGAAACTAATGAGAAGTTTTAATTACAAAAAAAAATAAGCAAGGCTGTACAAAAAAATTTAAAATAGAAGTATTAGCTTTTGTCTCAATTTTTAATTAGTATTCAGAGTAGTGGAATTTTAGTGGTCTTTTGCATGTAGACGTGTAGATGTGGCATTGCGGGACATGGTTTAGTGGGCATGGTGGTGTTGGGTTGATGGTTGGACTTGATGATCTTACAGGTCTTTTCCAACCTTAATGATTCTGTGATTCTGTGATTATTTTTTATTTTGTTCTGTGTTCTGTAAATCTCAATATTTTTCATGATTAGAAAGTTTTTATAGTAAGTAGTCTTGCATGTGAGTGAGTGATGGGGAAGCTATAATCCTTTGTTATGGAACCAATGTCATCGTCCAGATTTGTCTGAAGCATTGGAAGACATTATTGCCGTAAGCTGCTTGTTATTACTGATCAGACAGAAGTTACTGCCATACAGCTAAACAAACATACAGAAAGGAAAGTGGAAGCACCCTGTAAACCATTCTTGCTGTGTGAGATCAGTCAGGTTAACTTAAACCCTTAGCAGCATATGCTGAATGGGCTAACTTTGCAGTGAAGCAGGTGAGGAGCACTGACGTGCTGTTTGCCAGTTTTCAGCAGAGGAGTGGAAGCAAGCAACATGGGCGGCAATGGTCTTTTGCATGTCTCCTTTTGGAAAGTGAACATGTGTTTACATTCAAAACATCGCATGAAATGGTTTAAATTCTAGCAGTATCAAATCATTCACCTCTTCACCCCGTCTGTTCAAAAGAAATTACGTTCCTTTATATTTTAGTAGATGTGTGTTTCAGAGGTCACTTTTAAAAGTTGAAATTTCTTCTCTCCCTGTATATTACAAATTAGTAGCACTTGTTCGGATTAGGGCTTTTCTTATATCATACCCCCATGGATTTATAGTGCTCTCTCTGCTAAGTTGTCTCAATGTCTAGTATCTATCCACAATGTTCAGGTGAAATTTATTCTTCAGGGTCTGTCTCTCTGTTTAGTTTCTGTGCACTGAAAGATTTCTAGCTGTGAAAATAGCTTACCATGTGCCTTTAATGTGCACGTTTCTTAAGGAATCTTCTAGACAGAAAAACTGGAATAGTATGGTAAAGGGAGATGTTCATTACCAAGATGAAAAGGCCATCAACTTCAGACCATAAGACTGACCAAGAGATAGATGAATGACATGCAAGAATGCAAACAACCTAGCTAAAATTATTGAAATAAAATGTATCTAGATTTTCAAATACAAAATGTAAATTTGTTTTTAATGGTAATAGTAATATAAAGGCTTAAAATAAGGATTTGACAACAACAACAAAGTGGTTTCATGGTTGCATTGAGCCACCACAGCCTTAGGAAAAAAATGATCTTTTCTGTCTTCTGGACATCCTTGTCATCATTGCAGTGTGTTTTCTCTTGTGGTGGAAGAAGTTTGGAGATCATGATATAGTGAACCAAATCTGTGAGTCCCTTATCTTAGGGTTTTTGTGAGTGGGGGGGTATAAGTGGAGAACAGCATGAGGGAGAGTTATTCTGGAGTGGAAATTAATTTACTAGTTCATTTGAATTAATAACTCATTGAGGAGAGGGTGACTTTTTTAAATAGCATTGCCAACTGATACTGACTGCAAAACTATAGTATCAAAAAAAAGTTACAGTTAAGAGAAAATAGAATGTACAGGAAAGTATATGGAGAGAAGATACTAGCAGAAATCCAAATGGCAGGCATGTCCCTTCTTAATGGTACTTTTGTGCATTTTTCTAAGGAATGTGATCACTTTTAGTTTTTGTCTGAAGGAATTAGGTGCATTCCCCAAATTATCAGTTTATGAATCAATTCTAAAAATGTGAATAAAGAACCAGTATGATTTATTGAAACTATAGTTATAGTGCCTCTGATGGTCATCTAGTGATACAGGAAGTCAGATATTTCACAACTCGAGCCAACCTGAGCATGAGGTAGAAAAAGCACACACACCTTATTTAAGCAGGTTGTTATGTAAATTTAAATCTATTCTATTGTGAAAGAATAATTACTGAGGTGATCATTCAAGTTCATTAAGTAAGGTTGTTTGGGTTTCTGTTTGGTGGGTTGGGTGACATTTTGATAAATGCATTTAAACACGTTTTCTTTAAGTTTTTTTTAGATATTCATAAAAGAACGTGTCTGTACATGTTTGCAGTATTTGTACTATGACTCCTGCAAAGACTACTGAAAGAGTATTATTTGATATTCCAAAAGATTCTAAAAAAGGATAGATCTGTCACTGTTTCATTTCCCTTTCATGGTGGTCGTCAGGTTTAGCTTGTTACTGAAAAGGAGGATATTTTGCCATCTTCGTAGAATAACAGTGGCTGTGCTTCTCTTGGCTGTATTTCAAAATTCTATATGTCTGCTGAACTCTGAGCAACAAGCTTGTGATTGGGCATGAATGCTGCAGTAATATTTAATATAATAAAACTTTTTGTTAATGGAAGAAAAAAAATCTTATTTTCTCATTTGGGAAATAAAACAACAAACAACTGATCATTAATTAAAACTTCAGATTTGTAAGAGTATTTCCTTTCTGAACATAGTTTAGTGTAATCACCCTAAAATACTTCTCATTTTTTATTTTCTGTGCAGCAGAATCTGAAAGATTTTCAGTTTCTTTCAATATTGTTGTCTACATTAACTTACATACATAGATCATGAAGGGTCTGTTGTCTTCATCTTGAATCTCATAGGCTGATGTTTAAATTTAACTGATCAGGTAAAAAAGCTGATCAGGAGAGGTTTGGCATAAAATTGTTTATAAAACCTATTAGATGTATTACATTTTTTCTAATGTTCAGTGCATTGGCAGTAGAGGAATAAATTCATCTCTTCCTGTCCAAATTCTGTTTTCAAAGAATCACTGCATAATTCGGTTTGGAGTTACGAGTTCACTAGTTGTAAAAAACTTCTGTAGCCAGAAGCTTTGTGTTGTGCTCTGAAAATGCTCTAATGCTTTTTACACACCAGTATATTTTTAATTAATATAACTCTCATCAGTAACTATGAAGAAACAACAAAACCCTTCACTGTTTTCATATATGGTTCAATTGAAATTTTTTATCAATTTGTTGTGGGGAGTGGGGGAGTTGTTTGAGGCTCCAGAGTCTGTGAAAGTTGAGATTTTTACAGCAAGCTTTATGGTTTTGATTGTGTTTCCAGTGACATAACTAGTTAAACGTAAACCAGATGTGCTTTGAAGGTCATTTCCAGGAATGTACCGTGGAGCGTTTCAATTTTTGTTTCTCTGACATTTACAAGGTACACTCACTTCGCTTAAGAAAAAAAATGCTTTTTTAAAAAAACTCTGATAAATATTTTCACACATAGTGGCTTTTATTTTAAAATATAAAATAGTATTAAAATCAGTTTCGTTTCTTGCTCACTCTTGTTAATGTTACCATCTAATAGTATTATAAAAAGGTGTATGGAAACAATTTTTGGAATTTGTTTACATTTTGCATATGACACTTTTTTGCCTGACTCAGCAGAGCACTAATGCTGAAGTGCATTCATCCTTTAATGTTTTTTTTCCTGAATGGTGATTTTGGGGAGTACTCAATGCAATATTATAAACCTGTTAATACCCAAAAGCACAGGGTTTGGGTTTTGTTTCTTTTTTGTTGTTGTTTCTTTTCTTCTTCCTTTTTTCCTAGCATGGTGCTGAGCATGTCAAATGCAGAAAGTACAAACTGGTTGTTTCATGGTTAGAAGCCTAGAGCAAAGTCACAAGATTGTTTTAGAAACAACCAAAAGTTAATGCCTCCAGATATGTGTACCTTAATCGTCAGTGAAAGCTGCTCTTCTTCTTTCTACTCCGTAGAGAAAAATGGGATGAGTATTCCTTCACCTGCATCAGGGCAAAGTGAAATGAGGAGTCACATGGTTCCATCATACATCCTCCCTCACCTCCGGCCTTGGCAACCAACTTCTGTCATTCTCATCCCAAAAGATGGAAGTGACTGTGGGATCAGTGAGGTGCTGGCACTGGCACTTGAGAAGGGTAGAAACTGAGACTGGGAGAAAAAGGAGGAGGAAGGGTGGAAGGGGAATGTCCCCCACAGACAGCAGTAACCTGGCAGATCGAGTCAGCTGTTTTGGCAAGGAACATGTTTGATGCAAACTTGAGTGAGGATTTAGACTAGATTGTCTGACTTTGGCTTGAAATGGACAGGCAGTTATCCCACTCTAGAAAGTGATCAGCTCTGACAATGGTGTATCACCTTTCTGTTCTTCCCCATTTTTGCTCACCTGTATGTTCAGTTTGAGTCTTTTTGTCTCTTTCCCCTGTCTTCGGGCAGAGAATTATGAACATGGTCCATGAAATCAAGAGAGCTGCTTCAGTTTTCGTAAGGTGTTGAACTTCAGATGCATTGGCGCCTCCATCTCCACTTACTCACTTATCTTTGGTTGTAGTTTTGAGGACATTGACCAGGTGTGACCCTCAACTATTTATTGTTAGGTTTGGGTTTCTTGTTAACTCTGAAAACCCGAAATACAAGATGTGTTTACCTAGAAGAAAATTGATTGTAAACCTAACTTGCTAAGTATCAGGGAGGATTAAAGATAGCCATAATAACCTGATATTACAGCTATAAATGTGAAGTATTTTTATTTTCATGCATCATTCTGAATATGATTGAAGTGATGTTTTGGATAGTGGCAACTATCTGCTTATTACAGTGTTTTGGCTTGCACACTGGTTGTGTATGTGCAGACCTGCATGTGGTTGGGCTGCCAGCTGTTAAAACCATGTGACACTTTACATGAAAATCACCTGTTTTCAGCTATAAATATCTTCAGCAGACTTCAAGCACTTGACCTGTAGTTTTCTTCACTGGGTGTCTGGAGTCAGACTAGATTTTAATTTTGCTTTCAGCATCCTAGGGCAAGGATTTCCAATTTCTCTACCTACTGTGTAAAGAACCATTTATTTACTTGTTTTGCTACCAGCCGCTTCATTGCATGTCCCTTTGTTCTTGGACTTTAAGAGCATTTGATGAACATTTGATGCTGTTGACAGGGAGAAACTACATATAGCTTAAATTTTGCCATGTCTTTTCAATTTTTCTCATTTTTTTAAAGCTAGCCAAACTGCTGAAAGCAAGATGTCAGATGGAAAGGAAGAAAAAGTGTATGTTCCTCCAAGACCATGTCTATATGGAGAATTATTCGACATATAGTGCATATTTAAGATTACTTCTTTGCCTCAGTATGATCTGTTTCTAATTGTGGGAACCAGATACTGCTTTCTCTGCTAAAGCAGCAGAGATTACTCTCCACTACCAGGTATTGCTGGCTGGGGAGAGAGCGGAAGGCAGGGGAAGCAGGTAGCAGACCTTGGATAATAAAACCTTAGGTAATAAAGTATGAAATGCATTTACAGGGAGGAGAAGAGATGCAAAGCAGATAAATGTTGGCGAGCCCTCCAGATTGCCAGCTTGGATACAGAGGGACTTAGAGCTCACTTTATCAGAAATAACTGTCTTTCTAGATCTACTTGCCAACGTGACGCCCATCTACAAGAAGGGCCGGAAGGAGGATCCAGGGAACGGCAGGCCTGTCAGCCTGACCTCGGTGCCGGGGAAGATTATGGAGAGGTTCATCTTGAGGGTGCTCACAGAGCACGTGCAGGATAACCAAGGGATCAGGCCGAGCCAGCATGGGTTCATGAAAGGCAGGTCCTGCTTGACCAACCTGATCTCCTTCTATGACCAGGTGACCTGCTTAGTGGATGAGGGAAAGGCTGTTGATGTTGTCTACCTGAACTTCAGTAAAGCCTTTGACACTGTCTCCCACAGCATTCTCCTGGAGAAGTTGGCGACTCATGGCTTAGGACAGGTGCTCTCTTCGCTGGGTAAAAAACTGGCTGGATGGCCGAGCCCAGAGAGTTGTGGTGAATGGAGCGAAATCCAGTTGGCGGCGGTGTCCCCCAGGTCTCAGTTTTGAGGCCGGTCTTGTTTAATATCTTTATCGATGATCTCGATGAGGGGATTGAGTGCACCCTCAGCAAGTTTGCAGATGATACCAAGTTGGGCAGGAGTGTTGATCTGCTCGAGGGTAGGAAGACTCCGCGGAGGGATCTGGACAGGTTGGATCTATGGGCCGAGGCCAATTGTATGAGGTTCAACAAGGCCAAGTGCCGGGTCCTGCACTTTAGTCACAACAACCCCATGCAACGCTACAGGCTTGGGGACGAGTGGCTGGAAAGCTCCCCCGCAGAAAAGGACCTGGGGGTGTTGATTGACAGACGGCTGAATATGAGCCAGCAGTGTGCCCAGGTGGCCAAGAAGGCCAACGGCATCCTGGCTTGTATCAGAAATGGTGTGGCCAGCAGGAGTAGGGAGGTGATTGTGCCCCTGTGCCTGGCACTGGTGAGGCCGCACCTCGAATCCTGTGTTCAGTTTTGGGCCCCTCACTACAAGAAGGACATTGAGGTGCTGGAGCGTGTCCAGATAACGGCGACGAAGCTGGTGAGGGGTGTGGAGCACAAGTCTTATGAGGAGCGGCTGAGGGAACTGGGGCTGTTCAGTCTGGAGAAGAGGAGGCTGAGGGGAGACCTCATCACTCTCTACAACTACCTGAAAGGAGGTTGCAGAGAGGTGGGTGTTTGCCTCTTCTGGCAAGTGACGAGTGACAGGACAAGAGGAAATGGCCTCAAGTTGTGCCAGGGGAGGTTTAGACTGGATATTAGGAAAAAATTATTTACTGAGAGCATGGTGAGACACTGGAATAAGCTGCCCAGGGAAGTGGTGGAGTCACCCTCACTGGAGGTGTTAAAGGAACGTGTGGATGAGGCATTGTGGGACATGGTTTAATGGGCATGGTGGTGTTTGTTGGTTGATGGTTGGACTTGATGATCTTACAGGTCTTTTCCAACCTTAGTGATTCTGTGATTCTTTGTGATTCTGTGATACTTGATTACCTCTTTACTGCACTTCCCAGCACATCAAGTCAGTACATGAGCAGTGCCAGAACTGGCCTGGCCCTACCTGCTCATACATATGCTGCACTCTCCTTAGTAAGCTGGCTCAGGACCCAACCTGAGACAATAGGGCCAACTGTGTCTAAGCAGGCTGCAGAGAAATGTGGAAGCCCTGCCTAATGCCCTACAGGACTACCAGCCCATAGTAGGATGGGGTTTACCAGCTTGGGTGCTGTCAACACAGTTACCCCCATATAGCCAGCCATCAAAGCTGTGTGGGTGTGTTCATGTAACAAACTGTCTTGACCAGATAATGTCTCCTAGATTTTATATCTCTGCATTTGTGTATGAATGATTAATGTGTAAGCAGGGTAATCCACAAGTTTAAGAGTAGACTTCACAAACGTAAAACTCTGTTGCTATTCAAAAACTTGATGGTGTTCAAGGACAAGTCCTATTGGCTCTTTGTAGGTATTTCCATTAAGTAAAGGGACTGTGAAAAGTGACTTTTAAATTAAGTGCTTGCTTTTGGCATGAAGAGAGAGATCACCGTTTCCTAAGTTTACTGATTTCTGGGCATTTTCCATCTCTCTTTTTTCTTTCTTTTTTTCAATAATAGATACATAATTTGGTGAGTATTTTAAACACGTATTCCTTCCTATGACCCCAGAAGATCATGAAAGAATACATGTCTAGTGAAATGAAGGCTTGATGCATCATAACGTATCAAATAGCAAGTGGTATCTTTTTCATGACTTCCAAAAAATAAGGAAGATACTTTAGTTTGTCTTGAAAATGTTCTCTTGATACTATTAATGTTTCCAGTGCTTAACTGGATCTTGCATTAATTTATAATTTAAATCAGGCTATTTTAGTTTATGGATAAGACATGATTCATTAAGTCCTACTAGCAAACATAAGGAAGCACTAAACAGTTTTATTTCTGGCTCACCAAAGGAAATGTCTGGTTGTATTACAATGTATGGCTTGATTCAGGACCCGAGTGAAAAATTAAATTGGTTGAGTTCAGGAAGAAATGGTGGATATGCATCTGCGATTGTTCTTTGAAAGAATTTGCTAGTATTGTTTTAATCTTAAAACTGATTTCACTTAAAAAAAAAAAATCAGCAAAAAATACTGTCTGCAGGGGTCCTGTTTTTACATGTGAGCAGGCTTAAAAAACTCACAGGGGTAATACATGGAAGGAGTTAGGGGCTAGAGGGAAGTACCATTTACAATATTCCAGTTTCAACTCCTATTTCTTGAATGCTTTCCAGAACTAGAGGATCACAGCCAGCGTTGTAATATTTTGCTTCTTACAGGGTTTACTTAATTATTCCAAAGCGTCATGGAGCCATAAATGACAGAAACAATAAGGCCTTTGTTTGTGCACTGCATGTTGTGGCTGGGAATGCATTGCATTCTATGAAAAAAGAATTTTGTTTTCTCACAGGACAGTTATAATTGATGCTGGAAAACTTTATAGTCCAAGTTGTTGTAAATTACTATCTTCGTAGAAAAGAGCCATTTAATTAACACTTTCGAAGTATGTGCTTCTATACATGTGCACATATGTGCTACCTTTTGAATGTCATGCTGAGAGGAGTCAGGGGCAAATATACCAGGCAGTCTTGGCAAATCATGGTCCACAACATTTATAATGTATAATACTTCCCAGAAGAACATCATAGTTCTAACAGTGTCTTTTGTTTCTGGATTATAGATATAAATGAATGTGAAAGCAGCCTGTGTGTCAATGGTGCCTGCAGGAACAATCTTGGATCTTTCAGTTGTGAATGTTCACCTGGCAGCAAGTTGGATTCTACAGGACTGATATGTATTGGTGGGTATTTACTCATGTTATTTTCCTTTTTTCTTACTAACTTGAAAATCATTGATCACATTGATTAAGTAAGCAAGAAAATAATGTATTTGGGTAATTTCCCCATGATACCAGACAATATGTCTAGTTCTGCAGGTAAGGCCAAACAAACATGTACTAATTTGATTGATTCCATGGGAGCAGGAACAAACTGAAAGAAACATAATTCATGAGGATGTCCAAACTATGGTGAAAGTGGTGAAATGCAGGTACGATTGGAGGGAGGGAGTGAGGATGTCGTGTTATTAATAGGAATTATCTTGTCTTTTGGGAGAATATGAGTAAAGCTATAGATGATTAGTCTGGTAGTTGAGAAACTGTAAAGCAGAAATGCCCATTCAGTTCTTCGGCCACTTTTAAATCTGAGACAAGAAAGGAAGTGAAACTGGAGCAACATCTGCTCAAATAGTGGTAGGAAAGCACATGGCTTCTAGGGTTCAGGACATTCTTCATAAACTGTGAAGACTGACTTCCCTAGGAAGTGTAAGGAAGTGTTAATGGCTTTTGCATTACAGCACAATCTCATACTTTACCTCTTTTGTAGGAAGCTGGTAAAGGTGAGTAAGATAGATCTGAGTTTGTGAGGATCCCTGCCCCTGGGGCAGACACATGAGTATTGTCTCGGTTTTGTGTATATACACACACACAAAAAATATGTATGTATATTAAAAAAAAAAAAAGCATCCTTTGAGGATTCTGTTGCATTGAAAAAAAGCAGAGCACTGCGCAGATTTTATTGGAGCTAGCAGCAGCAGTTGTCTGCAAGATGTCATTGGCATTATCTTTGGAAGCCATTCATTAATGGTTTTTTCCTTGCCTTTCCAAGAAAACTCAAAGGATTGGAGACGTCTGTACTTCTCAGGTGATCACAAGCTGCCATTTTTTCATCTTATTTGTGTAACATAATTGAAGTCATTGTAGGATATGTGGGATAAATTGGATTGGAGTGTCATTAATAACTGGATTATGCTAATCTTAAATGTTCCTTTAATTTAAGATGGGTTTGTCTGGTGTTTTTGGTTCAACTTTCTTGCCTTGCCGAGATTTTGTTAAGATAGGAAGTTGAACGCAAAGACTCACATTTCCATTTAGTGATGGAGTCTGTCTATGCCCTAATATTTTTTTTAAGTGAATGTTACTTTTGGACCTAAGCCTTCTCTTAGATTTCCCTGTAGCATCACTGGCTAGTAAAGTTTAGTACTGTTTTTGTTCTTTTTTACATTGTGCTAATTTCTTAATATGACCACACTAGCCTATGCTTTTTTGTACTTCTTATTTTTAATCTTATTGTGTTCTCACATCCAAATGTGCTACAGCTTCACTAAAGGCCTAATTATAACAATGTTCGGGATTTAATTTGCAAAGGGTTTCCATTGGAATGTTTACAGTGTGAGGTCCCATTTGGCCTGAAAATTAGTGATAAGTAACATAAAATGTAAACCAAAAAAATACCCGAACAGTCAGATAAAAAGTGAAGAATAGGAGCCACCTATATACTGTGAGCCTAATCATTAATTTTTCGCATTGACCAAAATCGTCTTATGAAGATTTTTCTGTACTACAGGTGAGGATATGTTAGGACAGAAGGGTCAGAAATACAGCTAATGCAAGACATACAGATTTATACTGTTAGAGTCCAGTTGTATGTTTTTCTACCTTGGCAAAATTTCCATTGGAATTGGTAGTGATGAGAGGAGGGCAGACTGGATTATTGAAAAGTGAGTAAGTGGTTTGAAGTTATAGGTAGTTTACTGTGTGAAAAACTTGCAAACACTTTTGATGAATGTATGTCATTTTAAATCTCTACAGTAGAGCAAGTTGTTTTTTCCCATTACCACTGCAGTGAAAGACTTGTATATTGAATGTATTTGCCCTAATTTTTTTAGTGGATTGCTCCTGTAAAGCATTCCTATAGCGTAACATATGAAAAGCATATCCCAAAATATAAACGTATGGCTAAAATACTGTTGTGGTTTGGGAATGTGTTGTATTCTTCATAAGAATGAGCAAAGTAAGGTAATGTCAGATTCTGACCCCTCTCTAGTTTTTCTTTAATTTCAAATTTGCTCTCATATCAGAACCAGAAATCAGTCCTACATTGCAAGAGTAAGTTTTTCTTTCTTTCTTTCTTTCATGATGATGATTGAAGTTATTGAACTTAAAAATGGCACAAAATTTTTAAGTAAAAGCACATGACAACAATACTAGAATAAGAAAGGATTAACATAATATCACTGTTAATTTTATTTTTACAATTTATTGCTCCACTGTGTTTGTTGATACTTGGTCTTATTTGCTGTTTTTCACTGTCGTGTGGACTCAAGTCATGTACAGCACGTTAGACTGATCTTATGTGGAAAAGCTATATGCATGTTCTTTACTCAGTTTGTGGACAGAAGACTTCAGTCTGTCAGTTCCTCTGGTTCCTTTGCTCAGTTTGCTCAGCCTCAAGGCTGAAGAACCAGGTGGCTTTAGCCATTTGCATCCATATTACCTGTAGAAATTGATTATAGATGTGAGCCATTTGTCTCTTTCTATGAGCTTCCCTGGGTAGAGAAAAAATTACTTGCCCAAATTATAGTCAGAATTCAAGTCACAACATTTGTGCTCAGATTTAAGTTCAAACCTCCAGCAAATGAGGGTTGTTACTTCAGCAGTTACAATAAAAGCATTCAGCAAAAATGTTGACATATTTTGTTTTTATTTTGCTTGTACACTGTCAGTATTTGCAATATTGAGGCTGCACTCAGAGTAAAGAAGTGGAACTGTTTTTGAAATACATCTGTTGGTGGTAAAAGTGTTGCATTGCTATTTTTGGATTTGCGCATACAGTAGGGATACTGCCATTTGAGCTTTTTGAAATATGCACTTAGTATATGCTTTTGATGCATGTTTTAGTCAAGATTTGTGGAATTCATACAGTGCACAATAAGCAGGCTGCCATCTGCCTGTAGTATGCATATATTCTTCTTCAAGTCAGAATCAGAGGTGCAAGCAACAGAAAGAATGCTTTGATGCTGGATAATAACTTTATCCCCAGAGCAAAAGGTAAAGTGACTGCCCATTGTAGATTTCGTCTGGACAAGAGAAATTATGTAAAATAAAGGAAATTAACTCATAGCCTAAAAAAGATAAGACCAAGCAGACTTCGGGAGGATAATGTAGATGCAGCTGGTGTGAGGAAAGTTACTTGCTATTTTGTACAGTTTAAATAATTTTTGAGATATTAGTTTGATTTTTCCATCCTGTAAAGTTGGCTACCAAAAATAAATAATACTGAGCTCAGGAAACTTCTAGTGAATAAAGCAATGGAAGCATTTACATTTTGATAACATAAAGCAGAGACATGAATGTATGGGCAGCAAGCTGGATGTGGCATAAAAGAGCAGCTAAAGAACCTATATTTCCTCTCCCTATGTTGGTCCCTGAATATAACAACCAGGGACATGCCCATCCCATGACTGGCTAAGAGCTGACCCAGCTAATGACTGTGTCCAGGTTTTGTCTTTGGTCTTGTTCTGTTAACCCAAGTCTTGACTGTTAGCTAAAGGCTGATCAAGGTGTGGAAAAGATGCCTCTTCCACTCCTCTGTACCCCTCATTGGTTTGTGCACTTGTTTAGGTGTGGTGTTGTGCCCCATGTGTTTGAGACCAACATTAACCTAAATAATACAACCCTTCTACACTTAACTGTTAGGAAGTATGTTGCCCAGTTTCTAGGGCTGATTTCAGTCACATTCTTGGGCCAATTTTTTTCCTGTTACTTTAGCCAAAGAAGGGTTGTGCTCTCTGTGGTCTGCATAATTTTATAACATGACAATTTTGTAGAAAAGTTGAAGTTGTTTGAAAAAAATAAGCTGGAATTATTCTCTCTTAAGCACGTTTCTCCTAAACATGAGGTATTAGTAGTACTGCTCAACAGCACCTAACAGATAGTCTGGCTTTTTGTACATATAATATAAGTAAATCTTAAATCCTATTCCTCTTTCATTAGTCATCTCATTAAATTAATCTGGGACACTTGCTTGGCTTTGAACTCTGAGTATGAACATGCATTTAAACTCTACCCAAGCTGACCTCCCAATCTAGGTTAGATCTTTATAGACAGCTTCTGCTATCTGATTGCAAAGGTTGTTGTCTGCTTCAAGAAATTTTATACCTTTTGAGTGTAACTTTGTAAAGGTACTGAGCAAAGGTGCTGTAAATACAACTTTTAAAGTACGTGACTGATTTAGGATCTAACTGACTTTTTAAAAAATGGCTTGGGCACTGAAAGCATAGATTTTAAGACTTGAAGATTTGGGTACCTAAAAGAGGATTTCAGAGGATTTCAGGCAGCAGAGACAACACCTGTGGCTGAAAATCTCCCATCTGCTCAGTGGCTCTCTAGCCTGGGCAGCAGTCAGAAGGTGCTGCCTGACATGGCTGGGCACTTAACTGGAATAGATTTTCCCTGAGCTGGTGTGGGTTCCCACCCTGGCAATCCAATTTGTGATTCAGGAGCTGGGTGTACTGGGGCTGAGCCCTTGGGAGCAGGCAGTGGAGTATAACCTAACAGGTGTGTTCAAAGCATAGCTAGTGCACCAGCAGAACCAGACCCCGAAAAGAATATAGCACACCCCTGTTGCCCACATTTTTATCTTTTTTTTGCCTTCCTGACAACCTTGAAGGTTCACCAAGTGAGAGAGAGGCAAGAGCACCTAGATTTCATAACCCAGTGGTTGAGGCAGTCAGCTGGAAGGGGGTGTCCCAGGTTGTCATGTCTGCTTTTGTTGTAATTTGTGTATTTTAGACTGATCAGTCACTAGATAAAATCATAATTCAGTCTAATGTAGTATCTGGAGGACCTCTGCTAGCTGTGGGAGCTGGACTATAAAATGCCTCAAGCAGTGTGCTCTATTGCTTACTTTTAATGATAGTGCTATTCCTTTCCACCACTTCTAAACTAAAATGTGTACAAAATTACTCTGACAGAAGGTTTTCGTTTAAAAGAGAGCCTGTGCTCCCTTGGCATTCTGCCTACTGATGGCATGGACATGGCATGCCAGCTCTTTTTGCTGTGACAATTCCATATTGTTTTCTATTCTGCTGCAGATAGCCTGAAGGGGACTTGCTGGCTTAACATCCAAGACAGTCGCTGTGAAGTCAACATCAATGGCGCTACACTGAAATCTGAATGCTGTGCTACCTTAGGAGCAGCTTGGGGCAGCCCATGTGAGCGATGTGAATTAGGTACGCTCTCATATCCTGCATCTTTTGGGAGAAGAAGAACCACTATATAGATTCTCATAATTTTCTGTATAAAAAACAAACAGACAACACAAAAAACCTATGAAATTAAGTTGTCTTATTTAGCATCAGTTGTAATCTCCACCATCACAGATCATTCTAATAACTTTGAAGTTACCAGGAAATAACACTTGAATAAAGCTTATAATAATTAGATATGTTTCGTCTCCACAGGGACTGTGCATCGGGGTAGGGAAATAAGGACTACAATAATGAAGTGAAATATCTGGTAAAAGTCTTGAGAGCTTTTTATGTTGCAGGCTGTTAACACTTTTTCCAGCTGTTTTCAAACGCATAGCTTATGTACAATTATTAATTGCAGAATAGTACTACTATTAGATTACAGGGCTAGGGTCTAGCAGCTGGAAGCAGGAATGCTAACTGTGTGCTCTAGTTTGTGGAAAACATACTGTGCCGCATTTTCCCCATAAGGTTTGAATAATGTGACTTGCAGCTGAATCAGTGTCAGGACATTTTAGCCTTTCGTTTTTAATTGGGACAATAACTGTGGGCACATGTATCCCATCTAACAAGCATGGTGCAAGCAACATCCAACAGAGCTCTTAACTGTGCAGTGCAGCATCAAGCAAAGATACTACTTTGGACTCCAGGAAGTAACATGGTCAGGTTAGACTGGTGAAACTAATCAAAAACTAATCAATCTAGAGAGCTAATTAGCTTAGACTGGGTACATTTGGCCATCTAATTTCCCATTTTCTAACTAGTTGAATTTCAGCAAGCTTTCATATCACTACATCTTGCTACGTTTTACATGCATATCACAAAATAATGTCATTGCTCAGATCCTTTATTAAGCTGCAGTGGAAGAAAAGCCTTTAGTGATAACTGGCATCAATAAAGCTTTAAATCTTCAGGCAACTTTACAGGAAATTTACTTTTCAGCTACATCTGAGTGCAGAGATTGATACAATTAGATGCCGAGCATTCTGGTCTCCATTAAGGAAAGCACATGAGAAAGTAATTGTCTAAGATTTAATTTCCTCAACTATTCACTTCTTTTAAGTGACATGTGTGAGTCAATACTTTTCTTGATTGAGGCTAGAGCACTCACCACCTTATACAGTCAAATTATTAGAGAGTTCCGAAGATACATTTATTTTTAAATTATTGACTCCTATATTCCTGTCATTCTAAAGCAGTGATGTATCTTTCTGGCTTGATTCCAGACACAGCTTGCTCAAGAGGATTTGCCAGAGTGAAGGGTGTTACCTGTGAAGGTGAAGTTTTTGCTTCTTACTCAAGATGTCACTTTTTTCCTTTGAAAATGAGATAACAGGGGATCTGTTGTGTTGGTTTTGTCAGGAGTAATCATACTGACCTTAGATGAATGCCTTCGCAGTTACTGACTGCTGGGAAGTGTTATGTTACACTGTTTGTTGGAGAATATCAAAATGATACAAAGAGAATGGAACTGCTCCTTCAAAATACTTTTAATCCCTTTAGTTTTTCCTTTCTCTCAGCCATATCCATCATCTTGTCTTAGAGAAGAGAATGTGGTGCCTAATGTCTTGAAGATCTTGCAAGAGTCCCTTGAGACTTAGCCAGATGCTTGTTCAGAACAGTGTTCAGACCCTAATACAGTATGGATGAAAGCTTCTTTCTTTCTGTCATGTAGCTTAAATTCTCAATAAAGCTCCTTCGAGTTAGCATGTAACTCAACTCTTTGTTTCCTCAACAGATGTAAATGAATGTGATGTTTTCCCGGGGGTTTGTCCCAATGGGCGGTGTGTTAACAGCAGAGGCTCATTTCAGTGCGAGTGCCCTGAAGGACTGACACTGGATGGAACAGGGCGAGTGTGTTTAGGTAAGAGCATACTGAACTCTGCCAGCTTTTTAGCTGTGTCCAACAGTTGTCCAAAATTATTCTCAAACGGGTGTGAAAGGATGTTTTGCTTCTGAATTCCTCCAAAAGCAGTTTGTTAAGCATACGTTTTAGTTTATGCCTACATAGATATCACGTACCTGTGCCGGTTCAGGGAAGAGCTTTTAATCCCTTGGGGGAATATGAGCGTTTGTGTTAAGAATTGTTTTGCCCACAATGCGGTCAGTAGGTTTTGCTAGAGTGCTGCCCTTACTCTGACTCCTTCCCGAACAGAAATGTCTGACTCGGCTGGGAGCTAGATGATAAGCAGTCGGCTGGTCAGCCATCAGCTTGTGATGCAGTGTGAATGGTGCTCTTCTCTATTGCTATCTAGTCATTTTCTGAAACTCAGATACTACCTTGTAGCACGAATATGCTGGTGCAAATTGGTCTGTCTGAGATTAATCAAAATGAGTGTAGCTAAAAATAAGACTTTGTCTTTGTTGTACAGATTAGTATCTTCTACTGACAAAACATGATGTCCATGAAGACATACATTTCTCTAGGAAAGACTTCAGGTATAAAAAATACTGAAACCCTGTGTAAGTTCAAGAAAACAGAATTACCCTGTAGCAAGTGTAGTTAGCGTTATTAATCTGCATCTTTAGAAATCAATGGTCAGAGATGAAAAAAGATGAAGTCGGGATACAAGATGTTTATAATAGATTCTTACCAGTTCTAAGGACTGTAAAAATATGATTACTGGCAGCAGTGATTTCTTCTAAGAAAACAGTGCAGCAGAACAAAAAAAAAATTTAAGCCCTTGTTTCGTGTCAAGGATTTTCTTACTCTATTTTTTTTATTTCAGCAGTGTTCTCTTTCCTCAAGCAGACTCAAATTTAAGCAAACACTTTTGCTTTAATTGCACTATACCTTACCAATAGCTGATACAAACAGTTACCAGGTTGTGGGGTTTTTTTAATGTGACTGTAATTCTAGAGATATTTTTTAAAATAATCAGACTTTTGAAATTAAGCAGATGTGTACAGTCAGTATAAATGTCTCAGAAAAAAGAAACAATTCTAAACCAAGTCTGCCTAGAAGCACGTATCCGTTATGTTTGTGTGTATCATATGCAGTTTTGCATGTTAGGTTTTACTTGATATTCCACCCCACCCAACCGCTCCAAACTTACTGATCCTGTTGCCAGTCACAGACATCTGTGGCTATCAACCATGTATTATTTCTCAATGAGAAATTCCATAAGGACAGGTGTGAATTTAATTGTGGTTGATAGATACAATGAAATTTTGGAACGAAGGAGCCATTTTCAAGCAAGACACAGGATTCCTTTACCCTCAAACCATGTTCCTTATTTTAATGAAAAAATGACCTTTTATATTACAAGATATGTGCCTTCTCCTATGCTACACAAGCACTGTGCACTATGTCATGTATTTCTGCAATATGTTTATTTCCTGCCGGATCCACTACAGTGATTTTAGGGCAAACAAATATTTATTAGTAGTGTGCTTGCTGAATCTCTGGAAATGAAAATAAATATGATCTTGATGTGGGATAGTTTACAGGAAACAATGAGTATTCTTTGAACAATTTCCATTTCTTATACTTGCTTCTAAATTGTTTAACTTCATATGTGCATAGGGTAAATTTTTATTATAAATCTGCACGACTTTGAAGGGCTTGTATGGAAAACAGTTCAGCAGCTCATCTGTGTTATTTTTAGAACTTGCATCTTTTCCAAAGCTTTTTGCGCTAAGCGTGTAAGAGTTCTGTTAGGTTTGCTAAAGCCTAACTTCCAGTTCAATGTATCATATGAAACATTAATGCTTATATTTATGCTGAAA
This sequence comes from Gavia stellata, assembly GCF_030936135.1. Classification (NCBI taxonomy): domain Eukaryota; kingdom Metazoa; phylum Chordata; class Aves; order Gaviiformes; family Gaviidae; genus Gavia; species Gavia stellata. The sequence continues at coordinate 54,004,285 of NC_082637.1, forward strand.
ATGCAGCTTAACGTTCAGTCCGTTTCAGTCATGTCAGGAGGCTCTAGAATATGTCCAGAGGTTATTTTATCAGACACAGTGTGTCCTTGTGATCTTCCTTACACACTGAAAATAACTCTTTTCCTGGAGAGCATTAAGCTACCAATAAATTTCTGTATAGTATCACAGACATCTTCTCTAGCACAGCTGTAATTGATACTGTCCATTTCCTATTATTGGTATTATTTGCCGGATGTTTGGAATTTGGGCATAGAAATTCTTCTATGTTGTAGAAATTAGCATGTAGAGACTTAACAACCCATTTTTATACCAGTTTTATATTTTAACAGATACTAAAAATTTTTCTAAAAATTGTAAACTATTTTTCTTTACTGAAATACAAATAGGTGAAAAGTGTGGAATGAGGCTTTCAAATGTGTTATTATTGTTATTTTCTATTGTATGTGAGATATAGCAAAGCTGATTTTCTCTGTGTACAGACCAGTGTGTGGTACTTTTCCTGACAGTTAGGTGTGCAGGTACAGATTTTGCCTTCACACTTGGCTGGTCTATATTTTGGTTGACCTGGTTTTCTGCAGTTGGGACCCTTGAGTATAACCGTAATTAATTTTTCTGGAACCATATTGTTTTCTCCTGCTAACTGGTGTTAAAAGTAAGCCTACCAAGGGTTAGCAATTTTTTTTCTGTATTCCTTGTATTATTAAATTAATTTCATAATATAAACATAGGTAGGAATTTTTTTTTTACCATGACTGCAGGTCAATTTGTCAATGACAATACCTGATACCTGATACAGTAAAGAAATACATGTCTCTGTCCTATCAAATCCACATAGAAACCTAAAAAGCACAATCATGTCAGAGTAATGGTATATCTTGATATTGGGAGACAACAAAAGAAAATGCTTGTACTTTTATGTGGTACAACAGAGATCCAGAAACTTAACTATAGTGCAATATTAGCAACTTCAAATGCTTGAACTTGTGCAGAAGTGCAGAGTCTTGAGCAGAAATCTGTCTCCCAGAAACTGAGCTTCACATGTACTCATGCCTCAGAAATAGGTGCTTCTGAAAAACAGAAAACTTTAGCAAAGGCTAAAATGCCTATTTGTTGTTGTAAAATGAGCAGATATTCGCATGGAGCAATGCTACCTGAAATGGGATGAAGATGAGTGCATTCAGTCTGTGCCTGGCAAATTTCGTATGGATGCCTGCTGCTGTGCTGTGGGGGCTGCCTGGGGCTCTGACTGCGAGGAGTGTCCTAAGCCTGGCACCAAGGAGTATGAGGCTCTGTGCCCCAGAGGTCCTGGCTTTTCCAACAGGGGAGATACTCTAACTGGCAGGCCATTTTATAAAGGTAAGGGTTCATTCTTGGATCTGAAAATGAATTATAGGTACATTGGGGTGAATATTCTAAGAAAATGCCAGGATTTGTGTTTATGTTTGTTACGTACTTGAGATGAGAGATGTTATAAAGATGTTTGCCTGAAAGAGCTTACCTTACAGGTGGGAGACTCTCTGCTTGCATGGTGCTCAAGAGTGTTACAGGAGCCTAAAAAGAAAAGGTGCAATGTTTGAATTTGCTAAGGAGAAAAAGGAAATGACTGCAACAGGACTGGAGGGGAGCTCTAAATGATGAGAATAACAGAAAATGTGCACCTTTTTTAAGGTAGTGTTTTGCAAAGGGTGAGGGTCAGATGACGTTCCATTAGGTCAAGGAGTCAGGTTGTAAATGTAAAATATTACTAAAATTTGGCCAGGGTTCTCTGAAAGAGAGACTGAAGAAGGATGGCTTCTTTCTATGGTTTGCAGAATTAGTGATTAAAAGGGAAGGGTGTCTGTTGCATTAAAATTATGAGGGCAATGATAATGAGGAGCTGCAGTGATAAAGAAGCAAATAAAAGCCTTTTGTCCGGTTTTTACTAGCTTCACCTCCTGTAGAGCAAAGACAAAACTGAAGAGGCTAGAAAATGTTAAGAAACCAGATCTGAGATATTTTAGGTGACTGAGGTCTGAGAAGAAAAACTGTATCTTTCTGTGTGCAGAAGCTGAGGTGATCTAGAAAAGTTTTAGTATTTTATTTATTTTTAAAAGGATGTACTCTGAAGCATTTGTCTTGAAATATGTTGAGTTGCTTAAGAAAACTTTTAACAGATTGGACCTCTGCTTTATTGTAAATAAGCTCTGATTTTCAGAAGTTACTGTTCTCAGGCAAAGCTCTGAATGTTCAGTGGTGATTTACTAAACAAATAAGGAAATTAATAATAATAATTGTTTATTTTTATTAAAACTTATTTAATTAGAAATAATAACTTCTTAATCATTTAATAATAACAAAATCTTGTTCAAGTTTGTAAATGCTGTTTGGGGGGTGCATGTGCATATTTATTCTAGGCAAGATCCTTTAACAGCCTGTATTATCCAGCTGTCCAGCAAAATGCATTTAGAAGAGGTGAAACATTTAATTTGATATTCTACAAAAAAAATAACCCTTTTCTAAACTGAGCTCCAGATATCACTCTGGCAATCTCAATTTTAAAAAAAAACAATCAACCAGGTAATAGTTACATCTTTTACAAGCTGGCTTAGGAACACCATGAATATTCCTTGTGTTAGAAAGCAAAATAGAGCACAATACACATATTGGCATCATGGGCAAAAGAGTCTCAACTCAGGGGATTTGACTGAATTTGGTTGACTGCTGATTAACATAAATTTTTAATTACTGGTTTGTGTATTGAGAAGCAAGAAAAGCATAAACAATGCAACAGGTAGGGAAACATATTTTCTCCCATACCCCAGACTCGGCTTCAGCCCAGCACCTCTCTCTCCCTCCATCCTTCCCAATGTCCAGCCCCCCTAGTCCCATGGATGAGGCAGTTGGCGGCACAGGGCCTTGGGGACACTGCTATGGTTTCTCTTTGTCACCCCTTGTTGCTTAGTCTTTCCTTTCTCTGCTCCTTGCTTCTAACTCATTTCCTGTGCCCTAGTGTGGGCTCCTCCATGGGCCACTGTCCCTCAGGGTGTTCCTGCCCTGGCATGGGTCACACACAGCTGCAGTCCCTCAGGGGTGTCCCTGCCCTGGTGTGGGTCTTCCACAAGCTGTGGTTCTTCAAGGGTGTCTCTGCCCTGACATAGGTCCTCCAGGGTAGCAGTCCCTCAGGGGTTCCTCCTTGGACATGGAGTTCTGCCTTCCAAGAGTGTATCTCCAATCATGTCTCTAATATTGTCCCCTCCTGCTTGCCTCCTCCGTTTCATTTTTCCATTCTGCTAACCTGTGTAGGAGGAGGCCATCCCTCCAGTCCCCTGCAACCCCAGCCCTGCCTTTTATGCCCAATACCATTGGTAAGAAGGAACAGGAAAATCCCATTGATTATATATATATTTGTGCTTAAGAATGCTGTCTTTTTTTCATTTTTGTTTCATAGATATCAATGAATGTAAAGTGTTCCCTGGTATGTGCATGAATGGTAAATGCAGAAACACAATTGGAAGTTTCAAATGTAGATGTAACAGTGGGTTTACTTTAGATATGGAAGAAAGAAACTGTACAGGTAAGTCTTGCATTTTCCCCAGTTATTCCTAGAAGCAGAGAAGAGTCCAGGTTGGAAGGGACCTCAAAAGATCATCTGCTCCAACCTTTTGTGGAAAAGGGAGCCTAGATGAGATTATCTAGCATTCTGTCCATCTCGAAAACATACGGTGATGGGGACTGTACCACATCCCTGGGACATTTTAAAGGACCTTGCACTTGTTGCATAGCTTGGTGATCTGGAAACTTAATGTCATTCATTTCCTTCAGTTTCTAAGAACTTAATCTTTGGACAGAATGGCCAACTGTCTTAATTTTCCTTTCAGAAAGTGATTCTTTAATAAGTGTAACACTCTTCTTGTACACGTTCGTTAGGAATTTTTTTAATTGGTATGAAAGATCCTCAGGTCATGCTTTATCTGTACAACCTGAAAAATCAATAAGGATCACCAGCATAGCCAAGTTCAATGTTTTAACATACAGATTAACGTAATTTACGTTCCTTACTCTCTGGTCATTGTATTACCAAATTAACTTAGAGACTCCGCTGCAAATTAGTTTTCATTTAGATTTGATAGCCAAGCACACACAGAGACACCTCTGCAATTCTGACATCAATGCAGCGTTAACTCAAGAAGACATGTGCATTTCATTTAAAAGTTTAATATTTTGTTATTTACTGCCTGGAAAAGCTGAAACAGAAGACAAGCTTGATAGTTTTCTGGTTATGAGAACCTGGATGCTTGTGTTGCGGGTGGCTCTGTGCTGAAAATGAAGGTTTTGTTATACCACACAGGCATCTGTGAGTGAGTCTGAGTAATATGAAACGTGGGTGGTAAAGCATGTTAGCTGAGGTTGGTCAGGATGTTGATGTTGCCCTAACTGGTGATTTCCTTGTTTTCATAGTGATTGCATTGATGAGAAATGCATTTAACAAACTTTATTTCTAAACTAACAAGAATAGGTCAGAAAACTTCTCCGTACAAAAGCTTTTTTTGGTTCTGTTTTCCATTGAAAGTTTGTTCTGATGAAAATATTCCACTGAGCAGCTGTAGAGAACCAGACTTTATTAAACAGAAGACTTTTTTTTTGTTTTAACTTAGCGACAAAATGTTTTATAAAGCCTGCAGGAGGCCAGATACTCTGTAACATCCCAGGGCTACCACATGGGTTACCATCTAACACCTCCACACATCTGTGTGTGAAGACTAAACTGTCTTCATCTGGCAGAAACCTGGCCATGGGGAGTGACACAGAGGCAAAAGAGACTCTCACATGTGGTGAAAAAAGAACTGTTTTAAATCTTCAGCACTTTCTTCAGTTAAGCTTTTACTTGCCCAGTTTTCCTCAACCACTTACACAAATGAGTCTACTGCCCAGCTCACCAACTTACTGCAAACATGTTGATGCTCTTCTCTGATTCCTTGCTCCCTGGACTTCTTGGATGACAGAACCAATCCTATGCCCTATCCTGAACTAATGTCTTCATTGTTTCAAATATTCTTTTACTTTTATTCCCTGTAAAGACTTCATGATTTCTTAATATGTAAAAGTTAATGACACAGTAGTGAAGTTGAAGGTAGAGGGTATAGTGGAGAACATGAAACAAAGGCATTGAACCCTAGTTCACCCCAAAAACATTGGATGGGCAGTAGACTAAGGAAGAGACAAGTCTGGAAAGATGTGAGGAGATAGTAAATAACAGGCTATCCAGTTCTTCTTTCCATTCCTCTCCTTCAACACTGACCTGTTTCACTGGATCATATCCATATTACAAATTCCTATTTAGCTTCATGCCTCACTACCAATGTGTCTTACGAAGAGCTCTTCCTTCTCTTCTCTTTCTACCTTCTACAAGCCTGCTATAGTTTTCCACAGTAAGTTTCATTCAAACTTAACTAATAAGATAACCAGTGAACTGTAAGTCTAGCTTTCAAAGGAGCTACTTTAATTCCTAATGGAAAGGATATATGTAAGCTTGTAATATTATTACTGGATAAATATCTTCTTAATAAGCAATTTCATATCAATGGCCCTGTAGTCGTGGAGTCAGTTGGTACCTCTGTAATAATAACAAATCAGAATTTGTTACATTTGGTAATTTCAATAGAAATTTAACCTTAAATTACACTTAATCGAAGCCTACTTGTTACATAGTTTAATCCATAGTTGAGAGCTCTGAAGTCATTGCATTATGAATCTTTCACAAACTTTCACGTAATCACATATTTCTTTAAATATTAAATTAATTTCATTTTTCTCTGATTATTTATATACTATATCTTTTTTCTGTAGGGTTAATTTATAATGTCCAAATGTTCACTTCTGTGAAAAGCAGGATAACCTTAAACTCTCTTTGATTCTTCTACCTCTCTATTACTATAAAATAGACATTGATGAGTGCCGGATCTCCCCAGACCTATGTGGAAGTGGTACTTGTGTCAACACTCCTGGAAGCTTTGAGTGTGAGTGCTTTGATGGTTATGAAAGTGGATTTATGATGATGAAGAACTGTATGGGTAAGTGTTGCCAGGATGAACTGGAGTCTGTCCCTTTACTGTACAAAGCCTGACTGTACTCTGTACTACACTAGCTCTGCTCCACTGAGCACGTCATATGTATAATTATTGTGACTCCTTGAACAAAGGAGACAGGTATACAGTTTATAGGACAGATAACTGAATTATGCATATAGCTTTGCTTGGGTTTTTTTGTTAATTACTTTTACACATTTCTGTATAGCTATTTTAGAATGGCATCAACTATTCATACAGATAGTTTAAAAATGGCTAATGAGGTATCCAAACATTTGGTAAAGTTAGGAATCAAAGGCTGGAGTTTCAAAAGTAGTGTGATTCACTTTTCCTTAATTCTTCTAGGACTCAAATTCTGAGAGCATTTCCTGAAAAATCACGACTCTTTAATCTGTCTAAAGTTGTAAGAATAGATATGGAGACATCAAAAGTTACTAGCCTCTTTAAAAAATCTTGAGTTAGTATTGTGGAGTACTTTATGAAATACATCATGAAATATATAATGAAAATGAAAAGTCTGAGATTTTCATCTTGATGAGGCTTGAATGGGTCCTCCTCCTTGCCCTTCTTGGAGGTTGGATTGACATTTCCTCTCCTCACACCCTAAAGATCCTTGCCTAATTTCCATGACCTTTCAAGGATGGTCAGGAGTCGAGTCAAAATGACATTGGCCAGCTCCCTCTCAGCACTCACGGGTCTTTTCCATGTCCTTTGTCAGCAGTTCCCCCATTTCCCTTCATCTTTTTGCTGCTGCTGTTTTACCCTTCACATCCCTTGCCAAGGTCAACTCCTGCTGGCTTTGGCTTTCCTAACCCCATCCCTGCACACTCAGACAGCACCTCTGTATTTCTCCTGAATCACCTGTCCCTGCTTTTGCCTATTTTATGCTTCCTTTTTGTGTTTGAGTTTTGTGAGAAGCTTTCCTGCTCGTAACTGAACTCCAATAAGTGGTCCTATGCCCCTGGGTGCCAGGAGGCCATGCAGGCCTCCTGTTGCCTTTACTTGATTTCCTGCAAATTGTGATGCTTTTAGACTCCAAAAGTCAGCAAAAAATCCTTGCCTGAATCACAGATGAACATAACAAAGAAGCTAACTGTGAAAGCTGAATAGCCTTCATGAGAGACAGAGTACAAATGCAGAGAATCAATACTGTATAGTGGAGATATGTTAAATGTAAGACAGGGGCGGAGAAGCAAGATGTCAGATAATAAGCAGAGAGTGAGGAGACAAGAGAAATTACTTCTTGAGGGCCTTTTGCAGGAACTAAGAGAGGGAGGGCATAATGCGCAATGAAAACATTTTGGAGCTGCGAGGATTATCCAAGCAGGAGTATAGCAAAAGAGATGTTGAATTCTATCATCAGGCAGTTTCTCTCCTCATGTGAATAACCTCCAAAACCCAATGATATCTTGGCTGAATTCTCAGGCTAATGAAAGATAACACTTGTCTGCCTATCTGAATATAAGTCTCCAGTTTCAAGGATAAGTAGCCGTAATGCTTCCTGCAAGTCCAAAAGTGTGAGTGCATCCTGCACCTTGAACATCTTTTGGTCATATTTGTCTTCATCCACATCTACAGTGTTAGCTGTTTTTATCAGGTTTGTGAGTCAAATACTCGGTTTGCCGTTATAAGCTATAGCAAGCATATTTCTCAGCCACACAATGACATACGCAGGAGTTATCAAACTGAATAGCCATTTAGTTAAAAGTTTACACACACATCCCCATTAACGGCATCCACAGACAACAATTTAAATGAGTGCATGAATGGGTGTCTGGTTGCATTAAGCAGCACTTTTTTGAAGATTTCATTACATTAATACATTGTTCTAAATGGCAACCATCCAAACAGTTGCTGTCTTTTATTCTGTCCTGTGTCTCCTAGAATACTTAATTTTGAATGATGCATTTCTGGTTTTCTTGAGGGGAAAAATACCCATTTTTAGAGTTAATAGTGTATAGCTTTTTGTTTGCCCTGTTATGGAGTTTGAGGAAAGGAGCAGGACGGCTTCAATGAAACAATCCTTTTATTTCTGACCTCCAGATTTTGTCACTTACAGACACTGAGAGTTTTTTTCTCTTTGTTGCTCCTTAGTAATGATTTTATATTTTTTTATCATGGTTTCTTCACAGATATTGATGAATGTGAACGCAACCCTCTGCTGTGTAGAGGTGGCACATGTGTGAACACTGAAGGGAGTTTTCAGTGTGACTGTCCTTTGGGACATGAGCTGTCATCATCACGTGAGGAATGCATAGGTGAGTTTCGACTCAGACTAGTAGTCTTCAGCTTTCTAAGAAGAGTGGTCATTTGTGCTATGAAAACTTCTTGTCTCTGGCAAGGATGGCATCTCAGGAATATCTTATACAAATTCATGCTCCTCCTTTATATGAGTATCTTCAAATTAAAACCTTGTAACATATCCCTGTAAAATCTCCAGTCCCCTTAATGCTGTAGACTTCAAAGAGGATTATTTTACCAGGCCTCTTAGGTATTATTTAGCAACTCAAAGGACTGTACCACTCACATTAGCAACTTTCAAGTAAAATACATACAAGCACAAAGTGAACTTGGTTCCTACAGTCACAAAAAAGTATTGTCCCTTATTGAAATGCAGCTCTCCTTTTTGCACATAATTCACCAAAATGGTGAAAAAAATGCAAAAAACATAATGCGTATTATCTCTTTGGTTTCTGTGTTTGATGCATAGTTGTTTCAAGAGTTGGTTTAAACCAGCAGACTGTGCAGTTAATGCTCACAGATCAGAAACAAAGAAGATAAACCTTTGGACACTGGCTTAAACATACTGTTCTGAGCTCCATATCTTGAACTGGAACATGCTAAGAACAAGAATGAAATTGAAAAAGCCTGAAAGCCACCAGTTTAAAATATTACCTCCCATCCTCTTTCTCTGTCATTTGAGCAGTTAGAGTCTGCATTCTGAACAACAAGTAATTGATATGAATGATTCTTTTCCAGATGTAAATGAGTGCTCATTAAGTGACAATCTCTGCAGAAATGGCAGGTGTGTGAACATGGTTGGAACATACCAGTGTTCCTGCAACTCTGGGTACCAGGCCACTCGTGACAGACAAGGCTGCATAGGCAAGTGTCGTACACCTTCACCTATGTATTTGTGCTTCAGCATATATTGTTTCATCTGTCTTTGTTTTTGTTTAATTTCATACCTTCCTTTTGAATCTGAGGAGGGACATCTTCTCACCTGCTATTAGGCATATCACAAACTATCATGGACCCCTATTCTGTCCTTAGAAATATAAAGAAGATATAAAAAGATTATCACTGTACTGAACTCTGCAGAATACTTGAGAAAAAATATTCTTATTGTGCTACTCCATTAAAATCAGAGGCTTGAGCTAACAACCAGAATAGTGCTTGATTTCTTGATCAAGCAAGAACAGCCCCATGCGTTGATAGTTTCTCTTTGACTTTTTCTCCTTATTGTATTCATTTCTTAAATCTTTCACTATAGTAATGATGAATTATGTAGTTTTCATCACATTGGTAAGGCGAACAGAGGTATTGAGAGCTTTTTAATTTGTTGGCTTTGTTCATTTCTGTGCAAAAATACAAATTTGTGCTACATTTCAAGCTTTAATGAAACCTAAGTTTCTTGGGGCTTTTCTTTTTTTCCTTTCCATAAGTTGTCTTTTTTTACATCCCTAGTAATACATATGAACGAAAGCAACAACTAAAAGTAGCCACTTGGTCCCACAGATGAAAAAGCAGTTGAGAGAGAGAAAGCTGAACAAAATATATATCAGAGACAGCAGAGTGAGAATAAAAATTCAGAATCCTATCACTGATAAACTGTTTCATCTGCTAAGTAAAATAGCAAGAGAAGATGACTTTTTGTTACAAAAGCAGACTTACTACTACTAATGTTGCTTCCACAGATATTGATGAATGTATGATAATGAATGGAGGGTGTGACACCCACTGCACTAACTCAGAAGGCAGCTATGAATGTAGCTGCAGTGATGGCTACGCTCTAATGCCAGATGTCAGGACATGTGCAGGTAGGTTTTAATATCTTAAAAGTTCCAGCATCATATCTTTCAGCCAATATGAACATGGTATTCTTTTAGCCAATCCATACCAGAGTGACAGAAGTATTACCAGCTTTTTCTTTTTTTTTTTTTTTTTCAGATATTGATGAGTGTGAAAACAATCCAGATATCTGTGATGGTGGGCAATGTACTAATATTCCAGGGGAATATCACTGTCTCTGTTATGATGGATTTATTGCTTCTATGGACATGAAAACTTGTATTGGTAAGTAGCTGTATGCACCAAATTTAATGCAAGTCTAAAAATTCTGCAGCTAATGTTATCGGATGTTCAGCTGAATCCTTGAAAGTGGGTATTGAAACTATGTATATTACAAAAAAACCCCCTGTAGATCTTTCTTGCCTATCACTGTAGATGTCAGGAAGGGTAGAAAAAAAATTGAAAAGTCCATAAAGATGAATTAAATCACACAGTTCCAAGAATAGGAGTGATATAAATGTAATGATACGATTCCTCTGAAACATCTCTGTTGAGATTATTTGAGTGCCCCAGCATTTTCTTGTGTCTCTTGTAAATGTTTTAGTTTATTCGCTCAACTGCAAAACGTTATCATGAGTTATTATAAAGGAAATTAAAATAAAAGTATCTCTTTGAGATAACCTAAAGTGTTTAATTTATCTTGGTGTTTATACGAAGTTCTTACCTTTTACATTTAATACGAAGTTTCCTATGTTTCATATTTTAAGGTGGTTTTGGCTATACTAATAACATCTTTTCATATTTTGTGAGCCTATGTCAAACAAACCTTCACTTTGCACTTGTGCACACTCACACAGACACACACACTGAGGAGAAACTAGTTATATGTAATGCTGAGCAAAGCTGTCCTGAGCTGGTTTTGTCTCCTTTCTTCTATGGTTCGAGTTGAATTTATGATTTTCTTTTCACCTTCGCTTTTATGTTATTCCATGTTCTTGTTTTGAGTTTTGCACATGTGCTCCGAGTTTACACAACCAACTTGAAAGTTTAGAGCTCATCTTTTCAATAATTTTTTCATATTAGCCATGTTAGTAGCTGTAAAATCAGAATACTTTTTTTCATTTTATACACAACTGCTCTTATATGTTCTTCTCTAGGAAAACAGTGTCTGATATTAAGGTTAGAAACCTACAGTGAGTAAGTGTATATTTCTGCTATATATGTAATTGCTTTCCTTGCTAATAGCATCATGAGTTTGTCAAAAAGCCTTTGGGATAACTACAGTTTCTTACTGGACTTGACACTACGTTCAACAAAGTACTTGATTTTTTTTCAGCAGAAATATTTGCAACGTCTTGTATTTATTTGTCAGTATGTGAAATTGGATGATCTTTGCCATTTAACTAGTGTAAAATTGGAGCTATTTGAATAAGGTCAAAAAGTTGTCATAGGTGTAACTCATAATAAGAGTATGTTTTAACTACAAGTTTTTAACCAGATCTTTAATTATAAACTGTTTAGCTTTCAAATTAGGTGAATTCTGAAATAATGTTAAAGCCTTGTATTATAGTTGAAAACCTATATTGAAGATTTAGCATGCAGTGTAAGAATCTAAAACGTAGTTCGGGTACAAACTACACTATTCTTTAGGAGAGGTTTTCTTCCTAATGGAAAGTTTTCATGAAATACGCAACACTCAGTGAAATTGGGAAGAACAGGGAGACATCAGCAGCAAACTTAGCTCTCTTGAAACTTCAGTCTGCATCAAGGCAGCAGGTGCTGAGCAGTCACATTGTTGAGGTATCTGGGAAGGGAGTCTGGCACAAGAGCACATCTACAGTCCTGATGCCCTGTTTTTCCTTGTGACTAGGTTTTTTTTAATATGGTTGTGGGAAAACTTTTATAGTTGTGGCCTATCACTTGTTCTTTCTGTAGGGGTCTTTCCCCACTCCACCTGCAGCCTGGCTTGTCCTTGAATGTTACCTTTGTGGTGGCTTTGTGTCTTTGTATGTGCCAGAGATAGCTCTAACTTTTGGAAGCATTTCTTCTCAAAGGCATGCTCTTAATGTCTCTGTTCTTTACCCTCTCCCGAACTGGCTTTCAGAAACACCATTAGGACAATGGCTGTTGACCTCTACTTTCATTTCTACTTAACCTCAGCATTGATAGACATTTTGATTTTTCTTCCTCTCTTGAAATGTCTTGAAGTTTCTTTTGGCTTCTTTCACAATCAGAGGGACTTTGTTTCTTATCAGCAAGGAGTTTGCCCCACCACACACACATACACACTCGGGATCATTAATAAAAATTACTTCCTAGCTACTCATTTTCTAATGGCATAGCAGAGTGATAGATACAGGTCTGTACTAAAAAGCTGCCAATGATCCATAGGCATTCTCCAAAACCTAAACAGAAGGCTGTGCCAGAGCTGCTCGTAGTCATGAGCTACTAAGAGAAGTAGTTTGAAGTTTTCTTGTGGTGTTAAGAGTTCCCTATTTGATATACTGCATAGTTCAGGCTTTTCCAGAGAGATTTTGGAAGAAGCTGGTCAATTCTTATGTTCCGGGGGTGTCTCAGCAAGCAGAACTTCAGATCTAAGTCCACAGCTTCTGCAACTGAGGAGACTTAAGGCATGGCAGCTTTCCTTTGCCTCATAGTGTGACAGCTGAATATACTACGGAAATAAAGGTTGCTGTAATGAGAGTATTTAGAAGACTGACGAAATCAGCCCTGTTTTAAAATACAAAACTAAATTTTACTAAAGTAATTTAATAACAATACATTTGCCAATGGTCAGTTCTTACACAGTATTGATCATTATCACTGCACATACAAAACTGTTACTTTTTAGCAATCACATTCTAAATTATATGCAAGTATACAATACCACAGAGCTGTTATGGGTAGTTTGCATTGACTGGCTTCCAGCCCTTGGTGTTGCTTAGTCACTAAGTTCAAGGTGATCAGGCTTGAGTGCTTGTCCTCAAGAAAAGCTGGAACTGAAGTGGGTCTGTCTTTCTTCTCCAATTTTCTGTGCTTGTGTTATTATGCTATTGCCCATCTCACAACAAGGAGGGTCCCTTCTACTCTTTGTAGGGCTTACCTTGTTTTCTTGTCTAGCCAGTCATTCTTCTGGTGTACCTGTGAGGTTTGCCTGCCTATTTGCAGTGCCTTGTGCTTATATTGTCCTGTATCTGGCAACTTCTATGACTTTAATGTGTCCTACATACAGCTATGCCCATCTTTCTTTGTCCTTTTGGCAATCTCGCAGAATCACATAATCACAGAATCACTACGGTTGGAAAAGACCTGTAAGATCATCAAGTCCAACCATCAACCAACACCACCATGCCCATTAAACCATGTCCCACAATGCCTCATCCACATGTTCCTTTAACACCTCCGGGGATGGTGACCTCACCACTTCCCTGGGCAGCTTATTCCAGTGTCTCACCACTCTCTCAGTAAGGAAATTTTTCCTAATATCCAGTCTAAACCTCTCCGGGCACAACTTGAGGCCATTTCCTCTTGTCCTGTCGCTAGTCACTTGGCAGAAGAGGCCAACACCCACCCCTCTGCAACCTCCTTTCAGGTAATTGTAGAGAGTGATGAGGTCTCCCTTCAGCCTCCTCTTCTCCAGACTGAACAGCCCCAGTTCCCTCAGCCACTCCTCATAAGACTTGTGCTCCACACCCCTCACCAGCTTCATCGCCCTTCTCTGGACACGATCCAGCACCTCAATGTCCTTCTTGTAGTGAGGGGCCCAAAACTGAACACAGTATTCGAGGTGCGGCCTCACCAGCGCCGAGTACAGGGGCACGATCACCTCCCTACTCCTGCTGGTCACACCATTTCTGATACAGGCCAGGATGGCGTTGGCCTTCTTGGTCACCTGGGCACACTGCTGGCTCATATTCAGCCAACTGTCAATCAACATCCCCAGGTCCTTTTCTGTGGGGGAGCTTTCCAGCCACTCGTCCCCAAGCCTGTAGCGTTGCATGGGGTTGTTGTGACCCAAGTGCACTTGGCCTTGTTGAACCTCATGCAATTGGCCTGGGCCCATCGATCCAGCCTGTCCAGATCCCTCCGTGGAGTCTTCCTACCCTCGAGCAGATCAACACTCCGGCCCAACTTGTTGTCACCTGCAAACTTGCTGAGGGTGCACTCAATCACCTCATCCAAATCACCGATAAAGATACTAAATAAGACCGGCCCCAAAACTGGGTCCTGGGGGACTCCACTTGTGACCATCTGCCAACTGGATTTCGCTCCTTACATCCTTATGCAAAACTGTGTTTGCCTATGCCATCACAGTGTTACACAATATTCACATGCTATTTCTAGTTACACTGTTTTAGCATGCTTATATTGGGGTTTAAAGAAAGATAATATTAATTATAACCCAATTAATACACTTAATTTATAAGTGATATGGGCCTCTGCTTTGGCTGCATTATATGACATATTACTTTACTCAAAAGGACAACTACAAATACCTTTGTAGAAATGCCTTTTCATCCACAGGACAGTGACTTTTTAATGTTATGGTGTAATGCTGTTAGTTAATATCATTGAAGGGACAAATGGAAATATTGGACAAGGTATTTGAAAAGCTCTTGGGCCATATGGCCCCACTACAGCATGACTCACAACACTCATATGAAACTCCTGAGTAACCCACTTGCAGGTGCCCAATTCTAGTTTGTTCTTTTACCAGCTTTATTGTTTCATAAGATACGTTGTCTTTCCAAAGTTGAATTCTTGTTAAAAAGGCTGATTGAGTTTACTTCATTATTTTTTATAATTTTGACAAATGCTATTCAGAGGTATCGACACATTTGTATATGTCATTATTCCATTTTAAATAGTGATCAAAATGTGCAAATTGAAACCTGTAGATAATATCAGTACAGGAAAAGTAATCAATTTACTGTATAAATTCTTCATTGGAAGAAAATTATATAGCTATATTATGATCAAGAACATGTTTTTTAAAAATGCTT
The DNA here is from genome assembly GCF_030936135.1 of Gavia stellata. Lineage (NCBI taxonomy): Eukaryota > Metazoa > Chordata > Aves > Gaviiformes > Gaviidae > Gavia > Gavia stellata. Next base: position 54,019,364 of record NC_082637.1, read on the forward strand.
TCTAAAGTGATTCTTGTAAGAAATAATTGACCTCATAGTCCAATAATTAGCATTCTAAATAAATTAGAAAACTCTATGCTATTTGGACTACACATTCATCCTTATTTCTTTTTAAGGAGTTAAAAGAACACAGAATGAAAGGGCTGAAATATATTATGATGAAAATTAATAAGTAACACATGTCGTAGGGGTGGACGATGCTTCTGATATTTTCACCTGAATGAAAGTATTCCAAAAAGACAAAGTGTGCTGTTAAATGACAGTAATGTTCAACTCATAATGAATTTATATGCACTTACAGATGTGAATGAATGTGATTTGAATTCCAACATTTGTATGTTTGGGGAGTGTGAAAATACTAAAGGTTCCTTCATTTGTCACTGTCAGCCAGGATATTCAGTCAAGAAAGGAACCACTGGATGCACAGGTAAAGGAAATTTCCAGCATATATGTCATGGTGTGCATTGGTTGGCTTTCAGGTAAAACAAATGCACAAGTGTTCACACACAAGGGAGAGATTGGTATCTGTACATAATAGTAAATGTAAGTATTTTACATTTGTCAGCATGTATCCAGAGTTTGAAAAAGTATGTTCCTTGACCAGTATCAGTATGATACGAGAGGCCTCTTACATAACTGTAATTTTAAAAGCAAAGTTTTTCTCAGTATAGATTGTGGGAATATCTGTGGTACAAAACATAGCTTGGGTGGGGACAGCTGCATTTGTATTAGAATTATTTTATCAGTACTCACTTGTCATACATACTTAAAGTATGAAGTCATCTGTCAACTAAAGCTGCAGGAAATGACCCTGTAGTCTAAGAACAGGCCAAAAGGGAAAAAAAGTAAAAGAAAAGAATGAAAAAAGTGATGATGTAGAAGGGAAGTATATGCCATCCTTGTCTTCTGCAAGCTGAGTCCACTGTGTTCAAGAAGCTAAGTTCATCCAAAATTATTCTTCTGGGAAAGTTGACAGAATTTGTCCTATAAAATGGTCTTCAAGAATTTGTTCTATAATTACTAAAATCTTGGACTAATCATTTTTATAACTGAAAGGTGCCTGTGCGCCCAAAGGTCTCATCCCATTTTTAGACATATAAAGATCAGCATATTCGATATGTCCGGAAAATAGCTTTAATTTCAAACTGAAAAGCAGTTGTAGTAAAGCAGACTAGTTTTGTCATGTTTGCAAAGAAAGAATAAAACGAAAATGCAATTGTCACTATTTTAATTAATGTATAATACAAAATAACTTGCTTGAATTATTCTGTAGTCTTGAACATTTGTTTTATAAAGGACTGCAAATCTGCACAGTGGAAATAAGCAATGTGTAAAAAGAACATGATTGGTAATATTCAGTCCTCCTGATTTAAATACTCATAGTTTATTTTGTGCTTGTAGACGTGGATGAGTGCGAAATCGGTGCTCACAACTGTGACATGCATGCCTCATGTGTCAATGTACCAGGAAGTTTTAAATGCAGTTGCAGAGAAGGATGGGTTGGAAATGGCATTAAATGTATTGGTAAGTATACAGAAAATAAAACTTGTCTCTTTTTTCCTTTTTTTCTTTTCTTTTTTTTTTTTTTTAAATGAAAGCACATAATGTGACTGTGTGATTACTCCATTAGAAACAAAGTATTATTCTTCTGTCTGCTGCACTCTGTGGATAGATGGGTATGCAAGATTTTTACGTATGAGGCGTTTGGTTTTCTGAGAAAAAAACTGGTTTTGTCTCAGAAGCCTGTCTGTGTGACATCTTACTGAATTAACAATTAACTATGTGTTTTACAGAGTTTACATGCAACTGCTAGAATCTGCAAAGTAAAAAAAATAAGTCAAAAATAAAATGGAAATTTTTTTGTGATTTCCTGCCAGTAAGATACTATTTCTGTTACTTAATACTATTTTTTGTAAATGTCCTGTAGTATATCTAGTTTATAGGCCCTAATATAAAGCAGACTGGACTTGACGTATGGGAAATTTGATTCTACTTTTGTTGGGCTGCTAGAGTAGCATCATGTCCCCTTACCTTCATTTAGTAGTTTGGTGTGTAAAAGATTGTAATATTTACCTTTTTTCCAGAACATTTTGGGATCTGTGGAGGCTTCATTTAAGAATTAGGCTTTATTGGTATAATATGTGAAAGAAAAAGTACCATTTTACAAGATTTTACCGCAGGCCACTTTTTCTGATTTTTAAGCCATATCTAAGAAAAAGGGGAAGGCCCTCTGGTCTTTGTTATAATCATTTAATTAAAAATATGTGTCATTCTACTAAGTAAATAAAAAAGTCCCATTTGAAGGAGAAAACTTCAAAAAGTTTTTCTGGCAGCATCTCATAGTTAGAATAGCTCCTGGGTATAGAGTATTCTTCCAGGAGACCACTCTGCAGGCAGGTGAGAAGGGACTGTTGGCTACCCCATAGCACTAGCTAGTGTGACTCAAGTGTCGTGGACCCATATGGCCATTCCCATCAAACATGCCCCTGAGGGGAAGGAAAGACTCTTCTCTTTTTTTTTTTCTTTTTTTTTTTCCCATCCATATTGGCATCCAAGTAAATAAGAAAGCTTGCATTAACTTTCACGGGGTTACACTGTTGTCACATTTTTCTATTACTTGAGAAGAGTCCAAACCTATGGTAGATTTTCACCTCACTATATTTCTTTGGTTTATTGTTTTTTTAACTCATTTTGAATTCAAGTTCTTTAAGAGGATATTAACATTACAGTAACAAGTCAGCTGAATTCCATCTGTTGTTTGGAAACATTTTAGCCAGTCCCATGCATTTTAATTTAAAGAAAGAAATATTAAAATGAAATCACTATAGATTAACCTTGTATCTTCTAATGAGAACTTTGTGTATTTATGGAGACATAAATCATCTTTGCAGTTGCTCTTGTTAGCTTGGTAGTTAACTGTAAGCCAAGTATACTAACTGCTTTGTTACTGTTTGCACTCTTTTGCCCCTGATGTGCAGATCTTGATGAATGCTCCAATGGGACCCACCAGTGCAGCGTGAACGCTCGGTGTGTGAACAACCCAGGGTCATACCGCTGTGTGTGTGCAGGGGGATTCACTGGGGATGGATTTACGTGTTCTGGTAAACCGTTTCTGTGAAAGCCGACTTGTCACTGATTGTTTCTGTTGTATGGAAGCTTTGCAAATGAGATAGAAGCCCAAATAGCAAGATAATAAATATAAAAGTGTCTTTTAAGATCAGGAGTCCTCCCTGAAGAAATGCTAACAAAGGCAACTGATTGTTCTTTTGATTTGTGTGCCAGATTGGGCCCATTTGTTGCGTAAAGTTCCTGTCTGCTTCCTCCTCCACCTCCTCCTCCTTCTCCTCCTCTTCCTCTTACTTCTCCTCTTCATGCCATTTTTTTTTAATGTGCCTGTGCTGCTTGCAGCAGCAGGCTCTCTAGTCAAGAACACGAAACACCAGCTCTCTGTTACAGTTCCTGCCTTGTAGGCCAGGTCTGTCTCTGGCAGGGAAGGTATCATCTGTTTTCCCCTCACTGCGTTAGTTGAACAGGATTTAATCATTAACATGGGACTTCTTTTTAAAAAGAAAAACAAATTACAGTTGAAAAACATTGTCCATGATGTCTGCATTTAAACTTGTTGGCAAATGCTTACTATTAAGAATGAACATTGTTTAGCACACAGGAGGTGTTTCAGAATAAACTGATGTGTAAAGGATTTTATAAAGTGTAAAGATTATATATTAAACATCAATGGCCAAGTATTGACTTACTGTGGTTTTTATCACTTACAGAGTGGAGATGCAACAATATCTCTGCTCTTGACTTCTAACATGTCCTGTATGTAGTCAGAAAATTTGAAGGTTTCAAGAAATGCATCCTAATGATAGTAAAATACCTAGAAACTAATGTGGATGCATTCATTGTTAGCTAACTGGCTAATTTAAAATCAAAATTGATTTACACCTTAACAAGACAGTCTTCTGGTTAGTATTGTAAGTTTTTTATTTCAGAACAAGGATCTTCAAATATTACTGTTTATGTGTTTCAAGTTTGTGCTTAATGAACAAGAACTTTCATCCCTCTTATTAACAAACTGTTTCAGATCTGGTTTTTTTTAGGTGGGATAGTAGGGATTGACTAATAAAATTAAGAAAGTCTATTGAAAGTTTTTTTTTACAATCGTAAGCATATCTGACAAAATCATGAATCCTTATGGTGACTACAGTGGTGAATGCCTTCCTTTGTCATTCTGGTCTTTTATAGCTCTTAGGAAAAAAAAAAACCCAAACACTTTTGGGGCATATAAGAAGAGTCCTCGGTAGTGTGCAAATGGTAGTTGTAATGTTCATAATTCTCAAAGCATACTTTCTAAAATGCATATGAAAATAATTTTCTATGTATGATTCACGTAAGAAAATTTGTCTTTTGAATGTGCTTTATGTCAAAGCAACATAGCAATATATACCAGGAGACAAAGTTTTTACTTTGTAAGCAAAGTATTGAACTTATTTGTCAAAGCTGATAGTACTGAATCTGAAAACCTTGCATTATTATAAAAAAAATTTAAATCTGTTAATGAAAAAGAAGGCATAAGGAATCATGGCTGGGTAAAAGGAATAATTTTGGAAACTACATTATGTTTGCTTTTCTGCATTCTTTCAATTTACCTCACCTTCAGGTATAAATGGTTTGGTTTATATCAACAATACTCAATGCACTATTATTTTGAATGTCCGGATAATAAATATTATTTGTATTTTGCTAGTGAGACATGTAGTTTCAAAGAAATTTTCTGTCTCACACAGATGTTGATGAGTGTGCAGAAAATGTTAATCTGTGTGAAAATGCTCAGTGTTTAAATGTCCCTGGTGCCTACCGTTGTGAGTGTGAGATGGGATTCACTCCCTCCTCAGACAGCAAGTCTTGCCAAGGTAAGCCACTGATACTTCAAGTTCATTTTCTGAGTTTGAATTGGCTACTGTAAAGCAAAGAACAAGAAGTGCTGGAAGGACCTCAACCTGGAAGCAGAATATTCAGCACCTGCTTCACATGTAAGTAATTTCTTCAAGCAAGTATTGTTTTGCAGTGTGAATTATGTTGAAGGTAGTTTTCATTGTTTTATGCAGTTTTCCTGGCCTTTGTCCAAAAATCCCAGAGTAGAGGTTTGGCTCAGTAATTTTGTTTTTTTAATTATTTCTTCCATTTTTGCCACTAGTGAATAGTGTGCGGGAAATCCTGTGTTTATCACTGTTTTGTTTAGTGTGTTTACATAGGAGGTGCAAACTGCATTAAGTGACCTCATTTTAAAAAAATGTTTTCAGGAAAATTGAAGCAGGCAAATCAGTGCTATATTTGACAAGTTTGTAACACTCCTTAAAACGCATACTGGACATTTTTTGTCATCACCCTTTCACTCTCAGTATTGTACCAGATCATTTGAAGTGCAAAAGGAATTATTATCTTTCTAGTCCGAATCAGCTTCTATTCCCTGTTGTGTTCTTATGTCTGTTTTTTGGTTTAATATAAGAGAAATGTATATTAGATGAAGTCTTTTTAGCTGGTGCTCCAAAGCTTTTTAACTTATTTCATATTTAATGGTGGAAACCTCATAACATCTTAGGAAATTAAAATTCTTGATGAGACATTAAAAACAGGTTCCAAAATGTAGTCTCTAAAATTCAGTCCATAACTTCCAATGTTCAAACATTCCGGTGCGCATTAATAAATCAGACTTCTAGATACAGAAAATTTGCAGATGCTTCTGAAAAATTACCTATGCAACTGTTTTGGTCAGATCTATTAATAGTTACCAAGTATTGTCAATCATCTTTACGGAACTTCTTAGTGCAGCTCAGTTAGTTAGTCATATAATAGTCCTGCCAATGTTCTAATAAAAATCCCCAAATAGGTATTAGTCAATCAATGTTTTGAAAAACAATACGATTCTAAATCTTAGGACAGCGAGTCACCAACGTTTGGCTTTTCAATTGGTCCACAACGATGCTCTGAAAAGTAAATTGAAGAATTTTGGAAAAATGCTTGGTATATTGGTATATAATTGTAATTCCAACAGAGATCTGAAAGCATTCCATAGATTAAATTGTGCCACTGGAGAGCTAAAAGATCTGGCTGCTGAATACTTAAAAAAAGTTACCTTTTTTTTTTTTTTTTAAAGTTGACACAGTAATTTGTCCTATGATAAGGTGACTCCTTGGCTGATTTCTGCAATCAAGGGACAAAATCCAAAGCCTGGATTTAGTACAATAATTGTAATACAAATGATTCATCCAATTTTTTCAGAAATCCCTTGAGATGTCAGTACATTAGCTTCTCAATGATACAGTCTTTTCCATAACTTTATAAAGCTTCATCTGAACATGAGTTATGTTCATGACCTGATTTGGAGGTCATTCCATGGCTCTACTCTAAGGTACTTAGAAACCTTCATTTAAATTCCAGTTTAAATTTACTCAGGACTGTTGGATATTAGGCATTTATCTTAAATTCCATTTTCCCTTAAAAATTTACCTCTCTCTCCCCCTCTAAAGTTGCCCCTTCCCATATGTTCCTATAAAGAGGCATTATATCACTTCTCAATCTTTGGCTAAGGCAAGCAAGCAAAGTTCAAAATAGATATTTCATTACTCTAATCATTTTAATATCCCTTCTTTACACCTCGTCCAATTTTAGTTCATAGTTCTTCAACATAGCACTGTATACAGAATTTGAAATTAAGATTTAGCTGTGCATTGCAAAATGGTATTAATGCTTTCCACTTCCCTGTCTTTGCTAAAAATGGCTCACTAGTACATGCTAGAGTTGCATTAGTGTTTTGCACAGCTGCTTTATTATGGCAACTTAGAAGTCTTGCTATCAGACAGTACATGCAGGGGCTTTTTCCCTCTTATCTTACTTACCTTTAACTCAGAAGTCCTTGTAGTTTGTGTCTAAAACCATTACTTTCTACACTGTGCTGTTAATATTAAACTAGTTTTTTAGCACTGTAGTTGACAAAGTAATCTAATTTTCTGTCAGTGTCTTTCAACTTTATTTCATCTTCAATTTACATGAGCACCCAAGTCAGTCATTTACATGCATTTTAGCTCATTTACATGTAGTTACTATATAACTGGTTTAACGTGGGCTTGAGAAAATCATAGAGAATTCTTACTTCCTATATTCCTATTCCCTGTATTCTTTGTCCAAGGAGGTATAAGTAACTGTTAATGCCTGCTCCCTCTCTTTCTTCTTCATATACATTTTTTTCCTGAGCGGTATTTTGAAAATCTTACTTGCAGACTATGAGCTAGGAAATGATCGACTCCTTTTATGGTGTTACGCTTCATTCTGTTTAACGCACATTTTGAAAGGAACTTACTGGCCTTTTGACTTAGCTTTCATTTTGAGTCCTGAGAAGTCAGTTTTGCTATTTTCACTTCATGCTAGGTAAAACAGGAATAAGTAACACGAGCTTTAGTGGAGAATGTCTCACAAATCCCTAGCTGTAGTGTTCTACACAAACCAAAAGTGATTTAATCAGTGTTTCTTTTTTAAATACTTTTTTAAGTTACATGTGTCTTCATTTGCTTTTAGTAGTACAGCACACTATTGTAATGTTAATATAGTAATGATATGTAACTTTCCGGTTTTAATGTATTCCTTCAGATATCAATGAATGTTCCTTCCAGAACATATGTGTATTTGGTACCTGTAATAATCTACCAGGAATGTTTCATTGTATCTGTGATGATGGCTATGAACTAGATCGAACCGGGGGAAACTGTACAGGTATATACGTCAAGAATTACTTTTTTTTTTTAATTGCACCAAGTTAATTTGAAGATGAGTTCACAGAACATGCATTGTATTCTCTTACAACAATGAGAATGCATTTTTCCACACTAAACAAGCAATGTGTAGAATTGCATGCTTTGGAGTTGGTTTAAGAATGGAACAAAAAGAATAGCTTCTTAAATATGCAGCTGTACAAAGGTCATTCCTGAATGTTTGATGTATTAATAGTAGTTCTTTTGTTCAATTTCAGCTAAAATTCATTGCATTTGAAATTTTCCTGCCCATTTTGTCTTAAAAAGTAAATTGCTCTTCTTTTCTGTCCGGTGAGCAGCTTTATAAATGTAACCTTCCTATTTTAGATATCGATGAATGTGCCGATCCCATTAATTGTGTTAATGGTCTTTGTGTAAATACTCCCGGAAGGTATGAGTGCAATTGCCCTCCAGACTTCCAGCTGAATCCTACTGGAGTGGGTTGTGTGGGTAAGTAAAAGCTACCTGAAGTATTACTTTAGAAATCACAGCCAAGGTGACTGTTTTGATGCAAATGAGGGTAGCAAAATAGAAAAATTATAATTCCACGTGCTGCATATCCTGTTATATTATTTTAACTGATTAATGGTGTCTATAGTTTCTTTAAAATACAGCTTTTTAAAATTTGTTGAAACGTATATTATCTGCATTTCCATCCTCCTGACAGTCAACAATTCTCATTTAAAAAGCTGAATTTTTTAATCCTAGATATGTCTTCGGACTAATTTATGTGTTTAGCTTAAGTCTAAACTGGAATTAAAACTGGTTGTAGTACCCATTTGACTGGAAACAAAGTAAAAGACATGTTTCACTGTAGTTTACGTAATTCTCTCTGGCTTGCACAGACTTAAAGTGAATTTTCATTACTTTTCCACCTTGCTACATGATATAGGACTGTCGTGTGATTAGAGTATATACTACCAGTCTAGGCAAGTTTTGGAGGAAAAAGGGGGAGAGAGAGAGGCTAAGGTTCAACTGTAAGGATTTGTGTGTGATCCTGGGAAAGCGTTCTAAATTTTTATTTGGAAAACAGCCTTATTGTTTTATTACCTTGAGAAGACTCAAATTCTCCTGAACTGGTAGTTAGAACTCTATTTTCTAAATGTTTACAATAATACTAAAGTGTCGTGGCAAATAAATATATTCTAAATAAATCATTGCTAAAGAAATGCAGATTTCCTTGAGAACTAATTTTATTGCTCATCTTTTCCATATTTCTCCATTTTCTGCCTATGAATATTCTCTGTTCCTTCTCTGGATGCTAGAAACAAGTCTTGTTTGAGACCTTTAGATGTCCACAGTCTTGACCAATTTATTCTAAAACTTTAAGCTGAGATTTTTAAAGGTGAAGTGAATTTATGTAATCTATTCCCATTGAATTGGAAACCCATGTTTCTGTCTCCCATAGACTTTTCTGACAATTCCTGTCTTAATCCTTTTCTTCTGCAGTTGCAGTCTGACTTAAGCTTTTAGCTTTGCCTCATCTGAAGATTCAGTTGAAGCAATGAAATCCTGCCTTTTTGGCTCCTCTTCTGCAGTATATAACTACTAAGATCCTGTCACGTTAAAGGGGCAAAGCAGTTTGGCAGAAAATAAACCCCCTTGCATTCCAGCTTATCCTCAGATATCAGAGGGGCTGGGGGTGGCTAGGCTTAGATTCTGAGTGATGACCAATTTTCTGTGTTACAAGTCCAATCGTGTCATATATATATATATATAAAATCACCATGATTACGGATGCACTCATAACTCCATACACTTGCAGTCTAGCCGTGTTGCATGAACTAGCACAGCCACCCTTAAGGAATTTGGTCACGTTCAATGAGAACTCTTACGGCTAGATTAATAAATAGTGTAGTTTATTAAAGCAACAGATGCACAAGTTCTTCTGGATTGCGGGTGATAGAACTACTGCCCACAAAACATGCGCACATACCAAGAATATGAGTAATATAGCCTGGCTACAAATGCGTTAAATCACAAAACAACCCTATAGAGGTTTCTAAATCTCACGGGGAAACACTTGGTATAGCCAAGTGTTCGAATCTTATCCAAAGGTGTCACTATGGGGGGGAAGAGAGGTTCAGCCCGTCGACTGATCCCAGATGTCAGAGCAGGTCTGCAATGATATCTTCCCTAACATCCCTCCCCTCTTAAGCCTTTTTATACGATTTTTACTTTACAGGTGGAGCTTGAGTGACTCTAGTCATGTATTTCTTTTTTGTAATTGGTGTAAAAGTTTCTCGCTTTGCTTTTAAAGGTATAGACCAAGAAAAATTCAGAGCGCAAGCTCAGTGAGGGGTGGTGCACCATGGAGGTGGGTAGCTTTGGGATGGAGGTGTGTTTTTTAGTATTATAATGAGCAAAAAGGTGACAGACTGTGGGCCCATTCCCAGGTACTCCACCACACACCATTACACACACTAAATAGCTTATTGTATAGTTGTACAGTAGCATTGTCTTTGACCAGGTACATATGATCTTACAGGTCTTTTCCAACCTTAGTGATTCTGTGATTCTGTGATCAGGGTGAGTCTCCATCTCATTGTTCCATAGTACTTTCCAGTTTCTGTCTTATCACGGAGCCTGGCTGCAGTGTCTCCACTCCACTCCACCCTCTGTACAGTTTCTCTTAGAGTCAGCACACCAAGCTCCCCTGGTGTTGCCAACATCTAATGTTGCCTAGGGAATTTCAGTGGAATGGAACCCTTTCATGACCACCACACTCCACCCTGAAAGTTTCTTCAATGCTGTGCCTTTCCTAAAAATGTGAATATAGATTTAGTTCCTAAGTAACCTCCAACAATAATTCCACAGATCCTCATTCTTTCCTACAACCAGATGCCATGTATGATCAGCCCTGGAAGCCCTGAATTATGGCTGAAGAATTTAAGTGATCTCTGAAGAAGCTTATGAGAACGAATTATCCTACTGCTAGCTGACTTGTGTTTTGCTAAAAAATGGGAGTTTGAGTTGGCAGTCTACTTTGGGACCAGTTGTCCCAATGACTTTTCTGGCAGGGGTCCCATGTTTCCTCAAGGAAGCCTCCACAGTGGAAGGGAACCTACTCAAGGGTAAATCTAGGAACTCTAGAGTCCCAAATGAGAGAGCCAGCCCTCCATCTCTGAAGAAAAAATGTTGAATAAGAAAGTGGTACAAAAATTATTTTACCGTTCCTTATGTCTGTCCTGAGGAAATACTACTAGGGCTGTCCCTCTCTCTGGTACAAGTAGTGTTTTCCTTTCCCTTGTGTTTTTAGTTTCTCTACGACTGATTGTACAGAAAAGAGACTTCCAAGTCTTAGCCCCCTGAGCAAACATGGGGTTTTTGATTGGGTTTTTGGTTTTTTTCAAGTTCTGTTTCAGGCAGTGGCAGAACTGGAATCTCACCCTCTCTCACCCGGGCCCCAGGGAGACAGCAGACTTCCCTGTGGGTTGGGTCTGGTCGGCATATTGGGCCCTCTGTTCCCCTCAGGAGGGAATCACCTTGTCAGGAGTTTCCCGAAGATGTCGGGAGTTCCCCGATGCCAGGAGTTGACCGACGGTTTGCGGCTGAAGGAACAGATGCGTCCGACTCAATATGAGTGATAAAGCATAGTTCGTCTTTATTAATCAAGCAACACATATTTATACAGTTAGACCTAATACGCGCCTACTTGTCAGATCCTAATTGGCTGAGCCTAAAAGTTACTTTTGTTTATGTTCTTCTACTTGCAGTTTGAGCCTAACAGTTACTTTTGTTTATGTTCTTCTACTTGCAGTTTAAGCAGCTGTATAACTCCCTTCTACTTTGATCATAACTACTTGTTATCTACATCCTCATTTCTCAAGGGCGCCCAGTCCTTGCCACGTAGCCCTTATTTATTGCTTCGTTTGTAATTTTCCACAAGCCCGTCTTTGTCTCTCTCAGAACAAGCTCTGATCCATCAGCTGCACAGGACCACCCCAGGGGCCCGCATCCTGCCTTCCCACAATTCCCCCTTTTTCTTTTTGTATGAGGAGAGCTTGACCAAAACTTTTTTCCACTAGCCGGCAAAGACATGACATAACACAGCTTAAACATAATATTACTACTACTACAATTATTAAAAGCATAAAAATACTTTGTAACAGTCCTTTGAGCCATCCGTTTAGCGAAAACCACTCCGACAACTGGTTCAGCCCAAACAACCCCACCTCTTCCTTAATCTTTTTCACCCACTTGCTACACCATTCTGACCAGTTCCCTTCCGGAGAGACCCGCGTCTCCACTGTAGAGTCACACCCGGTGTTGTCTTTTTCACGCGCACAGCCCCACTTTGTAGCATTTAAATAAAAGCAATATGAAGCCTTTAATGCATCCACTAATTCAATTTCTGCCAGTTCCGGACCAACAGGGAGGCGATCATCCCAGTTATCATACCGGTTGAGCCACCCTTCGGTAGTATTTGCAAACCCCCCAAAAATTCCCCGACCAGATTTATTCAACCGAGCATTCATTTCATTAACAGTTTGAGTCACTGTTCCCCAGTCCGAGTCATTCAATGGCACTCCCACTAGACAAGTGATGAAAGGCACACTAGGGGACGCCAGACTCGCACAAAAGGTCGTAGTATTCAATTCTCTGGCCAGGGACACCCATACATTCTGTTTTATGTTAAACGCCGCCCTTGGTAACCCGTCCAGGACATCAGTCCAGATTAGGATTAGCGTGAGACTCCACAGGATCTTCATGATTATTTCTGTTGTCCGATGTCTCTATCACCGCTCTTGTCCACTTCGCCGGGATCCACTGCGTACATTCCACTGCTGTTGCCAGATCCAGTCCGAGGCTCCCCCTTGTGGCGGGTTGTAGGGTACTGTCAGAAGTGGGTTGTGATGAGACGCAGCCGTCGGTTGCGGTCGGGTCTCTACCTGTGTTGGGGCCGCCACTGTTGTCGTAGCGCGGCGACCCTGCGCGCTCGGCTTGCCGTTTCCCGAACGTCGGCAAGCCCTGGTATCGTGGTTTGAAGATTTGCAGCTTTCACACCATACTTGATCCACTCGGCAATCACGACGATGATGACCCTCCCTGCCACAACGGAAGCACTGATTTCCCCGACGAGATGGAGCTCGAGACCGTTTGTCTTCTGTTCGCAGCGGGGCTAGGGCGGCAAAGGCTTGCCTCTGTGCCTGTATGATGTCTTTCCCTAACTCTCGCACTGCTTCTACTAACAACGCCTGATTTCCCATTGGTATTCTACTCATTTTTTCTAACATCTGTTCTCCTCTATTGCCTCTCCCATTATCTTTCTCCAGTCCACCCTTCTCACCACTCCTTTCTCTTTTGTCTCACTACATCCTTCCTGTGATGAGGGCGGCTCCCCTCCTTCTGATGTCTTGGACAATTGTCTAGGACAATTACCTTCCTTTTTGTCGTAGTGGAGGTGGTTGTGATTTGTGGGGCAGACTGTTTCGCCCTAGGCAGCCCCCTGGAAGGACTTTCATCCATATCCTTGTTATCCTGGCCTTCAAGTTCCAGAGCCACATCTCTGTTGTGTAGGGGCAGCTGGGAAGGTGAGGGAGGCCGGGAGGGCATTCGCCTGCTGCCCTGAGCAGGGACCTGTTCCCATTCCCCTTCGTCTCTTAGGTCCCCTCCTTCGGCCCGGAAGGAGCTGCAAGCCTCAGGTGTTACACTTTCCATCTCTCTACAGCCTGATTCTATAACTAAGTGCAAAAAACACACAGTGAACATTCAGCTTTTGTTTTTGACAGGGGCAAGCAAAGCTTTTGCTTCCCGTGGAATATTGTCAGAGTAAAATAATAAAGTCCTAATCCATGAATGAAATGACACTTTAGTGCCTGGTTTTTTAGAAGCCCTTGAAGAGATAGGGTACCATGTGCAGCTAGAAACATATTAGTTATATTATTTTGTATGATTATAGGCATTGTTAGGTTTTGAACTTATTTTCTTTTACCAGCAGTTCTCATTTGTAATATTTCCAGAGGGTTAAATGCTTTTGCATGGGAAGTGGAAACAGAGTTGCTATTCCAATGCAGGTATACTAGTTCTGGTTCTAGAATTGGTATCCTTTGGGTATGTCTGTTTTACTGACTCACGCAGCCCAAAGAGGGAAGAATTGAAGTTCAGGTTTTTTGTGATCCTTCATAGTCTCAGGATGGCAATTCCAAATTGCAACTTCACTTGCAATGATGTTTGTGTCACTGGCACATGGTAAAACATTACCCAGTTTTCACTCTAAGCTTATAGTCCGTTGGAAAAAATCACAGAGGCTAGTAGACCTCACCAAGAAAAAGGAAAGTTTCTTGCTTCTGGAATGCACAAGTTGTGCTGAAAAATGTTCCAGAAACTTCTTGTCAAGGGACAGCAGCTTCTGGTTCTCTTCAGTAGCACTATCTGTTGCATGCTTGAGCAAAAAAGGTGGAGGAATTTAAATTCCAGTTCCTTTCAGAAGAAACAGAAATATTATCCTTGGCAAAGAGGAACATGGTGCTGTGTCAAGACAGTTCATGTGAGGACTAAACCGAAACCTAAAACTCTTGATGGAATTGGTATCGATATTCTGCTAGAGAATTCCAGACTCTGCCTTTGTTCCAAGGTCTATCGTCTCCTGTTGTTCTTAACGGGCATGAGGTCTTGGGCTGAAGCAGTCTTCTAAATGGTCATTGGTTTTCACTTTTTCCAAGAAGAATGAAGCCAAATCTCTTCTTGGCCTCTCTTAAAAAGGCAGATGTCTCGTGCTATCATGAATGGAGAGAAGCATGCAGTTCCTCTGAGAACAGGAGGAGATAGGTATTCTCAGAATAACCATGTTTGGTTTGTTTCAGCTCAAGTCCACAATGAGAACAACAGGATGTGCCCTTTTAAAAAGGCAGTTCATTTTACTCTCTTCTAACATTGTCTTAAAAAAAAAGGACTTCCACTCTAACATATGCTCAGCAGTGATCTCAGGTAAATCTTGCCTCTAGGGAGATAAAGATATCCTGCTTCAAGTTTCTTCTCTTTCTGTCAGAGGCTCAGAGGTACAGAATACGTATGCCTCTGCCACTCAATTCTTAACTGAGTATTTTAGCTTTACAACAGTGTGCATTTATCGTGAGATATGGAAATTTGTTGTAGAATATGTGTGGCCCTGGAACGTCCTCCTTTTTTACAATCCTTGCTACAGTATGCACTTAAAACTGTGCAGAAAGATTCACCCAAACTTGTCTGTTAATGCTTAAATTTAAATAAATTTAAATCCTTTGGAAAGCTTGAAGGTTTTCTCTTGATTGATGTTAAGACCCTTTAAAAAAACGTTTTCTGAAAATTAATGCGAAGCTGTGTTTTTGTATTATACATACCTAACTAACTTGAGGATCTTGAGAACAAGTAGTTCCTAATAATTCAGAAAGTTGTCTTCAAGTTTTTTTCATAGATATGTCTCAAACCTCAGGATAATTTAAAAATCCATGTCATATCAAGACATTTGTTAAACTCCGGAAATTCTGAAAGTATGAACAACCCACAATAATCATACTGCGTTCACTTCTTTCTCCATGTAAATTGCTAAGGCTGTAGCATCTGGCACTTGCTGCAAGCAATAAATCAAAAATGTGGTATTTCTTGGTAAAATACGCATTTGGGAAATAATTCAAAAAGTAATTTATAAGTTTCTTAGTCATACCATTAACAGAACTAGTAAAAATGCAAAAAGATACTGTGGCCTTTATACAATGAATTTATCAAAAAAATTTTGAGTGGATTTCTGTGCTTCTTTAGAGGCAACCTTTGATAGCAAGTTAATTCATAGAAATGATCTTTAAAATTATAATGCTACTCTTGAGAAGATTAATGTTCATCTTCATTTCACTGTAATAAGAAATATTATCTGTCGTGATTTAAGCCCAGCCGGACTAATCACCACACAGCTGCTCACTCACTCCCCTTCCTCAGCTGGACAGGAGAGAGAAAAATATAAGGAAAAGGCTCGTAGGTCGAGATAAGGACATAGGGAGATCACTCACCAATTACTATCATGGGCAAAACAGACTTGACTTGGGGAAATTAGTTTAATTTATTACCAATCAAAATCAGAGTAGGATAATGAGAAGTAAAACCAAATCTTAAAAAACCAACACCTTCCCCCCACCCCTCCCTTCTTCCCGGGCTCAACTTCACTCCCGATTTTCTACCTCTCCCCCCCAAGCGGCGCAGGGGGACGGGGAATGGGGGTTGCGGTCAGTTCATCACACGTTGTTTCTGCCGCTCCTTCCTCCTCACACTCTTCCCCTGCTCCAGCGTGGGGTCCCTCCCACGGGAGACAGTTCTCCACGAACTTCTCCAACGTGGGTTCTTCCCACGGGCTGCAGTTCTTCACGAACTGCTCCAGCATGGGTCCGTTCCATGGGGTGCAGTCCTTCAGGAGCAGACTGCTCCAATGTGGGTCCCCCGCGGGATCGCAAGTCCTGCCAGCAAACCTGCTCCAGCGTGGGCTCCTCTCTCCACGGCTCCACAGGTCCTGCCAGGAGCCTGCTCCAGCATGGGCTTCCCACAGGACCACAGCCTCCTTCAGGCATCCACCTGCTCCAGCGTGGGGTCCTCCACGGGCTGCAGGTGGATATCTGCTCCACCGTGGACCTCCATGGGCTGCAGGGGGACAACCTGCTTCACCATGGTCTTCACCACGGGCTGCAGGGGAATCTCTGCTCCGGCGCCTGGAGCCTCTCCTCCCCCTCCTTCTTCACTGACCTTGGTGTCTGCAGAGTTGTTTCTCTCACATATTCTCACTCCTCTCTTCTCCGGCTGCCGCCTCCCGGTTTTTTTCCCCCTTCTTAAATATGTTATCACAGAGGCGCTACCACTGTTGCTGATTAGCTCAGCCTTAGCCAGTGGCAGATCCGTCTTGAAGTCGGCTGGCATTGGCTCTATCAGACATAGGAGAAGCTTCTAGCAGCTTCTCGCAGAAGCCACCCCTGTAGCCCCCCCTGCTACCAAAGCGCTGCCACGCAAACCCAATACATTATCATAATTGACTATCCTCTCATTTCTTGTATTTATGACTCACTGCAAGTTACTTTCCATTTGTAAAGAACAAGGAGATAATACGTGCAGCAATAAGGAAACTGATAGCTTTACTTCTCTTGGATTCCTTGCTCATTCTACTGATGCCAGCAGTTGTCTAAATCCTTAAGTTACAGATCGAGTCAACTAATAAACTAATTTTCTTCAAACCTACAGCATTTTTAGATATTTGTTTCAATATTAGTGATTTTTGGAAAATTTCTTTGCCAGTGGAAGAATTCTTCCAGTGACATGGCTTTGTTCTGTGATTCCATAGAAAAATACATAAATTCTTCTAATTCCACAAGAAAGAGTCATAGCCTAGTCACAATCAGAATGTGGAGAAGAAATACTAACAGCAAACTGCAGCGAGGTTTCTGATATTTTCTGGAGTGAAAGACTGGGAATAGTGTATGTGCTACGTTAGAGTATGGTGTAACTTTGGAAGACAGGCAGACATTTTAAACTCATCTCTGGGTACTTAGGAAGCTGAAGCTGCCCATTTTCCCTGCTGTTTCTCTCAGCATTGGTAACTGTCAGTGTACATGAGAGTTTTGAGCTTGCCAATGACTTCAAAAGCACAATGTTATCTGAATTCCTGCTTCTAGATACGAAACGTTAAAATGAATGCCTGCTGTTCCTTTGTCGGGATCATTCTGTGCAGCTGTAGTCGTATGTGCTTTATATGTAGATAATCGTGTTGGCAATTGCTACCTGAAGTATGGACCACGAGGGGATGGGAGCCTATCCTGCAACACTGAAATTGGAGTTGGAGTCAGTCGTTCCTCGTGCTGCTGCTCTCTGGGAAAGGCTTGGGGAAATCCCTGTGAGATGTGTCCCCCTGTAAACAGCAGTAAGAAAATGTTCTCTTACTCTCCCCCCATCCTCTTGTTATAGAAGGTGCTAACAATGGATGGAAAAAGTATTTGAAATCTTTTACTGAACATTTTTACTTTTACATTTATCATTTAAGAAACTGATTTTCTTCATGAGGCAGTGTTCTGGCACAGTTATAAAAGACAATCTCCCTGCTACTGTCAGAGGGGTGATACAGAGGTGTGGACCTGAGTATCAGAAGACCTGACCTTTAGTCTTCTGTGACTGGCTTGGTGCCTATTCTCACAGAAATAAATCAGTGGTAACTTTAGAAGGCACTTACCGCTGGACCAGTGGGGTAGTTTTGGGCACTTGTTTTATTTTGCATTTACTTTTCTCCCATTAAAAAAAAATAAATGTAGTTGTAAATATGCGTATGTGTCTTAAGAATGGAATGGATTGCAAGCATCTACTAGGAATTCTTACTCAGCATCTCCGTGTTGGTAGGGAAATAAAGACATTAATAATGCTTGGAACACAAATTATGCCTTTAATTTGGAGAGCTGCAGTAGTTCTCAAAGGAGAGTGTTGGTAACTGTTGGGTAACTATTTCTTGACTACTTTCAAAACTGTTACCCAATGATACTTATCAATTTTGCAGAGTTTTGAAGTTCTTCGAATGAATAATGCAACAGAAATGTCGAGCATGTTGTTCTTAAGTGTCTCATAATAGTATGAATTCCAATTTTAGCACACATCTTTATCAATGGTATACTGATATTTCATATTAAAGAACTACTCAAAACGCAAAATATGTGCCTTTATAAAGTGACATTACGGAGAAAACAACATTGTGCCTGCCTTAAAAGTATCTGAGGTTATGGTAATGTTTTAAGGAGAACTCTTAATCTTACCTTGATTTTCGACTAATCTAATGCACTTGCTTTATTTACTGTGAATAGGTCAAGGAGACTAGAAAAACAATGTGTGTAGGGAAGAATATTCATTAAAAACACATAGGAAATTTTATGTTTCCATTGTTAGCATTTTATTCTTCATATGACTGATATGCTCTCTCTTGTTATACTTTAGCAGAATATAATACTCTTTGTCCAGGGGGAGAAGGATTCAGACCAAATCCTATCACTATTATTTTAGAGGGTAAGTTTATCGTAAACGATTCTGATGGTTGGTAATAAAAAAAGTCTTTGGACAGATGTATACAGGAACTATATTTTGCAAAAATCATTACATTTAGTGCGAAGCAAAACCCTCTGCTAATATGAATTGGACAACAACATGATGAAAAGGCATATTGTAAAAGAATACTGAAGAAGTCCAACAATATTTCAGTAGGAAAATAAGCTGATGCATACCTTTTGTGTGCCTCCTTACTTGAATTGGCCTTTGAAATTGGCCCCTGAAGGAGAGGTAATTTATGAAAATTATAGCTTATCAGTGGAAGATCCAAGTTTCAGGAATTACTCATTGGACAAAGAAACTCTGGTTCCAATGAGGGTGCAGGAATGAGGAATTAGATGCCAAATTCCTGTAAACAGTAATGAAAGTTGAACTCCATGGGCTTATCAAGCTGAAACGTGCTCCTGAAGAGCTGTTTAATCAGAAGAGAATGAGCATCTCATCCATGCTTTCAAGAAGTGCAATTTAGAAGCAAAAAAAAAAATCCATGTGACAGTTAAACGCTACTATCTGGTAAAATATCAGGGGAGTACTTAAAGCCTCTTGTTTCTTTTCAATCTGGAATGAAAATACAGTGGGGGTTTTTTCTGTTTTCAGACATTGATGAATGTCAGGAACTGCCAGGTCTCTGCCAAGGTGGAAATTGCATCAATACTTTTGGCAGCTTCCAGTGTGAATGTCCGAAAGGCTACTACCTCAGTGAAGAGACCAGAATCTGTGAAGGTTGAGTCCCTTCAAACCTGTTTCTCTATCACAGTGCAGTTGTTATGAAAAAAACTGTCATTTTTAGCCTTAAATCCATAATTGGATATGGTACCCACACCCTTACCTATAATCTTCTCTAAAATCATTATCTTTGACGCCAGTGTTGTGATTAATATAAAACCTGAAATGCAACACTTGAATATACTAATGTTTGTTTCTATCTGATAGATCTCAGCTACATGTATTCAGTAAACCAAGGTGGTTATTCATGATTTCTGGCTTCTCACTTCGACACCTTGTATCTCCTGCTAGTTTCACTAGGCTCCCTGTATTTTCAGTGAGAAAAGGTGTCCTCTTCACAGTATTTCAGAGTAGCAGTTTAATTCACGCAATGTGAAGTGAAGTGAATATTGGTCTTCCTTTTGTGTTTGAGATGTGTCATAAGTGTTAGAACGAAAAATTGTAAATAGACCCAAAAATGTAAAGAATCTTTCATGGTTGCTCCTAGTTTGGAGTGTTGTAAGTCAGCTTCTTCATTCACTTTGTGAGAAAAAAAAAAAATTGTCTCCTTTCAAAACAGAGCCTGTGAATCCTGAGGCTTTTCTAAGCTCAGGTGAAGAAAACTGACCAAACTGTGTTTGACAGTAAAATTGTATGTGCAAAAAAGGCTTACACCCCAAATACATTAAATAAGAAGATTCAAGGTTAGAGCAGCAAGACTATGTGATTATTCAGCTTTCCTATTTCTAAATAGAGTACTTAAAATGTCATTTCTCAGTGGACTAGTGCACACATTAACTGAAGTGAAAACTGACAGTAACATTCCTGTGAGAATGTCTTTTGTGGAACTGATGGGGCACAAGATGCTCCAGTTTCAGTGGTAGATTCAACAACTTTGAATTCATTTAGGGTGTTCTTGCACTTCACTGGCTGGAGTTAATAGAGGTTAACAGTATTACTTTTCAGCAGCTGTTAAAATAGCTACTTAACCCAAATCTGAACTGTACTTTTCAAGCTAGCCTTTAAATGAAACATTTTTGTTATCTTAGTATGGTTTATTATGGTCATCTTTCTCAGAAACATTTGCTAGGACTTGGTCCTCTTTTCCGTAATTAATTGTAGTGTTTTCGCTTGGTCTCTAGATATCGATGAGTGTGTTGCACATCCTGGTGTCTGTGGTCCTGGCACCTGCTACAATACCTTGGGGAACTACACCTGTATTTGCCCACCTGAATACATGCAGGTGAACGGAGGACATAACTGCATGGGTATGCAAAATGTCATCTTGTCTAGAACTGTCTGAATATCAGACTGTTTCAGGGCCAGACACTCTGCTCAAAATTTCCTTTTAGATGAGGCCAGTTCTAAAGCCTTGTATTGCTTTTTCCCACCTTTAACTGCCAGACAGTTAATGCCAGGAACGAGATCCCATTGACTGACGTGCAGTGTTCAAGTGCTCTCATTCCTTAACAGAACTCGGAAATCTTCTTTTATTTTCACTAGTCATTTCCAAATGGTAGGGTTTACTATACAAATGGATCTGATGAGCATCTATAGCACGTTTCTGATTTCTTGGGAATTTTCCTTTTTCCCCTTCATGTCTTTGAATGTAAACTGAAAATATGTCAAATTTCAGGTAAGTCTGAAACAAAGACTGTAGATTACTTCAATCTTTAAATTATTTTTGAATGCATCCATGCATATGCTTGGGTTGCATTCAGAAGCCAGAGTTAATGAACGACTGTCTAGGTTTTTTAGAGGGTTGATATTTACTTAAATTAGTTTGTTGGTTATTTCATAAGTGATTCTTTTCTCACATCTAGACATGAGGAAAAGCTTTTGCTACAGAAGCTATAATGGAACCTCCTGTGAGAATGAACTGCCCTTCAATGTGACTAAAAGGATGTGTTGCTGCACATACAATGTTGGGAAAGCCTGGAACAAACCTTGTGAACCATGTCCAACTCCAGGAACAGGTAAAGCCTACTATAATCATCCCATTTTGTTACTTTCTTTGCTCATCTGCTCCTTTGACCTATTAGTTACAGTTAACATTTTAGCCCAAAAAACACTTTGCTGTACTCCCTGCCATCCTGTCACTGGCTAGATTGTCTTGGTGTGCTAAACAATAGGTATTTCTTCCATATTTTTAAGTGGAAAAAGTATCACTCTATATTGAGCAGAAAGATACAGCTTGAATAGTTTGAAGACAGCAATCATTCCCCCTGGATGAAAAAACAATTCAGGAAGAACATGCATATTTTTCCCCTCAGCTGCCCCTGAAAGCAGGGGCAAGGGAACAAACTACTGTCAGGTATCACTGAGATGAATAAAAAGGCCTGGAAGCTACAGACCAACCTTCCCACCAGCAGCAGCAGTATGTCATCCCTGTGGCTAAAAGGATGTTTTTAAGACAGGTATCTGTAGGTAGATCTAAAAATTTAAACCTTTTTTTCGTGATGGAGCTCTATAAAATGAGTATACCGTGGTTGGTTTATTCTTTCTTTCTAACAAATACCAAGGCTTTCAGAGGTCTTGTATGGACATAGAGTTACTTTCAGTTATTTAGGTTTATGTCAAAAATCTATGTTTGTGTAGGTAAGACCCACCAGGGTGGCACAGTAGGCATAAGCAAGTTTTCTGAATGCGTGATTACAGAACTCCTGTCTCTAAAGCTGTCACTTTGAGGTTTCTGGAAAAGCAGTCAACAGGCAGTAATACTGGGGTTGAAGATACTGACTGAGAGGATATGCCTGCTGCCTGGTCTGTCTTCCAGGATAATTAATTTAGGATAGTATAATTTAGTTACTGCATAGTTGGGGATGCATTTATCCTGGTAGTCCTAATCTGTCAGAATAAAAAGACTGGGTTTCATTACTGAGTGTATTGCCTTTCTAGATTTTTCACTTCTGTCTCACATCTGAGCATGATCCTCTCGGTTGCTTTTACATTTTCTCTGTTGAAGGTGATGAACTTGCAAAAGCTCAATAAGCAGGGCATTGTAAATGGAAGTAAAAATTCCCTTCTATAAAAGGAGTTGAAAATAAAAAGGTAGAGTGCTTTTTCAGTTAGTATTTATGGAGTTCCTTGCCTGGAACAAAACACCCTTGAAAGCTCAACTCAGAAAAAACATTGGTGGGAGAATCACCAACTTGGAAACCTGACAGTAGCAACCTGGCCTTCATTAAAAGATTTGTAAAAAGAGCAAAGGTGCCTAGATAAAACTAAAAAAATTAGGTGCCTTTTTAGTACAAACACATTTTATTGTTTTATTGACTTTGCCCCAAGTTTACTGCCACTAAACCCATGCCTCTAGTGCTGCATCATTTGTGATGTTAATGTAAAGAATGTATTACTTTCATTCCAAGTGGTTTATCTTGGTGACATAAGGGAAACAGCAGATAATTTAGGAAAGACTTTCCCCCACAAGCAGTAAAGAGGAGGAAAACGGGGCTGAAAAGAAAAAGCAGCCTCTTCCTTTTCTTTCTTAAGTAGGAGGAGGGAAAGTGAAGGAATGTTCCTAGCAGTCAGGAATGGGAGATGGAAATAAGCTTGAGAGAGAAAATGTATGTTTGCTGTCACAGAGAGCTCATAAAATTCTTTCCCATAGTCGTTTATCTCAGTGACATAAAATTGTCATCATGATGACAACATGATGAGAAAAATACAGCAAAGTACTAGCAGGGATTCATGCAATTAATATTCTTGGATGGAAGAAAGATTTCTCCCTTTAAATTGGTAAGACTGAAGTTCTCAGAAACTTTTGCAGCTTTTAAAGGTTTGTTAAGACAACTCCACTTAGTTTGCAAGCAGTTACAGAGTTAAAATATTTCCTGAAATATTTCAATATTGCCTTGTTAGCTCTTCTAAATGCCTTTACTGTATTTGAAGACATGGTTGAACCTTTTTCACCGTGAAAAGAGGTTGCGTGAGGGATCAAATACAAATCCTAAGTGTAAATGGTTGAATAGCTGCACAGCTGTGGTATAATCAGTTGTTCTGAAATCTGGGTGGGGGCTACACATCACAAACAGGGGTTATGATACACTGACATTAACCAGTTTGCTAGGCTGAGCCCAGTAGCTCATTAAGAGCATTATTCTGCTCTGATGAGAATTATATTGTTCCTCTAAATGAACTTCACGTGCCAATGCATTTGCATTTTTTTTCCTTTGTGAACAGAGCTCTTTCTTCCTTTTCATATATTTATGCTTAACCATCAATCTCTGTTTGATGATGTTAGGTAGCAAAGACTGTATTGCCTGGTTTTGCACATTATACAGATCATAACGATTATCATACAGACTTTAATCAGAAATAATCATTCTTGTTTGTTTTTTCACCCAAAGAAGTGTAAAAAGCTGCTTCACTAAGAGATAACCAAGTGTTTACAGAACTCTTTCATGGTTTGATCATTTCAGGAGTGCTTGACCTCAGAGAGGGTTTTTTTGTGTTATGTGATGGATCTTTTTGTCCTAAAAAATAATATAGTGATAAGTGTATGGGGTTTTGAAATACTTTTAAAAGTCATTGATGCAAAGTCAAGCTTTCAGAAAGTAAATCTCTGTCTTGTTTTTGTATGGATAATTTGGCACTGTGTATAAATGCATTATCACACAGTCCTTACCTAATCATAGCTCTTTTTCTACAGAGTACAAACTGAAAAAAATATGGAAAAACTCTATTAAATGGAATGCATGGATCATATAGGTAGCATAACACAGAATGAAAGAAGGCCTGCAACCCTCAGAGCCTTTTCTTCATCCTCCCAGACCTGATGTGTTAGGTGTTATTACAGGAGTAATTATCATTGCCCATGGAGACAGCATAGTGAACATAAGGCACTCTTTTTATCTAGTATAGGTGTTTCACAGGTTTACTGATAGCTATAAATGGCATAAAGCTGCTTGCAGAAAAGAACTGTTTTCTAACCCTCAAATCTTATACATGTTAATATAAAAGAGCAGAAGGTTGCTGGATGGTAAAAGACAGTGGCAGGGACATCTGTTGCCCAGTATCCTATACTGCAGGAATAATCTCAGCAGGCATTAAGCCATCGTTAAACAATAGGACAGAAGAAAGAAGAAAATGCTGAAGTTCAGGTATACTGAATCCTACTTGGCTTATACAGGAAATGACAAAGACTGTTTGAATGTGAGAAAAATATTTTGCAAAATCTCATTCAGAGCAATGATCAACTACGCTTGCTGAAATTCTAATAAATAAGAATGTTTGGTGTAAGAAAGACAAGAATTTTTCAAGTTATAATCCCAGTGGTTAAACTTTACAAAATTATAAGCTACTGAAGAGCTGCCATTAAAATGTAGACTATCAAGAAACTCAAACTACAGCCAGTTAAGAAATAAACTATCACCGCTCTAGATCAAAGATCATTACTCATAGGAAAACAGAAGGGTCTCCTTTCTCTTTTTCTGGTGCTAGAAAAGACGCCTAACAATTTGTCTGCATTTCAGGTTTAGAGGTGAATTAAAGCTCCATACACTTCCTCTCATTGGATAGATAATGGGCTTCCTGTAGGTCCTCAGCAGCACAAACAGTGGACCAAGCACTCATGGAGGTCTCCAGATACTACAATTCCAGAACCCCTTTGAATTTTATGTCAATGGGACATTTTTGTAAATTTTATCCACGTTCTTTAGAAGGATATTTTACTTTGGCTTAATGCCCTGAATGTACAAATATCTACCGCATGCTTTGGAATTTTTCCTTAACAATAGTTTTGAAACTTCGTATTGAAAGATACTATTTTTCTGGAGAATTTGAATGCTGATCTGATCTAACAAGATGCTGAATAGCACCTCCATGGTTCTTGTTTGCAAACACACACTTAAAGCAAACTGTTCATTCAAACTGGTTGTGTTTTCACATTGGAATTATTTTGCTCCACTCAAACAAGTGGGTTTTCAGTACACAGTTCTACTGGTAGGCAGTATTTCACAAATTTGACATAATTATAGTTGTAAACCTGTCATTTTTCATATTTCTACCTAGATCAAAATTTATCAATGTACTGTAAATGTGTAATACATTTTTTTTTCTGGAAAGCACTGTTTTACCAGTAAAATCTCATGCCAACATAGATGCTTTTTAAGAAATACTTTTTTAAAGAAGTAATTATTTCTTACATCCTGCAATAATTAATAGTTTCCATGCTAGAAATTTTTCTCTATATGTTGCAAACTCACACAACTTCATATACCTTGCCTGGAAAACCATGAGTTCATTGATCTTATACTTTATACTGTGCATTTCCCATCCTTAAGATGCTCTGGAAAAGAGGATATAAAATGAGCATACTAAAACAATGCTCTTTTTTGGAGCATCTTTTTTTCAAGCAGAGCGTCCATTCTGCTGTACAGTTTAGTGGAACTAAGCTGCAATAATCTCTGCAGGAAAAAACAGAGGTAGTATCATCAAAAAGGCTAGGTACTGGTAAGTTACATTTATTCTTCCTATCTGAAACTGTTGCTGCAGATTCTCCCTACAGATGTCTAGAAAGCAGGAATAAACCTTAAAAGGTATGTTAAGGAGTTCTATTTAAAACAATAAGTGAAGTGCTGCTTTCTGAAACCAGACATTTACTCATGTGCGGAAGTCTGCAAAGATTTGAGAAAAGAGAAGTATGAATTAGTGTTTCAATTTGCATTCATTTATTGCCAGTCTGAATTTTCAATAAAATTTGTACAGGAGGCAATGGCTCTTCTGAGTAGATTTGGCTTGTATCAGCTCTTCAAAAGCTGAGAAGACTGCAAGTAATTCTTGGGACATTTATAAATATTTACTAAAAATGCATTGTTCTCTGTTTTCCTCTAGCTGAATTCAAGAACATATGCGGAAATATCCCTGGCTTCACTTTTGACATTCATACTGGTAAAGCTGTTGGTAAGTTTCATTAAACTTATTTTAACCAAAATTGGTTTTGCGTAAGGTAGTTGCACCTGCATAATGGTACCAAAATGAACATTTCATATGATAAAATTCTAATTTCATTGTGGAGTTACAATGGTGACATAAATTGTGAGACCAATTTTTGTGTAAAATATTTCTGATTTATATTTTTTTATTTCTACATTTTGTTATAATCTTTTGCTCACCCTCCATCCTAAGTACATGGTTTTGAGTTTTAATTGGTAAGATGAAAGGTTTTTTCTTCAAAAAGTTGTGGGACTTACCTGCGCATTTGTAACAGTTCTGCATCTTGTCTAATATTTAGTATTAGTCTGTTTTAGTCATTTGCTGAACTTCACATAGTTAATTTTCTCTCATAATGAGCATATGTTTAGATTTATATCCTGTATACAATTTCTGTAGATTAAAAGGAACTTCTCAACTCAGTTTTAAGCACAGTGAAATTGAGAGTCCAAGCAGTACATAAAGCTGTGAAGTACTGTACTTTGACGAGCTCATCTCACTTTCAGACATTGATGAATGTAAGGAAATCCCAGGAATCTGTGCAAATGGTGTTTGCATCAATCAGATTGGCAGCTTCCGCTGTGAATGCCCCACTGGATTCAGCTACAATGACCTGCTCTTGGTCTGTGAAGGTGATTTGAATTGACATTCTTTTCTACTTAGCCCCCATAAGCACACTTATCTTAAAGGGAAGGGGAACATTTAATTCACATGTTTTTCAAAATCTAAGAGACAGCCTGTGAGCTTTTTGTAGGACTCAGGTCTATAAATCAGTTTGTGATGTGTTTGTCTTTAATACATATGCACATTCACTCAATAAAATTTGTAATAGTTTTGTGTCAAGCAGTTCCTAAATAGGAAGTAAATGAAATGTTTTTATTTAATTTTATTTTGTTTTAGGGAGGAAATTTAATTCTTGTTCTTAAAACTTCTCAAAGAAAAGTGTCCTTGATTTTTTCCATCTTGTGTCTGTTCTCTACAGTTTTACAGGTACAGACATTCATAGAAGCTAATAGTGAATTTTTATGTGTCCTAAAGTCAATAGGAGTTTTGTCATTGGTATTCAAGGGTCTTGTGCTGACATGTGCACCTTAAAAAGCTGACAAACTGTGCCACTTACTATTTCAGTTCAAAGGCAAAAGGAACATTTTCTAATACAAAAACTAATTTCTTTATGCAGACGTTTAAAATTGCAAAGCCACTTCAATGTGTGGTAAGTCGGATTCATAGGATCCTCCTTCATCCAGAAAGTGTGTAACGGATTATATTGTATTGATTTTGCTTTTCATTTGCATTTACGGCACAGGAGGCTGAAGGTTAGAATATTCATGCTTTGTTGAGGACAAAAGATTGGTCTTGCCCAAGACACACAATACAGTCTAAATTCTAGGCAGAAGTAACTATTTAGTGGTTTCTGATGTCTGAACCATGACTCTTGGTATTTCAGATATTGACGAGTGCAGCAATGGAGACAATCTGTGTCAGAGAAATGCAGACTGTATCAACAGTCCTGGTAGTTACCGCTGTGAATGTGCTGCTGGTTTTAAACTTTCACCCAATGGTGCCTGTGTTGGTAAGAAATCACTTGACTTTTCTTGTCTGTTTGAATCTGTTTGTACCTAATCAATGGTGTATGCATGATTCTCTTGAAGGGTAAAAGCATCATTTATTTTCTGTTACCTTGTGTATTCTGCTATTTTATGTAACAGTTCTTACTTTGTAGCCCTGTTTCTCTGTAGAAGGGAAGAAAAGACAGAGTAAAATTTTAAACAACATTCTTGATGTATCAACCAAATCCTAACAGTAGTTTTGACCTCGAGGTGTACAGGCAAGAAGTTCCTATAAAATGAAGTTTTGTTACGATTCAGGTTTAGTTACAGATAATTTTGAGTCTGGTTTTAATAATAATAACAGATTGTAAAAACATGTTTGTGTGAAATGAATGAATAATAAAAGTCAATAATGTATACCATCTGTTTTATATTTTTGTTATAGATCGCAATGAATGTCTGGAAATTCCTAATGTTTGCAGTCATGGTTTATGTGTGGACATGCAAGGAAGTTACCAGTGCATATGTCACAATGGTTTCAAGGCATCCCAAGACCAGACAATGTGCATGGGTATGGAAACAAAATGCTTTTGTGTGTGGTTTGGTTGGTTGGGTTTTTTTTAAAAGGAGGAGGAGATGAATCTAAATTTTTGGGGAGATTATAGTGACATTAAAAGACTGATTCAGATGTTTTTGGATTTTTGTGAATAAAGTATGTGATGTTGTCCTTGGACTGGATATATTAATTTGAGGAAAAAAATCACAGTATTGTCAGAGATAGCTCCGTGTTACTAAATGTTTCAGAAAGTCCACAAGAACTCGGAGAACAAGATTTAAATACCTTCCAGATCCCCATGAACTCCAGAAATTACTGAAACATACAGCAGGAAACATTGAATTTCAGAGCCCTTTAAAAATGGATGTTTCCAAGAGTTTGTAAGCGTTCTTTATAATTCTGTATGTAGTATTGACATAATACATATGTAAATTGACTTCTGAACAATGACACAAAACTCCTTTATATAGCACTTTCAACAGGTTTTCATGGGCTTAAGAGTAAAATATGTACATAAAATACAAGGATGGAGAGCAAAATAAACTCCCCGTGATCCAGGAGGAAGCAGCTAATGACCTGCTATGCCACCTGGACACTCACAAGTCTATGGAGCCTGATGGCATCCACCCAAGGGTGCTGAGGGAGGTGGTGGAGGACTTGCCAAGCCGCGCTCCATCATTTATCAACAGTCCTGGTTAACAGGGGAGGTCCCGGACAACTGGAGGCTTGCCAACGTGACACCCATCTACAAGAAGGGCCAGAAGGAGGATCCAGGGAACTGCAGGCCTGTCAGCCTGACCTCGGTGCCGGGGAAGATTATGGAGAGGTTCATTCTGAGGGCACTCACAGGGCATGTGCAGGACACCCAAGGGATCAGGCCCAGCCAGCATGGGTTCATGAAAGGCAGGTCCTCCTTGGCCAACCTGATCTCCTTGTATGACCAGGTGACCTGCCTAGTGGATGAGGGAAAGGCTGTCGATGTTGTCTACCTGGACTTTAGTAAAGCCTTCGACACTGTCTCCCATAGTATTCTCCTGGAGAAGCTGGCAACTCATGGCTTAGACAGGTGCACTCTTCGCTGGGTTAAAAACTGGCTGGACGGCCAAGCCCAGAGAGTTGTGGTGAATGGAGTCAAATCCAGCTGGTGGCCGGTCACAAGCGGAGTCCCCCAGGGCTCAGTTTTGGGACCAGTCTTATTTAATATCTTTATCGACGATCTGGTTAAGGGGATTGAGAGCTCCCTCAGCAAGTTTGCAGATGACACCAAGTTGGGTGGGAATGTTGATCTGCTTGAGGGTCGGAAGGCTCTGCAGAGGGATCTGGACAGGCTGAATCGATGGGCTGAGGCCAATTGTATGAGGTTCAACAAGGCCAAGTGCCGGGTCCTGCACTTGGGTCACATCAAACCCATGCAACGCTACAGGCTTGGGGACGAGTGGCGGGAAAGCTTCCCCGCAGAAAAGGACCTGGGGGTGTTGATGGACAGCCGGCTGAATATGAGCCAGCAGTGTGCCCAGGTGGCCAAGAAGGCCAACGGCATCCTGGCCTGTATCAGAAATAGTGTGGCCAGCAGGAGTAGGGAGGTGATCGTGCCCCTGTATTCGGTGTTCAGTTTTGGGCCCCTCGCTACAAGAAGGACATTGAGGTGCTGGAGCGTGTTGAGAGAAGGTCGACGAAGATGGTGAGGTGTCTGGAGCACAAGTCTTATGAGGAGCAGCTGAGGGAACTGGGGCTGTTCAGTCTGGAGAAGAGGAGGCTGAGGGGAGACCTCATCACTCTCTACAATTACCTGAAAGGGGGTTGCAGAGAGGTGGGTGTTCGTCTCTTCTCCCAAGTGACTAGCGACAGGACAAGAGGAAATGGCCTCAAGTTGCGCCAGGGGAGGTTCAGGCTGGATATTAGGAAAAATTTCCTTACTGAGAGAGTGGTGAGACACTGGAATAAGCTGCCCAGGGAAGTGGTGGAGTCACCATCACTGGAGGTGTTCAAGGAACATGTGGACAAGGCATTGTGGGACATGGTTTAATGGGCATGGTGGTGTTAGTTGATGGTTGGACTTGATGATCTTACAGGTCTTTTCCAACCTTAGTGATTGTGTGATTCTGTAAATTTTGAGACAGTTCCAGGTCTGTGATGCTCAATCCTTTGTATTAAGTTCTGCACTAGTGTGCATTAGGAAATAAAGAAATGTTAGTATGGAAAATAAAAAGACAGAATGCTTTGAGATACTGCATATGCACTTACTTTTGTCTTTGCATGTAACAATATCTTTTATTATAAAATACATATAAAAAATGTGTCTTACAACATTTTCCTATGACTACCCAGAAGCTGTTAAAAGGAGTTGTATAAATAGGAAGAGTGACAGATGAAGGGAGAGTCTGAGGTTTAGAATGTTGTCACTGTGCGCAGGTAACACATCAACACATAACCTGGGAAAATCAGTTCCTACATACAGTTTTGCTTCTCATTGCAGATATTGATGAATGTGAACGCCATCCATGTGGAAATGGGACTTGTAAAAACACGGTTGGATCGTATAACTGCTTGTGTTATCCAGGATTTGAATTAACTCATAATAATGATTGTATCGGTAGGTGATGTAATCCAAACTTTATTTTCATTGCTGCTAGTTTGGTATGCCAAACAAATGGTATATAGTTAAAACTCAAACAGAAGGCATGTAAGGGTTCTAAGAAAGTTAATTGAGTGCAGTAACTAACACTGTTACCAGTCCCAGATGTTAATCACTACTATCATTTTTCAAACTAATTAAAAATATTTTTTACTGGCCAGCTTGAGATAATGTAAACCCTGAATCTTTGGACCACTGGGGCAACCTTACAGTTCACTGACATTTTAATGCAGCCCTCACCTCCGTTAAATTTCCTGGGTAATTACAGCACACATCCTTGACTACTGGCACAGTCCATAGGCACTCGCAATAAACATATGTTGTATCACACCACTGGTGTTGCCTCATGAATTTAAAATAATTTCTTTATTTCACCATATTACTTGACACTTGCACACAGCGTGAAGGAGGAAGCAGACCACCCGTGAGCAAGCCAGTACAACTAATCTACCAAATCTACTCTCCCAAGGTGCACTCTGCTTATACAGAGTTTATACAGGCATTGCTGTTTCCTTTTCCCTAAAGCACAGGATACCAGAGTTTCTGATGGTTTTGGACAATTTGAATTCCTGGATACTTGTTATAAAGCAACTCAAATCTTCCTGGGCTGAAGAACAGGCTCATAAGTCTCTGGAGATCCTCACCCTTGTGCTGAGCATAAGCCAAAAGAGAGGAAGGCATTACATTCCTTCCTGCTACAGAAGGAAGTCAGAAAAAAGTCTGCTGGTTTCTTTCTGGCTCAGGAGAGAACTAAAACATCTTAGATAAGTATTTTAAATCTCTCCTTGTCGAGGAAAGAGGAAATTTAAAACTTGTTCAAGTAAGAAGAGCCTCCTGCCAAAGAATGGCACCATTTGCCAAGGAGGTTCTTTCACTTGGCAGTATAGCTGCCAATCTACTGCCAGGAGCATCCAGTGCCTCTGCTCCAGGCTGTGCCTTCAAGGAGGCCAAGGAGCCCAAGCCGACTCAGAGATTTGGCCTTTTGTTAGCACTCCTCTTGACAGCTTGGAGAGCCTCAGGGCTTTATTCCAAACTATCCCAGTCATTCAAAGGCAATTTAGCCCATCCCAGTATAATACTTCAGAGGTATTTCTGCTTGTAGAACTGTAACACAGAAGAAATACACTATGGAATAAACTAGTAACAGAGGTACAGCTATACTGGCTGAAGCAGAAGGTACATCTTTTTCAGGAGCTGGTATTTAATGCTTCTGAAGAAGACTAAAACTTCTTCAGTAAACCTGATGTTAGTCTTCATCATCTAAATTCAAGTATTGTGAAACAGCAAAGTGTAAGTTGTTCTTACATCATGATGCTTATCTGATCTCCTTTTCATTTATTTTGACACTTTCTCATCTGTATTTTTCCTTACGCAGTGCACCTTTAAGTCTGCATTATTAAAGTAACTCCACAAACTAATAAGCGTTTTCAAACCTCACTTTCAGAATTGTTATGAAGGAGAAAATCATCCTGCAGAAAGCAAATGACATATTCCAAAATTTGAAAATGCCAAGGCAGGTTTTAGGAGGAAACTCGAGCGCATATAAATCCAGATAAAATCCAGAACACTCCATGTAAGATTTTCTTTTCTGTGTCTGGAGTTAGTATCTTACAGTCACTTGGCAGTAATTTAATGTCTCCAGATGCAGTAGCTGAGGTAATACTGCAACTTTGAAAATTATAATACCCTATAAAAAAAGAGTGTTGTTTAAATAGAACATACACCTTAATGCACTTGAGTGAGAGTTACTTTCCACTAGCTGTCAGCTGCTCCCTTCCTCCTGCAAGATTTGCCTTTTCCACAGATATATATATTGCAACTTGAGTGTGTTTGTAAGATACTGTATATACTATGCTGGGACTCAACTCTCACTTCTGGGTGTTTATTTGGTTTTTTTACAGATATCGATGAATGCAGTTCCTTTTTTGGTCAGGTGTGCAGGAACGGACGGTGTTTCAATGAAATTGGTTCCTTCAAATGTTTATGTAATGAAGGGTATGAACTTACTCTAGATGGCAAGAATTGCATTGGTATGTATGATACCACATGGAGATGTTAAAGTACTGATGAGCTGAAATAATCAAACTGATAGCGCCCATCTAGAGGGAAGCACCACAGTCTGAGTATCTAAGTATTAAAAGAAAGACAGTGACTTTAATGAAAACACCGTGGAAGTAACTGGGTTTTGGAATAGCTGTTGATCTTCAAGCATTTAAATGCCTTAGAAAAAGAAAATTAGAAAAGGATCCTGCAGTCTTTTTCATGAATAAGCCTGTTTTGTTACCCCAAGAATTACATGATTCTAAACCTTTCTTGATTCCATCTATTCTCCAAAGATACTAACGAGTGTGTGGCACTACCCAGTTCATGCTCTCCTGGTACCTGTCAAAATTTGGAAGGCTCGTTCAGATGCATCTGTCCACCAGGATATGAAGTAAAAAGTGAAAGTTGTATTGGTAAGGCAAGTTGTAATTGTTGCTTCTGAACAATGTAAAAATTAGAAAAAGTATCTGGATCTAATTTGGTGGAAGGTAGTTGTACACCCTAAAGTTTGTGAATGTTGGCCAACTTAAAATCATGGTGACAGGGAATAAGTAAGTAGGAAAAGTCTTCAGGAAGAGGTTTTAAAAACAGAAGGCAAGATATTTTGTACTGTATTGTACTATATTTTGTACATTAACTTCTTCATTAATGCAAACAAAAATATTTACTTTTCAAAAACATGGTATTTTATCTTTCATTCACTTTTCTTATTTTTTTGCATATTATTCATAAAACAAACCAACCTGTGTACTGGGTTTTGTAGAATGTTTACAGAAAGGTAATTATTGGCAATCAATGCATGAACTAAGCTTCTGGTTTCAGAGGCCTATGAAGTTTAAAAATCTTGATAAATTACGGAGCTTATGGGAACAATTGCTTAAATTGGTTTCTTCTAACAACTGTTTTCTGATACCGTGTTATGTATAATGTCTCTCAAGGGCTGAGATTCACAGGAGGAGGAAGAGGGTACAGCAGACCCTTCATCAGTTTGCACGTTCTTGTTTGTTCATATAAGTCTCATTTAAAGCCTTGGATATCATTCAGGAGCTGAATGTCACACAATGAGTTAAGATTCGGTGTGGCAGAGAATGAGAAATAAATCCAAGTTAGAATTCCCTTTTCCAGCAGAGCAAAGCACAGGACTACTGTGAATGTATTGGGCATTTAAATTAACTATGTGGGGCACCTGGCAAGGAAGGTGCACACCACTAGCTTTAGGTAGCTAACCTAGAAACCTTAGGTTTCTTCAAGGTCGGAGGACAGAGTAAGCACCTGTTTCTCCACTGTGACTATATTAAGAAATGTGGTTTTCAGCTTAAATGACTGAAGTTAGTTGGTGTGACACCCCAGACACACATTCATCCAAATAACTCCCAATAATAAAGCAGCTTGTCCTTATATGGACTGAAGAAAACACTGGCGAGGACATAAAGGTTTGGCCTATAGCCACCTAATCTGTGTGGGTGTAAGAACTGGATCACAGGAACATTTTTCAATTTTTGTCTTGAGCAATACAATGTATTTTCTGAGCCCCGGAGTTCCCTCATCCTTTTGTATCATGCCACCGTATTCAGTTTGCCTGCCAAGTTCACGGTTTCTTTTGGCAGCTGCTGTTTCCATATTAGCAATTACATTTGAGATTAATTCAAATCACCTACAGTTGTAAAATCATAAATTTAAAATGAAAGCTTTTGGTTTTCCAGGAATATCACTGTTTATGGCCACTTTAGTATCCTGACAGAATCTCTTGTTGTTTTTGACAGCATCAGTGACTGCCAAAGAGATTTTTCTTTCCCGAACTGAGTAAAAGGGACTTAATTACATTCTTTTTCTTCATTCTGCCATGTGTCCAGAAAATTTGCAGCTACAGTTCCTAGAAAATGCCGAGATAGTCACGTGTGATTGTACTAATACTTTGATTAATATTATGACTGCTCTTGCAACATGCATTCCCCATTACTTTCTGTTGATCTTATATGCAAACAGCTTCATAAGAATTTATTACTTCTGCCTGTAATGTGAAGGTTGGCAATGGGTAGATTACTTTTTGAGCTCAGGGTGATTATATGTGGGAGAAACCAAAACAGATAGGAACCACAGAAAAATTCTTAAGTTTTCACCTACACATTTAATATGTTTCCTTTCATTTTATGGGAATGAAGGGGAGAGGACTCATTTCCTTCCACAATCTGGCTAGTCACCTGCTCATCATGGCCACAAAAAGAGCTTCTTCCACTAGTCCCAAGCCATTTATTACAGTAATAATGAGTACTTCAAAAGAGTAGGTTTTCCATCCCCTTAAAGTAGCTGAATTGCTGAGCTTTGTAGGTTAGCAACTAGCACACTAACTGGGAAATTAATTACCTTTTTTTTACTGAAATAAGCTGACTTAAAATGCCTCGCATAGTAGGAGCCTCTCCATGGGAAGCTACTGCAGAGTTTGGTCATATGCCAGATTATGCTACAGTGGTTTGTTCATGTGTTATACCTGATAATAACTTCTGAAAATGGGACTCAAGGTAGTATTATCAGAAGTAACATCAGAGAATCTAATCCTACCTGACTTCTTCCACCAGTCCACTTATATTTTCCTAGTGATAAAGACTGTATTTCCATTGTTTACTTATCTGCTAAATACAGGTCATTTTTCTAAGATTCAGTATAATAGAGGGTCCAATAAATACCAGGAAAAATGGTGCTACAGATTCGTGACTCAATATCCATGAAGCTTACTTTCATGGAGAATACCTGTTCATGCCTACACTTTGATTAAGATCAATATGAATATTATTGTAGAACACTTGTACAGCCATAGGTCTCTGCGATGGTTCTTTTAATATCCCTTAGTGAAAGACTCAGGGGGGGTTGTACTGCAGGTATAGCTTTGAAGAGTATTAAAATACACTTCAGAATTTATTAAGTTATAATTACCTTTATAAATTACTTTAGCAAGGAGGCTTGTATCTTCTGTCAGTATTTGCAGAATAGAATAAATTAAAATATAGTTCAAAATAATAGATATGAAAAATTAAAGGTCTATTAATGTATTACTTTTCTTACTTTGTCCGATGTCTATATAGATGCAGGATATCCAGCCTGATACTGTTTGCACCGCACAATTTTACAGGCGCTTGGTATTTATATTAAGTACTGTTTTATCTTGGTTTAAGTTTTTAACTATTAAAAAAAAAAATCTCTATTTTAAAAAAAATTGAATCTCACATTTAAATAGTCATAGCAATATATTCTAAATTATGCAACTGAACAGGAAAAAAATTTCAATAACATATCAAGAGTGGCTGTGGAAGACTGGTAAATATAAATCTGAATATATAATCATAGGCCTCCCTCTACTAATAATGAGCTATAGTTTCAGTTCAAGAATCAGTCAATCAGCATGAAAAAAAGCCCACCTTGAATTACAAAGAAGCCCCAACAAACATCTTTGGATGTTTTAAGTTTACAGAAAAATATTTTTCTTACCAGAAATATATCTACTTGTCTGTTTCAGTCTGAAAGCATTTATTTAATGTTTATATTAGAAATATGACAAAGAACAGAGAGGAAAGTGCATGCCAGTGAAATGCTCTAATCTGAAAGCGGAACCTTCAGGCTGCTTTCTCTCTTGGGTGCTTCATTGGAGGAGCACCTCCTGCTGAAGTTAAATAAATAAACAATCTTTCTTAACCAGGGAATTCACAGCCAATGGGGTTATGGTGCATCTTTTCTCCTTTAATTTACAGATATTAATGAGTGTAATGAGGATCCCAACATCTGCCTCTTTGGCTCTTGTACAAACACTCCAGGAGGTTTCCAGTGCATCTGTCCTACAGGTTTTGTGCTGTCTGATAATGGACGGAGATGTTTTGGTAAGTTAATGATTAAGGAATGTAATAACTTATTCTAACAGATAACAGATGCTCTACAGAATGCATAAAAAGGGACCTCTGCAGCTCTCTTCCAAACTATGCCCTTACGAGGGTTGGAAAGTGCTTTCAAAATAGTATGAAAAATACAGGCCTAAGATTATTCCTTGCAGGGCTAGACAGTCGTCATCTAACCGGCTAGGAGGTGCTAGCTCACGTAACTGTATTTTCTTTTTTAGATACTCGCCAGAGCTTCTGTTTCACTAACTTTGAGAACGGGAAATGCTCAGTGCCAAAGGCTTTCAACACCACAAAGGCAAAGTGTTGCTGCAGTAAAATGCCAGGAGAAGGATGGGGTGATCCTTGTGAGCTCTGTCCAAAGGAAGAAGAAGGTACACATCAAGATTTAAAATAAAGCCTTTTTAGGTGGGAAAAAAGGAAGAGCACATTTGTGTTGTACCTTTTTGATCATTAGAAGGAGAGATCTTTTGGGCATTCTCTTTTAATGGCGTTTTCTAGAAACATTTTCAGGTCAACAGAAGGAACAAAATTAAATGGAAGAAACCACAGAAAAAGAGAAATACTGAGTTGTTGGTTTTGCTCTGTAGAGAAATGAACTAGTAGCCTCCATCCATAGATCTAAACTGCTTTAAGCAAAACAGAAGAGCAAAATGGGACAGTGCCAAGAATCCCTGAAGTAATCAACAGTTTTCAGTTCTTGGTTTTCTCCAAGTACAGAAAGGGGAAGACATCAAGCACGCACACACAGAAGCTCAACGAGTTCTAGTGCTGCTTCCCCAACCTAGAGACAGTGTTACTTTTGCATCTGGCAAGATAGCTTAATGACCATGATTTAAACAGTTGATAGTTGTGAAAAATGTGATACAGAAGATTTTTGGATGGCTTTAACCGTCTGTCATCGTTCTTTCTCTCACTCACTCTTTTTTTAAAAAAACGTACCTCTACAGTTGCTTTTCAGGACCTGTGTCCATATGGTCATGGAACGATTCCTGGAATTGATGATACACGTGAAGGTAGATATTATTTTTCCTGATAATTATAAAAAAATTTATTTATACTTTAAATTAGACTTGCATATTATAGTATGTGATGGCTTCCTCCCCACAGTCCCAGGTGACAAGAGGCTGACCTTTAATAAATGTGGACCATTATGAAATGATAGTTAAAAGATTATTTTTGAAATTGCATGGCTAGAGACAGAATAGGGCGCTTAGTTTTTTTAAAATGCTTTTTTAAGACTTGATGCAGAAATGCATCAGATAAGTGGTTGCTAATATCTTCCTGCTTTTTAGATGTCAATGAATGCCTTGAAGGCCCAGGGATTTGCTCAAATGGTCACTGTATCAATACTGATGGATCGTTCCGCTGCGAGTGCCCCATGGGATACAACTTAGATTACACTGGAGTACATTGCATCGGTGTGTCCATATTTCATAAATTATAAGAATTTTAACACTTGAATTTAAAACACAGTTTGAAATGTGTCCCAGTTCTCTTCAGTTTGTATTTATTCATTACATACAGATACTGATGAATGTTCAATTGGCAACCCATGTGGAAACGGTACGTGCACTAACATGATCGGCAGTTTTGAGTGCAACTGTCATGAAGGATTTGAGCCAGGCCCAATGATGAATTGTGAAGGTAACTTGTCCTCTTTATTTTTTTTTCCTTTAGTTTTTGTCCAGTCCTCTGTATTCAAATTACTTTATTAACCAGGCCTTTGGTGCTATAATAACTAGGAGGAAAAAAAGTTTCTCTGCTCGAAATACGTCATTGAAAAAGAAGTCCTGAATGGATTTAAGCAGTATTTTTAGTTTATCACTGGATTTCCCAAACTGCATGTTGTATTATGTTACATTATTCAGCTGTTCATTGGAAAGAGGTGGGGGCAGGGAAGAGCAACTGTTGAGCCCCCAAAATATCCTTATAAACAGTATAGCTAACCATGGCAAAAATGCCTGAATTAGTAGAGCATTTTCATAACTCATTATGCCATTATTTCTAAGCAGAGCCTTGTTCAATTTTCTCTGGGTGCTCAAAACCAAATATCCATATGTTTCTGGTTTGCATTATTACATTTCTGATACCTTTCAGCTGACAATAGAAGCACAGGTATAAGAAAACCTTCTTGCTGATTGTTTTAGTGGAGAATGATTATTCCATTCCTTTCTGTTCAGATATAAATGAGTGTGCTCAGAATCCCTTGCTGTGTGCTTTTCGTTGTATCAACACTTATGGTTTCTATGAATGCACGTGTCCAGTCGGCTATGAATTAAGAGAAGACCAAAAGATGTGCAAAGGTAATGACAGACATATAAACTTCCACCACCCTGTACTGGCCAAAGGATAGTCCAATTATGTCTGTGTATCTTGCATTCATTCTGTCAGTGGAATGTGGCAAACAGCCCAGCAGATGATGATTTACTCTTTCAGAACTCATGTAAAACCAGTATCTAGTGTGTTTGTTATCAAGTGTACCCCTTGATAGGGATTGTAAAGTCAAGAAGGTCACAGTGGTGAAGTTCATCTTTAACATGACAAGGTGATACAGCTCACAAAGATTAAGACAACTGCAATTAAGCATAGCTCTCAGATTTTTTCTTTAGTACTTGTTAGTTAGGGAAGTCTTTATGTCCTTTTTCTTGAGAAAGTGCTAGTTGTCTTTAACTGAAGCTACTGGAAGGAAGTTCAAGCACAAAATACTTTTTTTTTTTTCCCCCCAGATCTAGATGAGTGTGCTGAAGGTCTCCATGACTGCGAATCAAGAGGCATGATGTGCAAAAATTTGATTGGTACCTTCATGTGCATTTGTCCTCCTGGAATGACCCAGAGACCTGATGGAGAAGGCTGCACAGGTAAAGCTTGGAAAGGGAAGACAGCATCTACTGAAATACAAACAAGCAAACAAATGAAAAATTCTCTGTATATGTATATAGGAAACTAGAAAATAGTGGTTCATAAAGGACATTTAAGATAGTGAATGGTGCCCAACATCTTAAACTTTCTTGTTTGTTACAAGGTTTGAGCCTTATCTGAAAGTAGCTCTAAAAGACTAACAAGAATTTCAGAAGAAAAACTCTGGGTTTGTTTCTTTTGTTGTACAACAAAATCAGACTTTTTTTCAGGTTTGGGGTTTTTTTCCCCAAAAGTTTTTCAGACACTTGTTAGATTTAAAAAAACAAGTTACCAAACAAAAGAGACCTCATTTGATGAGTAGGAAACAAAATTATCATAAATAAAAAGTTAAATTTCCTTTAGCATTAATACTGTTTATAAATAATGTGGCAGTTCCTTAAAGAATTAAAACTGTAAGATTCTGAAACAACATATAAAAGCCATGAAGAGTAAAAGGTGTGGAAACTGCCATAGTTCAAAATAATTCTCCATCCTGTAAGTAAGCAAACAGCTTTCCTCCATCATTTTCTCAATTAGTTGAGGGGAAACGATAGCTACATTTTGGCAAATAATACTTTCTTCTGGTACATAAAAAAACCCAAGACCATTCCCAAGTTCTCTGTGGACAGAAGTAGCTGAGAGTGTCTCAGTGAATGCTTTGAATGAAAATATTTTAAAAGTGTTCCTTCAGCAAGAGAATGACAACTCTCCTTTACAGATCTTCATGATTATTTTTCAGGGGTAATAATCTGTATTAACAAGTCTGTTGCATTTTTTGCCATGTAATGCTGCTTTTTAATCACATGAGGTTTTTCTAAGTTTTTATTTTAAGTATCTATAAAGGTGTGTAATTGATTACAGTATCTGTGCCATTAGCCAAGGAAGAAAATACACGAAGATTGTAAACTGTTTCAGGGAAATGATATGTGGACTGAAATGTGACTGACTGCAGAAGAAGTCAGATGTATTCAGAGAATCTTAATGATTACAAAGTGAAAATTAGTTACTCAAATCATGCACGTATTCCAATTTTATTTAAATGTTACTTGCCAGGTAAAAGTTACGACTCGAACTTGCTCTGCTGCAAGTGTTGTTGTATATAACTTCTTGTTATAAGTTGCAAAGAAGATACAAGGATTAAAGCTTTCATCCTAGGATGCAGTACATAAGGAATGGAATAGGATAGTGTTATTAGGAAAGTCCTTTCCAGGCTTAATCCGTTGTTGATTTTCCAAATTGATTTTGGAAATACTACACAGAATAATTAATGCATTCTATGAGTCTGTTATATTTTCTTCAATAATTTATTTATTTTTTTTAATTGTATTTTTGTAAAGATGAAAATGAATGCCGCACCAAGCTGGCCATCTGTGAAAATGGTCGTTGCATGAACATTATTGGGAGCTACCGATGCGACTGTAATGAAGGATTCCTGTCAAGTCCATCAGGCATTGAGTGTCTTGGTAAATGCCTCTTTCATATACATTTCATCTTACATTAAAGTACAAAGGATGTGGAGTGTAAATTAGGCTTCTCAGTACCTAAAAGCTCTCATATCTACAGAAATTAAATAATGATCCGTATTAATTAAACAATGATATTACATTTAATAATGATAGGAATGAGGAGCATCTTGAGAATGTGAGCTAAGTCTAGCAATTAGGGGCCTCACATAGAAACGTCTAAATTCCAAAGGACATAAATACAGTGCTAAGCAACACTATCCAGACAAAATACAGGTATCTTTAAAGAAGAATCAGAATTTTGTTATCTTAGATCAAAAACTGGGATGCAGAGCAAAATTAAGTGTTTGCATATTCAGAACATGATCTTAAGCACCGCAATACTGCAACCAAGCACCTGTATTTTCTGTACCTTTAATTCAGACAGTGATTGTGAATACAAAATACTAGGATTTCACCAAAAAATTGCAAGATATATTAAAAAGTTCTGAGGCAGGCCTGCACATTAAATGCTGATGAAGGGTTTTATATTCATCAACCTGTATTTCCTTTTCAATATGTTCAGACTTGTCACTTGCACTATAAAATTACTTTTTCCCTCTTTAGAAATCAAACAGAACTGCAAAATTTTACTTTTTCATGATCAGTGTTCAAGCTTAGATACTTCAGTGTTTTACAATACTGAAACTGTATGAGTATTGTTAGTGTATGTTAGTATTCTTGCATCAAAAATACTTGTATATTATCTTATGTAAGTACTATAAAACCAGCTCCCTGTAAATTGTCATCAGTAGTGTGCTGACTTAATGGCAAAGCAATAACATTGGAAGTGCAGGGTACTTCCTAAGGATTAAGACCAGATGGGAAAAGGATGCTGCCATCTGTTAACCCCAGCCAGTCATTAATGCCAAGGAAATACCCTGCTTGGAGGTCCTTATTGCTTTCTTATATTTAATATATGATCTTCTTACTATTTTCTGAAAACTCTGCTTTGGGTTAGTTTGCTCATTGCTGCTTTTCCTTTAGGGTTTCCTGGGTCAGAAATTACAATGAAAAATGGGTCTGGCAGAAGCGAAGTATTTCTTCAGAATTAAAGCACAAATGTTAAGTTTTAGATTACACTATTTTAAATATATTGCGCAAACCTTTATATTGTGTTCACATTAAAATTATTCCACATCTCAAACTGGGGACAAACCATTGTATGTTCTTCAAGTTATAATGTGCGTAAAGACCTGCACAGTATACCTATCTAGGAGAACAGAAATGTGCTGAGTCTTGCAAACTACAGCAAACATGCTGTATCACACAACTGAAACTTTCAGTGAGGACAGCTTTATTTGATGTAAACGGTTCAGTTACTGGGCACCCAAAGTAAGGTTTGCCTAAAGCCAAAGTTCACGTTTTACCTGATTCATGTAAGAAATTTATAGATTCTACTCCTCATATCTGTAAAAGAGAAGGTCAGCTGGGTGTTGATACATGCACATGTTCTGAGGGATACAAAGGATTTTAACATTTAGCTTTAAGAGAAAAAAATACAGTCTTTCATTTAAAAACAGAAGCATCTGTTTTTAATTAAAAAACAAGACAGGTGATATAGCATATTCAGAAGATATCATCTCTGCAAAATTTAGAGTTTCCGTTAGCACTGGAAGCTGGGATCTCTGCTGTCCTCAGCTGCCTGTTTGAAGGAAACTTGTAGGAGCTTAATGACTCTGAAGTTTTGCTCCTCTTTCATGATTGCAGGTATTAATCAAAAAAGGTTTAAAAATTAAGGAAAATAGAATTAGAAAGGGACAGATCAACAGTAAGGCCATATAATTTTTTTTTTCCCCAACAAAAACGAGGAGTGCCACTGAAAAAGTACTGTGCTGCATAGGCACTTTTAAATGCTAATGCTTTTGTCATTTAAACCACAGCAGGATAATTATAGATGATAAGACATGCTATTTT
Source organism: Gavia stellata (assembly GCF_030936135.1). Lineage (NCBI taxonomy): Eukaryota > Metazoa > Chordata > Aves > Gaviiformes > Gaviidae > Gavia > Gavia stellata. Next base: position 54,062,838 of record NC_082637.1, read on the forward strand.
GGCCAGTAAAAAAACCAAACAAAATAAACTTCTAACCTCACTTCAAGGACATCGTTCAAATGCAAGCCAAACATAGGCAGCTTAAGTGGAAGCTCAGTTTGGCCCCCAGCCTGTTTTACTATCAAGCAAGCTCACCAGATATGCCCCAGCACACAGCTTTCCTAGAAGTAAAACTGGTATCCAACTCACACAGGTACTGAACTTTGAGGATGTCTGGAATACACTTAGAATGGCAGCAGATTATCAGAAGACACAACAAATCTGAAAGGCTAAGTCAAAATAGACTTCACTGGTTGCTAATAATCTTCTAGTGCTTGCATGCATTGACAGAGAGCCAGAATAATAAATCAGATGCTTAATGGATCAGATGTTTATCTCCTACTCTTTCTTGATCTCTTTACTTCTTCCTTACAGATAATCGCCAAGGGTTTTGCTTTGCTGAAGTTCTACAGACAATGTGTCAGATGGCTTCAAGCAGCCAGAATCTTGTCACTAAATCTGAATGCTGCTGTGATGGAGGCCGGGGCTGGGGTAACCAGTGTGAGCTCTGCCCGCTTCCTGGAACCACCCAATATAAGAAACTCTGTCCACACGGACCAGGCTATACTATAGATGGAAGAGGTATTTGCAGAGATGGAAAGAGGCAGAAAAGGGGAAAAGAATATGCTCACATATTTAAGGAAATCATAGAATCACAGTATTATTTAGGTTGGAAAAAACCTTTAAGATCATTGAGTCCAACCATTAACCTAACCCTGCAAAGTCCACCACTAAACCATGTCCCTAAGCACCTCATCCACATATCTTTTAGATACCTCCAGGGATGGTGACTCCACCACTTCCCTGGGCAGCCTGTTCCAGTGTCTGACAACCCTTTCAGTGAAGAATTTTTTCCTAATATCCAGCCTGAACCTCCCCTGGCACAACTTGAGGCCATTGCCTCTTGTCCTATCGCTAGTCACTTGGGAAAGAGACCAACACTGACCTCTCTACAACCCCCTTTCAGGTAGTTGTAGAGAGTGGTAAGGTCTCCCCTCAGCCTCCTCTTCTCCAGACTGAACAACCCCAGCTCCCTCAGCTGCTCCTCATAAGACTTGTGCTCCAGACGCCTCACCAGCTTCGTCGCCGTTATCTGGACACACTCCAGCACCTCAGTGTCCTTCTTGTAGTGAGGGGCCCAAAACTGAACACAGTATTCGAGGTGCGGCCTCACCAGCGCCGAGTACAGGGGCACGATCACCTCCCTGCTCCTTCTGGCCACACTATTTCTGATACAGGCCAGGATGCTGTTGGCCCTCTTGGCCACCTGGGCACACTGCTGGCTCATATTCAGCCAGCTGTCAATCAACATCCCCAGGTCCTTTTCTGCGGGGGAGCTTTCCAGCCACTCGTCCCCAGGCCTGTAGCATTGCATGGGGTTGATGTGACCAAAGTGCAGGACCCGGCACTTGGCCTTGTTGAACCTCATGGAGAATGCATGCAATGCAGAATTCTCTTCGAAGTTCCTTTGAAGAATTTGCTGCGAAACAACAGAGTTTGATTTTTCAAATGCTCCTGAGAGACCAGAAATTAAAAACACCTTTAAACAGTAGCTGCAACCAGAATACTCCCAGCTGCACAGAATTTTCAGGGTTGGTATCAGAAACAGGAGGTTCCAACCAGTAACTAAAAGCTAGAAATGATCCCAAAGCTTTTTGCATGCTGAAAAGTTGCATACATGGCAAAGGCAGCAACAGTCGTTCTAACCACAGTCTCACTGAACTCTTTGTAGTTACTGTTTCCACACAGGAACTAGAAGCTAACATACGTTTTTAAATTGTGGTGAAAATTTTTTGACATCATCTAACTGGTCATAAGAAAATTCACTTCTATGGGTTTTGTATTTTGAGTTAGCAAAACTGCAACGTGACTACCTAATGAAATAGCAGGAAGGTTTTGATACAAAAACCAATAATGAAGGGTTGAAGGATGTTTGACTTTGAATTCAGATCCATTTTAAAAGAGAAAGAAAGGGTAAAGTTCCTATCAGAAGCATGATGATGAGGAACTGTGCAAAAATGGAAAAAAAGAAAAAAGTTGAATGTAAAACTGAAAGATGACATATTTAATATTTCCTATACAGATATTGATGAATGTAAGGTCATGACAAACCTATGTAGAAATGGGCAGTGTATTAACACTATGGGCTCTTTCCGATGCTTTTGCAAAGTTGGCTATACCACTGACATAAGCGGCACATCTTGTATTGGTAAGATTCAGCATCTCAGTCCTCAGTTATTTTTTTAATTGGTACATAATGACGTGTCAACCTCTGTAAACCTTTGTATCAAAGCAGTTTTTTCTTTTTATCTCTTTTATCTCTTTTCTTTCGTTTCCTAATACGCATTTCTGTTTTTGTATTTCATTTGGGGAAACCAAGAAAAAAGCTGTACTGGCAATATTCCTGCAGTAGAATGAGCACTGAAATACGTTTCAGCTGTATAACCATTTCGACTGACAAACCGGCTCATTAGTTCACGGTGTACATTTTCCCACTTTCATGTTGGTTAACACATATAAGTATACCATATTATGCCCCAAAATAAATACTCAGTCCTTAGATGAAAATATTAATGCCACTGTCACTCTAGTATATTATTCTTTCAAGACACTCAGTTTGTCACTGTAGTGGCAACTCCATAGAAACTCCACAGCAACACATGCATAGAGAAAGAAATAGGAACTCTGAACAAATGTAAATTGGGGACTTGCTCTACAAAATCTACTTTTTCTCTTAAATATTTAGAAAACACCTTTTAGAGACAAAGAAATCAGTACAACAGATACTTAACAGTTTCTCTCTTTAGATCTTGATGAGTGCTCCCAGTCTCCTAAACCATGCAATTTTATCTGCAAGAACTCAGAAGGGAGCTATCAGTGCTCATGTCCTCGAGGCTACATCCTTCAAGAAGATGGAAAGACATGTAAAGGTAAAGAAAGTTATACACAGTAACTTTTAATTTTGTTGCACCTTGACTTAAAAGGAAATCGTTTTGAAGTGTGTTATTTTTATCAAGTTAGACTAAATGCACCTCTTTTTTTGTTGACTTTTCTTAAGACAACAGCATCTCTTACTTTCAGATCTTGATGAATGTCAAACCAAACAACACAATTGTCAGTTTCTCTGTGTCAACACCCTTGGAGGCTTCACGTGCAAATGTCCACCTGGTTTTACACAACATCATACAGCTTGTATTGGTAAGAAAAACATTTGTTTTCTTGCATCAATTTTTCTATAAGAACAACATTCTCAATTCTCATTCATTTCTTTTGCTATGTATAAACAGTAATAATGCAGAGCAATAATGTCAGCAGTCCAGAAAACAGATTTTGAAAAGCAACAATTATAGCTAAAGAAAAATCAGTCTATCCACCATTTGTAGTTTCTTGATTAGTAAACAGTTGTACATATTTAATAATACATGTTATTATAGTCTAACAACATGGTCACAAAGGGGTAAAGTATTAAAACCTGATTTAAAATGTAGCTAAACAAAAACAGACTGAATTTTCTTTTTTAATAGATACAGATGTCTTTAGCTCTTAAGCATATGTATGAATCTTGCCAACTGAAACTATTTTAGTTCATCAAATACAGAAGTGCACTATTTTTCCACTGTCAGCAATTACATATGTGGGTCTTTCGCAGTCATAACTGAATTACAACTTGCACTTCCAATTTATTAATTACTCATACTCTGCATGAGTCATCTGACATTTAAATATGAAAAGCTACATTTTCAAAATTAACTGTTGCTGCACCTCTGTGGATTTCAACCTCTTAAGAAATGTTATATGAACTTGTCTAAAATCATGCCACCAGGGATACCAACCTTTTTCTCTCTCCTCTGCGTTTTTAAGATAACAATGAATGTGGTTCACAGCCATCACTTTGTGGATCGAAAGGAATTTGCCAAAACACCCCTGGAAGTTTTACCTGTGAATGTCAAAGGGGATTTTCTCTGGATTCTACTGGATTAAACTGTGAAGGTAACTTAACAAAGGTCAATTTTTTATGGCCTCAAGTTGCGCCAGGGGAGATTCAGACTGGATATTAGGAAAAAGTTCATTACTGAGAGAGTGGTGAAACACTGGAACAGGCTGCCCAGGGAGGTAGTGGAGTCACCCTCCCTGGAGGTATTCAAGGAGCGTGTGGTTGTGGCATTGTGGGATGTGGCTTGATGGGCATGGTGCTGTGTGGTGTGGGTGGGTTGTTTTGGTGTGGGTTGTGGTGTGTTTTGTGGGGTTTTTTTGTTTTGGTTTGGTTTTTTGGTTTTTTTTTGTGTTGGGGGGTTTTTGGTTTTTTTTGGTTGGACTTGATGATTTTACAGGTCTTTTCCAAACTTAGTGATTCTGTGATTCTGTGATACTTACTTTTGTATCTAGTGAATGCTGTGATGTCAAAGACAGACAGAACAGAGCACCAGCCATTGTAAAAGTAAATACCAAAAAAGAAATAGGAATGTATGTGAGTAACTGTAAGCAAAATTGTATGTAAGAACATACTGCCTGTGTAATTTGTACACAAATTAGAATAAAAAGTTACTTTTTAGCTGAACTCTTGAACAACTGTTTCCAGGCTGGCATTTTAACTTCATATAGGTTTATGCATCTAGAAGTCTAGTTGTTTCTTCTTTTTCATTTTCATTTTTGTACAGTCTAAACAGAATCTCTCTACAATTTTTGTTTCAGCTAATTGTAATCATCCATCTGAGGGTATCTAAGATTAGATTCTAAATTCCATACTTTAAGTCTTCTACCATGAGAGACACATTCAGAAGGGTAATTCACTACAGTTAAAATACAAATTATATTGTTGAGCTTCATCTCTTTCTGTTGGCCCAAAAGGGATCCCCAGTCAGGAAATCTCTATTTGAGAGCTCCAGACTCTTCAGTGGACCTCCAGTACTGGGCAAAGAAGAAATTAAAAAGCAGTACTAGGCCATCTGGCTGCTGAGACTTAGAAATGCAGAGGTATATATGCACAAATTTATGACACTCAAAATGTCAGCTAAGTTGATACAGCATTTTAAACAGGAATTGATACTTAGAGCCTATTTCTAGAGTAACAGTGCGGAATACATGCAGCCAAAAGTTTAGAAAGCATTATCTTCTGTGAGATTACTTTGTTCTCATAAAGTAGATATATGCTTATTGTGTGCTTTACACAGCACCTACAAAACAAAACACTAAATCATATGTATCAAAGCATTCACAAGATACGTACGCAGCTAGCGTATCAGAACAGCTCTATATGCCATTACTGATAAAATGACACCTTTCAGTTCCTGGCACAATGGTTTTCTGCAACTCAGGCTTTGGGACATCACAGTTCCACTGAATTTTTTTCAAACTGTGGACAACTGGAGCATAACTTAGAATCTGTGATATCATGCATGACTTTTTTTATTTTCTACGAGAACTGCATACTGCGCCTGACATATTAGGCTGCTTACAATCTACTTATTTCTTACAGCAGACAGTATTTCAGATGACTGAGTTTTTACATTTTGTTTTTTCTTTGTGGCTTTATCCTTTATTTACACATACCTCAGAGACTTTTTAGATGTCTTTTTCTTTTTAATTGCAAAGGTAAGCACTTACATCCAAATTTGGTATGTATTCCTCATATTCAAACACTTCAGTATGTTCCAGGAAACTGAAAGCCTAGTCCTACACAGCTGGTTTGAAAACTGAAATAAAAAACCATTCAGATTCTAAACATTACGTCAAAGCAACATCATGTGGCATTACCAGAAATAGTGTTTCTTCTCCAAAACCGAGTAATGTAAAGGCTCAAAAGCCCCAGTCAGATTGATAGATAGAAAGAACGCTACATTAATTGACTTTCAGGCTTTCCAAAAGGCCAACCTGAATGGTGCTTCCATCTTACAGCAGTACTCCTCTGTCATAAATACTGGTGTTTCAATGATTATGATCAAAGTGAGTAACATATTCGGCAATGTGTATAATCATGTGTTCTTTTATGTTCTGCTTCTCTCCCAATTGCAAAGATGTAGATGAATGTGATGGAAACCATAGGTGCCAGCATGGCTGTCAGAACATCCTGGGTGGATACAGATGTGGATGCCCACAAGGATATATTCAGCATTACCAGTGGAATCAATGTGTTGGTAAGACAGCAAACAGCACAGAATACATTTAAACAGCAAAGGTGTCATAGTGTTTGTAGTGATAAATGCCAGGTGAGGACAAGAATGAGCAGGACAAAGGGTATGCAGACACAAACATTTTTTCCCTCTCTCCCCCTCCTTCCATAAACTTACTACTCCCAACATAAATCAGTGACATAAGGTAACAAGAATACACACTGATCCTGTTGAAACTGTGTGTGACAAGGAGTTTTCCTAGTCAGGCCTAAATTCTGACTCCCTTCTCTTCAGAAAAATCCCCGTCTTAGAAAGGTTGAAAGATGTTCCTTGGCCTCCTAAAAGCATCAATCTGCTGGAGGGGAAAAAAAAAAAATCCCACCTTTCATCAGTTAAGAATCACTAACCATCATTAGCGATTTGAGAATACTACAGAATAGCATCTATAGTGAATGGAGAGGAAAAATATCAACATAACCATTAAGAGTTTCCTACTTCCCAAATACTGTCTTAAGGCCAATATTAGTTCTTTGGGCAGGGAACAGGGACAAACTAATTAGCTCAGCAGTTTCATTGTAGGTTTAGCTCATTCAATCCATCACTTCTTTCTGTTTTCAGTTTCATGAACTAAGCTAACTCCTGTACCAAATGAAATGTGGCAATTTTTTTTCTAATAAAAACCAGCACACACCCAAACAACCCCATCCTGTACTATTTACAAAGCACCATAACAACATATTTACCTTTTCAAGTTTGCTTTCATGGTTCTCTGTCAATAGTGTCATAATCAGGGGATGGCTGTGAGCACTGCCATACATTTCCTACAGGCTGATCTTACTGTCCTGATCCTAGACAGATTATTAGTTTATTATACCCATTTTACATTAAGTAGCACACCAGGCAGTTTTTGTGAAGTCCCAACCACTATGATCACTCCTTACTTAATACTGCTGTAGAGCAAAGAAAGCAAAGAACTGGGTTGGGAGTGACAGGAACACATAACGAACACCTCCCACAAAACTCCAAACCAGCTACAGTCTCTGAATATTATAGACAGTCCTTAAAAGAATGTGTCTTCTAGTAGCTACAGGCAAGAATGTAAAGCATGCGCTAATGGTATTGGAGAGGAGAACACCTACAGGGAAACAGTACCTTGGTAAGATAAATAAAATAAGCAACACGTGACAACTGTCAAAAGTATGATCTTCCACAGAACAAACTACTTTTCTCACTCATTTTTCACAATATAGCCTGGAACCAAATCAGTCACACTGACTGGAGGAGTCTTCTTCTCTGTATCTTAATTCAGCACCCACAAGGTGAAGACAATACTTTCTTTTCTCTTTCATTTCAGTTGGCTATTTAGGTTGTCTTTCCCCTCACTGTCAACCCCCTGCAGGTTGCCACTACAAGTATGTGCTAACTTCGCCCCATCACTAGGTGCTCATGAACACTATCGTGGTTGGAGTATGACTGGAGTTCATTTCTCCTCTGTGGACCTAATATGGCAGGAGTGTACCCTGCCAGGGGGAAGAGCACCCCTAAGCAAAACAGCAGACATACCTTGAAGGAAGGGGAAGCCTTGAGTCAATATAAGGTTAACAGTATCCTAAAATGCCTTTATAGCCCAGCTATATGTGTTCAGGACCTTTGCCAATGTACTTTTTCTTCAGAAGCCAAGTCTCTATGGGGTAATGAGGTCAAGGATGTAGCAGAGCCCTAGAACTTGCAGCTATTCTGGTTTGTTAGCTACATCATGCTTGCCTGATGCCTATCAGATTAGAAGATACTGATACACTTTCATTTGCTTACTAGATGAAAATGAATGCTCTAATCCTAATGTGTGTGGCTCTGCTTCTTGCTACAACACACTTGGAAGTTACAAGTGTGCCTGCCCGTCTGGATTTTCTTATGACCAATTCTCCAATGCATGCCATGATGTGAATGAGTGTTCTTCTACCAAGAATCCCTGCAATTATGGTTGTTCCAACACTGAAGGTGGTTATCTTTGTGGCTGTCCACCTGGCTATTACAGAGTTGGACAAGGGTAAGTATCTCCACACAGTCATTCATCAAAGACACATTCAGAAGGCTATAAAAAGGCTGGACCCTAATCAGACTGAAGAGCAGAGGTGCAAATGAAGGACAGGCTACTAAGTCATCCTTTCTACTCCCTTTGCACACAATAGTCATAAACTAGAAAAAGACCTATCTGTACATGCAGCATGACACTCATTTTGAATCTAGTATATAAGCAACGTTAAACAATTAGTTCTGCTTTCTCCCCCAGTATCAGCACAAGAACTCCTTCACAAATCTGCTCAGTGAGGACTGCTACTGCTTAAGGTTAGGTAGCATCTGTACTGAGATAATTAAGGAGTTTAAGCCACAGTGATCAACCTAGAACATTAAACACAAATTAACATTGTTCTGGTATATGACAGTGGCTAAATTCTTTAGTTCCAAAGTTCAGGGCAGGCTGGTTTTGTTCTGTTTCTTTGTAAAACTTGTAAATGAAAAGTGGAAAAGCCTGCAGGCCTTCAGCCAACAGTTGTATTTCATTCAGTATGCCACACTAGTGTGAAGAAAATTAATGCACAGACCTCCTGCTGAGGGAAGGGAAAGGAAGGGGATACAGATACTGTGGTACAGACACTGTGGTACAGATTACATACACTCACTTTTCCATTTAACAGGACAGTTCATAAAACTGCAAGAAGTAACTAAAACAGATGTTTTTATTCAACAGCCACTGTGTCTCAGGGATGGGATTTAACAAAGGGCAGTACCCGCCACTGGATGGAGATGCTGATGAAGAGAATGCTTTGTCCCCTGAAGCATGTTATGAGTGCAAAATCAATGGCTATTCCAAAAAAGACATCAGGAAGAAGAGGAGTGCTAATGACACTGTATGTACCAGGATAAATAAGCACTATAATGTACTTTGAGGTATTTTCAGAGATACCATACTCAATACTACCAGTAAATGGAGGGAATTTTTTAACAGGCCACATTCAATGTCGAAAATCTTTTTTCCTCTGCCTCAGTGGTTTTCACACTTGGGTTCTATTGGACGGGACGATGACACAATCAGAATAACATCAACAACCACAAATGGGTGAAGTTTTTAAAGCTTGTAAACAATCCTTTGTAGTGCGAGATGTGGTCTAGTTCCTCAAAATATATTCAGGGAAATAATTTTCCTATAATTACAGAGAGCTAGGAAACTGGTCATGTCTGCAATCTGTTCTGCTGCCAGGAGGAGATTGGACAGCATTTTATGGTCTGGGTCAGCTAAACAGATCTTGCAGATCATTTTAGTATAAGTATCTATTCCATGGTTGCTCACAGTTGTGGGGGATTAGAGTCCATGACCTGGCTGGTACGCTTAAGTCCAATATTTGCAGAATTGCTGAGAGTATTAGAGAATTACACTTCAGACTTAACTTTTTTCTTACTGCATTTTGTGGGCTTGTAAGTTATGGGATACTCATGAAAAGACAGCCCTACTATTTACACCTTTTAGATGCTTTTTTTCAAAACTTAGAAGAGTATACCTGTATATCTGTTATCTGCATTATCTGTATGATAGGATGTTGTCTTGTAGCACTAGCTCTGGTCTTGAAATCTGCAGGAATGGGAAACTCACTCAATTTAGAGGTGGGGACCCACACAGATTTTCCTTCTGTAGTACAAGAGGTGTGTAATGCAAACAGGCAAAATGCAAACCCTCGACTAAAATGGTAAGGTGTGCTAGCTACACGAGTTACGTTGAAAGAATGGGGAAACAATCCTCCTTTCTAAATGGGTAAGGACATAAAACAATCCAGAACCTCCAGCCTTAGTACACCTACTTTGCATGATGCCACCCACGCCAGTTCTTGTATTGGCAAAGTTTCTAAAGAAGCCAGTAATCCTATAATTTCTGCTCTAAACAATATAGTGTTGGCACTTAAAATCTAAATGTTTGATTTCCCCCCCCACATCCACATTTCCCACAAACATCCCTTTTCCCTCCCCATCGCCCCTCCTACTGGACCTGTTCCAGTCTGAAATCTGTGGTCAACCCACCACAGAAATACATGGATGTTTTGAAAAGCATTTTTTCTATTTTACAGTTAATTTCATATCTAGTTCATAATTGTTATGTCTTGTTATCACTTTTTTTAATAGCGTTAGCCTGTTCAGTTTCTAGTAGTAGAACTACATGAGCAGTAAATGTGAAAGGTTTCACATCCATAAAACTATGTGAAAAAATAATCTCATCACTAATGACATCTGTGAGGTGCAGTATTTAAAACACTACAGTACTTGCTCCTGTCCACAAATTGTCCGTGTTTTCACCATGTGTTTTTAATTACATTACATATTAATACCCACATGTACTCAGATGTAATTGGAATTCCCTCAGAGAGAGAGAGAAATCTTTTGCTATCTTTACAAGCGTGAAAGGGTCTTGACATGTAGGCTAGGTACCTCATTAGTATCAGGTTTCCTAAAGAAGACTACAGCTTATGTATTTTTGTAGAAGCGCTTTCAAAAGCTGTTGTTGGTTAGATGACTTTCTTAGGAATGTACTCAATTCTCACCTCCCCCCCCAGTGTGTTCACAGCTAACACCTCTGGACAGATCACACCTGCAGCATAACTATACTGAAGCTGAAATCAAAAAAGAACACATGACTGATTTGTCAGAAAAACAATGCTGGGACTTTTTTTCCACACTCCTTTCAGTGGTCCAAATAGGATGTAATTGGACAACGTGACATACTAGCTTTCTCTGTAGAAGGCTAACAATACAGCAGTTCTCTCCTTACTTCAATTTCTTTTATAATCACTGTACTCCCTCATCACCAAATGCTGAGCCTGCTTCTTTTCAGAAGCAAAGATTCATTAAAACAGTTTCACCAAAAGTTTCCAGGAATTCCCATACAGTGTTGAATGTGTTTCTGTAACGTTCCTCACTGAAGTTGATCATAAGAACAAGACTGTGTCTCATGTACAGTCTTTAGTAGTTAACATAGGTCTCTTCTTTACACAGACTTTTTGCAAGCATGAAGTTCAACAGATTCTGAAAAGAATCTGAAATCTGAGCCTCCTCTGTAGACCTGATGCTGTAACTTTAATTATCCCATTAAGCTTGTGTGAGAAGCCTCTAAGATTTACATGGTGTGTTACATGGAATCAAGCAGTTCTCCCAGGTGGAAAGGATTTGCAATTGCTTCTTTCACAGCTAGATTTTGACAAATGCAGAAACTGTTAATAACCACTTATTATTCTTCTCTCAATGCAAGTGAATATCTGTTTCTCTCCTGCTGTAAACAATCTTCCCTCCTTTTCTTCAGATCGAGCAGATTAGCTTGGAAAGTCTAGACATGGATAGTCCTTTGAAGATGAGAGTCAACATTTCCAGGCTTGACAACAAGGAGCACATCCTAGAACTCATGCCAGCCATTGAGCCCCTTACCAACCACGTGCGCTACGTCATCTCACGTGGCAATGGTGATGGCATCTTTCGAATCCATCAGAGGGATGGACTGAGTTATTTGCACACAGTTAAGAAAAAGTCAGTTCCTGGAACTCACACACTGGAAATCACTAGCATTCCTCTATATAAGAAAATGGAGCTAAAGAAACTGGAAGACAGCAATGAGGACAGCTACCTCCTAGGAGAGCTTGGGGAAGCTCTCAGAATGAGGCTGTCGATAGACCTGTACTGACCATCTTCCAGGCTGAGTCCAGTTTTTCAGTCACTTTTGTTCACCTATCTACCCACCTGACCATATCTGCTCTTCAAAGGCTTTGAAACAGTCGCTGACTTTTAGGGGTGGAAGGGAGAGGGGAACACCTCTTTCTTTCCATCTTGCTGAGACTGCAGAACAACCCTTGCAGGAGGGTAACTTAAACTGCTACCACCAAAACTTTGATTACAATGGTGGTCATGGTTACTGGATCTTTTATATAACCTCAATGTAAAGTATCTTAAAAAGCTGAAGTTCAAGAATTCATCATATGGCACTAAATGGCACAAAAATGCGAGCTATTTTTTTCCTGTTAGCAGTCTGTAACACTTCAGGTATTTTGCTATAGTTCCTAATTAAAAAAAAATATAGAAGTTTATTTATTTTTAATGCAGTAATATATGGAGAAAATAACAAATTATGTAAACAAAAAGGGAAACTTGCTTGTTTTTCTTTAGATTTATAAATTTGAGCTATAGCATTTTAGAGGTACTTTCTTAACTAAAAAAAAAATACATTTGAAAGATGTTTCCTTTTGTATTTGGTCTAGTCATCCAAATAGGATATAAGTAATTTTAAAGTGTATCAGAGCTGACAGAGCACTGTAGTACATCTTCTGGATATTCTAAAGTGCTCTTGCAAAACTTTGAGTATTCAAAAAAAAGGAAAAAAAAGAGTCTTAAAGGTCAAGAATTGCAATATCAGTCTCTGCAGAGATTATATTTCACAGCAACTCGGTAGGATTGTATTCTGAATCAGCCACATCAAATAATGGAAGAAAAGGCACAACCACTGTAGCAAAATACCTTGACTGCTAGAATTGCAGAACCAAACTGTACTGTACTTCCTTCCAATAACCTCAAGAAACCACACATGCAACCACACCTCATTCTCAGAAAGGATGCTCTACAAACTTGCGTTACTGTAGGCAGCTGAAGAAAATGTCTCTCTGAAGGGAACGTGTGATGTTTCATACTGTTTGGTGCTGGCTTGAATTAATGGTGCGTTTACTAAAAACCAAGAGCTGTATCAGGACTGCCATATGTGCAAACTAGTTATGCAGCACAGACAAAGAAAATGTGTATTTGAAATCCATTTGTTAGAAGTTTCATTAATACTGTAGTTATACACCTTACGCCTCATTTTATCATAGCTTATTTTGTAACAAAGATGTTTGTACAATTAGGTTGACATTTAGTTTACTTTAGGAATTTTTTTTTAAATGTTGTACCATTACGTGCTAAGTGTATGTCTCAATGGTGCTTTTTTTGACAGCTGGTGCCTGTAACTAGTCATGTAACAGAATCTCATATTTGAAAATAGCCAAAGCACATGCTGACTCCAGGATTGTTTCAGTTCTATATCAGTGCTGACCAAAGATTAGATCAAGTTATACTCAGTGATTTTTCTTTTCTTTTCATTTGTTGAGTTTGGGGATTTTGAAAAGAAAAAGAAACTGTACATTTTTAATCACATGTTTGTAAGAAAACAAAGTTCTGTTTGAAGGTCTGTATCAGTAAGACAACACTTTTCTTGCAATAAAGCTTATTTTGGGGTAATTTTTTTGTTTGAAACATCTGTGTTCTTTACACAAAATAAGGATCTAATTGTAAATCTGAAGGATTTCAGAGGAGAAAAGGGAGCTGCTAAGGTGCAAACTCTTCTTCACTCACATTTAAGTTTATACAGCATTTGCTGACTTAGTTTCTCTATCATGACAGAGCTGAAACACAGGAAGTACACTGTCCTTACGAAGTTAAAACTCTGCTTCAACTTTCTCAAAATCTGTCACATATTACGTTCAAGTGGGCTGGCCTTGCAGAAGGTTTTGCTTATCCATGTAATGAGGGCTGAAGGACCATCACAATTTAAGTTTTGTAATTCAGCTCTAAAAAAAAAACCCTGTACATTTAAAAGTAGCAGTTTAAAACTTCCATCCTACCTGAAGAGCAAAAATCTGGTTAAAACATCAATGAAAGTACTTTTGCTTGCTGGCAGGCCATTCCTTTAATGCCCTTCATTAGGTACACAGTCAAACCCAACAGTGCAAAAAATGTTTTTTCTTAATGTATGCAAGCTTTCCACAAAGACCTCATTATGTAAGCTACACTGTCTTTTTATTCCATTCAGAGTTAAACTGGTGATTGTTTTTAAGTAATAGCCAATACTGACTACGTTTTTCTCATAGTGAGAATAGCCAGAGAAAGAGCAATCGGACACATCTTTGGGTTAAGCACTGAATTAAGATACAAAATGCTTGTTTTAGATGTACTCTTTAGTTTATGAATAGAATAGAAGACTTAGTCTGCACCAGCCCTGCATATTCTATTGCTGTTCTTCTGGAGGAGGGGCACTTCACAAGTTAATTGCATTAAAAGCCAAGTTGCTAAGGTTCTAATTACTGGCTGCAGTAACAATGAGTTTCCCTAGTGTTAGACAACTTTTTTCAACATAAAATTGCTCTTCCCCATGCTTTCAAAGATTCAGGTTAACATATTTCTCCTGCCATCCTGCTGTACCTCTCCTCTTCCCCAAAATACTCATAAAGTAATAAAAGAAATACAAGTTTTTAAAGGGAGTCACACACTTAAACATCACTCATGAAAGAAAATAATCAGGAATTATGGCATTGTAATTGTTTTCATAATTACTGATTTATTTGATGGGACTTACTACCCGCTGTTGGTTTTGCAGGTTGGCAACGATGAGGTTGCACAAAGTAGCCTAAAAGTGATAAAGAGGGACTTCAGAGCAGTGGGGAGAATGGTTGAGGGATCAGGAGTGCAGGCAGTGTTTTCCTCAATCCCTTCAGTGGCAGGGAGGAACACCGAAAGGAACAGGAATTCGAACCTGGGGCAGTCTACAGGGCACCGGGCCTGCTGGCTGCAGATGGAGTTCAGCTATCCCCAAGGGGGAAAAGGATTCTGGCATATGAGTTGGCGAGCCTCATCAAGAGGGCTTTAAACTAGAGTAGAAGGGGGAAGGGGATGAAACCAGGCTGCCTAGAGATGAGCCTAGGGGTGGCATGCCGATGTTGGGGGCAAAATCGAAATTGATAGCCCAGCTCAAGTGCATCTACTCCAACACACACAGCATGGGCAGCAAACAGGAGGAGCTGGAAGCCGTTGTGCAGCGGGACAGCTATGACGTCGTCGCCATCACAGAAACACGGTGGGACGACTCGCATGACTGGCGTGCTGCGATGGATGGCTATAAGCTGTTCAGGAGGGATAGGCAAGGAAGGAGAGGCGGTGGGGTGGCTCTGTATGGTAGGGAGTGTTTTGATTGTCTAGAGCTCAATGATGGTGACGACAAGGTTGAGGGCTTATGGGTAAGGATGAGGGTGAAGGCTAACAAGATGGATATCCTGCTGGGTGTCTGTTATAGACCACCCAACCAGGATGAAGAAGCTGATGAAGCGCTCTGCAAGTGACTGGCAGAAGTCTCACAGTCGCAAGCCTTTTTTCTCGTGGGGGACTTCAACTTCCCGGACGTCTGCTGGAAATATAACACAGCAGAGAGGAAACAGTCCCGGAGGTTCCTGGAGTGTGTGGAAGGAAACTTCCTGACACAGCTGGTAAAGGAGCCTACCAGGGGAGGTGCCCTGGTTGACCTGCTGTTTACGAACAGAGAGGGTCTGGTGGGAGAAGTGAAGGTCGGAGGCCGTCTTGGGCTTAGCAACCATGGAATGATAGAGTTCTCACTTGTTGGCCAAGGAGGGGGTCAGCAAAACCACTACCATGGACTTCCGGAGGGCAGACTTCAACCTGTTCAGGACACTGGTTGAGAGGGTCCCTTGGGAGACGGTCCTGAAGGGCAAAGGGGCCCAGGAAGGCTGGGCCTTCTTCAAGAAGGAAAACTTAAAGGTGCAGGAGCAGGTAGTCCCCATGTGCTATAAGAAGAGCTGGTGGGGAAGATGACCGGCCTGGCTGAACAAGGAGCATTTGCTGGGACTCAGGAGAAAAAGTAGAGTTTATCACCTTTGGAATAAGGGGCAGGCAACTGAAGAAGAATACAAGGACCTCGTTAGGTCATGCAGAGAGGGAATTAGAAAGGCAAAAGCCCAGACAGAGCTCAATCTGGCCACAGTCATAAACGATAGCAAAAAATGGTTTTACAAATACATTAACAACAGAAAGAGAGCCAAGGAGAATCTCCATCCTTTACTGGATGCAGGTGGGAATATTGTCACCAAGGATGAGGAAAAGGCTGAGCTACTTAATGCCTTCGTTACCTCAGTCTTTAACAGCCACACCAGGTATCCTCAGGGTACTCAGCTCCCTGAGCTGGAAGACAAGGCTGGAGAGCAAAATAAACTCCCCATAATCCAGGAGGAAGCAGCTGATGACCTGCTGTGCTACCTGGACACTCACAAGTCTATGGGGCCTGATGGCATCCACCCAAGGGTGCTGAGGGAGCTGGTGGAGAAGCTTGCCAAGTGCTTTCCATCATTTATCAGCTGTCCTGGTTAACAGGGGAGGTCCCGGACAACTGGAGGATTGCCAACGTGACACCCATCTACAAGAAGGGCCGGAAGGAGGATCCAGGGAACTACAGGCCTGTCAGCCTGACCTCGGTGCCGGGGAAGATTATGGAGAGATTCATCTTGAGGGTGCTCACAGGGGCACGTGCAGGACAACCAAGGGATCAGGCCCAGCCAGCACAGGTTCATAAAAGCCCAGAGAGTCGTGGTGAATGGAGCAAAATCCAGTTGGCGGCCGGTCACAAGCGGAGGCCCCCAGGGCTCAGTTTTGGGGCCGGTCTTGTTTAGTATCTTTATCGGTGATTTGGATGAGGTGATTGAGTGCACCCTCAGCAAGTTTGCAGGTGACAACAAGTTGGGCCGGAGTGTTGATCTGCCTGAGGGTAGGAAGGCTCCGCAGAGGGATCTGGACAGGCTGGATCGATGGGCCGAGGCCAATTGTATGAGGTTCAACAAGGCCAAGTGCCGGGTCCTGCACTTTGGTCACATCAACCCCATGCAATGCTACAGGCTTGGGGACGAGTGGCTGGAAAGCTCCCCTGCAGAAAAGGACCTGGGGGGGTTGATTGACAGCCGGCTGAATATGAGCCAGCAGTGTGCCCAGGTGGCCAAGAAGGCCAACGGCATCCTGGCCTGTATCAGAAATGGTGTGGCCAGCAGCACCAGGGAGGTGATCGTGCCCCTATACTCGGCGCTGGTGAGGCTGCACCTCGAATACTGTGTTCAGTTTTGGGCCCCTCACTACAAGAAGGACATTGAGGTGCTGGAGCGTGTCCAGATAACGGCAACGAAGCTGGTGAGGGGTGTGGAGCACAAGTCTTATGAGGAGCAGCTGAGGGAACTGGGGCTGTTCAGTCTGGAGAAGAGGAGGCTGAGGGGAGACCTCATCACTCTCTACAATTACCTGAAAGGGGGTTGCAGAGAGGTGGGTGTTGGCCTCTCCTGCCAAGTGACAAGTGACAGGACTAGAGGCAATGGCCTCAAGTTGTGCCAGGGGAGGTTCAGGCTGGATATTAGGAAAAATTTCTTTACTGAGAGAGTGGTGAGACACTGGAATAAGCTGCCCAGGGAAGTGGTGGAGTCACCCTCACTGGAGGTGTTCAAGGAACATGTGGACAAGGCATTGTGGGACATGTTTTAATGGGCATGGTGGTGTTAGTTGATGGTTGGACTTGATGATCTTACAGGTCTTTTCCAACCTTAGTGATTGTGTGATTCTGTGAGTTATTTGCCTTGGGTATTCCTTGAAACCTACATATGTACTGAGATTTATATGACATTTAATAGTGCATCAATTTAAACCAGACAATAGGAAATTGCCTGGAACCAAACTTACTTATTTGATATTTCCTTCAGATACGGTCGTACAAGTTTCATTATGATTCAAAGCTGCTTCTGGGTAAAATGACTGACATCTACAGAAATAGAAAGACCTCTAGAGGTCTGATAAATGTATCTAGTACAGCACTGACTTAAGACTTAACAACTCTAACAGCTAGTTTCCAAGAAGGCTACTCTCTGTCCAAAATGGGAGCTTTCCAGGAAACACTTACTGCAAGAAGAACCAACAGACTGAACCAAGTAGAGCATTACTCTTTGTTGCCAACTCTCAAGAAAGGAGAGAAAATAGTAGCAACACTTACTAATGACTCCTCTGAAGCTATAGTTGTGGAGGATTTTATTAGAACACAGATTATTTGCATGGACTATGCACACTTAGTAGATTTAAAGCCTTTTTTCTAAACAAGAAACTACCATTAATCAGATAACACTTGTATTAACTAATCATACAGTAAGTACAAAGTACAAAAAATACCTTATCCCTTTGCTAGAATGGCAGCATCATCCTCTACCATCTTAAAATGCACAATCTCACTGTGTTTCTTAACCCTCTCCGTGTATTATAAATGAAGCCACCCAAACTAACCAGTGCTGCAAAACAGGTATGTCTTAAATCCAAGAAAAGGGCTGAATTTATGAACTTTACTCTGAGGGGATGCAGATTCACAACTCTACATTCACACTTCTTAAAGCAGGAGAGAAGGAAAACAGGAGAGGGCAGAAGTACAACTTTTTATATCTAAAATAAAATCCTAGTACTTAGTGCGACTGCTTATGTATTTGACACCAAATTGCTATAGCAAAGTATAACCATTCTCACTGTTTTACCAGCAAGAGTATTAAAGCATGCGGAAAGCTAAGACTGTCAAAGTTCAGACAAGAAAACTGCTAGATCGGAGCGCTAGGTTCCTACTGTATCTGAACCAGAAAAAAAAAGAATAGCACTGTAGCAGTTTTTTGGTGCACAGTACATTTTAAAATTCTATGTCTAAAGATGTTCTTATATAAACTAAATCTGAAACACTTTTTTTAAGTTTCCATTATCAGTAACATGTCATCTATCTTTTTACTGCTGGCGGTATTAAATTACTGCAGGTTTATACAAGTCTCTTTTTTCTATACTGCTTATATACTCACAGAAATCTCTCATATTTCTATACTTCATTCTATAGCTTTTCTTGCCCAGTGTAGACTCAACAAAATACTGTCAGTTGCCACTAAGATTTGCCCTGGGGCAAGGCTACTAAGAAGCTAGGAAAAAGAAAAAGATCCAAAACAAAACAAAGAACATACATATGCATATAGCTACACAGACACTCCCTCTTCCCTGCAATAAAGAGAACTGATGTCTCTGCTACACCAGAGTTTTGGAAAGATTTTGAATTTTAGGCCAGATCACCGAACTGACAGCTGAATACCAGATGTGTTCTCAAGGCCTGGCTTGTAGATTGAAGCCAAAGAATACATATGCATTCAAGAAGACAGGACCCCAACCCCAGTATATTTATTTAGCAAAAATAATGCGTTATATATCTCAGTGATGCAAATAAGAGGGCCTAAACCTGGATCTCTAAATTCCATAAAATAATTACTGTATCTTTAGGTCTTACTGTTCTTCATGTGGAGATAGCTTATGGAAGTTCATTGTTCTTCTCTCTACCCTGTGCTTTTAGACCTGTTATTCATCACTGAGAAAGAAAAAAAAGTGGGGCAGGGGAAATCAAATAACCACCAGGCCATAACCTTCAAGTGCACATTCAATTTTTTTGAAAAACATTAGTTTTAAGATAAAAATCAACACACAGATCAACCATATCACCAAAAAGCAGAAGCTTCATTGCTGTTTTGTCTGTTCCAGAAAAATCATCTAGCAGAAGGCTGAAAGTAGGCAAGAAATAACTGATTAAAAACTTACCAGTTCAATAGAAAGCCTGCAAAGTAGTTCACCCCCAAGCTTAAAAGGTAATTGCACTGTTCTCTCCCACTCTTTCTGAAAGCCACAAATTCTTAAAAATTAGAAATAAAGGCAATTGTGAGCATCTGAGATAGGAAACAATGAAAAGGTTTTGCGCAGTATGGCTCCCACAACATTGACAGGCACAAATGAGCTATGGCCTGAGTCACCTGTAAACATTTAAGTTTAACATCAATGAGGAAAAGTTATTTAGTACAACTATAACACATCTAGTGTGCTATAACTAGATAGGAAGTTTACATCACCATTTTGTACATGTATTTTTACCTGGGTGTATGCACAGTTAACCACTGATGAAGTGATCAGACTTGGCAATTTTGAGATGAACTGTGGCAAAACCCGACAATTCCTACCTCTTCCAAACTGGCTTTTAATATCATACAACCTTCATATTACATGCTTAAGCTCTCAAAACTAAGATTAAATTGCTAGCACCAGTCTCCCTCTCAACCTTACTGACTCAGCACTGCCTAACACACAGCCCTAGTCTGCTCTTGCATCCTCAACATCCAAGCTGCAGTTGTTTCCAGCTCCTAGTTCTATGAGCAACCACAATCTTCAGCTTCAGTACTGGAGCAAAGTCTGCAGTCCCACACTATCTGGCAGTCACAGAGTTCCTTTCTTTTTCCACCTAAATTACTCATAAATTATGCAAACACTAACTTAATTTCTGTGTCACATTTTTGAAGGTCATTATACTGTAAAATGACAGCTATTATTTGGCAGTGTTCCTGGATGCCTTATTTTCATGGCACTGATTCAAACACACAGCTGAAGAACCTAATATATTCATTCATGAGTTTGCTGCAGTCTTTATTTTCCCTCAGTATGTCTTCTAAAAATCCCTTTCTAAGTTTCAGATAAGGCCTCCAATAGACTAGGTCACTGCACATACTAAGATTATTCCTTCAAGGAAGACTTTTTTCTAAATTAAAATTTGTCCACCTGGATAGTCAAACTATAATAGCAAATCAACTAATAAATCTGCAGGAAAATTCCAGATCTACTAATAGCATCATCCTGACATTTTTATGAAAAAAAGCATGTTCCTATGATTTCCAGTTAAATTTTCAGTTTCTTTCAGTTAAACTTTTCACATTTTTTTACAGGAGCCACAAGCTTTCCGTTTCTTCAGAAAACACACAGGCACACAAATGAGGCCAAGTCCCAGCTTCGATAGAACTTGCAACATGATAAGCACCACATGTTCTGTTTCAGTGTTGGGCCTAGTATCTTCAACTCAAAGGAAGAATTCTTAACAACTCATGTACAGATGAACCTAATATCTAGCCAATAACTTTAAACACTCTGATTTGAACACCTTACACTGCAATCATATTTTTGTCCATTTTGCAACATTAACTGAACAAAACAATCTACCCTATGGCCCACATTTCCTATCTATCTAGTCTAAAAACCTTTTATGAAGTTCCCAACAAGGAGTGGAAGAAAGGAAAGCAAAAGTTATAAATAAAAGACCTTCTCTCTGAACTTGTATTTTAGTAGATAGTCACATCTCCTGCCATACCAAGTGTTTGTTAATTGTTTCTACTACAAACTTGGGTACATTAGTATCATTAGCCTTGTGTGCTGAATTGCCCAACTTTTTTTTTTTTTCTGTAAAAATCACTCTTTCTGGCATCTGTTCTGAATTGGTTCCCTCTATAATTTCTATGCATGTCCCTGTCTCTTACTGTTTTCTTTACAATGAAAATTATACTTAGGGTTTATATCATCTATGCTTATGTAAACTCATGTCATCATTCCCAGTTTGGAGAGGGGAGTTAAAAAAGGTATTACTTCAGAATTTACCAACTCATATGCATCACTCCTGGCATCAACTTTTATTGCCTTCATATTTTTATACAAGTGTTGATGAGAACAGATCATAATAGCACCATTGCTACCACAATAATTGAAGACTCTGTCAGCATTTCCGAAGTAAAATCCTATATTCAGTCTTGTTACACAGCTGTAATAATGCTCCAAAGTGAGTGTGTAAGGCTGGTGTGGATGTGCTTCTTCCCTTTGTTACTCCCAAAGGTATATTATTTCATCAAATGTCTACTGTTTATGAACAAAAGTAAACTATTTTAATTATAAATAATGCACTTCTTAGACACAGATCAATTTAAAAGAAACAAAAGTGGATAACACAGTTAATCCAACTTCTTTTTTAAAATAAGTTTTAGAAAAAGTATTTTTTAAACAGCCACAATTTGTCTATTTCTGGATCACCAAATATTTTTCCAAATTATCTTCCAGCCATGTACAAAGTTAATTATGTATGATACTGCTAAGAGATTTATCTAAAAGAATTGAACTCAATTAGATGTAAAACAAGGTTTTTTTCTCTTCCAGGAGTTTTAAGTCACAAACCAAAAATGAAATAGGAAAACCTGAGAAGATAGAACATTTGTTAGATGAGAGACTGAAAACTGATAGTTAAGAATCAAGATTCATCTTGAAATGCCTCTCACTAAATTTATCAATTGGTGCACAGAGCTTAGAAAAGATAAATTAAAAACAAAAAAGCAACTACGGTATTTTTAAGGCCAAACTCACTGCTGAGATACCCAGCTCCATGTCTCTCACTATTGATCAGTAAGACTAACATCACCAGACAGTTCAGTCAACAGTAGCCCCATCTCTGGAAAGTGCAATGTGTTTCTCAACAGGCCTTTGAACTTTGTAGAAAAGCACTTTTCTGAATCATCCATTGTATTCTCAGACACATAATACACAGTATTTTAAGTCTTTCATTTCAGTATGCCTGAAACTCAGTGAAATTCTTACAATGTGTACTGTTGTTACACTGATCAAGCACACAGAGATGGTCTTAAATAGTTGCTCTTGAATCAGAGCTGAGCTTCATTGGCATAGCTCCTAATGTAGCCCATCTATTAGTATCACTTCATGGAAAATATCAAGTATACCAGACATGCTGTTAACTAAATGGATTGAAATTCCTTTGCCTGCTTACCATATGATGCAAAGAAACACTGTTTCTAAGTATCCCACAGAATAAGAAGATCCATTCAGTCTCAAAGCAACTGGTTTTTGGCTAAACAGTAGCTGGCCTGGAATCCAGTTGTAAAGCCAAGATGAAAGTAGAAGACGACTGTTTGAAAGGAAATTTGATAGTTATAAGTAATTTTTCAGCTGCTGAGAACACAGATGTAAATTTTATAAATGTGCCCACTTCAAAATAAAAGAGTTTGTGGAATATGGAGCTAACCACAGGTGAGGCTTGTTTCCTTCTGAATGGAGTGTTACATCCACCACTTCCTCGGTCTCGCCTCCTCTCTTGAGAAAAGGAGTAACGCTTCAATTGCAACACTGAACAGAATATAACAGCATTACTCAGGCACATTATTGATGTGAATCCAACATGCTGTAAGGCACTTCAGAGTCTTCCCACTATATCCTTTCCTTTTTAAATGGACTGACCTAGCTCTTGTGTATTTGTGTTTGCATTTAACGTCCTGTCTACTCCTATATGTTCCCCAACTTCTTTCAGTGAAAGGAAAACTAAGCTACCCTTCATCAGGACATGTGTTCTTAAGGAAAGCATAGTCCAGAGGAAATACGCAAGAAAAACAAACCACAGTAACCAATGCTTGAATTAAGCACCAGCAAAGCAAATAATTGAAAGGCTCTTGCTCCTCTAAAGTTACATCAAAAAGCCACCAAAACATTGCTGCTTGTGAGACAAAAAAGCTGGTAAAAGAGAACATGAAATGTGCCTCAAATATGTATGTAACTTGGTATGGTTAATTAAAAAAAAAAAAAAAACAACAAACCCATCCTTTGTGGAAAGCAGGGGTTTTTTTAAATGTTTCTGAAGTTTAAGACCAACATCTACGGAAAATTGGGTTGCACAGAATGCGCAAAAATATTACAGTCACAGTGCCAGATTTACTTTCTCTATTGCTCAGACAATACTTTCCAAAATTAATATAATAGAAATATTTTCTAGACATCAGAAGGAACCACTCTTAATTCTCTCAGTCCTTTATGTCTCTTCAGACTAACAACAGCATGAGTTAATACTATATAAATTTTTTGTGAAATAACCATCAGCTGACTAGGAAAGCTGCTTAGTTTTGCTTTTGTTTAGTGTTGCTACCTAATTAATCACTCTGATTTTCTTAATTTTTCACTTTCAGCTATCTTTTTTTTTAAAACTGCCTCTCAGTTTCCTAGCATCACAACTTCTCCTGTATTTATCTCCGTAACATTCAGAAGTCTCATGTCCAAAAGGAGTACACCCATCACCAATCCTTATAAATACACAGAGACTCTGTCACATGCTACCATAGTAGTAGAACAAAGAACTATGCATTCAGATGTAGAATGCAGTCTACATCAAACAGGCACACAAGGATGAAAGCTGGTTATGAAAGCAACTGAGAACAAATATTCTAAAGCAACCATGACAAAAAGCAAGATTTTTTAAAAAGCAAGAGAAAGCAGTGCCCAGAATATGGTCCACACAAGCTGTCAAACCCCAAAATTTTCAATGATGCAAGTAATATCAAGTAGTCCATAATCAAATGGCTAATTATGAAGAGAAAAAGATGAAAAACAGTGAGGGGAAAAAAAAGCAAAATGCTTTAAGAAATTCCAGAGTACACTGTGCTTTTTAAAAAAAATTTAGTATGCACAGAGGGTATTCATGCACTCTGCACACCAGCTCTGATTGATAGAAAAGAGAAATAACAGGAAAAATAATTCAAAATGTTAAGCTGATTACCTCCACTACATAGTTTTTCCTTCAGATGCACTCTCATTTGAGTAAGAAAGACCCCACTTCTGCACTTCCAGCTATCCTATAACACTTCAGTGTCTTCTTATGTCAATTTATCTTTCCGCACAAGACCTTAATTTCTCCCCAGAAGAGTGAGAGAAAAACAGGTGACAAAGATGTGACCTTCCTCCTCTTCTCAACACTCATCTATCTACCCCCAATTCTATTCCATGGTTCATGTCTCTTCTCAGTCTGTCCCTTTTGTCCTTACCCTCCGAGTTCCCCATTTTCTTCTCACACGAAAAACATGAACTCCACTAATCTCTCTAATCCATGTTCTTTCTTTCATCCTTAGGTGAATTGAACGTGCCAGTTAATGGTTTCCATGTAAAGTCCCATCCTCTTAAAATTCCCTTACAACACTTACGATGTCCTCTCCAAAACAGAACTCGAAACAATAGGGTATCATTCACGGGCATTCATCTTCCGCTAGTTGGCTTCGACATACTACTATTTCACAGCTGCTGTAGAGACAGACTGGTCTAAATTTTCTTGACTCTCAACTCCTAAGTCAAGACATGGGATGCCTCTAACATTTTTGCAGGTGACCTTATATTCCTTTCTATTCTCCTAAAAGCATATGTATAAACGTCTCAGAACGTACTTGAAATAGACAACTGGAAGAAGCCACCTGATCACAGGCTCTGATCCTTAGCAGGGTGTTTTAAACACAGCAGTATCTGTGGGAGGGGCAATACAACTGGGAAAGCAACTCAAGAGATTTTCTGAGTGTCTTGGTGATAATTGCTTGATGCAGTTGCTTAAAAAGCCACCTAGGACAAACTCTCTGCTGAATCTGTTTTCTCTAGAATTTGCTGAAGATTTGAAGGCCAAGATCAGTCTTGGCTACAGTGACTATGACAAAGAGCAGAGTCTAGAATCCTGAGAGAAGTAAGCAAGACAAAAGGTAGAATTAGAGCTCTGGACTTCAGGAGAGCAGACTTTGGCTTCTTTTAAGATCTGTGTGGGAGGTTCCCACAGGAGGCTGTTCTGCAGGGTAAAGAAACCCAGAAAAGCCAGCTGAGCTTCACAGCACAAAAACCTTCCAATCAGATATGCAGGAAGTTGAGCAAGCATGGCTGAAGGCCAGCACAAATGAAACAACCTCTGCATGCAATCAAACACAAGTACACAGAAGGTGGATGCAGGGATTGGCTGCCCATGAAGAACACCAGTACACTGACCAAGTGTGCAGGGATGAAGTTTGGAAATCCAAAGCTCAGCTGGAATTGAAACTAGTGAGAGATATGAAGTACAATAAAATGGACTTCAGTTCACTTGCAGCAAAATGCTAATGAGATAAACAAGTCCAGCGCAGTTACCCAGATCACAGAATCATAGAATCATTAAGGTTGGAAAAGATAAAGTCCAACATCAACCCAACACCACCATGCCCAGTAAACCATGTCCCGAAATGCCATGTCTACATGTTTTTTGAACACCTCCAGTGATGGTGACTCCACCACCTCCCTGGGCTGCCGGTTCCAATGTTTGACCATTTTCTCAGTGAAGAAATTTTTCCTAGTATCCAGTCTAAACCTCCCCTGGCGCAACTTCAGGCCATTTCCTCTCGTTCTATCGCTAGTTACATGGGAGAAGAGACCAACACCCACCTCACCACAACGCCCTTTCAGGTTATTGTAGAGAGCGATGAGATCTACCCCTCAACCTCCTCTTCTCCAGACTGAACATCCCCAGTTCCTTCAGCCGCTCCTCATGACTAATGACTGGGCTGGAGCATGCAACATTTAAGAGGAGATTCAGAAAACTGAGTTTTTTCAGCTTAAGGGAAGAAGGCAGTAGGGAGATCTTTTTCATGTCTTCAGTAACCTAATGGGAATGCATTCTTCCTGGTGTACAATAGGATGAGAGGCAACAGACAAGTTGCAGTATGGTAAAGTCTGATTTGACCATCCTTATGTTGAAAACTTGTAATGTGACACTAGAACAGATGCCCAGAGAAGCTTGGAGATATTAAAAATTCAACCTGACAAGGCCCTGGGCAATCTGATATAGCTGGAGCTGCTTTGAGAAGGGGGTTGGGCTAGACGACCTCTACAGGTCTCTCCCAAAATGTTTTATTTTAAAAGTATGAAAACTCCCCAAAAATAGAGCCACATATCTTAAAACCTTCTATGTGTTACTTACTCCTGGAAAAGAACTTGGAGTTTCGTTTTATAAACAGTTCTTAAGAACAAACAATGCACATCCCCTTTCTTAAGATCACAGCTCTTGCTAAAGCAGGGCCAGGAGGGCAGGTGGGAAAGTAAAATAATTTCTCTAATGCTTTTTAAAGTTAAGAAAAAGCAGTTGTACTCTATCCATGAATAACTGCTTACTAGTGGCTCACCTGGAGGATGAACAATACAAACTTCAAAAATATGTCAAACAATGTGACCTGACCAGTCGCACCATTACTACTGCCATCATGAAAATCTTAAGTCTTAGGAAGAACCTTGTCATTCCTTCAAGCTCCATATACCACAGACTAATTTCAAAGATCCATACTTATATTGTAGTGAAGCCAGGAAAACTACACGACATACTTTTGTGCTTTTGGTTAGATTTGGGAAGTAGATAGCTTGGATCTTACCTAATGTTTATGGACTGAAGGAGCAAGCTGTATTACGTATTTGATTTTTCTTTATCAGTAATAATTAATTATCCCACAACACAGGAATGTTTTAAAGTTAGACATAATTGCAAAGTATTAATATAAAAGTGTGTCCCATTAAAGGGATGAGAGAATATTCCTACTATTCACAGTAAAACCTAGAAATCAGGATTTGATCTGAATTACAAGTCAGCCACTAAGTCACTTCCTGGCATAAAAGCTGCCATAGAATATGATTAATTACTGTCAGAACAAGGACGGGACTACAAACTCAGAACCTAGTGCCCTTTATTTAAAGGCTGACTACTTACAGTCAAAGCTATAGTAGGAGAAGGCGCTTTTTATTACTAACCTTGCCTAATCCTGGGAAAGGAGCAATTTCTTGATTATGATGCATTTGGAGTGATGGCACACAGATAAATTTGCAAAGACAGACTCCAAATCATAAATTTGTACTGGAATGTTTTGTGTCTGGGACAGAATGAGTTTTCTAGAATGACCTAAGATTTTCAGGGTTGCCCAATAGTACAGGATAGAAAAAGTCAGATCTGTTTTCTGGCTAAAGAGGATGCTCAGTTCCCAAAGTTGACAAGTAATCATAACCTCTTCTTTTTACACCCATTGGAATTATTTGCATCATGGTGACTCCCAGGTCCTAGCTGAGAATCAAGCCTCATTTTTCTAGGTGCTTACAAACATGGCAAGAACAAGAAAGCATCATCCCCCAAACCCTGCAATACAATGAAAATAAAAATATCATGGATAAAGAGTGCTTAGAAAGGTTTGGCATGTATTTGCCAAAGCTTGAGTTTTCCCAGTAAATCCTACCATGTTTGATATACTACTATTGCTAGTTGAAGAATACAGAAAGATTTTAATGAGAATAAAGACTCTTAAAAATTAACAACACTCAACTGTGCAATCAAAAGTAAAATGAAATTCTCTATGAGGTTAGCCAAAATCCCGTGTGAAAGCCCACACTATTCTGTGGTTAGTCTTGATTTTGTATGTTAATACTGTGAATGGCTGTTGTTGGTTGACTCCATAAAATGTCATTTCCTTTGAGGCGCAAGCTCCTCTTGGCAGGCACTGTGCTTTGACCTGCTATGATTTCTAGGTTACCAGTGCTTAAAGTACTATGTTTTACTACAAGCCACAATACCTAACTTTTGTGCTTGTATTTTCACACTGTAGATGTTTTCATCTTCTTTTCTTTACCCCCACTGCTCATGGGAGATGAGTTGCATTAAATTGATCAAAATGTCAATTAGCCTAACACATAGGCTAACATTGGATTATCTGGCATATTCTTTTGTATATATATCCCATCCCCTGCTTCATGTATGATTTTTTTTTTTTAATACTGTTCTAAACGTTAATCTATGTAATCGATAACAGTAGTATGAAGGAATTATTCAAGAGTCTCTATAATTTGCAACACTGTGGTTAAACCATCCAGCCAGGCAGTTTGGTCTGAAAAAATTAATGACCATACAGGGCTGGGAGTGAGGATGTTTCAAGGCTAATCCCAGCTCCCTAACTTTCAGCCAGAGCCTGTGGAAATCCTTTGCTTGGGACTCCATTTTACCATCTGTTTTGCAGAGACAAATTTAATTGCAGAGAGATGTTCCAAGATTTAGCTGTAAAACACTTCAACAGAGTGATAAAGTTATCCTCAAGCTTAATAAGCTTGGAAATATCTAGTGCTACACTATTCAGTTTCCTCCAATACTTTAAATAGCCAGTGCCTGAATCTTTTGTGATGATGTAAAGCTTTTATAATCTTGTCCCCACCTCTGTACTTGTAGAAGGCTGTAGATGTTTGTCTTGTTTGTTACTTGTGAAGGAAAAATACCTTGTTGAACTGTTATGGGTCACTCTGAAACTAGATGGGACATGTCAGTCTGTTTTGTTTTCTAATGTCTCTACTCTCTCTGCCTGCAGCATTTATCCTTCCACTTTCTAAGTTAAGGCTGCTGGAAACAGCCACTGAGAAAAGCAAGCATCACCCAGTGCTTTATGAAATGGTGGTTACTCAATGGTAAAAGGGCTGTTTGAATACAACAGGCAGCATCTGCATAGAGATTGCTGTATCCTTTACAGAATCACAGAATCACTACGGTTGGAAAAGACCTGTAAGACCATCAGGTCCAACCATCAACCCAACACCACCATGCCCATTAAACCATGTCCCACAATGCCACGTCCACACGTTCTTTTTAACACCTCCACTGAGCAAAACCAGACTTTTTCCCGCCAAGGGGGGGGGGGGGGGGGGGAATTAAACTTTTCTCCAATCCACAATCAAAATTATGAAAAAATTCATGCAAAAAAATACTATTATGCTGAGATGCGATAAGTTTATTCAAGGCACTAAGTCGCTTAGCCCGTGAAACCGAAGGAACAGTGCAAGAAGAGTGTATTTGGCAGTGCAGTTTCAAGCATTACCTGAAATGTTGAAAGACAATAGTGCCACCTGGTGTTACTACTGTAGTTTGAATTCCTAGAAAACTGTACGGAGACAGTATTTCTTTCACGAAAAATCATGTTTTATTAGCAGGATTTTATAATTATTACTGTGGATGGCAACTGAGGGGCTATGAAGACGAGGTACCCAGACCCAGAACCGCACACCAGAATTTGTTTTGGCTACAGCTCATCAGGGTCAGTTTTCCCCAGATCCCCACAGGGTGGTAGCAGAGGGCCGCCTTCTCTCACGTCCAGGTGCTACTGCCATTAGATTCCTGTTAACAGCGTATTTTGTACGATTTCACTGAAGCATAATAAGAATGCATTTCCAGCACACAACACCACGCATGAGCAAACATCAGATCACTCACAAAAGGGTAAGCAAGCCACTGAGGGCAGCTGTTCGCGGAGGCTGCAGGACGCCGCGCACAGCCACGGCTCCCCCAGGCCCCGCACCGCCCGCGGCCCCGCTGCCACCGCCAACCCGCAGCCGGACCGCGGCCGGCAGTTTAACGGCCGCCGCGAGCGACAGGACAAGCGGCCCGTTCCCTGAAGCAGCCAATAAGAGGACGAGAGGAGACGCCCGCAGCCAACAGGAGCGCGGGGCTGCCGGGAGGGGCGGTGCCGGGGTGGAGGTATTAACGGCGCGGCGCAAGGGGTGGCCGGGCTGTGAGGGGGTGAAATGGGGCTCTTTAGAAAGAGGGGGTTTTAAAAGTTAAACTTAGCATTGCCTGACATTTTAAATCCTGAACGATTCCATTTTCCCTCTACCCATTACTCTGTGACACGCAGGTCAGCATGGCTGCGCAGGCTGTGCGATGGCAGCTTAGCACCCCTGGGCCTGCACAAGCAGTGCAGGCAGGGAAGGGAGGCAGGCTGGCAGAGGGAAGGGTGGGAAGCAGATTCCTGGAGCTACAAAGCCAGGCTGTTCTGGAAGAGAGAGTGAGCAGATCAAGGGTGAGATCAGCAAAGAAACTATTCTCCTCTCAATTCTGTGCCTACTGACAGCAGTAAGAACAGGGATGTAGGCAGTCAACATGGGCTTGACTTAACGCCTGGTCACACAGATAACTTCTGCTTGTGCACCTTGTCAGCGAGTTTGATGTACACAGCCCACAGGATAGACTACACTTCGTCATGGTGAAATGGACCTCTGACCACATGAGGCGACATGTTTCAAGAGAAAGGTCTTCCCTGCTTCCGTTGGGAGAAGGTGGATGCTACTGCTTCAACATTTACTCTTCCAGTTCAATAGTTAACAAAGTGTTGATTTCCACCCGCTTGTTTCCCCCTTTCCTAAATGCAGGCATCAGCCTCCATCAACCTAATCCACAGCCTTAACTCTGAAAATCTGTTCCACACCATGCTGTCGAGAGGCATAGTGGCAAGGAGTTGATGATGCACTGGTATGTGCACCAAAGGGAAGCAAGGCAGTTGTACTGAAGCAGAACACCACTCAATGCCTCCATAGTCTCATAGACCTGAAGCCTAGCTCCCTCTGCAGCTGAACATGAACCAGGTTTTAGATGTAGAGGCAAGATTTACAGCGTCCCACAGAGGTTATACGGGAAGTGTAACTAGACTAATGAAGAACGTTCACCAAAGTGAATGGAGTCCTGCTTTCCTGTTTCAAAACAAAACCAAAACAGGTTACTATGCAGTGTGAACCTTCACTGTTTGTGTAGCCAACTGATGAGATAAACCTTGATCCAATATTCATTTTTTAGCTTCAAAAGCTTATGTGAAGTCACTTATCTGTGAATTCAGCTAATGGTACTATGTCATTGTTTAGATCAACCACTTCTTCAGCAAATAGGAGGATCTAGAAGAACTGCTACCTACCTTCTCCTCTACCTCTTTACGTACTGAAACAGGTTAGAGCCAATGCCATAGAAGTTGGCAGTGGACTTTTAGCAGTGGACTTTTAACAGGCGTTCCCTTTCCACTGGTCTCCAAACCTCACTCTCAAGGCCTAGATTTAAATGCATGGAAATGCTTAATCAACAAGTATTTAGTAAATTAAGGATATATAGTAGAGGTCTGAATTTATTAGAGGTTAATTTTCAAATAAAATTTCTCAGTCACCCAGCTACACTGGGAAACACCAAAACTGATGAGGTTAAAAAGTACTTCAGTGGTTTTAAGTATCATGTGGTATAAGAAAACTTGCCATTTCTCTTAAACTTAGATTTTTCAACTAATCTCTAGCTGAACGTACATTAGTGGACTTAAGGCCAAACGTATCTTGCTTACAAGTGGCTTTGCAACTGAGTCTTACAAGTTATTTTCCCAACATATTTCCTCATATCCCAGTGGGCTACTATTTTGAGGACAAAAGAGGAGTTAGACAGGCCTTCACTGTGTTCAGAGGCAAAACAAATTACATATGTAAAAGGAACAAATTTTCAGATACTAATGCTCCAACTTAAACATACTACATATCATGGATTGGTCTGCATTGTCTGGCAAGTCATGACAAATTTTAGAGGGTGAAACAAGGTTTATTTTTCTTATGCAACCACCACTCTTCCCAACCCCGCAGCAGCAAACATCCCCCCTGGCCAAGAACAAAACACTTAACACACCATTCAGGTCTCTGGTGTAAGGAGACAAGTGCTACTCATGGTCCTATGCAAATTCCACAATAAAGTAAAGTATCAGATGTGCGCAATAAGCATATTCCCATATCAGGAACTATTTTCAACATTAATCGTTAAACTATGAACATTATTCCCTATCCCCCACCAATAAAAAAGGCTTTGTTAGACAAGACAGTTGTATTGGATTCACTTCCTTTTATTGCAGTGACATCCCCCAGTACAAAGTATTAACTGCAATAATTACGTTAAAACATTAGAAAAGCATTTGTGTGTGACAGTTACAGTACAGTATCAAATCTTACATCGTCAAACCAAGTGGGCCATTACCCACTAATGCTCAAACCTTTAAATTATTTTCAGTTATTTTTAAATATGTAATGTCAGAAAAAGAATATAAAAAGAATGTATGTAAAAGGAAACCTAAATACAAGTGAACAAATAAATAATTGATTTTCTCCAGCTACTACTGTCTTTCTAAACCCATATAAAGAAACCTAATCTATAGAAGGTATGAATTGCCATGTGTAAGTGATTTCATTTTTCAAGTAATTAATAATGATTGGAACATAACTAAGTTTGGCGTCAAAATCAAAGCAGAAGTTGGAGTGACTGCCACTAACTGACATCTGTTGCAAACAATTCCTATTAACTGTTGAAATTTTAGTGGAGCAAATAGTCTTGAATCTTGACCTTGTGCCTAGCGTTAGTGGACTTCTGAGAGTGCATGTGAAAAGCATCCTACATTATTTCACAGACATTACCTTAACTATCCCCATATGCATATTTAGATATATTTTATATAATTTTATACACATATATGCATGTATACACACACTTCATTTGGTTTCTGTGTTACAGATCACAAGCAATGGTTTCCTGAATGGGAAAAAAACTTTTAAATAAGTGTACCTGTGCACATTTTTTTATTTTTTTTAAGATAGCAGCACTAAGTCCATGCCTTACTGTCCATCTGTTCAAAAGAATGTAACCCACAAAACAAGAAGAAACATGGCAATGATTCCATATTCACAATGTGACATCCATATCCCCTAAAAAACACTGTAAAACCTGTAATAGATAATGTTGTTAAGTTTGATTCCCCACCCCCTCACTTGGAAAGAAACAGCACTTTTACTGCGAACTGTCTTGTCTTATAATGTTTATCGTAACAAGCTGGGTTCATGCTGGCATCGGTTATCTCACACTTAGCAGCAAAACATGCATGTTTGTTTTTCTTACTTTTTTTTAAAGTGAAATGATTCAATAGTCTCAAATCCAATTGACAAAAACAGCAAAAAATTTTTTTTGCAGTTTACCAAGAACTTGACAGTGTATACTGCACCATGTAGAATATTTTTATCTTTAATCACAACTTGAAGCTTTACCTTGCCACACAATGATTATGCTTTGTCATTCAAAAGGAACAGTTACATTTCTATTTTACCTTGGGTTTAGCATAAAAATACACCTTTTCTGTGCATCCTTAAATGAAAGTCACTCAACCACTGGTAAGCTGATCCAGTAGCATGTCCAATGCTAGTATCAAAAGCTTGTGAAATGTTTTTAGGCAATCCTTTCTATCCAAAATATATTAGGAATTTAAAAAACAGTTCACATTACTAACCTTTATAACAAAGGCTCAAGTGAAATTTCTTGTGTAAGTGTTCATAGTAGACTAAATTATGAAGTTTTCAAGATATACAATGAAAGGGCACACAAGATTGGCAGTTTCTTTATTGAACATAGAAAATGTATAAAGTAGGATGTATGGAATAGATCTAAATTGCTGGATGATCAAACCTGAGTATTATTTAATAAGACTAAATGCATTTTCTGACAACTGAATGAATTGACCTAAAAACATCTCCCCTAGTAACTAGTGGTCCTTTTAACCATTTGTTGAAATATGCAAGAGAACTGTAGTTTTTACATTTCATATTGGATAGCAAGATTCCACATAGTGTTTACTGTTTTCTGTTAGATAGCATCACATTGCTTCTATTATCCCCATTCAAGCCTTAGGTTGAGTTTTGTTTCAAAATAAGTTGAAAGTGACACCAAAACATAATAGGCCAAGAACTAGGACAGGTCTTTTTCTTTTCTTCTAATTTGTAGAAAGATAAAAAGCCTCAGCCAGTAAGATGAATTCGGTTTCATATTAGAGCTACAGAGCAAAGATTGACCAGTCTCCTTCGCCAAGGTAGCCAATGTTAGCTGTGTATCTCAGACTAGTGCCAAAGTAGTATACTTTGTCAAATTTGAGAAAAGGATCCCCTCTGCTAGTAGAATTAGTTTTATTTTAACTGTTACAAAATTTAGTAGCACAAAGTCTTGACAAAACATCGGGAATTTGTTTTAGTTCAACTGACCTGCCCCAATTCTCACCTTTAAATCTAACAGATATAATAATAAAAAACCAAAACCTTTCTGACAATAGAAAAACATACAGTACTAAGAACTAATAGCTCAATGGAAGACTGAAAAGCAGCATTCATTTTTATTGTAATATGGAAGAGACTAGAAACTAAAGGAAGTCTGATCTAAACTCTTAGTTGAAGGCAGATTTTGACATTCTATATAAGTTTACAAAATAGGATGTATGGATGAGATTTGGTTAATTTCAGAAGGCACCTCAAGGCTAAAAGGCTTTTATAAATCTATAATCCTTTCATTGATCAAAAATAAAACATTTTATTGCTGCTATTCAAATAGCAAACAAAAAGCTTGTCTTGTTCTTCAGTCTAACAAGGAATCCTCCCCCATTAAGCAAGATTAAATTACCGAAAATACAGAATAAAACTGAAGATGTCACAACTTTAGAAATACAGTGACTTTCCTTGTGTGCTTTCAAGTCAGTGAAATAGTGAACGAAGAGTCACTTTTTGCCTTTGTGATGTTAATAAACGATAGAACATGTCAGTCACTCTCCCCCGGGGCACTGAAGTACCATTTCATCATAGCTGTCCCATGTGCAGTACTCTTAGGAATAGAAGGTAAGAACACTCTGATGATTCCCACGAACAAGAAGAATTGGTGGCAGATCTTTAGAAAGAGCCTCTAACCAGGCCATGTATAGTGCACTGGAAACCGCACCTTTTCGTGCAACTGGCAAACTCCTACAATACACAAGGGGAAAAAAGCATTCAAGCATTAGAAAAACCTGGTGTCGTACAAGTCATATCATAGAAATATGAAAGTATGATTCTGCAAAGAGATAGATATTAAGTCAAATTTCCTAACTTTTTTAGTTTTTGGTGTTTTGCCCTCAGAATTCAGTTAATGAGCTGAGAGTTAGTATCTTAAGCACCACAGGCCTTTACATCTATTTACACCTCACTTTTGGCCTCTTACCACCATTTTATATTCAGGTAGCTTCATGGTTAATTCTCTCAGTTGAAGATAGTTTCTTGAAAGACTCTTCAACATTTTAAAATAATACAGATTTTTCTTACGATGCCAGGTTGGTACAGTCTAATACTCCTTCTCACAATCCTTCTAAAACATGCAATACTCTCTTCTTTTGAAAAGACTACTCTGTTTGCCCCAATCGAACTTCACGTGTAGTACTACTTCATGGATCTCTGAAGCAGGCCTCTAAAGAAAAACACTGTAAAGAAACCTACGATCTGCATTCTCCTTGCTTACACCAAAAGTAATTCCATGTAAATCCATCAGTACGATAATGATCTAATTTTATCTAGAGAGTTTTCCTAGAAAAAGAGCTGAAAGGAAGGACCTGAGAAGAGGGGAACAGTTGGAATGCAGGAGTGGAAGGAATGTGAGAATCCTGAGCCTCCACTACAAATGTGGAGGTCATCACCTAATGCAGCATGTAAGAAGCCCAAAACTACACAGGCCATTTTTTGTTCATCAGTATAGTAGGTCCATACGTCTAATAAATACTTTCAGCACTGAAACCTCCTTGAGTATTTCTATACTTTAATGCCAAGGTATAGGCTTTTTCCTAACCTGTATTTATATATATTTATATTTCAAATTACAGTTCTGTATCAATTAGGATAACAGTATAAATAATTTACTTACATGACAATTATGTTAGCGGTACTTGAATGTTCTTTCAGCAACTCATTTAGCCTAATCTGGCGATAAGTCTGTAATTAAAATGAAACTTGTTAGAAAGATCTTTTATATAAAACTCCAACAAGTTCATTTGTTCAAGAAAAAAGAAAAACAGTTAATGATCGATTGATGTGAGTCATTTATAGGAAGCATGTACTTCCACCTCAGTTTGGCAACTTGTTCACTTTTCCAAAATACATATGGTTACAAGGCTGGGAGAGAAGAAAGCAGTAACCTTAAAATGTGCAAGTAAGCCAAGTACTATGAAAGCTAAATTTAAGATAGTTCCTCTAATAATGACACCATCCTCCATAGCTCCTGGGAGCAAGAGACCCTTATGCTCTCTTCAAGGTTCTTTTAACTATATCCTGTAAGTTCATAATGAGCAGGTCTTACAGAAGTAAAGCCCCATCTTCATTTGGTAAGCCTATCTCCATAATGGGCCCCCCCCTTTATTTACTACCCTATCCTGTCTTAACATCTGAGGTAGCTTCCTCAGTAATTTCCAGTTGTCTTACGTCAACTAATTTCCTAGCAAACATTTTGAGTTAACCCTTTCTTATAGTTCTGTTGTTCTCAGATGAGCTGAAGTCTAGTTAGCCTGCGGGCTAGTGTCTGCAGAAACCATTAAGCTATCAGCAGACAAAGGAATGAATCACTTCAGTTATCTCCCTGAAATGAGTTTTGGTGGTGTCTGTAGACATGAGGAACAGCAAGGCATCATGCAGTTCATTAACTATAAAGTAACTGTACTTCACAAAATATTTCCCCCCCAGCCCCTTGGTAATATGCAGTTAAGAGATCTCAGCAGCAGCTGCCAGTCAATCTGCACCTACCTGTTAGACAGCAGATTCCTGCTTTTTTTTTTTTTTTAAACACACTTACAACACAGAATGACCTACCATTCGCATTTCTTCTCTACTGCAGATCCTTACAGAAGTTGTAAAATCCCAGACAGGAAAGAAAATAAGGGTGAAATATACTCAGGACCATCTTGAAGAACTTCAGATCACTGAAACTTTAACTAGCCTTCTGAAGATAACTGTCTGTATCTGCATCCTGTTATAGGATGCTACCTAAGTCTCCCCCATAGAAGGACTTGAGAAGGAATACCTCTGATGTCTCTATAGTGCACAACTGCTTGGGAAAAATGTCAAACCTTTACTTGCTTCTTAACACCACAATTAGAAGTGGTGTTTTTTTTTTTTTTTAATAACAAAACAAAAAAATGTTAGTTTGGTCAAAAAAAGTCAAACAGCTGAATACAGACTACATTATTCTAAATGAACTGCTGAAATACTGAACGTAGAAACATTTCTTTTGGATTTTTTTGGTGAACCATCTAAATGCTTTTAGACACTGCTTTCCATCAACTATTCATAAAAACAGCTATGGAAGAGAGAGTAACAAGAATGAACTCATTCATACCACATCCACAAATGCAGTAGGAGAAAAAAGTTTAACAACATTTAAAATAACACTCTAAAGAATACAGAACCTTTGTTTTGTAAAGCTCAAGTTCATTATCTGTTATCCTCCATGGTTCATCATCCTTCATTTTATCTGCAACTTCTTGTTCTTTATCATCTTCATGAAGTCGAAAGGGCTCTATCATTTCTTCAAAAGCTGCAATACTGGAATGATTTAAGTGAACAGCCATATTAAAACAGATATGAGTCTATATGTCAGCAGTGACTTTCACAGTATCAGAAAGTAAATTTTATTACCATGTAGAAATAAAATTAACTGAAATTTTTTCACTGCCAATTGCAGTTAGAACATAATATCAGTGAATTGTATATGCAGACATTATAAATCAACAAACAAGTAGGGACACCTGTAGGCGCTTTCACTGTTCAACATGCAACTAAATACAAAATTTTAGCCAGTTTAAAAAAAAAAAGAAAACCAAACAACTTTTGCTAGAATTGTTCCAAAGTTGAAGAGTACTACCTTAGAAAATATATAGTAAATAACAGTAGCTTCTTCAGAATTAAATTTGAAAGAGAAGGAGTTTACATGTCACACTAAAAAAACCTGCTATCAAGTCTCATGCTAGTGCCATTAGGATTTTGGCTTTGGTATTTTTATTTTACTTCTTTTAATCTTTCCAATACAGTCTGAGAGCCACATTCAAATGCAAATAACCACAGCCATCTTGTTTAGTCTTCCTGTGCACTTGTTAGAATATGAAGTGTTACTTTGAATTTACTTGAACTTTAGCAAGAACTTTGAAAGAAAACCTGCTGAAGACAAAAGAGGAATTCATTTCTAGTAGGAAGAACAACTTATATTACCCTACTTTCTCTACCCACATTAGGATACTTGAACAGCAAACAAAGGCTGCCACGAGTTATGAAAGTAACTTGTCTTTGAATAGCCTCAGTATGTGAGATGCGAGAAAAATAAACAAGATTTTTAGTGGAACATACTGAAATGTATGCCTTACATACAGTGAAATAACTGCATTTTGATGCTATTTGAATATTTTTTTATAAAGATGACAAGGTATTGCCCATCTTCTGTGGTTGCAAATTACAGTGTGGAAAGTTTAACCAACATTAAGGAATACCTCTGAAGATATTTTGCAGTATCAGTATGTGTAACGTGTTAGCTTCCGTACAGTTAAATCCTCCTCCCATGCCCATTTTCTAACTGAGGTGTTCCCAGTCCTCCTGGAAACCCCCACACTACTAAAAAAATGCCTTTTTTTCTACCCTTAGTAGTCTTTACTGAAGTTAGTTGATACAGTGACTTCACCTTCATCAAAACGGAAGAACCAAATGTGATCTGCTATTTTTTGCCTGAACAAAAAGGAGAAGTATTAACGACATTCTGTTATACAGCACAGCAACTGTTAACAATAAATCATCTTCCTCCACTTAGTTTACAGCTATTGTTAATGCCAACTGGTGTCTTAGAAAGTTTTTGGATGTACTGTAGGGAATATGTCCACAGAGATAGAAAAAATGCTCTCAGAAGGAATAACTCATGGATCATAGTTCCATGAAATAAAACTAGTTCCATGTAATTCTACAATCTCAACTTTTTATGTATAAATGCTTGCCACCGCTAAGTTTACACATTTTACAGTAGCAGGCTCCCAGGAGTAAAGACATCCAAAAGCATCAGAGTGCCAGAAGTACTCTGCCATTTTAGTTGCTTGGTATATTCTATACATTCAAGAAAAGGTGATTAAAAAGCAGGGTATAATAAAATACATATTAGCATTTACCATTACATAAGTTGTAAAACAGTATTTCCTAATTTGTATGACATGTCAAATTATTCAGATATATGCATATCCATGTAAAAGATATTTTTACAACTTCGACATACTAAAGACGACAAAAGGGAAGGAGGATAATATTTTTAGATCTTGCACATTCCGTTATAAACTTGTACTGGAAGCCATCTATACAATTAGTATTTTTTTTAAACTTGAAAATCAGAAATATCATACGTTTGGTCATTCCTGTGTAAAGTAAGAGTCCAAGCAATTTAAGGAAAAAAAAAAAAAAGGATTAGACTATTTGAAGACCAAGCTTTGCTACACTAAACTAAGACTCCATGTAAGATAACGACCATTTCAATTTTTGTGAGCATTTCTTATTTTAAAGAAGATTGCACCAGACAAATTGGATTTTTTTAAACTGTACTTTTCTAAATTTAATATTACAGTCTAAGGGCCGAAGATTCAAAAAAAATACAAAATTCTATGTTCTTGGATGTTGAAGTTATAGCTAAATTTGTTTCCTGCATTTTTGTGAAACACTGGATGTCATAGGAACTACTCTATCAAAACTCTTATGTAGGAAAGAATGAAGTATCATAAATTCACAAAAGACATCAAGAATTCAACTAACAAACAAGCTGGGTTCTTTTTGAGACTTACTTTTCTTTCTTTGGCTTAGTATTAATATCCCCAAGAACCATAATGTCTGAGAAGTCTATCCGAAATTTGCTGAGCAAAGTAGCCATCCTGTATCAGAAAAACAAGCCTTTATGCATGATCAAATTTTTAATTATTTCACAGGGTAAACAGGTAGGTGTTTGAATAAAAACACTAGTTTAAGAAAAAAAAAGCAACTTAAATGTAATAAGGAAAAAATCAAATTGACTTGGCATACGGCTATAAATCAACAACATGCTTTGGGAAAAAAAACATTTTAAAACCATAAAACTAAGAGAAGACCTCTCCCTTAAAGACAACCTCAGAAAATTTTTGAAAAAGAAAACATTAATGTCAGACCATGCTGCAGAAAAACTAGCTCAACTTGAGGTATCTCATCCAAAACAATCTGGTGGAAATTGAACTTTTTTTCGGAGAAAGGGAATAGAACATGATTACACCTCAAACAAAGAACAACTGAAAGAAGGCTACTACGAAGAGAAACTAATCTATTGTGTAACACGCGCTACTAAATATTTTATTCCAAATGCTAAAGGTAAACTTACGCTCTTCTGTCATGATCAATCCTGTTTATTTTTCCACCAATGAACACTCTGATCTTACAGTCTTTCCACTTCTTCTTGGTTGTAAGAAGATATGGAATCAACAGTGTCAAACCTGCATTTTGACCAGAATTTGGGAATGATTCAGAAAACATAGTATCATGTTAGAGTTTAGTAGTACAGATTTGTAATCTATATATGCACTGACTGAAAGATACCTATTAACAATTAATCCAAAATAACTTCAGGTCTGGGTTTTTGTTTTTGTTTGTTTTTTTTTTTCAACATTTGTTTTTAAAGTATAAAGCACATTACCTCCATCATCAAAGAGCCACCAGACATCAATGTTGCTTTTGCCTTGTTTCTTCTGAAACTGAGTACTAGCATCAAGAAGTCTTTGGTCAGCCCAGTTTAAAGGAGAAGATGGGCTCTTTGAATCTGGAAAAAAGAAGTACGATGAAATTTCATTCTTGAAGTGTTTTGTTTAATCACCCTGAAATTCATTAAATGAAACTTCTTAATATTTCGTGATACCTCTAAGTTTAAATAAAAATTGTTTCTTCTCCCCCAACCTGACTCCAAATTTTCATTGAATGGATATAAACTGAGCCATATTTAGGGAGTCTGCAAACTCAAAACTTCAGCAGTTGAAGATTTAAATCTCAGTTATTTAGCAGACATTTGACTAACAAAGGATCTGCAAGATCTTTAAACAGTCATTTGCCTGCACAATTTAACTAACGTTGCATACATACTTCAGAGCGTTGTCATGCACTGTTGCTACCTCTTGCATATGACAAAACTTCCCTAAAAACATATAGATACTAATTTACAAGTAAATACCATGTCCTAAGCACTTTTCTTCTTTTCTTAAATCCATTTTTCTTTAAGCATGTGGTGAAAATAAAAGCTAGTTCCGTGTATTGGAATTCTACCTTTCGCAACAAGCGCTGTTTTGCATGTGCAAGCCTCTGAAGCACAATACAGACTATTTTGCGTAACAAAGTTATTTGATTTACTGAGAATGAGACAACAATGGCATTTTCAATTAGATTAATACAGGTAAATAATAGTTTTTTAGAACTATAGAAAAAACTAACCCCTTTCCCTTAATTAAAACCTCACTTTGAACAAGAGCCAGGAGTTTGATATTCATCTCAGTCCTTATTTTATTACAAAATTTTAAATTTAGAGTACATCTGTGACTGATTTATATTAATATACTACTTTATCACATACTGGGACTTCTTCCAAACTGCCATTTTGTGCTTCAAGATATAATCTCACTTTCCATTATTAAAACACAACAGCTTCTAGCTGTTGAAATTATGCAGAAAAAGTCAAAAAAGTTCAGTGAATCTTAGTTAAGGCAGAAAGATTTGCTTAACTCAGAAAAAGTCTGAAATAAACCAGGAAATGAAAACTGCTCAATTAATCTCTCAAAAAGCTGTTCATTTGAATGACTACGTCACATTATTTCACATTAATCTCACTGAATGGCTATATTATGCCTCAATTTGTAAGCTACTGAACAAATCCAAATAACAGAGCAACAACTATGGCTTTAGAAGATCTACTGAATAGACTGACGGAGCACTTCCACTGTACTATTAGATAATATTTCCCTCACTCCTAAATCAAGTAAGGACCAAGACAGATACCTGAGACACAGAGAACTAAGCAAGCTCCTGAACATATTTCAAATTTTACTTAAGAACAAAAGTTTAAAAAACACAAAATCCAACATTCATATCTTAGACACATGCACAATCCTTTCTCAGTAGCAACTTGTTCTGGGAATTCCCACACGTTGCTTTTTTCCATAGCCTAATCCCTAAAGATGAAACACATTCCAAAGCAGGTATGAAGAAACAAATTAATATTGCATGGTTGATATTTTGTTCTCTCTCATATATATGTGTAGAAAGGAGTACAAAAGGAAAACTGAAATTAACAATGCAAAGGAATGATTTAACACAAAAAGGTGGAAAATGCCTGCCTTTTTTCAACAGTGGTTGTGTTGGAGTCTTTCCATCCTCGTCCTCCTCTGGAAGATTTTTAAAGATACAAAATAAAAAGGTTAATTTCCTTTGTGATGTTAATGAAAGCATTACTAGTGTGTATAAAAAAAGAAAATAAAGGTGTAGAATGAAATGGATTTTCATACAAAGGAAAGCACACAAATGCAGTCTACCAGACCCTGAGATTTATCTGGACTTCAAAAAAAAAAATCACATTGCTCACTCAATAGTTAAGTCACTCCAATCTTGTACTTTAAAAAGAAGAGGAAAGTTGGTTATTGTCATGTCAAAGTATACTGAATGATTTGTGTCTGTTAACATGCATATAATAATCTAGTCTCAGGTGAAAAAACCTTCATAAATTTAGCAGCCTTCAAATCACACTTAATATACACGTGTGGCATGATTCTCAAGCCATTTTTAATGCCTGTCAAACTCACTGACAAAGAAAATCCATTGCAGGTCATTGTCTACCGCCTGTTTTATTTAGGGGACTAGATGTGAAAGATTTATTATACATACTGGTAAGCTCTAAGCCAAAGTACTTAGACATTAACAGCCAGAAAAGCATGACACTTCTGTTCCACAGACACAAAAATCCCTTAAATAATTCCTTGGTGAGGGGAGAAGAACTGAAAAGGGAATGAGAGAGAAAGAATGAGAACTCAAACTTCATTGCTCATTAGCATGTTACCTTTACGTAGAGTGGGAGCTCTTTCACTAGATGATGGAGCAAAAGCTACAGAAGTGTCTGTCTCAGCCTTCTTGCTATAATCCACTTTTACTATGACATCCTTGGTACATGGAGATTTTTCTTGGGATGACAGTAACTCTTCTTTGAAAAAGCAAAGAAACACATTATAAACCACTTAATTGTTCCAAATGGTACCAATAGAGGTACCAATAGACTATACTGAGATGGTTCACAGTTGTTTAAACTCTACTGCAACTGTTATGCTATGGCAAAGAAAAGCGGGGGAAAAAAGGCAGAAAACAACAAGAAAACACTTGTATGAAGTGCTTCAGAGTATAAAGAGGCTCCTCCTCTAAGCACAGCTGTAATTTCCTGCTACTTCTTTGCCAGATTTTGGGTGTTGATTGCATTATCACAGGCTAAACATAAAACAGAGCTAGCTAATATTGAGGAAGTACAACCAGGAGGAAAAAAAAATTAGCTGGTGAACTGTCTTCCATTTCCACTCTAACTCCAAGAGGAAGATGAGCCTTAGACAAGGACCAGACTAAGTATGTCTCACAGCCAAGTTTTTTTTTCCAGGTTTGGCTTCAGTGGAGCTACTTGGTAGCTGACACAGTTAAAGCAAACTCACAGTCCCCAGTGGATACGACGACTTCTGACACCTTGGTGTTACTATTTCCCAGTATTCTCAGCAGTGTTGTTTTCACACTGCAGGTTCACTCCCTGCTGTTTCTCATACTCCTCTACCCTCCTGCACACAGTGACAGGATTTGGAGAGAGGCAGAAAGCCGAAGACATTCATATGTTTCCAGTGAAGTAACAACTCTCCCCTCTTTCAGGAGCATGCCCGCCTACACAGCTTGTGCCACAAGCATTCCCTCATTGTAGCAACGTTGCATGGAGCAAGCTACAAACAAATTAGACATTATCAATTCAGCAGACAGTTGCCACCAAAGCTCACAGGCTTCCTTCATTATTCTGCTTGAAATTTAACTAAAATTACACCATTCAGCTTAGGACCACTACCTAGAAAGCATAACCAAGTTTTCTACACTGAAAATAGAAAACCTTTCCAAACTTGAGACAGACTACTGCTGAGGTCTCTAAAGTAGCGTGTCTAAGGGTTGACAACCCGCACTAGGCCCATAGCATTCTTGGATCATTCAACATTTGTTGTGGTTTTCATCATTTCTAGACTTGGGTCCCAAATACCTGATACCAATTTGGCAACCTCTTTAAATTTGTTTCACTAAAATAGTAAATTCTAGGGAAGCAGCTACGTATTTCAGAGATTTTTATTCTATAAAAGAGTGGTGTT
This sequence comes from Gavia stellata, assembly GCF_030936135.1. Lineage (NCBI taxonomy): Eukaryota > Metazoa > Chordata > Aves > Gaviiformes > Gaviidae > Gavia > Gavia stellata. Next base: position 54,107,590 of record NC_082637.1, read on the forward strand.
TTGGTTTGTTGGTTTTTTTAACAGCTTATCTTCATTTACTATTTTCAAAATCAGTATTAAAAGGGAATTAGAACAGCTGTTCACCAGATGAAACAAAATAACTCTTACCTTGGCCCTGAAGGTGAGAAATGTCCAGGCCCTCCTTTAGGCGGATGACAACTACACCATACTGAACATCAAAGGCATCACTAAACAAAGGAACAAAAATAAAATATTTTACAATTTTTTCTTTCCCAAAGGACCTACTTTATACACCTTCTTTGAACAAATTCCACTGATTAAACACTGCCATTTAAACTCCCAAATAATAAATTTGTGTTACAATTTCCTTTTCAATTACAAACTATCAATTGCATCAGTGAACTGAACACCACCACATCCTGAAAAGGAACACATAGAAAGGATATTTATTCCCTCTCCTCCCTCTCTCCCCTATGTAAACAGAGATTAAATAAAAGCAACGTGAACAGGTCAGTCAAGTTCTGCACAGATAAGATACACTGAGAAATCTAGATTTTAATCTCCCCCATCACTAAAGGGATTTATTTTGAGCAGATCTCCTTCATCCAAGAACTAAAAATTTTTGACATCTTTCCAAAACATTTGGGTATTAAAAACACCTATGAAGTTGTAATTTAGAATCAAATTAGCTACAAGTTAGCTGTAATGTGCCCATTCCATTTTATCTGATAGGGAAGGAACTCGCTCCTTTAAAAAATAAAGCAGGAAAACGTCATTATTGTAGAAACAAGCAAAAAGCCTGAATAAATGGCTAAGTGATGTAAAACGAAGAACAAAAAAATCCCCAAGATAAAAGACTGAAAAATCATGAACTTAACCATATCATAGTTTACATTAGCCATTAATCATCAGTCCTTTAAATACAAATACCTCATTACAAACAACCATGAATCAGAGAACTCTCTCCCATGTAATTTCCACAGACAGAAATTTCTCAAGATTTCACTCATTAAACACTCCTCTTTAGAAGCAGTAAAACTTGATTAGAAATGTTCAAAGTATCAACAAATTCTATAATAAATGCAAGAAAAATTGAGCTTGATTTAAGAAAATGTTTTGTCCATTAATAAACATTTTAAATTCATTATTTAATTTGTTAAATCTGTACAGATTAGGTGTGTTTCTGCTGTGTGCTTCAGAAACTTTCTATTTTCCAGAGATTTTCCAGAAATATGCTTGACCTACAGTTATTACCTCCTGAGGTTTCTCTTTTGGGATGTGGAGAACCACATGACTTGTTGGCCTTGACAGATCTTCCAGCACATGCCATTCCAAAATAAAATACAGAAAAAAGAAAAACCAAGAACTAACCAACATGTTTCCATATTTTTCACTGCATTTGGTGCTCCTGCTTTTCTCTTAAGGAACTGGGAGAGCGGGAGGGTATGATTTTTTTTCTTTTCTAATCTCTGTCTGTAATCTCCCATCCTCTCTTTCTTTTAAATGCACAGTAAATTAGAGATGTAAAGCACAAATAAAGCAGGTTAAGCAGCACATAAGGAAAACAAAAACCCCCTGTATAAGTGCAAGAAGCAAGTTTTGGTTTTCTTGAGTGTTTGTAGCACAAGTTAAGTCTATTAAATTTTTTAGCCAGAACTGGCCTGCCTTTCAGTACTGTCAAATTACACTGCAATATCCTTTTCCATCTCCTTTTTGGCTACTATATTACTTTGGGTGTCAGTGCTGTGTATCTTGTAAGTAAAGTATTTATTGTATATAAGAGCAAGATTTAATAAAGATAGAACTTCAGCATAAGAGTTGATTCATTCTCTACTACACTTAATCTGTACAGAAGTAGTGTAGCAAAAATCCTGCTTTCAGTAGAAACTATGCTTTAAAGAATTCAGCAGACTGGCACCTAAGACACTAGTTCCATCTCTAAAGTAAAGACAGTAACTTTTAAATGTCAGACCACTGCCACAACTTTTTCTAGATGCAGAAAGAGTTATTATATAGAAATCTAATCTGTTTAAGCTATAAAGACTTGCTTATTAATTTCCATATCAGAAAGAAAACAAGGTATTGAACACTGCTGCATCAGTAATATGGAAAATCTGAATCTACCTGAAAGGGACTTCATGCAACTAAGATCTTCTTGACTTATTACCAAACGTACTGAAATGGAACATAAGAGCTACACCTCCCCATTTTCTACTTACTGGAATAAATTGATGTAGGTTTCAACATCTCTCATGTCGCCTTGTCTCCAGTTTTTCTTAAATCCAACAACAAGGGTGTTAGGTCTCATTCTACCCAGACCAGCAGCCTAAGAAGAACAAAAAAATATTTTTTAAAAACCATGTTATTGAAACAACTAAAGGTTCTATTATTTTCTTAAGCAGAAAACAAAAGTATTTTTCAAAGTTTTAAGATAACTTTGCAAAATGAAAATACTTCAAAGTATAAAAACACTTCCAATTTTTATGTTCATCTTCACCACTTTAATTTAAAAAAAAAATTTAACAGACGTGTACCTGCATTAAGTATTGTCCTCCATCCCTCAAGTCCTCTGCATGCACTGGTGCATAGAAAGCCTTCATCTTATTCTTAATTAGCCATCGCTGATATTTAGCCAAATCAGTGGACAGTTCCTTCATGGCTTGCCTCCGAGGACCCTTTCAAAGTAAGGAAATAAAAAGAGGAGAGGGAACAAGAATGATGAGTATGAGTAGTAATGAGTGTGTAGTTAACTGAAGTTTTGGTACAGATCATAGCATGACAGCCACCTTGTACCACAGGTAAGACAACCCACGACAAGCGTGATTTTAAAGAACAGTTAATTGAAGCTTGCTTCCTTCCCCCCACCCCAAAACCTCTACAGGTCTGCTGTAGAAGATACTTTTAAGTAGTAAGAACTGCTGAACTTAGGTCCTTGCAGAACAGCCCTGCACACCCCCAACCCCCCAAAAAACCCACACCTCTTTTCCTGACAACAAACTGAAATACTAGGGGTTGGGCAGAAAGGGTACAGGAAAGGAAATACTGTTCAAAATTATTGTTTCACCTGCCAATGAAATGAATCTGATTAACTGAAGGAATAAAAAACTACTTGAAAGGTTAAGAGCAATTTTTAACTATTGGCTAAACTGATATTTAATTTGCTGCTCAAGAAGGTTTATGTTAGACCAGGCTTTGCAAGAAATCTTCACAGGAATCAATAACCTTGAAACAGAAACACTGACAGCAAATCTAGCTGTATACTTCACATCACTTTGACCAACTGTTTTGCCCAAAGCATGAGAGAGTACATGAGACTGTACAACACAACGACAGAAAGAGACCCACGAACTTTCGCGAAGTTTCCCCTGTAGCATACCTAACTGGAATAGTGATGATACATGAGTGGATCCTACCAGAACATCTCTTTTTGCACTTCTCAATGTCTAATGATGCTTTCATTTTAAAAAAAAAACACAACACCAAAACCAACAAAAAACCCACAAACAAACAAGAACCATAAACAAAAAGCAAATAGGTTAAAAAACCCCCAAAACCAAGGTAACTTTAAAGTAAAGACAGAATACACTTACCATATGTACGTGGCCACAGATCATCAAGCCCACATTCTTGGTGAAAGCATGGACAAGGTGAAGCAAAGCTGGACGTGCATTTGGAGCACCTGTCATAATTAAGCACTGAGGCCTAGAATTATAAATAGATGAGGAGAAAAAAAAGGTTGGAATTAGTTTCATCTGGAGTCGTGGGGTTTTTTGTTAACAGAAAGAAGTTTCTTACAAATACTGGCCACAAGAACATAATCGTCACTGGACATGTAGTAACCTCATCTACTTTAACAAGACTGTTAAATTAAGTAAAGATCAATTTTTCAACAACTATCAGCAGACCAATTAATTGGTTCCAAACTTAGTAATCCCACTACATCTGAAAATTTACACATTTAAAAAGATCAGAAACAGATTTTTGACAAGACTAGGTCACAGGGATAAATTTCTTCCCCCATTTGTAAGTCACGTGCCTTTGCATTTTCTAGCTTAGATTCTTCTGTGCCTGACAGAAAAACTGGAATCCTACACTTTTTTAAAAATTATTATTCAGAAGGCAGAACCAAACAACTGCAAGTTATTCTAGGCAACTTTCTAGTCAATTTTAAAAGATGAAGTGTCCAGACTTCAGAATTCATGTCAGGAGATAATTATTCGTCTCTCATAAGCATAACATAAAGTCATCTGTATCGATCTCGTATAGCAGCTCCAATTAATTTTCTGTATTAGAATCACAGAATAGAATCCAAGTCTACCACTGAACCATGCCCCTAAGCACCACATCCACACATCTTTTAAATACCTCCAGGGATGGTGACTCAACCATCTCCCTGGGCAACCCATTCCAATGCTTGACAACCCTTTCAGTGAAGAAATTTTTTTCTAATATCCAGCCTGAACCTCCCCTGGCACAACTTGAGGCCACTTCCTCTTGTCCTGTCGCTAGTCACTTGGGAGAAGAGACCAACACCCACCTCTCTACAATGCCCTTTCAGGTAATTGTAGAGAGTGATAAGGTCTCCCCTCAGCCTCCTCTTCTCCAGACTGAACAGCCCCAGTTCCCTCAGCCGCTCCTCATAAGACTTGTGCTCCAGACCCCTCACCAGCTTCGTCACCCTTCTCTTGACACGCTCCAGCACCTCAATGTCCTTCTTGTAGTGAGGGGCCCAAAACTGAACACAGTATTTGAGGTGCGGCCTCACCAGTGCTGAGTACAGGGGCATGATCACCTCCCTGCTCCTGCTGGCCACACTGTTTCTGATACAGGCCAGGATGCCGTTGGCCTTCTTGGCCACCTGGGCACACTGCTGGCTCATATTCAGCTGGCTGTCAACCAGCACCCCCAGGTCCTTTTCTGCGGGGCAGCTTTCCAGCCACTTGTCCCCAGGCCTGTAGCGTTGCATGGTGTTGTTGTGACCCAAGTGCAGGACCCGGCACTTGGTCTTGTTGAACCTCATCCAGTTGGCCTCAGCCCATCAATCCAGCCTGTCCAGATCCTTCTGCAGAGCCTTATGACCCTCAAGCATATCAACACTCCTGCCCAGTTTGGTGTTGTCTGCAAACTTCTGCTATAAATAAATATTGAATTGCTCTGGTTTAGAATGTATCTCTAGAACTGAAAACATTTTTTGCCATAGGTTAGAAACCAGTATCAGGCCTAAAATAGTTCTCCTACAGCCACTGTGCTTAAAACTGATGTACATTAAGATCTGTATCTCCTTAGGATAACAATTAAAGAAGTTTAAAACTCAGAAAGCTATGTACTAGCTTCCCAAAAGAGCTGAAGTACTTCCAACGCAATCCTAAATACATACTGATCAGCAGAGCATTCATTTACTGTATCAGCACAAGCAGAAAGTTACACTCAGTACAAATTTTCCTATAAAGCTTGTTTCTACAAAGTTTGCAACCCAAAATAGACTCACAGCAGACAGAAGTGAGGTTGTGACACTAATCACAGTTAGGTATTGCAAATTATTTAATGCCAGCCTTTAGATTTGCATTAGGGACAGTTTGAAAAATGCTGCTCTTGATACCTAGAGCAACAAACAAGTTTCTGAATGTAGACTGTTTTTTCCTGTTAACAATGCAGCTTGATGTAATAGGTAATACAATGTTTGTAAATAAATCAGGGATTTTGACATAACATTAGGACTTAGGACTTTAGAAAGAAGAGCTATTCCATAATTAAACTTCAAGTTTTGTTGTTTATACCTACAACAGCCAACTCTTAAATTTGGAAGTGAAAAGTCCATTAATACATTTGTAATTTAGTTTTACTGTCATATTCTTTCAGGTTGTGCCGGTACCTATCATGATTGGTTGACACATCTAATTTCAACTGTCTGTTTGTATAGAACATGGACATTGTAAGTACCTATCCTGTACTTCAAGAAAATTTAGTCACTTCCAAGAGAGGCTAGGGGTCAGAACTGGAGTATTTTCCCAACTGACAGGAAATACCATAGACCTTTTCTTTGAAAAACTGTGTTGCTGCCAAGTTCTGCATTCTGGACTTACCATCAGATAATGGAACCTGTATCAAGGATCCCTCCCTGAACTTACTCCTTGGGTCAGAATTCGGTAAGTATGCAAAGCCTCCCTTCGTACACAACAGAATATTTCAGTAGCTACATACCCCTGCTAATACGCTGAGCATAACATAATACACTTCTTGCAGCTGCAAGGGATGCTAGAGGTTTGCTAGATTAAGTGTCAACACTATAAATCCTATGCTGGGCATAGGCAGCATGTAGGAGGTAACGGCTCTATTTGAAAAGAGACAGGTCAACAGAACCTCCATCCTTGGAAATACTCAAAACTTGACTGAATATGGTACTAATCAATCTGATTTAACATCAAAGCTGGATCTAACTTTGCAGCTGGATCTATGGTGAGTCAGTTGAGTCAGGGACTGGACAAGAGCACATGATAAAGTCATGTTCAATCGATGATTCTATTTATTTGGAGGAATTAGTTTAAGTCAATACTTTTTGTTAAAATTTTTTGAAGCATCCTTCTCCTACAATAGCCTATTCCAGAAAAGTGGCATAAATACTATAGGACAGAAAACTGCCTCCTTGAGCAGGACCTTCCTGGGTAGCCATGCTGGAAGACAACAAATCAGTTTTCAATTGTGTGAAAAACAGTCGTGTAGCCTGTTTGCCATTACTGAAAAGCAACAAGAGAATATGTGTAATGTGAAATAGCTGGTGTTGAGGACAACATCCACAGTACACACATCTTGAGGATTTTAGGTTAGACCAGTTTTATCCTGAGCATGTGGACTGAATGCTCATTAGCAATTTGGAGCATATCACCCAATTCAGTTTCAAAGAGGAATGCAATTCACTGTTCATGATGCAAACCATGAGGCATCTAACTATAAGGAGGCATCATCCACAGACTTACTTCTAAAGTACACTCTTAATCAGAAATAAAATGCTAACGTAAATATGTCCGTATGATGTCCACGGTGGTGAAATTCAAAGTTGTTACAACCCACAGAAGATGAACAAGCATTTAATGGAAACCATGACAGCAAACATCATGACAGTACCCTACTGAATACATAGAAGTAATTTCCTGTATCTTAATATTAACTGTTACCTAAAGTTTTTCACGTGATCTTCCACTCCTGAGAGCCGAATAGAATGCTGTAGTGCATTCAAGTAAGTCAAAGCTTGAGTTGAGGATCCCCAGTTCACATCTGTTGGAAGATTTGAAGTTCCGATATTTTAAAGCTGTTCATTGTAAAACTACATGATTGCAAAATGAATGTCGAATACCAACTGAAAACACAAAAGATTTAAGCTACATCTTGGCACATTCTATACAATACTAGTCAACAAACCCTACAGCTAAATAGGCAATTCTATTTAAAGATAACATTTCTATGGAAGTTTTAGCAAATAAGGCAGAGTTTGATATTTTACAACTACAGGAAGAAAGAACTGAGGGGTTTTTCCCCAACATTTCAAAGATTGTGACAACTTCAGAGTCAAAAAAATAACACTTCAGGAAAAAAATGCTGTGCTTAGTTATTTTATATCACAACACAGGAAAAAGTAATCTCAAAACATTGCCTAAACAAAGTCAAATTACTTTCAGTAAAAAACTGCTAGATTAAGCAGTTCCTTTTAGATTATTATTTTTATAAGGAAATGCTATAGGAATGGTTTACTGAAACAACAACCACCACTCAAATCCCTTTTCAGTTTGGAAAGGTAAGGGAGCATCCTCTTTCACTTCCGATCAAAACACAACATGCTTTCCTAGCGCCTTTGTTGCTGCAACCCAGGCTCTTTCCATACGCACTTTTTCCTCCAATTTTCATTCAAATGTTTATGCCTAAGCGCAAAGCATGCATTATCCTTATAATCTGGGAGGAGGGGAAACAGCAGTGACTAGACGGGCATAATTACATTTCGATACAACTAAAAAGCCTGAAACAGAATTTTGAGCTAGTCAGCCAAACAGAAATAAGTTGTCTTCCCCCCCCCCGCCCCTCCCCCCCCCCCCCAAAGGCTATCACATTTCCCCCCCCTTCTTCTATATCCCTCTTCCCTCCACCACAACTAGAAGCCCCTATACATACCTGGTTTCTTGTAAGTCACGTAAATGTAGAGTCCAAGGACTATGACATATGTTAGAAGTGCTGCCCACCAATTAATGACAAACATCACAATGCAGCACAGAATAGCTCCAACAAGAGAAATCCACATATTGTAGTATTTGAAAGCAGGGCGCCAACCTAGTCAAAATATAATTTGGAGGATAGAAAAAGAGGAGGGAAATTTAAATTTATCAGTACTTCAACAGAAGGAAGGCACTATTCCTCTTTTCCTTCCTTAGTGTTCTGCATCACATTTTATATGAATGTGTGACAGTTTCAGTAATGCACAAAATAAAGACTTGGGCACACTTATGCTTTCAATTTTCCAACAGCTTTCAAATGAATTTGCACCTTTCTTACACAGATCTGTAAATGTTCCTAATTTTGCCTTCTAAAAGCGTATCTCAAAACGAAAGTTTGAAGTTGCTTGTGCCAGTATGTCTACTGAATCAGGCTACAAGAACCTTTGGCAATAGCTTGCCTGACAATTGATTTTTGCTTTCAAACATAGTGTAACGTGAATCATCAGCTCGTAACTCACTCTCTTACATACCACTAATTGTTTCTACTTGTGTATTTTTACTATTTTCACATGGACAGAAATTTTCACATGAAAAGGAAAAGGACAGATATATCCAAGCAGAACTCGAATATGTCAAAATACTGGACTGTGACTGGTTTACAGCCTTATTTGTCACAAGTTTATCCAAAAATCACATAAACACACACTCCCCACCACTAACACACCCAAGATTAACAAGTCTATTAGACATAGAACTGTTGTGTAAACAGAGTTACGCACATGCTCTGGCAAAATAATGATACCTACCAGTTCAGCAACTTAAGAAGCTTTTAAGGACATTATTTCAGTACAAATGCATAGTGGACTGGGTATGATACAGATCTGTTCTACAAGTACTGTCTTTTGGCTTTTTGCTATAATCTAACTAGTGTCCCACACGAAAGGCTATAAAAATGTGGCAATACCACCTGCAATTCGAGTTTCTTCTGGACTGGAAGATGAAACATCTTAACAGACAAATCCAAAGACGACAAAAGGGCGGTTCCTGAACGCCAGATACTGAATTAGCAAGAAAGCTTTCTTCAAGAGTTTCTGAAGAGACACTAAATTATCTTGTGTTCCCTCAGCAAAGATGACAAAATTAGTAACTCCCAAGCTCTATTGGATCGCTTAGTCCTCAAAATTTCAGAAGACCCAAGTACACACCATATTATGCTTGTAATTCAGACGCACCATGAGAGCCAAATAGATATTTAGTAACTAAATTAAACTAAACATTCATTTATATTAATAACTTTTCAATTGTATTTATTCATAAAGAAATTGCAGGCTAAACTCTCACCCCCAAAATGCAGTTCCTACCTGGAGATTTTGCAAGAGAGGCATGGAATACAGAGAAGTTAATCAAGGCATATGAGGCCAAGAAGAAGTTAGAAATAATTGGAGCAATGACGTTCAGTTCAGCTGTAAAACAAAAACAACGCAGGCTGTTATGACAGATAACATCCAACGGCTTTGTAGATTCCAGCATGAAAAATCTGCTACAAACAACCTTATTTTCTGATGTACTCTAAGGAGAAGCAGTTTGTCCTTTGTGTTCAACAGATGGAGCTGTATCTTAATGGTCTCTTATTTACTAAGTTATCTTCTAATAGTCAGGAAGTGTAACTTTAAGTTTTAAAAATATAAACATTTTTCCAGACTAACAAGTGTTCCAGGACTGCCACTTCTGAAACACTACATACTTCAAAATAATTCATTGAGTATATTTCTTTCCCACTGGGGCTTGATCAAACAGTGCACCAATACACTGGGTTCTGAAGAATGTCAGAAACAGTAGACAGCGCATTAATACATCTGCAGTGCATCTCTAGCTCAATTATCCAACAGCAAAGAACAAGATACTAACAAGTTTAAGAGACAATCAACTATGGTGATTAGCAACAGCAGACAAAGTTAGTGTGAGCAACGTGACACACATTCATCTGCCTGAATTTTAAATGAAAAGCTGCATCAGCGGTACTAGTATAATGCATTATTACAGACCAATACCGTCACAACAGTAATGAGTACACCCTCTTTAGTGAAAGAGATGGACGAACCTGATGCTCTCCCTTCCTTGAGGCAGCATGGTACAAAACACCTGTATGTGTACTCTCACCATCAAAAAAAAGTAACCAAAATGCAGAATGTGCCATATTTGTCTGCAAGTTTCTACTTGTTGTAATCAAGCTTCCAGTCAGCATGCTGCAATAGGGACATCATGGGTATACCTGTGCCTTAGGTAGACTAGGGGGAATGATGAAAGACCAACCTGGGAAACTTTAAAAGCACTGGTACAGAACTCATGGATGAACACAGCACAATTAGTCTGCCATCTACACAGAACAAATGCAATTCTACCTAGACTATCTTTACCTTTAGCAACAGCAGCATCAGCACTCATGTCTACTGTTCGTAACTTAACAGAAAAAACATACTTTAACAAGTATTGTTCATATAAAACACACTTTAAAAAGTATTGTTCATGTCACTTACTGAAGCTGTTCATAATTATTAGAAGTCTGAAATAAACTTTCATATTTACAAGATATAACATCTCTCTAACTCAAGCAAAAGATGTATTTTTATTGATTGATAGTATCTGAAGACAGATACCTGTGGTTATTAAGAGTGCAGTATTGCTACAGTTCAGTTCAAATTTACTGCAGTTCTAGACAGTTATATCTAGGAGACAGGAGAAAGTAACCCTCAAAATAAACGTAATTAGAATGCTGGCTTAGAATTAAGCCGTGCATTAGAACTCTAGGACACTGTCATCAAGTCATGATGTGGAATACAATGCTTTGTAAAGAACAAAAGGACATTGAGATTTATTGTAACTTCAAACTAACCAATTAGTATGAATCCAAGAGCAATTAAAAACGTTAGAAGATATCCTCTCAGTGGTTCATTGTTCTTCCCATAGCCTTTAGCAAACATCTGAAATCCTGGATAAATGTTGTCCTTGCATAAAGCCTAAGAAAAAATAAAATTCAAGCATCAGCATGCATTTTGTTCAAAATGTATCCTTACTAACACTTACCAATGCTGTCTTCCACTGAATATTATCTTCCTGAAAGAAGGAGGTTTACAGCCACTATGTACTAATTCTATTTTCAATTGTCTTTGCATCTGGACATTTTGCATTTCCAATATCCTACCCTTCACTAATTTATATCTGTAAGAACAAGATTTGCTCTTCTGTAAATAAAAGTTAAAGTAAAAAAGGTAAAAAAAAAAAAAGAGCATCTGAGGGAACTGCAGTTGTTCAGTCTGGAGAAGAGGCTGAGGGGAGACCTTATCGCTCTCTACAATTACCTGAAAAGGGGGTTGTGGCAAGGGTGGGTGTTGGTCTCTTCTCCCATGTAACTAGCGATAGAATGAGAGGAAATGGCCTCAAGTTGTGCCAGGGGAGGTTTAGACTGGATATTAGGAAAAATTTCTTTACTGAGAGAGTGGTGAAGCATTGGAACAGGCTGCCCAGGGAGGTGGTGGGGTCACCATCACTGGAGGTGTTCAAGGAACGTGTGGACATGGCATTGTGGGACATGGTTTAGTGGGCATGGTGGTGTTGGTTTGATGATTGGACTTGGTGATCTTACAGGTCTTTTCCAACCTTAGTAATTCTGTGATTCTGTAATTGACTATTTTACTTACTAGTGTCTTAGAATCACAAAGAGTCTTTCCTCAAAGATGATGTTTTCTCAGAAAGTGGGAAGTTTGCCCAATGTATACACTAGTCCTCTGCATCAATACTTGCGCTTCTATTCTGCAACAAAATTCCTTCTACGTTTGACTCCCTGCTGAACTTTTGGGAAGAAGGTCATTAGAGGACACTGAAGTTCTACCCAATCAAAGAGAATTTGTAAGACAGATTAAATGGTTAAAAAGAAGGTAAAGCAAAATACATTCAGGAACACGAACAAAATCAATGTAGATGTCTTATGCAAGAACTTGTACGCAATTATTTTGATAATTTATTCTCTCAGGGTTAAGATTCCACAGCTACAGGTTCTACACTTCATGCCGCCGCCTTCTATGATTACTTTGAGAAATGAACTAATCTGTTATCTTTGTATGTGCTCCACTGTTACTTACAACAAAATCATCTAAGGGAGTTTGTAGCTTCCTGTAATGTTAGCTACACCACTACTAATCTCTAAACTAATGAGTAACATGTGAGATGTGGAACAAATTATAGGCCAGCTATGTTTAGTAACAGTAACACACTGTTTTCCCATTCTGTGCAATAGGTAAATATTAGATCAATCTACTAATGTGAACTGGTATGAATCACAACAGCAGTATGTGACAGTCCCCTTCCAAAAATTCTGATTCAAAAGTTAACTGAAGTTATTCTTCAAAAGATCATGGTTTTGCTTCCATACCTACCTGGAAGATCTTAGGTGCACTCACAAGAGATGCTAATGCAGAAGACAGGGTGGCTGAAAAAATACCTGCAGAAATCAGTGGTGCAAATCCTGATACCATGCTCATCACCTGAAAGCAAATTTTTTTTTTTTTTTAAAGAATATGAAAAAGTAAACTATACAAATGGATGGCAACATTAACTACACAAACAGAAAAATAAAATAGTATGTACCCTCCACTTAAAAGCTGTTTGAATATCATGAATGTCCATGAATGAACTAGGAAAAAAATCAGGGGATATAAATGGATCCTAATTTCACAACAAGAGGAGGTGGCTTTTCACACAATATATAGTCCAACCATGTAATTCTCAGGTCAAAACAATCAACAGCTAAAGTCTCCATGGGCTCATAAGAGGATTAAAAATAAGTCATGGAAAAAAAATACACTGGAATTTGTTACATATTTTGACTAACCTATCGCTGAGTAACATGGTCTCAGAAAGCCCAAGTGGCAAAACAACTAAAATGAGGAACATCTTGGGAAAGCTGACTGTCTTTTGCAACATCTCCATCACTCTAAGTTAGGCTTGCTTCCCATTCAAAATCACAGGCACCTGACAAACTTGCTTCCTATCTCTCTAAAATCACGCCTTAAAACATCTTTGTAACCCCAGGGAATGAAATACAATATGCAATTCTTGGTAGGCTGGATGACTAACAAAATGATAAATTGCTCAGTAAGCTAAATGAAAAAGAACAATGTTGATAAGACGTAACCCCCCCCCCCAAATCAGAACCAAAGCAGTTTCTGTCTAATTGCCATATAGCCTAAAGACCCTCTTCTACCATTCTACTGAATAATTCCGTACCATAGCTGCATCCAGCTTTGCATGTGTCAAATGAATTAAGATAATTTTAAAAAAATCATGGTTTAATAGAGTACTTTTCTTTATGAAACAAAAGCCTAAGCCACTTGAAGACAGCCAGTGTTTAACAGTTTGATACCGTCTTCAAAGAGCTTATGTCAAATAGACCAAACCCAGCACAGTGGCTTTCAAGCACAATGTATCAGAATGAGGTTCTGCATCATTTGCACTGATTACTTGCCTCTTTCATCCTGGCAATGTCACCTAGAGTATCAGGAAAGGGACTGAAGGAAGGCAAGAAAGATAATGCAAAAGTGTCCAGTTTTTAAGTTACTGTCACCTGAAGTTGTAAGACCTAGCTGTCTAAAGCAATCTCACTAGATACGACATGCTCTCAGAAACAATATACAGGTGACTGACGAAGTTTATTCATATTCCTAGGGCTAAACTAATGACAAAATTTGGCAGTTTTCCTCCAGATCAGACTGACAAAGACTGCTGGGTCTCTCAGTCAGTCAACTGAATCTCTACGCTACATCAAGTGTCATTGGGCAGTTCAAGGCATGCCTTGCCAAAAAGAGAAATTAAATAATTGCAGGTGCATAACATGAAAGTGAAATAGCTGTCATAGTAGTGTTACAAATGAAGGAGAGAATTTCCCAAAACATATTTGTAGTTGACAACAAAAAAAGGCAGGACAGGCCTTTATTCATTGATGAATTAAACTAATGGCACATATATTAAGCTATCCCTCCTACGTGCAGGTTTAAGTTAGTTTTATGATCAACAGAAAAAGTTACAGCTGTAAATGCCAGTTTGTAATAACCCTACACCATATTTCTGGAAGACAAGGGTGTAAATGCTTTACTGACAAGTGTTTTAGACAGAAACCTTTGCTATGGCAACACTGTAAACAAGCATGGAATAATCTTTGTAGAAGCAGTATGAAAATTTTCTTCCCTGCAAGGATGGCTTTATCAATCTTCCCTGGAAGGACTTCTTACAGACGGAATCTGTGTACAAGTATCCATCACCTTTCTTCCCATCTAATTTAAAACATTGTTATTTCGAGGCCTTCACTTTACTACACTTGCATCAACTTCTTGCAATTTAGTTCTTACAATTTACTCAGACTTTATGTTCTCTTGCTAGGTTCTGTTCATTGCCTCCATTTATTTACACTATCGATTTTTTAGTATTATAAAATAGAGAAATTTAGGGCAAAGATGGACAATCACAAAGCAAGTTTATGTCCATCAGCAATAAGTATGTTTTCCTTGGTTTCTTTCAAACACTTACCAATAGTTCTTGGACATCCCAATTACCTGTGAAGTCTAAATTGAAGACTATGAATTACCCCGTGACTTCTAGAGGATTTTTAAACACAGTAACACGAAGTTTTATGAAAATTCACAACATTCTTACCATTAAAGAGGATACTGTGGCAAATACATAAAACGTTCTTAAAAAGTCACCATATTTTCTAAGAAACTTAAAAAATTAAGAAACAAGTTATTGACAAAGGCTACCTATGATTACTGTGCATGACTACTGAAGAATGAGTACTTCTATCCACACCACTGAATGATGACATTCAGATATCTAAAGAGAGGAAGTTGCAGTCCTACCACCTAACCTAAGCAGTTTACTCAGAAGAGTAAATATTAATACGACCTGTGTATAAAAACCCAAAAGTTTTTAACATAGTTACATGGTTCTTCTACATACTAGCTAGAGTGTATGACTTAACTATTCCAGATAAACCCTATATTTATGGAGACAGGGATTTTTAGCCTACGATTTTTCTTAATATGCAATTCAAAAAAAGAACAAACACAAAAGCCAATAAACAGGTTTAGGAGAAAGTTTTATACCTGGAAATTGTTCATCAGCCCGTACTGACACCCTGTCTGACAAGATGAGAAATCATAGTTTAATTTGCAAGCTGCAGTAGTGCAATTTGTCAGCTCAGTGACAATGGTGTTATTAACATTCCCTGTGGCATCTCGAACAACACAGGAACCTAGAGTGGACACAATCACAAAAAAGGCATTAACAGACTGAACCTGAACTTATGCTCCGTTCACAGAGCAACATTAAAATATGGCATTTACTCTTTTTAATACATTTCAGTGTTAAGCACATCTTCACTATGAAGAACAAATACAAACAAGCAAACTAATTGCTCTCTTGCCTAAGATGATCCTTCAGTTTTTTAATAAATCTGAGTCTAATAAGAAAAGGAAAGTTTTAGCCCAGAGGAAAACAATGTCAATAGATTTGCAAAAGTTTAACAGCACAATTTCAGCTCAACATATTATTTCTCCGAATCATGAGTTTCCATATAGCTCTTTAATTGAAGTTAGTATTAGCTCTTTATTGAAGTTAGCACAATCACTTGATTTTATAGTTTCTCTTTTTATCAATTTTCCTAGAGGAATGCATTTTTGTAGTGTATGTACAGATGTATGTAGACAGGTGTGCATAGTGTTGCAGTTATTTCTATTCCAGTCAATATGGCTCAGACATTCGAAAAAATTAAGTAGTTAGTTTGTCATGAAAGCCTGTTGCAAGCCATTTGCCAACGCTTAAACAAGCCACCTCCTATGTGACTGTGGCATGTTAATATGGTTTCTTGGTAAGAAACAAAGCCACACAGTCCCGTTCCTACCTCACTTTTTATAATTAAGTTTATCACTTAAACTGCTGTCTTCAATTCATCTATGATTATTTGTAATTCCACTGGTCAAGAAAATGCTGAAGACGCAGCATTTCAGACCTTAAGTAGTAAGAAAAACTAAAAAGTACTAAAAAGCCCGCAAGTCTTCTATGCTTAAAATTTTTTTGTCTCATAAAGGACAAAACAGACTAGAGCAGACTAAGTATTACTTAACATTCTATGGTTTAATAGTTGAGGTAATCAAATTGTTTGGACACCAGCAAGTATTTCCAGGAACAGGAATTATATAAAGAATGGGGAAGAGGAGAGGGAAGTCTACAGAGCAGTAGCCAATAGAATTCCCTTAATTTGGTCTTTTAGGAACTTGAAAGACAAAGAGGTCCTGGGAACAGAACCATGTGACTACTGAGAAGCTAAATTACTTAGCTGCAAATAAGGAGGGCACAGATGTGCTGCAAGCTTAAATTTCCCCCACAGTATTCTCCTGGAGAAGCTGGTGACTCGTGGCTTAGACAGGTGCACTCTTCACTGGGTAAAAAAAACTGGCTGGACAGCCGAGCCCAGAGAGTTGTGGTGAATGGAGCGAAATCCAGTTGGCGGCCGGTCACAAGTGGAGTCACCCAGGGCTCAGTTTTGGGGCCGGTCTTGTTTAGTATCTTTATTGATGATCTGGATGAGGGGATAGAGTGCACCCTCAGCAAGTTTGCAGATGACACCAAGTTGGGAGGGAGTGTTGATCTGCTTGAGGGTCAGAAGGCTCTGCAGAGGGATCTGGACAGGCTGGATCCATGGGCTGAGGCCAATTGTATGAGGTTCAACAAGGCCAAGTGCCGGGTCCTGCACTTGGGTCACAACAATCCCATGCAACGCTATAGGCTTGGGGACGAGTGGCTGGAAAGCTGCCCCGCAGAAAAGGACCTGGGGGTGTTGATCGACAGCCGGCTGAATATGAGCCAGCAGTGTGCCCAGGTGGCCAAGAAGGCCAACAGCATCCTGGCCTGTATCAGAAATAGTGTGGCCAGCAGGAGCAGGGAGGTGATCGTGCCCCTGTACTCAGCACTGGTGAGGCCGCACCTCAAATACTGTGTTCGGTTTTGGGTCCCTCACTATAAGAAGGACATTGAGGTGCTGGAGTGTGTCCAGAGAAGGGCGACGAAGCTGGTGAGGGGTCTGGAGCACAAGTCTTATGAGGAGCAGCTGAGGGAACTGGGGTTGTTCAGTCTGGAGAAGAGGAGGCTGAGGGGAGACCTTATCACTCTCTACAATTACCTGAAAGGGGGTTGCAGAGAGGTGGGTGTTGGTCTCTTATGGCAAGTGAAGAGTGGCAGGACAAGAGGAAATGGCCTCAAGTTGGGGCAGGGGATGTTCAGGCTGGATATTAGGAAAAATTTCTTTACTGAGAGAGTGGTATCACAATGGAACAGGCTGCCCAGGGAGGTGGTAGAGTCACCCTCCCTGGAGGTATTCAAGGAGCGTGTGGACATGGCATTGTGGGGCGGGGCTTGATGGGCATGGTGGTGTGTGGTGTGTTTTTTTTGTTTGTGTGGTGGGTTTTTTTTTTTTCATAATGGTTGGACTTGATGATCTTACAGGTCTTTTCCAACCTTAGTGATTCTGTGATTCTCCAGTAACAATCCCTGTTACCTATGTAATTTGTCACTCTTTCAATGGAAAAATGAATTGCCCAGTTAGTTAAATTTCAGTAAGAGTTTCCTGTAGTGAGCACCTGTCTTGTGCTTTTCTTGGGGGTATGTGGAGGGGCTGGGTTTTTTTGTTGTTGTTCTGGTTTAAATAGGATTAAAAGCTCTGTATGAGAAAAAGTTTCTTCTCTTCTGCTATGCAGGTATTTGCCCCAGCCATCCAAGCAGTACATAATGGATGTGACAATATACTTACTAGTTGAACTACATGTAGGTAACATTTGGTGGTAACAGACTGTAGTGGCAGACCCATTAAGCTGAGCAAGCCATTAAATAGCCACAATGCACTATCAAAGCCCTCTTCTTCCTCATTCCTTTTTCATAGTTCAGATCCAACTGGCTGGCAGGTCTTTCACACATGGAGTCAAATTACAACGGAAAGGGACAATGTCACTATGAACAAACTTAATGTGAGCCTCAGTATGAGAGAATGCAGAACAGAAGCCAGCGGGGCAGGCTCCATTCTCTACTTACATGCAAGTAAGAGTCCAGACATTTTATTTAAACCCCATTCAGAAAAGTTTTATTTATAAAATTCTGGCAACATTTTCCCTAAGAACCTCTAGGTCTTCTTTCTGTAAAAACAGAATTTCACCTATTCATAGGCATTTATAAGTGCATTCCTGCTAAAGTCAAATAAATTTTTGCCATGCTATAAGCCTAAGAAGGTTAACAGACCATCAAGTTATATCCTAACTACACGAAACCAGCAAGAATTCCAGAGATAGTACCCTGAGTCCTTCAGGCTGCAGCTGAGAGTGCTTAACTTCTCTGGTGCTACAAGCAGCTACAGTTAGGCTCTCATTAATGAGTTTTACTTCCCTGTGTACAGAAAGCATGTCTTGACCCTACACAGAAGTTTGGTTTTTTTATTAAAGCTTCCCTTGTGTTTAAAGCAATAAATGTTGTTCTTTGAAATATATCTTTCAAGAATTTTGACACAAAAGTTGCTTATGCAAGCTTCATCCTGCCACCTGCACATCTGCATTAGTCCCTTGCTGAAATACGAAACTGCACACTTTCTCCTCACAGCTGTTATCTTTTTGAAATAGGCTGTCTAGCTCTAGCAGTAGGACTAGCAATTTTCTTCTTCTAAACCTTCTCTACTCGGCTTCTCAACCCTCTTACTTAACACAGAGTGTGCAAATACTGAGCTAAATTCAGAACATCATCTTCTCCTTCAGGCATGACTACTCAGTGACATTCACTAGCCCTTTCAAAGTTTTAATGACTTGCTTATCACTATTCTGCAAACTTAGTGGGGAATAGTGTGTGGGAAAATAAATAAAAATATTTTTATTTGTCAGATTCCTGATCCAATGCCTTAAAAAAAAAAAAGTGAAATTTCACTCATGTCATAATCTCCGACTTCTGCAATAGCACTAGCCTTTTCTAACTAGCAGAATTCTACGTGTTTATAGCAAGCAACCACGGCAGCACATTTCTGATGCATCAAATAATTTCATGTTCAGTTGGTTTTGCAAACTGTTCCTTTCGCAATATGAAAAATGAGGTTTTTCATGTTCAAAAGATGATCAAAGTGTTCCATTAACAAATTAATATTAATGAGCATTTTGCTCTCATGTGGGTTAAAGTTCTGAAGTATTCAAATTTGGTAGCAGAGGTCTATGTGGTCAGTCTAATTAGGAAATAAGTGTAGGTCATTATGCTGCATAAAGCACAATCGCTACAGAGCAACTATTTGGCAGAGCTACAGAACAATGTTAGCCAACAGAGGCAGAGTAGCAAGATTGGTATCTTTGGAAAGGAAGTATCATTAGTGGCAAGATCAATGGTACTCTCATAAATGAGAATTTCATTCAAAAGGCAGCACAGCTAAGATAAGGCAAGGTCTTTCATATAAGGAAACTGATAACGGCTGCCAGAAACTGATGTGTGACACAAATAAAAACATTTCCAATCATAGGCAAGAAATATTCGAGATATGGTTACAATCTTATGTTCTTAAAATAATTCTATTCTAGTAACCTTATGGGTGGGAAAAACCTGGTTGATCATTGGTACTCTAGAGCACAACTGATAAAGAGAGTATCAAACCCCAAGGCAACTTCCACAGAGAATTTCAAACCACTGTGGGGTGGGAAAGACAGAGAAGAGAGGTTATACAAGACTCAGATCAGTCTATGATTGTTTCTCCTCTTTCCACATGAATATAAAACTACACACAACGTCTCTGAACACAACAGCACTTCTGAAAGTGGGCTACACAGATGAAGGTACTATTCGTGCTCCTCCCTCTACTGGGGAAAAACTGCTCATGCATCCCCACCAAAGATGTTTGATCATCCCACAATTCACTTCAGATAAGTAGCTGACTACCATCATCTTCAAACCAATATAGGTGTTTGTTCAGCGAGTATTTTCTGAAGACGCACTTTTCTAATCCAAGCATTATCCCACTGCTAAATTGTAAATCTTTTAACATAAATAACTGCAATAAATGAGGAAACATCCATATGAAGTCTTTTGTCATCTTTAGTCTGAAGCAGTCACTAGTCTTAGAAAAATATCACTCATTTTAGAAGATTATAAAACCAGCTGGAAATTGCACCTCCAACAATAAAAATTAGAAACCTCTGGCTATTACTTTCCCATGCATGGAAGTCGATTACATAATGACTTTACATAATCCATATCAAAACACACCCTCAGAATGAATGGGAAAGGACAAAGTTAAAAACATTCTCTATTTACCTACAGATACTGCAATTCCTGTGTAAACCAATGTAGTAATTAAGATGGCCAACAGTGTTCCTTTAGGTATGGCTGACTGAGGATCCTGAAAGAAAAATGTCAGTGGACAGTGATGACAGAGATAAATGTACACCCAATGTTTGTGAACAATATCTGCTAATTCACTACTCACCGCAAGATCACCTGAGATATTTGCACCAGCAAGTATGCCAGTTGCAGCAGGGAAGAAAATAGCAAATACAGAAAAGAAAGTTTCCTCGTGTCGGAAATCTGGTCCAAAATTCTCCATAAATATTTCAGCTGTAGAAAAATATTTAAGTCTATCAATATTCATACAGAAGCTACAGTATTAGCTCATTCCAGCCATTATCAGCTCCACGAAAAAGCTGAAAGTCACAGCTGTATGACCTTCTTAAAATTAAGCGTAGAACACTTAAGTCCTAATTCATTACTTCAACTCAAAATAAAAGTCAACACAGTATACTTAAATAGCCTTTTAAACCAGAAAAAGTACTTACAGCATCATCCAGCTTTTTAAAATTTAATATAATTGATACTAAGTGGGCAGGACCAAGTTTTGGCCCAATAGCTTTAAGGAACAAAACCACAGAAGGAAAGACTCAGGAAAAAAACTCTATAGTTAAACAGGACTATAAGCTGTTTTAGATGTTTAACTTAATTATGACAGCATGTCTCCTCTTTGCAAAGATATTGTTTACAATACTAACTGTTCCAACATACCTTTATAACCAAAGAAACCTTTAGGCTTCTTGCTGTCCAAAGGAATAAATGTTCCTATGACAAAGTCTCCAATAGCAAGTATGAGGATCACCAGTAAGACTATCTGTGCCTGAAACATAATGATTGCAGTCAGACAGAAGAACTTGCTCTTTTTCACAGTTTCAAGCTTCAATGTTGTGTTCTAAAATGTAAATATTTACTTGATTCCAAATTCAGCTTAGTCTTCTCAGTTTGTTTTCCACAAATAAATAAGGAAAGCTGGAGATAACATGTACCAGGATTTTTAATAAAGAAATAGGAATAATTTATAACTTTAATGTCCGTTCAAAAGAGAATTTGTTATTACTGTACCCCTCAAATTTATACTTCTAAACACAAAATACTTAAAAACCCTGTTTTGTCTATAAGCCTTCCAGAAGGAATGGATTTGAGTAGATAGTAAAGATAAATCTGGACATTGAAGAGATCGTCAGGTTTTACATTTAAATAAGTAACCACACTGCCCTATTATCTTTTGTATTATCTGATTCCTTATAAAGGCATATGCCAGTGGCTCTGGGGAAGTGATTCAATGTTTGACTTTTCTGATCCCAGGCCTGAAAAAAAACTTATAATGCAAAAGCACTGTGGCATTGCCGATTGTTACAAAACAAAAGTTTTCAGTTCACAGAGCCTCACAAGAAAACAGGGTAGTACAGCGATAAACGGAGTATGACAGCCAAGAGCAGAATTAGAAGACCACCTGAAGAAATCAGTTTGTTCATCATATTTAGATCTCTCCTTTGCCAAGCCTAGAGAATAGGTGAGAGGTGTAAGGATGCAGCTGGGTGCTTACAGAAGTCTTCAATAAGACCAGAGAATTCAACATGAAGTTTACCACAGAGCAATTGCCACAAGTGGATTTATCCAGTAACAAACCTAGCCTTCTCCCTGAAGCTAAGAGCATTTTCTGAATATCTTCCCTACATCCAAAAGTCTCAGACAAAGAATCTAAGACTTCAACACGAGGAGTTGAATGGTAAGAGATCACAAACTCTGAAAGTAATTTTTTAAGCAGGCTTCCCTAGAATCCCAGTCTCTCTTAGCTTTTAGATCTACTTCAAAGGCATTATTATAGATCCCCCTTGTCCCATTTTCCAAGGCCCCGTTCTCTTAAGTCATGGGGAAGGCATAGGAGAATAACCTTTACTAAAGATAATCAAGAGGGAAGGATTAGTGTTTTGCTATGCTAAGCTGTATGTTAACCCACATGCACTGCTTGTTTGACAGGTTCAGTTGCTTACCATTGCTCCTACCTGCCTTCTTCCATGATGCAGAAACCAAGCCAACGAGCCTTGATATTTTGCATTGAGCACAGGATTTTTGAAAACTACCTACAACTGTACAATAGATGCAGAAAATAGGAGCTATTGCGAACCAAGTATCAAATGAGAAGTGAGATCAAGTGAGGCTCTTCCCAATTGATTTGAGCACGCTATGGACAGATATTCAGAAAAAGCCTACCAGCTGCAGGAAGCACTGAGCAAGCTACACTGCCTAGTAAGGCAGAGCACAAAACTAATAAGGCAACCTCTATAGTAAGGTATCCTAGGATCTGTATGTGTTTTGTTTCCACAATCACAGTTGACCTAAGACAGTGCAGCCGCAACAAGATGAGGAAGGTAGGTTCCCTCTCCTACATATTCATCACCACCAATGTTCACAACCCTCCTCAATGCTGGGCCTAGTGACTGCATCACACTGTCTGGCTGTTTCCAAGTGAAAACAAAACCACAAGAAAGTGAAAAGGAAGATAAGAATACTAGTTCTGAGTCAGCAGAAACTACACAACTTTAGACTGGCTTCAGCTCCAGCCTTATATTTTCCAGCCACAGAGCTCATTTGAAGTTCCCAGTGAGGGAAAATTCCCATGCTAATGCTCTTACTTTTTCTTGTGCTGTAGTTGCCCAGAAGAGGGTAATACCGTTAACCTACCTGACACTGTCACTAAGAGCAGATTATGCTGATTTTTATGTTCTTAAAGATGTTTAAGCTTCCAGTGAAGCAAAGCAGTCTAAGGTCTGAAATGCTGTCCAGACCTGCACATGCTAGTGCTAGACAGAGAGCTATTACATAAAACTGCCCACTGCCTGACCTCTAACACCATGCATGCAATACTGAGGGCACTAAATATATTAAAAATAGATCAAACAGCTGAGGTAGAAAATGGAATTAAAATTATGATGCAAAGAATAAAACAAAAGGTGATAGGTTCCTTACTTTTGCTTCCCATTCCATTCCAGCAACGGAAATACCCAGCAATATAACCACTGTGATAGCCCCTATGATTCTGATATCATTCATTTCATCAACCATCAACGTTCCATTTTCCTAACAAAAAAAAAAACCAAAAAAACAGTCATACACTTTATTAAGTACTTATCTTCCCTACTGCAGAATAGCATTTTATTGACTTTAATTTTATTAATAAAGTTAACCTCTGTACCACAAATTTACTCATTTTAAATTGCCTGTACGGACACAAGTAATTCGGTTTTTGCCTTGTTTTAAATCACTGTATCTTCTAAATAGAAATGATCATTGCTATTCATACCCCATCCCCAGAGAGAATGGCCCGTTTCCAACTGCCGGAGAATCAGATTAATCAGCAAGGCAACTGCTACTGTCTTGCACCTATACATGTATTTCACTTGTTGTTCACTATTACTCTTAATTCTTCTAATGTATTCCAAACTTCTTACCATCTACAAAAAGTATGGTTGAGTTCTTCTCAGTATTACTTTTAATCAAAAAATCCAACAGACAAATAATAATTGGTTGTGTTTAACTTAAGGAATTGTTTGTAATAAGCAGAACTCCTTTGAAAATGAGCTTAATATAAATGACTATCACATACAAGAAACAGTTCATTAGTAAGAATTTCAGCATTAACAACTTATGATTCTGTGTCACGTAGCTGTACTGCCACTCTTCTCAACAGCCAGCTTGGACTTTACCAGAAAGTATAAAATTTTATTTTTTCAGGGATATAAACAGTATGGGAAGTTTCCATTTGACACCAATGATAATTTGTTTTTTTTACCAAAAAGCTACTGAATTACAGTAGTATTTTATTGATATATTAGTAGTAACCTTGTACCTCATTCCATGTCTTTGAACTGGTCAGGGCAACCACCAGTATCAATACAGGGTGGGGGATGAAGGGATTGAGACCAGCCCTGTGGAGGAGGACTTGGGGGTACTGGTGGATGACAAGCTGGACATGAGCCAGAAATGCATGCTCGCAGTCCAGAAGGCCAACCGTTTCCTGGGCTGCATCGAAAGAAGTGTGACCAGCAGGTCAAGGGAGGTAATTCTGCCCCTCTACTCTGCTCTGACGAGATCCCACCTGGAGAACTGTGTTCAGCTCTGGGGTCCCCAGTACAAGAAAGATGTGGACCTGCTGGAGGGGGTCCAGAGGAGGGCCACAAAAACGGTCAGAGGGATGGAACACCTCCCCTATAAGGAAAGGCTGAGAGAATTGGGATTGTTCAGCCTGGAGAAGAGAAGGCTCTGGGAAAACCTTATTGTGGCCTTTCAATATTTGAAGGGGCCCTATAAGAAAGATGGGTACAGGCTTTTTAGTAGGGCCTGCTGCAATAAGACAAGGGGTAACAGTTTTAAACTAAAAGAGGGTAGATTCAGACTAGATGGAAGAAAGTTTTTACAATGAGGGTGGTGAAACACTGGAACAGGTTGCCCAGAGAGGTGGTAGGCGCCTCATCCCTCAAGCATTCAAGGTCAGGTTGGACAGGGCTTTGAGTGACCTCATCTAGCTGAAGATGTCCCTGCTTATCACAAGGGGACTGGACTAGATGACCTTTAAAGGTCCCTTCTTCCAAGCCAAACCATTCTATGATTAGATGACAGCTCAAACCTGTATAAAGGACAGTGTAATCTATATAACCACTATTACCCATATACCTTGAGCAGCTCCACAACTGTCTCCGCAAAGCCAACAACATACATAGCTACTGCAACAGCATTGGCAAATGCAAAAATCAGACCTATGGCACCACCAAACTCTGGCCCCAGACTTCTGGAAATTAAGTAATATGCTCCTCCTGAAAGAAAAAAAAGACATGACCAAAAAAAACACTACATGAAAGAGCGTAAGAATAGACAGTCATCAGCAATTTAATGTTTACACGAATAAGATGCTATGTATTCTTTCATCTTCCCTGATGTATTAGAAAATAAGCCAAAACTCTGTATTTAGGGACAGGCTTGCTGAAGTCTCAGGAATACATTTCAAGAAAAGACACCTATTGGAAATAATCACCTGACTCATGCACCACATCATATTATTCAGCTGTGCAACTGTTCTATGGTTAAAAACAAATTGTAAAAAACACAAGCAGCAGTAGTACTGGGCTTTTTATTTCAAACTACTCAAAGCATTTGCACATAGTTTCATTTCATTTTGCACATTTTCATTAGCTATAGCTCAGGAAACTGGCAAAGTAGACTGAAATAAACCCATTCAAGTTCCAAACCTCCATGACCTGTTTCTTAAAGCTCTGTTGTTAAGGGGAATTTCTGCCTTCCAATGGGATTCTCAAAACAATCACATGGCCACTCTATTTTCCAGAATCTCTTTTTTGTAGTTTTGACCTTGACAAATACAACATCTCAAACACCATGTGTGACAAATGGAAAACTGAGTATCTACAGCATTAGACAGGAGTAAAACTTAAACAAATACAGCAAGCATACATTCCTCCAATTTAAGGCTAAGCTCTCTAGAAGCACAAAATCCTCCAGTTCCAGTCTGAAGTAACTGAGTGAGCATTAAAAATTTGCAACAGGAAAGCCTTAGTTTCACTGCATTAAAGTTCTTGTGCAAAACATACATAGCTACCCAGCTTTGACATTCTTTGCAAATGAGAATGTTAACCTAAGAAAAATATTATTGTAATGTAAGATTTTCATAGGAACAACTGATTTTATTCTACAGTTCTTCCCATTCAGCACTTCAAATTTTCTAATGAAGTATTATTTTGCAAGACTGACTCTAAAAAAAAGGCTCTCTCATAAGAACAGGAAAATCCAATATGTATAATGCAATTTAAAAAAAGAAAGGGCATTTAGAAACTAAGCTTGGCATAATACTAAGATTCATAGCTGATCCTTACCATTGGGTCTGTTTACTTTGTGATAGTGAGGTTTTTCTCTTCATTCTTAACCAAGAGAATTTTGTAAGCGTCTATTTTAATTCCACCACATTTTCTACTAGTAGCAGTCTTGTAACGTCATGAAGCAGTTTGAGAATGTCAAAGGCACCAACCACTTACAAAACTATTTTGTAGGAATTGCTGACAACAGTACATAAACCATGAAAGAGAATGAAAACCATCATCCTCAGGAAAGCTGGAGATAATCAGGAGTTTGGAGAATTTCTTTTGTGTATAAAGAAAATCACAATAGAAGAAGAAGAATGTATCATTTTGTATGCTCTCATATAAATATAGCTTATCCTTTTATAGGAATTATTTTTTCATTAGTAAGTTTTATTTCAGGACATGAACACATAGAAGCATACACGCACAGTCTTAACCAACCAGTACAGATGCAGGAGAATATTAAGACCCTATTCATTGCTGGATATGTGGTTCTAAAAATGTTCGTATTCCAAGAATTAAGAAAAGATATGTTTCTTCCACAGTGGAAAAGCAAGCTACTAGTTAAATCAAATTAGTAAGCTAATTACTGACTTTTCATTAATTACATGACTGCTTAGTCAAATACAGAACATACCAAAGACTCTGCTCCTGAGAAAACTAACTCTTCCCTACACCTCATCCATACTGATTTTTCCCTGACGCTA
Organism: Gavia stellata; assembly: GCF_030936135.1. Taxonomy (NCBI): domain Eukaryota; kingdom Metazoa; phylum Chordata; class Aves; order Gaviiformes; family Gaviidae; genus Gavia; species Gavia stellata. The sequence continues at coordinate 54,134,734 of NC_082637.1, forward strand.
AAAAAATGGAAAATAAATTAGAGGTTCCATCCTTAAGGTGTATGCTTCAGAGGGATGAAAGCTTTAAAAGCTTTATGAAAGTAGATTTACCTCCTCTTACAAATCCATTTGTGGCTATTGCTGAAGTAGACAGTCCTGTAATAGTTGTCACAACAGTGGCCATTCCAATAACCAAGACAGACAGACCTTTTGGAAAATGCAGGGAAAAAAGGCGTAAGTCCAGCAGTACTAAAATGTACAAATCTTTAACTTAACTTGGTTTAAAGAATTAGTCTTGCAAATAAAACACAGTTTTACTGTGTGTGGTCCTGCACATTCAAGCAAAAGGCTTTTTCACTCCCCTTTTTACGGAGAAGTTTCCAGGATACAAACAAAACTGGATAAATGTTCTCTTTAATCAGCCAGGTAAAAGCTGTGTCCTAGAGCTTCAGGGAAACGCATGCCTTTTGCAGATGAGAGACTTTCCGCAGTCCAATACTACGTTAAGCCTTTGAAGAACATTGTTCATATACTACACAGTCTATATGCAGATTTTAATAACCAGAGATCAAAAGTTTATCTCTACAGTTCACTGAAGGCTTACAAATGTCAATTTTAAATTACATACCTTATAGCTAAATGAAAAAGTCTAAGTAACTTCCTACTGCTTAAAGTTTAGATATGGGTTAAAAACTGGCAATATTAAGATCATTTTCTACCCCTGTTTAAAGTGTAAGCTCAGGATCAACACCTCTTTTGGATCACATTTAAATGTTACTGAAAATTATAGCATTAGTACACATACCTATCCCAGCTTGTCCTACAATCCATGATAGTCTGATGAAGAGCATCACACCCCAGATATTTAACATACATCGTACCTAAGATAAACCAGAAATTTTACATAGGTTACGTCTTACATCTGCAGTCATTTCCACTAGTTCTTCATTTCAGTTTTTAATGTTGTCGAAATTACCTTGCAGCCTTTCCTCACCACTTTTCAAATTCTTTCGCAAGAACAGATTTTTTTAATTAGACAAGTTTAGGTTTGATTAAAAAAAATAAAAGGGAACCTAAATATGATTACAAAGTTACTACCTTGAACATAGATAAAGTACTTCAATATCTGACACTTGTAGTATGTCTTGACCAAACAATAAAAATAATTTAGACCCCTACCTTTATGATTCAAGAGTCATACTACACAATACATGACTAAAAATAAGATTGTGAGGTCTACACCCCCCGTTCAGATCTCCCACAAATCTCCCCCCAAAAAATGCACTAAAGCAATACCCTACTAAATAATTTACTCTTTTTTTAAAAAAAAAAAACAACCCCCACAACTTTCCAGTCCTAGAACTTCTATGTTATACAACACAGCTACACAGCAACAGGATGGGGGGTGGTGGTGTTTATTTGTTTATCCTTGTATTTTAAACTCTTAGTCCTCAATAAAATAGAGTTTGCACTGTATAGAATTTTGACAGACTACTAACAGCAGGTCTTAGGTCTCTCTCTTACCTAAAGAGTACAGTATCAATCCTACAAAAAGTTTAGCTGGTCACTAGGACCAGAAGGGAGACAAGGACCTCTGCAAACCACAAAAGTAAAAACTTTTCAGAGATTTAAAAAGTCTTTTGCAAAATGTAAGTCACCTGAGATGAAAATATTCACCCAGGCAGCTTATGCCTACTAGGAAATACTAACTGCAGCTTTCAAACCACTGAAAAGGAAGAGATCATCCTTCTTGAAACTTTTGGAAGAAAATGGTCAGCAACTTTCATCCTGTAACTCTTTAAGACTTAGAACTGTTGGTTACCAAAATAGTCTATTACAGAATTTGGGTTTGGAGAAATGCAAAGTCAGCTTCATACCTGCTTTAAAATGAACAACTCTGTCCTTGGTTGGGGTATATCAATAGAAGTCTGTAATACCTGTTTCACAGCTACCACAGTCACTCTCCTTCTCCCAAGGTAGAGAATATGGCTTCTTCAAGTCTAATACACAGTGGAAGCTTGCTGAACTCAAGTTAGTTAGCATTATTCTGAATGCTAAAGTTCAGCATGTTTTAACCAATTGTTGCATTTGCAGCCACCGCTGTAAGTTCTTACAGCTTTGGAGAGTACGTATTAATCATGATTTCTATTAAAAATAAATTACTGTGTACTTGTAATAAAATCCCCCACATCACCCTTAATTCTTTCACTACTCCAAATGGGGACAGACTGTTTTTTCCACCATGACTATACTGTATTCAGCGTTAAGACTTCCACAGCTTAGAAGATGACGACTTTTTGTAACAGGTTCAACAAAATTTAAATACTTAATCCTGAACAAGTTTTGCCATATACAGGGAGGTACTCTCCTCAACACAGTATTTTTTGCTTCTTTAAAAATAAAAATCAAGTTTTCTAACACTTCAGTCCAAAACTTTACAGATCCAAAATGAACACACATTAAGTGTATTCTCTCCATTTGCATTTGTCTTTGTCACCTAAGATTCATATGCAGTTTTTCTACTACATATGAATACTTACATAGTAATTTTCTTTCTTGGAAAGTATGCAACTTCAAAACTGTAAAACCTGTGCTAAGAAACCATGATCCCTTCAAAACATGAAGTTCTGAAGTATTTACTTCCTTAAAATTCAGTGCAAGAAAGAGCACCCCTTCCTAAAATTACGGCATTTTTCACATCTCTCAGATATATAATCTTTTCTTTATACAGTGCTATCACAATCCCTCTGAAAGATCATATCTGTACGAAACTGAAGTACAACACATCAAACTTACCAATACACCTTTTATCCAGCCAAACTTGACCACCCCTTTGCTATCAGGTGTGTATGTGGCAGCTGCTTCCCCAGCTGGTGTGCCTTCTTCACCATTTGCATAGCCATCTTCAAAGGGCTCCTTGGGGAAAAGAAAAGTTTTTCTTTTATGTGATTAACAGCAGAGAGGGCATTTGATACTCACGTTGTAAAAAAACCCACATCTACCTGTGCAAACAGAAAAATTAAAGAATGACATGGCAGAAGTTTTAAGCTTTTCCTTTATGCTCCTTGCATGATGCACATCTCACAGATTTCAAGGAATATAAAACAAACTTACACAGATGACTTCAGTATTCTGCTTCAGTTAGAGCAAACTGCTAGCAGTCAGAATAACACATATGTTTAAGAATCAGTTCTACAGCCCTAAGAAACAAACACCTGGTCTTTTAGAAAACGAGCTACAAGATTTCAAATACAGCAACTTCTACAGCACAGAAAGTTTTATTTCTTAATCTGAAAGTGTATACTGTTCTACCACCAGCTACTGGTCTCAGCTATAGCATTTCATGTAGTTTGGACTTAGCTGTCATTTGATCAATTTTGCAGGAAATAAATTATTCACTTCCCTGCAAACTTTGCTACTATTCATTGTAAGGTGATGCTGATAGAAAGGAGGGTGGGAGAGTGGCATTTCAGGGAGAAGGAGGGAAAAGAAGTCTCTTCCCAAACACTCTTCCCTTTAAAAAGGAAGGATGACAGATGCCGAAAATGTCAGTCCCATAGACAAAGACCAGCATGTGGCTTTTCTTTACAATTCAACTCTCAGCCTTACAATGCAGAAACCATAACTGTTTGATATATGTTCAAAATATATGTGTATATACACATACTTGTTGCATGCATGCTTTTCAAGAGGCAGTTTTGTTTTGCCAAGCCAGGCAAACACCTAAACATTTATACTCAAATATTTCCTACAGTTGCTGTAAGAAATCTGCAGGAAGCACTCTAAGCAAAAGTATGTTAGTTATCCAAGGCAACCAGTATAAACAATGAATATACTAGAAAGACCCTGAATACCAGAGAATACTATTCAACAAATCACCTCAAGCAGTATTTGTGAAGCAGCCTGCATCCCAGAGGGCTTAGAAAACATTTAAGCAATTAGAGGATCAATCCCAATGAGGTAAAGGGCAAAACTCTGATTCGCTAAATAAGACAAAATAGACTGAACACAAATTATGCTTTCTAGAAGTATGTTCCATGCTGAAGGGACACAGTAAGAAAGTTTAATGTGAGGTACTTTATTAAATTCCTCCTCCTCCTAGTACATTAATACCAAATATACCATCAGCACAGAGTCCAGAGGAAGTATTCATAACTGTCACTTATGAGTGTCATCCATATCCCCTTACAATCAGCAGTAAACATACAAACAGATTAAAAAAAAAAATCCGATTATGTCAACCTTATCCAAAAGTCATTAGCACAAGTTCATGTCAGTGCTTTTCTCACTGACTCTGCATTGTGAAATTCTCATGAGAACAGGTGTACCTGCAACACATCTGGAGATCCTGTATGGCATAAGCTTTCCACCAGTAGGCAGAATCATGATCAGTTTGCAGATCATTACCTTTAACAGATAGCTTTCTTAAATAGTAGGTCTTCTTGTCTCCAGGAGGGATTAAAAAAAAGGAAGATAGATATAAAAACATATATGCATATGACATATGTATGTGAGTATATGTATGTATGTAATATGTTATATACATTAAACAGAGAACAATAAGAAACATAACTGGGAATTACCCGGTTTGCTGAACTGCAGCTCTTCTGGAAAGAGGAGAACTAATGGCTGTAACTTCTTGGGAGGTTTACACAGCCTTTGGCCAGATGAATCTATTGATTTGCTGATTATTTGTACTCAGGCACTCAAACCAAATCAAGCAAGAAGTGGTGTATGATCCATTTAGAGTGGTAAGAACAGCGAGGACGAAAGAAGAGAATTACCATGCTGTTACATTTAAGATTTTACGTAGAATAAACCGCGAGATTAAAAAAGCACCACTGTGGCCTCAGCTGTAAATAAAGCAGGCATAGTATTTTTCATGCTTGTGCTCATGAGGAAACAATGCTTCTACTCAACTCACATACTGAATGGAAAAAAACGCACTAGCATCTCTATGTCAAGAAGCAGAACAATAATTAACTAGTTTTAATTTGATACATGCAGCTACAAGCCACTCATTTGCTGAGCCTATGCTGACCTGCCTAAACCAGAACTGAGGAAATGAAAAGCCCTCTAATCAGGCTTCTCACCCAACTCGGACACACTTGAAGCTCGCAACAGAAAAGAATGAGTCTATGTACTGCCCCTGCTCTGATACCCTTGAGCAGTCATCCTTCAGATGACTTTCCTAGAAATGCAGCAATAAACCTCAAAACTCTTTCTAGGTATTAATGTCTCCCGCATCAGATTCTGCTGTTTTCAGCAGCACTTACCAGAAGTTTCTCCCCACTTCTCCCCCACCCACCTTCAGAAGTAAGGAGGAAATAAGAAAAAAAAAAAGAGACATTAAAACAAAGGACAGATGAATAAACATGTTCACAACCATGACAACAAAACCTCCAATCAAGCATGCAACAGTGTAAGTGTATAACATTATTCCTTCATATAAAATCCACTCCTTTTTCTCATAGAAAAGCATCACATTATACTTGCAACAAACTCAATTTTAAAGTGTTGCATGAAGGGAGTTGCATATTATCTAAGCCATTTTTATGCTTTGGCCAAGAAAACTGCCAACATCTGATAACATCTTCTGGTATTACCAAAAGGCATGTTATGTCTCTAGTGAGAAACAATAAAATTTTTCTTTGAAAAGACTGGTCAGGGAGGATCAAGGAAGTGCTAAAAGAAATCTGTATCTTCATGTCCTAAAATATTGAAACATTATATGCAACTAAAGTAGTTAATGCTGTAATACTGAGTCAAAACTTTTTTTTAAAAAAAAAAAAGGTAGAAGTTTTGTTTACTGCACAATTAGGTTCTAACAGAAGGTGGAGAATACCCTCGTACCTAGTGTAAGAGACAATTACATACTTCAGCATGTGACCACAGCTGGCCAGGTATTGCTAGAACCCACACACATCGACAAGACGACCTCCAGAGGTCACTTCCAACTTCAGTCATCATGTGATAGCTCTACATTTTACTATAGTGCTCAAACAAGCCCATAGCTCAGCCTGTTGTATTCTGGGAAGGAGATAATGGCTCGCAACTGGTATTTTGAGTTATCAGATACCAGATCAGCTCCAAGTTATGCACACTATGAACACAAGAAAGTTTTGTTCTGTATGTCTTGTCTCTCCACACTATGCAATATTTCTTAGGAAAATATTTTGAAGCACACACAAAATGTAATAACTGAAAGGCTATTGCTGGTTATCAGAGCCAGCGAGTGCCCGATAAAGCACTAGTGAGAACAGATATTATAGAGTGTGGGCACAAAAGAATTCCACTACACAAGGCTCCAAGTTCAGCCCTTTAATGCGAGATTAAAAAAGCACCACTGTGGCCTCAGCTGTAAATAAAGCAGGCATAGTATTTTTCATGCTTGTGCTCATGAGGAAACAATGCTTCTACTCAAGTCACATACTGAATGGAAAAAAAACGCACTAGCACTATTTTAGAACAGCAATACACGTATGGTAAGATCTTCACAGAACAGTAAAAAACACTAAGACACTGTGGATTTGGAGGCGGTGTAACAAAACGGGAAAGAAAAGAGAAGGTTTTAGCATTTCAGGTCAGAAAAGCTCTTATTAACACAACTTTTTAATCAAAATAGTGTATTTTATCCAATCAGTCCAAAGAACAGAGTTATGGTGTTCACTTGCACTCTTAAAGAAAAAATAAGACACATTTCCATGTTGACAATTCTATCATACACTGATAGGAATTTAGCCAAGAAACAGTTAAGTTCTGTTCCTACACAGAAATTTCCAATGTTGTATCACAGTGCACTGAACAGTACAGATAATCTACTATTTCATCTCCAGTATTAGATCATAACAATAAGTTATTTGTGCCAACTGTGAATAGCCTCCACATTTATTAGAAAGGGATTAGTATGAGAAAAGACTTGCTAGCCAGAAGAGATCCAAGATTTTTCACACACAGCTTGAAATACACTTGAAATACTGGGGCATGAAAAAGTTTCTCATTGGTAATAATTGCTATTTAGTTTTACTAAGAGTTCTTCATAGTGGTGAATGTCATGCAGCACATTTATTTGTGGTGAACTTACCTAGATCCCATCTGAAAGGTAATGTACTTAGGCTATCTTGAACTATATGAGGTGGTACCAGAATAAATGCACATGAACTCTTCTACTCTTGCTTCTTTTCAAGTATCACAACAGGGAAGGCCCAAGTAAAGGACAGGACAACGAGCAAGACTGTATCTAAGACTACGTGGTGCTTCTTCAGGCAGAGCGCTTTCTTTGCGGTCTGCCTGATTTGTCATGTCCCAAGTAGTAACTAACTTCTTTAGCTAATCTTTCCTATTGCCGTAACTCTTGTGCAAAGAGAGGAAGCCAAAGAAGCACCTGAGACTAGAGCATTTAACTGTCCTTTTTCCATCTCTCAAGTTCGACCAGTTATGGGTTTAGCACATGCCATATAGTACGGGCTTCTCCTTCTTCCTTAGAAAGGCTTCACAACAGTAGCTTTTTCTTGTCTTAGTAGGATACAGTACTGAAGCTCATTTAAATAGCTAATGCTATCAAAATGTTAAAGAAAATCAAGAGCCTCATCTTTTCAAGCTCCAGTTTCTGCAAGCAAATATAAAAATGTTGTTCCACTACATTTAACCAAGAGAACAGTTGCTTACATTAAAACTGCTTTGTACTTACATATTCTGATGCTGAGCATGGTGCTGTCATCACTTAACACGATTACTGAGGACAGGAAATACAGGAAGGCCACCTGAGAACTGTCTTTCACCAACAGAGGTACTGACAGAACAGTTCTGTACAGCAATGGGTCTCTGTCCTTAACAGCTACAGTTGAAGCCTCAACAATAGGATCATGCTTTTACCTGCTAGGAGCTTTGTGGTTAGAGATGTTTGCAGCAGTCATCATAGACAGTGGAACCCTTCTTCACGAGAGCAAAAAACTTGCACACATCTTCCACACTCCTTCGCTGCAGCTCCCAGCGTTATTGCCAAGCTGTTCACTACACCTTACCGTAACAATTTCTTGCTTCCATCTCCAAAAGGTTAACTTTACAGGCATCACCATTTTTAAGAAACTCTTTCTTGTGGAAGGAAGCAACGGGTAAAATGTATTGATCCACACGTAGCACGCCAGCTGTCTCAACAGTGGAAGAATCGTTACTTGTAGAGATTCTACTCCTAAATAGCCCAATTCTATAGCTGCACACAGTTAAGACTATAGCTACTCAAGTGCAAAACTTGACACTACAGAAGGTTTTCAGAGTTAACACAGCTCAAAACATATATGGAAGAAAAGCTTATGAACATTTGGTTTTGTTTTTCTAATTCAAACATAGTTTAGCCAGAGTGCAGATAAAATAAAATGACAGACTAAAGGAAGTTATCGAACAGCAGCAGGACTACTGAATGTTTTGCCCCAGAAGATGGTAACACTTTCCATGATTTTTCAAGACTACAAATCTTTTCTTGGATGAGCAAGCCTTCCACTTTGCATTCTGGAATGAACTTTTGGATTCTTCCTCCCACATCACCTCTGAATAAAAGGTTTAAAAAGTGCAGGATGTATTGTATGCATAGAATAATCCTGCTGACACAGGTGTTTACCTCTGATGCAACAGTGACAAATTTTGCAAACAGTTTGTACCAGTACAAATATATTTAAGTGTGCTATACTGTACTACCAAACAATAAGCCAGCTATTAAATGTTGACTGTAGGACACTAAACTGTACCAAACATATCTGTTCTTTAAACACTGCTTTTGCAGCACACTAACATTTGCAGTCATAAAATTCCCAGTTTGTACCTAAGGGTCTTTGATAAGCTGCTTTTATGTTTTAATGCTTTTATCTAACCAGTAGTGAAAAAAACCAAGAGCACTGAGTTTCCTTTCCAAAATGTCTAAATCTCTATGGAACGATCTTAAGCTTATTGTTGTCCAGGGACACAAGAGAGCCCTGTGATTAACATTTCATCAAGAAAAGTCTCAAATTTGGTTGTCTAACTGAGAATACAAAGTATTTCAGTAGTTAAATATGCAAGAGGAAAAATAAGTTCTCACCAGTCTTTGACCTGATCTGCTGACACTGACTATTGTTTGTAACCAGTTTTTCAACCAACCACTGTTCAAAATGGCTCAGATACAGTTGTTAACTTTGCTCTGTAGACTAACAACAAATCACAGCAAGTTTTTAATACCAAGTTTGAAAAACACCACTGCTAGGTCTGACAGCCTTGAAGTATTTTCTGTAAGGGAAGTAAACAGCTCCAAAAGGGAGTTAGTATTGTAGGTAATTACTTTTAAAATATCTTACTCTACATAACACTCTCTTAAAGAACAGTCAGTACTGGCATGGATGGTATTTTGTAAACAGTAACACTAGCAATACTGTTGTTGACAAACAGCTATTTTCTTCTCTGTACTGATCTGTTTCAGAAGTGCTAACCCTAAGGCTTTGTTAGATATCCTCATTGCTTTCATTTATGCCACAATGAATTTACCTAAGCCTCCCTCCCATTAAAACGCCAGAACTATACAGTAAATATCAATATCTAAACCTGACTGAAACAGTTACTCCTTAAGAAAGGCAACTTGCTATTTAGACCTATCAAACGATGCAGAAGAATCTTGTTAGACCTAGGAACTGGAAATTAACACAACTGAAACTCAATGCCTATGAAAGCAAAGTAAGAAGAAAAAAACATAAGCTGTCTATGTCTCTCACTACCCTTGAAAGAACTCTCTTTCTGGCCTAACCTAAATACTTTCAGAAAACTATCACCTCGTCATACAGTAACAGTTGAAGATTATAAAACCAGAAAAATAATTTTGTAATGAGTAAATCGAGGAAAAAAAATAATCTGTAGTACACCTGAACTTCAGATATTGCTTACAGTTCTAGTTCTTCCTCACCAGTCCTCTGCTGGGATAAGGATGGTGATGGGGTTATCATCAGTTAGTATGGAAACTAAGAACTAGTGTGCCCAACTCTCAATTAATGCTTTGTAATAGCCCTCGTTCTGATGAAAGAGCAGTGAAAGTGCAAATTCTAAAACTGAAAGTAGGTTATCACTTCGCACATCTTAATTTTATAATTATATTTTATATAATTATTTATTATGTTATTTTATTACAATTGTAAACATTTATTATAATTACTTATTATATTAATTTCATTAACTATATATTAAACTACATCGCTAATTTACATCTTACCAAGAGATGTAATATTCTGAATCTTTGGTACTTCAAACAGGGTGATAATCCAAGTGAACACAGATACCTTTCACTTAAAAGATTGCTACTCAAAGAGTAGCTTCCACAGAAACCTAGAGCAGTTTACAAATTCCTGATAATTTGTTAGTTAAAAATAAACTTGCCAAGTTAGCAAAACAGATTCAGGTGTTCAGGTTTTTCAGGAGTTAGATGGGAAGCTTGAGTGATTAGTATTGCTACCAGTGGGAAAAAGCCTGCCAGGCAGCACATGCAAAAGAAAACATTGCAGGAGATATGTTCGAGACATCTCAGTGTGTCTAAACACCTTCTTTGCATTTTCTTTAAAAAACAAACTCAAAAACCACACACTTTCAGGGAACATTGCTAGTCATTGTGCAATGACAAGCTATTGATGGCAGCTCAGAAAATTCAGCAGTCGTATTAGGTACTTCATTCCCGGTTTAAAACCAAGCAGTGAATTATAACAAATTCGCTAATAGAATTTCTAATTCCCGTTCCTTGTTTGAAGTACATGTAAAATGCTGTTACTATACTGTGGTTGCAGCGTCTTTACAGTCGTAATCTAAAAAAGCCTACTAACCCATTAAATGGCACCCAGCAGTTACCTTCAGCAACAGGAGATAAATTACCCAGATAAAACATGATCAGTTCTTAAAATTTGGCCTTCCTTGGAATCAAACATGAACAGCTTCAACCATCGGTTACTCACCTCAATCAAAGGAAATCCTTTTCAGGTTCACAGCCAAGAGACAAAAACTCAAGTGCTTTGGCTGTATTACCTTCTCTACAATCAGAAATTCAAAATATAGCAGCAAATGCTTTTTGGCATCCACTTCCAGATGTTTTAAAAGAGACTGCATCAAACACAGAACCTTAATGTTATCTTAAGCTGAAATTACAGTCTATTGTACATTGATTACAGTAGAACAATTTTAAACAGAAGAAACTTATAGTTACAATTAACATGTCAACTGAAGAATTAGCCAGCTACATTCCTCTGCCATCAGCTTGTATTTCAGTGTCTTCAACTCAATACTGCTTTTAACAGAGAAACATTAAGCAATTTTTTTTGGTGTGGATATATACACACACACATATATATATTCTGATTTTAAAAGCCATTTTTACTTTAATTCTTTTAAAGGGATAGAGAATCATCCATTCTTCCTCCCAACTCTTACAAGTAGTATGACGTATTAACCAGGCTAGCAAAACTGTTAATCAAGAAACTTACTCAGGCAATTGATTTCAGCATAGGAGTAAATAATTGTTCTTGCAAGGTAGAATACTTACAAAGGACAGATAGGAGCCTTGTTTATAAAGCTCACCACCACTTAAATGCATACAGTTTTTTGACTGACCTCTAAGTTTACTAACCACACACACTTTTCTGTTCAAGGAGGTGATTATGATCATCCCCTCCTAATACAGGATGGATACAAATTGTAATCTGGTAGACTTTTGCTTGAAGGAAAAGGTCTGGAATCAATTCAGAAATGAAGCAACAGCAAAACTGCCCATGCTTAAGAGTACTTTAATTGGTGAAAACAGACAGAATCTGGTCCTTGAGTGATCTTGAAGAACTTGATTGTCATAGCAGTATTCCACTGCCACTAACTTGTCATGTCACTTAAGTAATCCAGGCATTAGAACATCGCGTAATACTCCAAGGGTGATCTCATCCCTTCTTCTACCTGCTTTCTCTACTGCATCACCAGGAATTTTGAGTTTTCAGCCCTTTATAAGCAAAAAAAATTTTAAATTATTTCCTAAGCACCACATCAAAACAAAGTTGCTCAAGGTAGATTACGAATCAGTGCCCCTGAAAACAGTGACAGTGTCAACACCATTTGATCTAGCTGTCATCATATCAGCATAGGAAGTGCAGATTCAAATCTCTCCATTCCTAACAGAGAAGAACTAGCCATATTTACAGAAGAAAAATTCCAGAGGAAAGGACTGAAGTCTACATAGCTATGCAAAGGCTGAGATTTGAAAGCCTGCAACCAGTATGGTGTGACCAGATGGAATCCTTTCAAGTAGTTTTTACATGACATGGCAAAGTTTTGTTGACATCTGCAGGTATGCAAGAGCAGTATTTCATCTGAAATATAAATAGTATTTTTTCTCCATTCCAAAAGCATTACTTAAAGAACAAGAGCATTTTGCAAAAGGATCCAGATAAAGAAAACTCTCTACATCTTCACGTCTTGATTCATACATCCCTCCAGAAGCACAGGATGATATGAATACTCTAGGCCCGCTGATCATGAGAATTAAGAGACAAACGAGAAAAGACCTCTGTTCAGTAGGGCTATTCAGTGTGGCTACCCCATGGCAGACCCACAATGCTTCTGTTCTGCACTCCCAGAAATACTGTAGGCAAAGTCAGGCCTTCCTGTCAAGGAACAGTCAACATGGTCTGCCACCATAAAAAAGAACAAACTTGTTTTGCCAGTCTCTCCACTTCAGGAAATTACACCATTAACATCTAATGACAAAAAAGGAGGCATGACTTCCTGCACAAGTGTAGGGCCAATCAATCCATCTAGCAGAAGAGGAAGAAATACACATCGTCCACTTCACACCTCAAGAGTACACCTCCATTCTGGTTTTGATGGATCACTCCTTTCCTGCCCTCTCCAGAACCAAACGACTAGTTTCCCTGTTGCACCAATGTATTTGATCCTTTCCAGAAGGACCATTGTACCGTGAATGATTATCAGAGTAGTTATTCATTACTGTGCATTGACCATCATATTCCTTTTGACATCCATTGGCATGGAAAGAGAAATCACACTTCTTAGGAAACCAGATCCAAGCTCTGAACACAGGTGGTTTTTACCTGATTATCTGAAAAATGTAACCCTGATAGATCTAAGTTTGGAGACCTTTTAAGTGTTTCATACAATTTTCTTGTTCTCCAGAATAAAGCAGATGCAGCGTTTGACTGCATAAGAGCTGACTTAAACCCTATTAGGAAGCCTCTCGCATAGCAGTTCTGCATATTAATTATAGTCCAAGGAATACAATGTTCTATAAATAGGTACAAGAAGGGAATCCGTTTCAGTCTTGCTCAAGAACTTGTTTTCAATACAGCAAATTCCCAAGTCTTCTTCTACACTCCACCCCAAAAAAAGGTTAATTTGAAGCATTCTCGCTCTTAACACCTTTCAGTTTTCATACACTTCTGCAACACAAAACAATGCACTTTCCATTCAAGAGGTGGGGGACAGGGAGCAACTGTACCACACTATGCAGCAGTAACCTTTATATAACTTCCTGTTTTAATTAGAAGTCTAGTCCTACATGTAGTAAGTTCATGAAAAATTGTTAAAATGGAATTTTAGGAATTTTTTGCTTTTGTTTTTTTAATCACCACATCCTTAAGTCAGTTAAGTTTATCAGGCACAGATAATGCATCTTTGTTTTTATGCATAAAAAGAAATTTCAGTAAGTTTATCAGGCCTAATCAGCATGCTAAAGCGTAGAAATAAATCAAAGACGTTCCATGCGCTCAAGCTGCAAGAACTGGACAGCTTCCAAAATACTGAAAAGGAAACAATTCTAAGTCAACTATTTAAAAAAATTCTTAGCAGTGAACAAATGACCATATTGTGATTGCTATTACCTATACCAAAAAAGGGGATGAAATGGGTTTGTGGTTGCTCATGTATGTATATTATATGGGGCTTTAGGAAAAAAATCTGAAGGATGCAACAGAAGATGGAGTAATTCAAACCAGTGTACTACAAGATACTGATCTTGCCAACCTCCTCCTCTGCAGGAATGTTCTTCAAGAATGAAAATCATCTGAGGTCTAATCAAATGCAGTACCAAAAGGGAAGAAGTCAATCTGAAAATGAAGATTAATTCTGCAGCACCTTCCTCTTCAACCAGTTCTGAAATAGCTTATGCTGAAAGAAAAGAAAAGCTGGCTGGTTAGCGAGAAGTTATTGCTATTCTTTCAGGATCTGGTCTTTAACTGCCATTGATACTGACAATGTCAGCAAGACTGGTTTATTAAAAAAAAAACAAGGTCTTCCAAACAGGCACTCTCTCCTTCCTTCCCTAGTTGTACTCTTCTAGCAAACTACAATGCCTTTTCTTCTGACATAAGCACTCAAGGCGTTCATAGTGGATTGCAACAGTCTCCAAGGGGTGCACAAGACAGTCCATTGGGAGCATGGAGAGAAAGTATTTTTTGTAATGTTAATAAAGTACAAAAAATTTTCAAAAGTGTTTATTTCATCTGTATCTCCTCCCGTAAGTTCTGTTTTGTACCATATACAGTATTAGTACAGTAGTACATGCATATAATTTATAAGTAAATAAATATACACATATTAGGGGCACATGCTCAAAATTTTTTGTATTGATATGAGTGTGCAGTCAAGAGATTGTGGAGACCACTGGTGTATTGGATCAGGAACTGACTCACCTGATCCAGTGCAAGATTTTACAGTTGGGGGGGGGGGGGGGGGGGGGGGCGCGGGGGTGTGTTTGCTTTCTGCAAACCAAATCAGTTCCCAGATCCAACTCAAAAATACAAACATCCCCACAAGACAGCACAAAGTTTACCCCTTTCAGCAGCAGCCCACACTTGTGCTGTCAAACTGTTAACAGCACTCAGTTATTTCCAGCTTCTCTGGAATAAAACAAAAACAAAGTAGGAAGAACAATGTTAGCAGTTTGCTGCAGACAGTTCAAGGGTTCAGTATTCCATAGGTGGTTTGAACTAAAGACTTCTCACAGAGAGATTCAAGCACCAACCAATTTAAAATTACAAAATACACATGGTCCTTATAAAATACAAACCCTGGAGGACTAATATGATTTACTGCTACAAACAGAGCAATACACTAATTTTTTTCCCTTGATGAAGATGGTGGCAATTAAGTGGGGTATCAGGATAAGCAAACTGAGGGACGGGGTATCAGGATAAGCAAACTGAGGGTCCTCCACACAGACTGAAAAGGCATAAAAACAACACTTCACATGATGCTAGTAAAACCTTATCTGAGTACAGGTGTGTTAAGCTGACTGTTTTTCAAAAGTGATGAACAAGAACAGTTACAAATTAAAGGCTTCTAGGATGTCCACGAGCACAGAGACCAAGAATAAGAGAGTTTCTCCTGTTTTATTTTAGTACAATGAAGTTCAGAAAGAAAATTCAAGTTCTGCTTACAAATATAAAGGAGAGCAAGAACAAAAAGAAGCTATCCGAATTAAACCACACTGACTCAAGAACTAAGAGACCTACTGATTGTAAGCAAGATTCAGCAAGGTAGTACAATAGAAACTATATGCAAGAGGGCCTCAGTCTTGCAGCAGAGGGAGAGGGGAGGAAGCAATTTTTAAAGATAGACCTTACATAACACAGTCAGCTAACTTGATAGCCTAGAATCATCTTTTAGCCTTTTATGCATCTTTAGCTGAGCTCTGTTTTCTTTACAGGCTTTCTTTACAAGCAGGTACAAACTAAGGACTGAACACAAAAAGTATAAACAAATGTTAGAGGTGCAGCAGTCATTTAACATTTTCAAGAGAGAACACATTCTTTGTTAAAAAGCAGTGCCATGCGCAGCCTTTTCACTGTGCCTAAGTTATCACATAAGAGCAAAAACGGCAATGTTCAAGAAAATACAAAACAAAGCCAGAAAGATAGTTTAAAACAATTATAGTCATCCAACTTGAGTAAAACCAAAACAAAAACCCCTCAATTCTGCATCAAGACTATCAGTAACATCTTCTTTCTTACCTCTATCTCTAAATTCAGAGGAGAGCCACATGGATTTCTGTGTGGGAGAAAGCAAAGCACACTTGTGTTTTTAAATGCCTTTGGGGTTTTTGTTTTGTTTTTTAATTTGGGATGGGGGGGATAGGGGTGGTGTAAAGATCTTCCTCTGAGATCACTACCTTCTAGCCTGTCAAGGGAACCAACTAGTACTCCCAGTCAGTATTTAACAAAAAACAGAACAAAGCTACCAGTAGAGGGCTTGGTTCACATAACATCTACTTACCACAGCTGTAAATGACTGCACTAAAGACATGTCAAATCAGAATCACTCACGTACTGTGAAGTTTATTCTTCAAAAAAAATAAGCTCCCCGATTAAGGCAATGCTATTCAGAAAAATTATAAATTAATGCATAGTAGTGGATTACTAAAACACAGTCCAATTCTGAATACTTTAAAAGTATTCACCTTCCAGAATTATGAGGTCTATGACATTATGGCATGGTAATTTTTACACCGAGGAAGACAAAGGAAGATGTAATGTCTTCTATAGGCTATAGCTTTACTTACAGATGTAGCTGACCTAGGCAAAACAGATAATCCTGAACTGTAAGACAGAAAAAGAAAATTAGGAAAAGCTAGGGCACTTTTAATGTTCCTACTGTCTGAAGTCAGATCACCTCAAGAGGGCAGGGGACACCACTGCAACAGCAACAAAAACCTATGTGTTGTGGTATGCTGTTTCCCTCCCACTTCTTTGTTAATAACCATACTCTCACCTATACATCTCTGGAGGCTAATGCTCCTGCAAAGCACCACCTTATCTATGCGATTAGCAACTGTAACATCATCACCAAACTCCATCATCTCTCTAAAGCAGAGTAAGAATAATGCACACCAATTGGGTAAGCAACAGATTAATCACCTTGGCTATCTGCAGCCAATGACATATGAAGACAAGACACCTCGCATGAAATTTAAAAGGACAGACCAAGATCAGTAGTATGCAATTCATCCACTTCAGAGTACTGCAGCATCACCCAGTGTGTTTCCACAACCAGTTTCAAGAACAATCCCTTTCTTTCCTACTAAGAAAGCCAGTGTTGGAACGACCACATGAAACCTGAGGCAGTTAGACACCTATCCTACCAGGACAGCAAGACAAACCCTTGTCAAAAGGTACCCCTTCTGCACATGTATGCGCATCTTCCTCAAATAGTGCATCTTCCTCCAACAGTGCTTTTCTGTGAGAACAGAATCGGTAGAAGGGTTAGATATATGAAGCTTGTCAACAAATCTAAGAAAAAATCTAGTCCATAATTGGCACTAGAATCAACATTACTCTAACACTGCCTCACAACACTTATTTACCTTTTAAAAGGAGAAAAAGAATAACACAAACTTTAACTGCAAGATGAAATTGCTACATTCAAAGCAGTGAACTACATTGCTGGTGAACACGTTTTTGGACCACTCTTAACACAAAATGTCAACCTTGATGCACCGAGTCAAGAAGCAAGGGCATAAAAATAGGTCTTAGTGCAAATTTTATGTAATGGTACTAGGATGTTTATACCAGTTGCCCTACTAAATCTTTGACATACATGCTGTGCAAGTTAAGTTAGTACAAAAGCCACAGCTAAAGAGCGAGCTTAATTTTTCAAGTTCTTAAAAGTCAATGAAGTATCCCCTTTAACGCACAGTATTATTCAACACTAGAGACCATTACTGTTAGTCAGCAGGAACTGAAGTCACTTTGGCAATGGAGACCATAAGCCCCCTGAAACACAGTGAAAAAAGCTGTGGAAACATCCTTCATATAAAAGTATGGTGCCATCATCATTTAAAAGTCATCAGCATTCTGTGGCCAGAAAGCAAGTACATAATCAACAGATATAGTACATTTTATACTCCAGAGTCTAAGGAAAATGTAGGTATCCAATGCTATTAGTATGCATGGCACACCCTTATTAAAAGCTTTTGTGTTCTCGACTTTATCTTGCAAACTGTTTTGCTAAGTCTGAAGTGAAAATAATTGCTTCCTTTCTTCATGTAAGCCTAAATGCTTGCTAACACCTTAATTGCTTTGGAAATGAAACACCCTGCGACAGAACAGCTGAGTTACTATGTACAACTTCAGAAGTTGAAGTTTATACCATGACAGTTTCAAAAAAAAAAAAAAAAAAAATCAATACTTGAATATAATATAAAATGTAACTGAAATTGCATGTTCCATCCCCCATCTTTTTTCTGGGGGGGGAAGGGGGGGGCAGGACACAGCAGAGGGGGCATCACTTTTTAAGAAAAAAGATCTTCACATAGACATCTATCCACACTGCAGAACAAATTAATGACATTTGAGAAATTAGTAATTTGACTTAATTAATGCTCACAATGAAACTGTTCCAATAATGATCCTGTAATTTGGTCATCTACAGCTCCTCTACACCACAACCTACCAAGAAAACTGCTTGCCATGCTTAGTAATGAAGTATGAGGAAATTACACTTTTAGAAACTATAGTTCCAGAATAAGTTAGATTCCACACTGAAATGTCTTAATGGTGTCATAAAGAGCTTTCTTGACCGCTGCAATATAAACACACCGAAAACCTATCTGTTGAGCTTCAAAATTCAAGTAGCATTCTGATACAGAACAGAGTATCTAATGACCTGGTCATCCCATCATAGATCGGGGCGGGGTGGGGGGGCGCAGAAAAATCAGTGTGTTTTCACATATATTACGTGGTTATTTATAGCATAACTAACTCCATGCACAAGACAGCAATTGCCAACTTCTATTTCGTACTAACTTAGAATCAGACTACACAACAACACTTAACTCCATCAGAAGGGGACCTGAAAGGCAAGAGTAATTTGCTGTTACAGTTAGTAATTATTTTGATATCTAACATTAGATGTTGCAAGGAAGTATCTCTATAGCATACCAAACAACTATTTCTGTCAGAATAGATGAAGAGTCAGTTCAAAAAAACCACACTTCAAGAATCACCACACCCCCCAGAAACCCCACAGATCAGTACAGACCCACTGAGCTGCCTAATAATGGTGTGAAACAAGACAGTCTCAAAAGAACATACGTTTTCTCTTGGAACTCCACCTATAAGGAGTGAAAGATGGAATGAAAGAACAGAATATTTTTCATTCCATTAGGATGTGACCCACATGTTCCTTTATTTCCCTAAACACAGCAGAAAAACCCACTAGAACATGGACTTCTTAAAGCACAGCCAAATGCCAAAAGGCAATTTTCAGACTGCAAGAAAACAGCAGTGCAATAGTTTGGTCTGGCTTTACTTTAGTCATGATAGTTAATAGTTTAATCATGAACGAAAAAATATATCAAATTAATTCCAGGTTCAGCTAAAGCTTGCCTTTAAATAAAGGCAGCCTACAATGCAAATAATCTTTCATTGTAACTCATCTCCAATAACACACTGACTAGTCCAAAATAGAAGACGCTTGACAGGCACAGCTTCGAAATTTTTGAAGCCTTGATCATGACACCCTCACACGCAGGGCTACTCAGCACGACTGAAAAAGCTCCTTAAGGAGAAGGAGCCTCGGCCGTATCCGTGCAGCCTTCAGCATCAGGCCAGAAAGCAGTTTGGTTTGGCGCTGCCTGCGCAGGCAGAGGCATGCGTTTTCAGCGGGTTAGGAGACAAACCTCTCCTCACCACTAAAAACAAGCGCATCCGTCTTTATTTTTTTTTTTTTAGCACCCCTTCCAAACATTCTCATTCCCATTCCCAAACTAATACCTCTCACAGACCCTGAATTCCTTATCTGTTGAAGGCGATACAGACCAGAAGCGGAAAACCGCTGTGCCGGTAACAGATCCTCTCTCGGTTATGGAGAAAACATTTGCCCCGCAGACCTACAGCGGTCACTCTCTCTCACCACGGGGACCATCTCCAAAAAAACCAGGGGGGAAAACCCCATTGCGTCATGAAAAAAAAAAAAAAAGACGCAAGCAACCCGATGCATTCGCACTCTGCGCCTCCTCGAGGCTCTGCGCGCTTTTAGCTCTTTCCTCCCAGCACTGCCGACAGCCACAGAGCGCCCGCACGCCGCGGGCGGCCCCGGCGAGGGCACGACGCGGGGGCCGCTGCCGCTCCCCGCCCGGCGCGCACGCGGCCCGGGGACGACACCGGGGGGGGGGGGTTTGGGGGGGTGGTACGCAGCGACCGCTCACCTTGTCCAGCTCGTCGTGCAGCTCGGCCAGGCTGGGCCGGATGAGCTTCTCGCCCAGGTCGGCGGCCGTGTGGCGGTAGTGGTCGATGCGGGGCACGGCGTCCATGGTGTTGTGGCCGAAGGTGCGCAGGTAGTAGGTGTTGGTGTGGGTGTCGTAGTAGTAGTGGTGGTGCCCGCCGGAGTGGAGGCTGCCTTCGCTCAGCACCGTGTCGCCGCCGTTCTGGAAGCTGACATTGCCGCCCTCCGAGCTGCCGCCCCCCGGCTCGCCAGGGCTCTCGTCGCCGGCCGACGGGTCCACGAAGTTTACCCGAAACCGGCCCTTGGCTTCTTCGCTGCCCTTCCCCGCCACGCCGCCGTCCCCGCTCGCCTTGCGGTGCTCCTCGGCCGGGCGGCCAGCGCCCTCGGCAACCAGGTCCACCTGGAAGCGGCTCTGGCTCGGCGTGGGACCCAGCGGTCTACCCAGCGCACCGCCGCCCGCCGCATCCTTGCCCTCCTCCGAGCGCCGCTCCTCGCCCGCGGCCGCCGGCACGGCGGGGTCGGGCGGCGGCGACAGCTGCTGCTGCTTGCCCTCCATGCCTGCCTCTCGCTGATCGAGCACTGCGCGCCGCAGCGGCCCCGGCTGCTCTGAACGCCCCTCGCGGCGGCGGCTCCGCTGCTTTAAACCGCCAACCAGCGCCCGGGGCTGCAGCGCGCCGCAGACAACGCCAGGCGCCGCGCGCGCCCCGCCCCGCCCCCCCGCCGCAGCGCCAGGTGATGATGCCGCCGGTGCGGCCGCTGCCCCCCCGCGCCGCGCGCCCCCGCAGGGGGCCCCGGCCCCGCCGCCCTCTCGCCCCGCACCGGCCGCTCGCGCCCTCCGCCCCCGCCGCTTTCCTGCCCTCGCTCGCCTTCCCCCCAGCGCGCCCGCTACGCGAAGGCGCCGCCCGCCGCTCTGACAGCGCCACGCGGGGAGGAGCGGCCGCGCCGGACGAGCCCACCGGGGCTGCAGCAGGAGGGAGCGGCGCGGGGCCTGCGGCCGGCGTGGGGCGGCGGAGCCGGGAAGGAAACGGCCGCCGGTGCCCTCCGCCCCGCCGCCCCCCCTCCCTCCAGCCGCTCCACCTGATCCCCGCTCGGCGGAGGCAGGAACTTGGACGCGATCCGGCCACCGCCGCCTCGCCGCGCCCGCTCGCTTCCCTGCTCGGGCGGAGGCGAGATGCGGGGGGCCGCCGGCACCGCCCGCTCCCCAGGCTCCGCCCGCTACCGGCTGCGGCGGCGGGAGCGGCTCCCTGGCCCGCCGGCGGCGCTAGCGGGGACGGCGGCGGCGGCGGCTCCTCCCGGCCCAAACTATGGCCGCCGCCGCATCCGCCCGCCGGCGGCCTGGGGAGGGGCGAGGGGGGCAGCGCCTGGCCCGGGGCGGGGGGCCGCGGCGCCCCAGCGCTCGCCCGCCTGTCAAAGCCTGTTAGCCCGCCGCCCGCCGCCACATCTCGCGAGAGGAGCGCCGGCGGCGGGGGACGCGCGGGCCGTGCCGGCTCCGCGGGCTGCGAGGACGCTTGCGCGTCCCCCTGCCCTGCTCGGGCCTGCCCCGCGGCCGGAGGCGAGCAGCACCCCCCGGCCGCGCGCGGCGTGGCGGCAGGAGGAGCGCCGCGCCGCACCGCACATGGCGGGCGAGGCGGCTGCCCCCTCTCCTCTTCGCCCCCCGGCCGCTGCCCGAAGCCCTCCGTGGGCGGGGGGCGGGCCGCGGGCCGGGTGCTAGGCGGCCGCGGGGCTCCGGGGCCTGGGCAGACCCGGGGCCACCGCCGCTGGTGCTGGCTCCGTCCCGCCCGCCGGCCCCTCGCCTGTTCCCAACGCCGCAAAACCCCCAGCCCCGCTCTGAGCAGCCTGCTTTTGATCTTTGCCGTACGCCACCTAGCGGCGCCTTAACCTTGCCCGGGTGTGAAGGGTCCGGATGTACGGCATGGATGAGTAAGTGCAGGGATGAGATGTGTGCCTGCGGGTAAGCGTGCACCAGTAAATGCCGGCGATGCGCAGGAACGTTTGCCCGCGGGTACACTGAAGGGGGAATAAACCGGGAGAGCAGAAGTAGGTGGTCGTTTAAGCGCTGTTTTCACCTTCCAGCCTCCAGATGTTTTCTGAGTGTGCTGTAAAAATAATTTTCTCCTCGCGTGATAGACCTAATGTCAGTAATAACCGCCTTCTCTGTCCTGTGTTGCAACTCTTTGCCCCTGTTCTCTTGAATCGTATTCTTTCTCCAAAAGCATAGGTGGTTAGTTCTTTAGTTTAAAAAACAAAATCGTTCTGTTCCCCGCCCCCCCCCGCCCCCCCCCCCAGCCTTAGGGGAGCATGTCTGGATAATCCATTAAAGCATGGGAGGTTAGCTCTGAGGCTGTGAAAAAGAAAACTCAGATGTAAGTAAAATCATTCTGCTTCCATAGTAAGAAAATAGAAAGGGATCCACCAACAATATTTCGTCATGTGTTTTTATTGTCTTTATAATTGAAGGTAGTAGCTCACAAAATAGCAGGAAAGTTGGGCAACAGTTGCCAGAACAAATTTACCTTTTAGTTGCTAAAAATCATCAAGCAAACATTCACTTAAGTTAGTCCTCTCAAGCAATGGCACCTCTTTATTTCAAAAACATTTTGGTTGGAACTTCTTGGTTCTAAATCTTTTTTCCTAATGATGTGCAGTTTTGTATATTTTTCCCTTCTGTCTAGCAAACTCTGAGTGCCAACATCCCTTTTCTAGCTCACCACATCTCTACTGTTTTATTTAAATTAACAACAAACTTGGTGACATAATCCAACAGAAAAGGACTGGAGTTACAAAATAAAGCTTGCTTTTTCATAGCACTTACTTAGAGGAAGACGTATTTCGATTTTAGGGATGTGTACTTGTGTAAAAGAGCTGAGGACACTTCAGTAGATTGAAAAGGTGGGTACACTGATCCTTTCCTGTTCAAACACTGTTCTAGAAAAAGAGCAGAAGTCATATACTTCAAAATTGTTTGAGAAATTCCTTATGGACTCCAAAACTCTCAAGAGTAACAGTAAAAAAGACAGTCTTCATAAAGGTCCTGGGACTTCATGTGGCCCTTGGGAAGGGTGAGAGAATCTGTAACAGTAAAGGAGAATGAAAAGCACACAAACTCCCATCAGCTGCCAGGTAAAATGCCATTGATACAAAAAAAATACACTTTGAAGACAAAAAAAAAGAAAAGAATATTCACTTTAAGCTCTTAATTAAATGGTTTCTGACATACCGCTACTTAAAACATTAACACAGTAGAGTCTGGGTGTCATTGGTGAACAAAACATAAAAGGAACAATTGCTTAAATAAAATTGCTTAAATAAAAGTAAGCAATAAAATATTCCAGTTCTAGCTAAGGTTATTTACCGCAGAACGTTAACAAATTTTTTTTCTTTACAAAGTATGAAGGGAGGAGCTGTGGAGGGTTTCAGCATCCTGTCAAAGATGCAAAAGCACTACTGAAAATTCCAAATTTGGTTTGTGTAGTTTAAAAACTTGGGAACATTGTATTAGTATTTATACATGTATAATACATACACTCACTGGAGAAAATATCAGATGCAGTTGGCTCAATGGCTTACCATTATTAGAGGTGCCTTTCGTCACCAGACATATCCTGTTGGCACTGGAGGGCATCAGAAGGGTCTGTGAGAATGGCTGTCAGCCTTAGTAAAAGGAGTTTAACATCCGTACGAACATCCACGTAAGAAGATCAGAACAGCTGTTCTGGGTCAGACAAAGAGTCTGTTTAGTCCAGTAACAGGCCTTCAGCAGGGGCCACCAAGGAAAGACTGCCTAAGAAAAGGGCAAGAACAGGTCTTACAGGTACTTTCCCAGCCTCCAACACTTTGCAGCTAGGGCATGGCTAAGCAAGCCAGAGGGTTTTTCTGCTCCACAAACTTGTCTGTTTTCCCCCTGATGTTATGCAGCTTCCCCAATGTCCTGTGGCAGGGAATTCCACATGTAAACGTGGTTCAAGGAGCTGCCTCCTTTTTCTACTTTGAACTTGCCATTTGCCAGCTTCACAGGGTACTCCGTAGGGCTCATTTGATACCCAATATGAAACACTGGAAAACGCAGCCACTTTATGACGTGCTGACTATCGTGGCCATTTAGACCTTGACTAGATCTCTCTTCCATTTGCCTCTTTTCCAAGCAGAAGAACTCTAGTTAAGTCCTTGCTCATGTAGACGCTGTTCCACACATTCTTGCTCCTCTCTGGTTCTACCAGATCCTTTTTGAGATGCGCACACAGTGTTCAGCTTGTGAGTACACCGTGGATCTCCTTTTAGTATGTGAACAGACCACTTAGTCCTATTCTCTTTCCTGTGTTTAGATCAGCTATTTATCAACATGGATCTTCCCTCTTGTTTCATTGATCCTTAGTTTCCTTAAAAGCATTTGGCAAGAGATCTTGTAAAAAGTGTTTCAGAAAACCATATAAATGGTTTCAACTAAATCGTATCTACTTGCTTGTGAATGCCTTCAGAAAACTCTGGTATACTCCCAATGTACAAGAGCTGTGCTGATACTCCGAAAATCATCTTTGCCCATGTGTCCACTGATTCCATGCTTTGTTATAGTTTCTCATGAATTTTCTGATGACAGGCACCAGACTTAAAAGCCTGTAGATCCGCAGATCTCCCCTCAAATCGTTAAAAACAGGTATCTCATTTCCGAAGTTCATGTCTTCAGGCAGAAAGCTGGTTTTAAGATGCTGTGCATCAGAGTTAATAATTCAGCAGTTTCGTCCTTGACTTCCTCTAAGAGCTTAGGGCTGAGTGCCATTTGGACCTGTTGCCTTGTTACTGTTCAGGCACATCCCTCCTATTCATGCCTTGCAAAGAAGGGCTCCAGCAGAGGAACGTCTCCTGCCTCTTCCACGATGCAGGCAGATGAGAAGAACTCATTTTGCCTGCCTGATAGGGCCTTCTCTTCTCCGAGTGCTCTTTATATCTTCATTATCCATTTGCCTTAGACTCTTGACAGGCTTACTGTTCCAGATACTTGTAAGGGATGATTTCTTACTAATTTTTAAATTTTTTCTGCATATTCTGTTCAGGCAGTCATGTCATGCTTATAATCTGGGTTTTTTGGGGGTTTAATGTATTTGGACACAACTTCAGCTTTTCAAAGGATTACTTCTTTCTTCTAGTAACTTGCCTTATTCCTGCTGTTTAGTTGTGCCAGCTTCCTCTCAACCTTTCTCAAGTCATTCTTGATTGGTGGTATAAATTTGCTCTGTCTCTTCAAAATAGTATTTTTCAGCAATCAGCACCTGTAAGAACCTAACTGGTTTTGGTCTCCTCTCCAGCTTTGTCTTTGACCAGCTTCCTCATTTTGTATTTTTCTTCCGTTGAGCATAGTCTGGTGGATTTGGGGGTTTTGCATGCTTTTTGTTTCTGCAGGGCAAGCTATAGTCACTGTTGCAACGCAGTCCTTCACTGCTAAAATTTTGGAACAGGTCCTGCGTGTGTGCTCCTTGAACCATAATGAGGGTTATTTCCCCTCTTGTATACTACCTACCTAGTTGCTCCTTGGTACAGTCATTGTAAGCATCTAAAAATGTTGTTTCTGCATCATGATCCCATGTCACATTTTCCCAGTCAGCACACGGCCTGATTCTTCATTCCTTCTTTTCCTTCCTTGATTTCTTCTTTTATATTCTTTCCTTCCTTCTTTTTTCCTTCCTGTCCCATAGCAAATAGAGACACAGTTAATATTTGTTTTCTACTACTGTACTGTTTATTGTGTCCTCTATAATTATTACAGGTGTTCAACTAAATCAGTTTTTAAGTAATACTGTCTTTCTTTTCCCAGAAATCTGGATGAAGTCCTAACAAATACTGTATTGTCATGTGGCAACTTACTTGTATTTGTATTGTACTAATCCTAGCTTACAAGAAAAAAAGGTAATTGCAGCAACACTTCTGAAAGGCTGCCAGATAAATCCTATGATTAAGACACTCAGAAATGAAACCCGTTTGCTGGCAGCCGGATGTGGTGGTGGAATAATCTGTTTCAGGGGCCTTTCTTGTTCTGACCATGATTTTGATGTGTCCATGTGTGTCTTCAGTATTTCACTGCCTTGTTTTTATTGACCCAGTGGTAACAAGAGTACCTCTGTAATGACTCTAGTTATTTCTAATATTTGAGTATTTCTAATATTCTCAGTTTGAAGGCTGACAAGCAAAATAGGTTTTGTATAGCTTCTTCAAAGGACTCCAGTTTTTAATACTCTGTTAGCAATGTGTTTACTTAGGAGTGAGGTGGAGGGTATACTTCATGTCCATCCAGAAATGGAAATTTTTGCAAGATACTGTGGGTTTTTGGTAGCTGGAGGAAGGGCATTCAGCACCTGCTCCCTGCCCTGAGCTTGTGAGTTTCCATGTCTAGTTTTAGGGTGCTGGTTTACCTTTAAAGTTCTGGTTGTCTCAATATCCAAGAGACTGCCTTTCATCCTGTGCCCGTATCAGTCCAGTCGAGAGCAGCGAAGCGCCACAGGCTCTAGAAACCATTGCCAAGGTCTACATGTGACAAAAGTGAGATTAAATGTGAAGACCTTATAATTATGGACTTCAATTATCACTTATCATCCAGAGCACTTAACGTCTGACTCATTCCTTTTTTTGCCCAGCATTTGAAAATTGCAGTGTGTATGTACATGCATTAGGAAGAAGAAATTATTGAAAGGGGAGATGGAGCTGTTATCTTAAATTGCTGTTATAGGCAGCTACATCAAGAATAACTTGAGAATGTAGATGAACATATTGCAACAATTCCAGAAATGTAAATAAACAAGCAAACAAACATACAAGCTTTTTGTGCAGTCCAATGTATCTTCAAAGCAAAAGCTGCAGGGTGTCACTGAGGCACTGCTGAAAGGTAATGTGGACGGCCTTAATGCTCAGTAACTGTTTAGTCCAGACCACAGAGTTCTAATTTTGATTCCAAAACTTGCATGCAGCTTGCAGCCAAGTAGCTCAGGACAGCTCACACAGTCTCTCACACGACATCCTCCTATTTCATTTCTCCGTGAGCTGGGAACCTGTTCTGTTACTTCCTTCCTGAGACCTCACCATGAACTAAGTCCATTTTGCATGCTTCAGTTCATCTCTTTGCTCTCTAGAACTATGTGCAAGAAGTTGTCTTAAACGTTAAACATCTGGTGATCGTTCTGCATATATAGACATGAGATAGCCAGAATACAGGGATGAGGAACTGCTTTACCCCTCAGGTATGTATCTAAGTGACTTCTGTTTCTCATTTTTCCTTTTTAAAGTTGTGTTTTTTTTTTTTTCTTTGGTTACTTAATCATGTTTCTTGAAGATGAAATAACTTCCACATCTTTGTATCCCATTCATTAGCTTCTCAAATGGATGTCCTTTGGAGTAGACATCCACTATATAAAGAAGCCTAAGGAAGTGGATTGACCAGCAGCCCACCAGTGCCCACAGACAAGATGTCTATATTTCCAGAAGCTCAAGCCAGCTAACCACATTCTATTCATGCAATTAATTTTCAGTCCTTTTCTTTTAATTCTCCTTGTATTATGACAGCCAGTCCATTAAATTATTTTTCAGGGTTTTTTTCTTTCGTGATGTATAAATCCTCATTATCAAAATTGAGTGGAAGTTACCAATCATTTATGCTGCAGTCATCCTTTTGTTTTTTTTCACCTTGCCTACTTCCTTGAGTGTTTGGAAAACTCTTAGGTTTTGTTCTGCCTTATTATAATATATTATTTTAGAAATTTTTTTTTTCTGAGTTTTTCTTACGGAAAACCATTTAACATTTCCGAGAACTATCCTGGCACTGTTTGTACTTACTGTTTAGCAACTGGTTGGTGAAGTGACAGAAGTTAAAAAAAAGTGTAGGAAACAAAGTATGTGAACAAATACATCCTGCCGGATCCAAGAGCCTGGGAGAGGCGAGGCTGCTCAGCTCCACGTCCCTGGGCCCAACCAGCAGCGAGGCTGGAGATGCATTCCCAGCAGGCAGACGCACACAGAGCACACGTATACACCACATACGTACCTATACATGTGTCCAGACACACGGATTCAGATGGACACCCAAAGCAGTCACACAGACACAGGCAGCACCAAGACCCTCATCCTGCTGCCCTTTCCAGCAGAGCAAGATGGGGGCCCACAAGTGGCAAAATGCACACGCGTATGGACGAGGTGGGTCCCTCCGGCAGCCGCTCAGACCCTCAGTCTGCTGAGCAGCTGCCCCTGGATCCCAGTCTCCCCAGTTGCTGGTAGAGGGAAATACAGGCCCCAAGGCTGCAAACCCATGCCAGCTGCTGGGACAGACCATTGTGCACACATACGTGCACGCACACACGCACACAGAGCTGGCTGGGACTCCCCTGTCCCCACAGCCAAACCCCTTGTGCTCTCGCCCTCAGAGACCCCCACACCCACTGGCTCCCAGCCACCTCACTGGCCCAGCACCCTGTCCGGTGTGATCCTCACTGGCCCTCGCACGCTCACTCGCACACCCACACCCGCTGTGGTCTCTGCACCATGGACACAGGGCTCCCACCCACCCTCTGACCCCAGACCCCATATGTGTGCACACACATGTGCACGTGTGCACACACACACACACAGAGCCGTCAGTGACGGAGTGAGGAAGGACTGGCGAGCAGCTGGGACAGGCTGCGCTGGCCGGGCGCAGGGCACGGCTGACAGGCGTACCCACCAGCCAGCTACTTACCTGCCACTGGCCCTTTTTGCCCCCTTGCCCCTCATTCTGCCACTCCTGGTTCTCCCCAGATCACCTCAACCCCCTCTTCACACCTTTGGCTCCTCCCCAAACATCCCATAATAAATCCTATGGGATCCCAAGCAGCTCTTCCCCTGCACCCACAATGTGTCCCCAGCTGTGGGTAGCAACTCCCCTCAGTCCGAAATTATTTGATTTTTATTTTGTCAGATCAAAAATTAGTCAAATATATGATTTAAATATTGATCAACTGTTGTACATGGGGATGATTATAACACAGTTTTCTCAAAAAAGGAAAACAAGAAAATCCTACTATTCCAAAGTGAGGTTGCACTTGTAAACAATAATCCAGAACTAATGGAAAGCAGAGAAATTAACAGGATGACATTTTGCATTCACAGCCTCTGTAATCCAAGTGTAGACTTATTTTACTGTTTTTTGACCATGGGTGTTCAAATGATTTACTACCTCTCATGTTCCACACTGTCATGATTTGCCTGTAAAGCATTACTACTAGCTTAAGTGTTTCTTAAAGAGTTTTTCATGGTTACTGCCTGATGTTAGTTGATCCCAGCCATAATTCAATGATACTTTCTTTGCATTATATTCATGTGGATTCAGTGGACTCCTTATATGTAGCACTCACTCCAGCAGCTTAAACTTGCCAAGTCTTGTATGCTGACCTTATAGAAGTTAAGTCAAATTGAGTTAGATTTGAGATATACCACTCATCAACAGAAGTTCTAACATGCATTTTAACAAGAGCGGGAACCTGAGTAGGCACTGCCAAAGAGATTCATGTGTGCTACGTGTTCCTGCAATGCAAAAAGTTTTCATTCCTTTCTACTACCAAATTTATGCCAGGAAGATGGATACTAATTAATTCTAGGATGCTGTTTAGGGTGCTTAGAAATCTAAACAGAATTTTGCTCCAGGGTGGTAGGTGCCATAAAAGTATTTGACAAAGTAGAGTAAAATAACCGCTTAAAACTGAGTAGTTCAGACTGGAGGGAGAAGTCTAATTGTTTCAAAGGAAATATTGAGACCCTCCTCTGATATGACAAATTAAACGTCTCCCTTATGCCAGCAGCAAAAAATATTACTTATCCACTCATTATACATTTTTTCATGTTGTTTTGTGAGTTTAAAGAGTTTACATGTTCAGGAAGTTAAGGTTATGGGAAAGGAAGATTACACTACTTCTATCGTATGTCACCAATATCCTCTCTTACTCATTTAACATCAATTCATATTCGAATACTTGGGGAATTATGGTATGTAATTGTGAAGCCTATGATGTTTGGTAGGCAGCAGAGGATAAGGTCCTGGGTGACCTGTCAAGGAAGATAGACCTTTACCACATCCCTGACGACAGCTGCATACGGGACTCGTGTCCAGCACATGTACAGCCTTTGGAGTGATAGCACCTAGGAGTGCAGCATTGGGAGGGAATCAAGTAAGCTTTCTCATAAGCAGTTTCTCTCCTTTCATCTTCGGAAGACAAAATGAATGTGGCAGCACAAGGGAACTAAGGTGGGAGAAATTTAATAGTGGTTAAAGACTGACTTGAACCATTTTACAAATGGGAAAACTGAGGCATGGAAAGATGACGGCTTGAATCAAATCTACTGTGTGTAAGTGGAGGTGGATCCTTTGAACATACAATACCCTCTCAGTTTTCATTTCCACATTTTTGTTCCACCCACGTATTCATTGGGGAAATTACTAATACCAAAGACGGTCAAATCCATTATAATCTTTTAAGTAGTGGGAGCTGAAAACACAAGTTTGTAGTAATGCACTTGTTTTTCCCTTGCTTTCAGTCTTAGAACTACAGATTGCATTACAGATATTAGTTGTAGGTCCTTTGTGTAGCTTTTTAAGATATGTTGGCAGGATAAGTTGCTGTATAATTCATTGTATTCCTGAACAACGCTAAATATTGTGGTCAAGTGTTCTTTTTTCTTGGGGTATTTTTGTATGTGCTCTTGAAGTCTTTAAATGCTTAGATAGTGACTCACCTGCATGCTTTCAAAGAGTTTATCACTAACTTCTGAAAATCATTACACCGAAGTTTTATAAAAAAATGTAGCCCCATTGTACCATTATGTAGGGTAGAATCCACGCATTTGTCTTCTTATCCTTAAAAATAATTTTGAACTTTTTTCCTAGGATAAGTTCAGGGTGACCTGAATGAATTGTCCCGGAGAGAGTTAAGGAAATTTAATGTTGCTGAAAATTCACCGGAAAAAATAGCATGTACATGGTACTTCTAAGTAAACAAGAATGATTCAAAAAAAAAGGAATCTAAATTATGTTAACATAGGTTAATGAAAACCCCTATCATGGTGCAGCAGCAGTTAAAAAGGGATAAAACCACAGTAAATTGTTATAATAATATTCAGTCACTCATCTCCATTTGAAATCATACAGACAGTTCTGACTGCTGGAAGAGAGAAAATAGGGAGCTGCAGTCCACCTTTCTACTAGAATGGGACAGTCAATTAAGTTAAAAAGTAATGACGCACAGCATAATTAACTTGTTGATGCAAGTGCCATGGACTTAGGTAGGTGGGAAGAAAGGACTAACCATTCAAATGATCAATAAAAACATCACCAATTTTCAGACAGAAGAAAATTTTAAAGATCTTAATCTGTTTCTGTCAAAGTATAAGTGAACTCTAACAAAGGTTAGAAATAATTTCCCCCAAAATCAATGTATTAGTTGCTACTCTGAATTTCCTCATGCTCACTCCTGGCACTGGTCACTGTTAGAGACTAGGTTTCCAGATGATGTTTGCATTATCTCACTTTGCTTTGTCTCCGAGGAAAACACCCCTATTCAGAGGCAGCTGGTGGCAAAAGTGGTCATCAGGTACCTGTATAGTTCTGGAAGACTAAACTGGCGGTGCAAAATCTGATGCAAATTCTGGTAGGAATGTTCAAAAAGGAATCTACTCTTTTGATTTTCTTCCTCCTTGATGAAAGGTACATAGAACTCCAGCAAAACAGATACCAACTTGCTCCTGCTTTGATCGGTTAACCAGTTATTTTAAAAAAATCCTGTAAACAGTTAATTTAGACAAAGAGGGACCAAGACTATAGCTTATTTGTGTCCCACATATCATACTGTAAAATTTGTTTTATCCAGTTTCAAAAATAGCTACTTCAACTGTGTCAAAAAACATATGGCAAGCATCACCCCCACACATTGCAGTCTATTGTCATCACTCATTTATGTTAAAGGGAATTAATATCATAGGCACTCCTTAATCTTTCAGAATGGGCTGGAAGGAAATGCAGCAGAAATACTTTCCTGCAGCTGTCTCTGCACATCCTCTAATTGTGAGATCTGGTTATCCTTCTCAACTAAAACATCATAATGCAAAAATACCTAAATTTGTCTTTTTGCATTGCTCAGTATTTCTTGTTACCTCTTTACTCTGTCAGTAAGCAGTAGTTTTTTCCTCCTATCTCTATATGGTATGATCTCTTAAAAGAATATTTTTGTTTTGATCTGTAATGGAAATGATAACTGATTCTTCATTACTTTTCTCCTCCTGGTTGGCCCTGTGATGGCAAACCTTACAAGTTTGTTCTTTGTGTGACCAGCTACCTCACATAGCAAAGACACACCTTAGAAAAGAATTTGCCTCCATTATGTCACTGTCTTGTCTCATTTACAAGTGAAATTTTGAATCGCTGATTGTTACTCCTAAAGCTAATGCTAGTATTCTGTTTTATATTTCTTATCTTGTTTTGCTTCTGTCTTTCCTCTTGGCCTTTGTAATACAGCTTGGGTCTTACCAGGCTGAAAGGCATCGTATCCCAGATTATAGTTTTCAGTACTCCTCCAGGCCACTGAGTTTTAAAAACTGCCTAGTGACCTGTACTGTATTGAAATAAATGGATGTATTGTATTGTATTCAATTGAATAGCTATATTATATACATAGCTGGACACCCAACTTAGCATATCATGTAAGCATGCGTTTATCTCCTTTGCTATTCAGCAAGGCACTGAAGAGTGTGTTTAGCATTAAACTTGTCCAGGTCCGCTAAGGTCAAGCAGTTTAAGAGCCATGCCAAACAGAGGTAGACTGCTAAAAGAAATCCGTCATTAAACATTATTTTGCAGTTTGGTACATGGAAAAAAGGTGAAAAAAAAGAAAGCTAACGAGGAGGTTTGGAGTTCCGGATTGAAATATTTCACCTCTCACCGGACATGTTTAAATGTTTTCACTGAGGTTATTTATTTAGTTGCTTTTTTTGTACAGAAATGTATTTAATAGAAACTGGAAATAGAATTGAGTAATGACACTTACATTGAATTTCGCTGGATTTATTTTTCTATCAACTGAACCTAGTTGTGAGCCACAGACAGTGAACTCCATAAAAGAGTCTTTTAAGATTCATACAGGGTTTTTTATTTGACCCTATAAATCCTAATCCTCAGATGAACATATACTGTCATGTACAACAGAACTGCCATCCATAGGCATGTAGCTTGTTCTTGTATTAGATATAAGGAAATATTCTGCATATTATTTGGGGGAAACTCTTGGTAAATTTGAAATTCTAATTACAAAGGAAATAACACAAGCATATTTTGTGTGAAGGGGAATATACACTTCAGAAATATAATATTAGACAAAAAATAATATATTTTTTAAAAATTCTACTTCTGTTAAAACATGGATGCCACCACTACTTTGCTCATTCGACAATTATTTCTATTTAGGTAGAATATTAATGTACCAATTTTCATGTTGCAACAGGAGAGCAGGTATTTTCTTGCTTTACCAAATCAAGTAGGTAAATGCTGAATATGGCATTTTGGAAGGCAGTGCTTGTCACGCCACTCATTCCTTGATTCTCTGTCAATAGGTTAATGAAGTATAGACATCCACAGCATTTGGCAACTATGTACAAATAAAGGGTCTTGTCAATTTATGAAAGATTACCACGGTATCTTAGTACTAAAGTATAAGCATTATTAAATATACAGAAGACATTAGAAAAGCCTTCCCTAATAAGATTATCTGAAAACTTATACTTAGCAGTGTTCTGTGAGAACTGCAACTTTGATTTCATGATCTAATAATTTTGCATGCATTCATACCTTCTCTTCAACCATATTTCTGATGATATTTCATTAAATTTTTATCAGTTAAAAAACCCTCAATATATCAATTTGTTCCCAAAGGAAAGGGATGACTTTTCTCAAAGAAACTGGGGTGACTAAAACATTATATAGTGTAATGATTTTACCACTGAGGACAATGAAATTAGAAAACAACTTTACATTAAAACTGTTGTGTTAGCTATGAATACGTTGCATAATGTAGTCCTTATATTTCTGGAAAAAAATTACTCTTTTGATAAATAATATTCTTTTGGTGGATGAATGAAGATTTCTTTAAGGTAACTGGCTTATAAACACAAATATGATTCACTGAGAGTTCTGCAGTACAAATTTTGTTTTTTGTTTATCCAATATGCACAGGAAGGAAAGGTCAGGGCCAAAGGCAGAAAGTTTAGAAATCCAGGACAAAAAGTTACAGTACATAATACATTTTAAATTTTTGCAGCTGTTGCCGTCCCTCTTTCTGTACTATCCAGATGCACCAGAATTCATGTTTTTGATCTGGCTAATGTCATATTGAACATTAAACATTTCACACACACAGTTGAAGGCACTCTTGATTTCTTCACCTGCGTTCTGACTTGGACATGGGTCAAATTTCAGAACTATTTTTTACCAGTGGAGTCATTCTGCAGATATTGGGAAAAACACAGTACCGAGATAAAACATAGATTCTGCTGGCTAATTTTTCCATTATTCTGTAGTGAGATTGTTTCAGTTCTAACTTACATTTATGTTGTGCTGCTTTTTTTAATCTAAGTGATAAAAATTGAATAACACTGAAATCCCTGTCTAACTTATTATTTAAAAAAAAAAACCAAAACCCAAGGTCAAAATTTATTATCAATCTGTTTATTTTAGTCTTGCCCTCTCTGTGAAATATTATAATCTCTATCCAAATTCTTGTCAGATTTGGAGACTGGTTTGGTAGTAGATACCCTTTTGCCTTGTTCTGAATCTGGTTAGTGAGTCTGTAAGTTGATATCTTTATGCCAGCTTTATTTTCCTAAGATTTATTTTCTAAATATGAACTAGCATTTCTTCAAAATAGTGATTTTTCAGAAATAGTTGTAGAGGTTCATCATAACAATACAGTAACCGAAATGTATCCCAGTAATTCATAGGCACTACAGATAAATAAGGAAGGTATAGCATCAGCACTTTTGCATTAAAACTTTGCTGGAAGTGCAAACTGACAAAACCGTTTATTTATTTATTATGCAGGAAAGTAGGAATTCTTTAGTGAAATATGAATTAATTATGACAGTTACTCTGATTTAGGCAGTACAGTATTAGAAAATTACATATGTACACATATATATTTGACCAAAATGTTATAAGCTGTGTGGCTAACTGGGTCTCAGTCATTTGCTGTCTTCTTAATTTCACAAAATAAATGCTGCACTTTGTTTTTTCATGCCTGGTAAATACAGGTGTAACTACCTTGTACATCAAATTATTGCCAAAGATTCCAGGGTGCAAACGACCTTCAGAGAACTAAATCAAACAGACGCTTCCTCAATGGTGTTTTGACTTTGGAAAAGATGCAGGGAAAATTCATTCCCGGCCCTCTCCCCACTCTTTTCCTGACGGGATAAGGCTGTTCCTTTTCTTCCTTCGCTTCCTCTCTCTCCCTCCCCACAGTCAGTAAAAGCCAGGTCTTTCTTTTGCTCCCCACCACCAGGCTTACAAAGCCACCAGCATAAACATAACTTTTAGCAGGCAAAGAGCTGTTGTCTGTGTATAAATCTACTGCTTTTATTCCTCATTTCTCTTTGTGGGTAGTCTGCATTGCAGGACTAGTCTGAATTGCCCAAAGGCAGCAACATAACAGCCTCTTCCAGAGCTCCCATCTGAACTGCCTCCCAGTGCCAACATCCTACATCCTGACTGTGCCAAAGCACCTTCTCCTCCTCTTCTTATGGGAACACTAGGAACTTACCTATCCTCAGTGTACAAAACACTGGATTAGCCATTCAAGTTAAAGGTTAACTCCAAGAGCCCTTTAGTTTGGCAATCCTGTTCTCTGAGAAAATTCGTTTATTTTACTGCACAGAAGCCTCAGTTCACATGAAGTAAATGAATCCATTCAGCTGAGGTACCTTGTCTTCCCAGAGTCAGCCTGAAATTGGTGGGGAGAACACTTCTAGATGGCAATTGGCCTAGCGAAGGTCTAATCACCCCCCAGAGGGTCCTAACTCCTTCTACTAGCTGTGGAGAGCAGATAGGCCAGCTAAGTTCTTAAAGTTTGTAAAATCAAATAGCTGGCACAGAAACCCAAGAGGTATGTTGGTGCTTGCATCAGGACTCAGGATTGCAGAGACCATTGGGCAAGGCTAGGAAAGCGCAGGCTTTTGTTACTCGGTTTGTGAGAAGAGAGCTGTTTTACACAGGATTCTACCACTGGAGAATAAAATCTTTGCCTCTGGATTCAGTGTGTCCAGGTTTCTTCTTGATTCTTTTTCGCTCTTGAAATGAAGCGGTAGAGTTATTACAGCCCTGAGTTCCAAAGGCTGAAGATGACCTAGAGAGACAATTTTGACCAAGAAAAAAATGCAGTGGACTAAGATCATAAGAACAATAATGGGCAGGGTGGGGAGGAAGGAAAATAGATTCTGAGAAGGTGTGTAATTATTGCTTTGGAGTAAGACAAATCAACCGCACCAATGACATTCACGACATATGTTTGTCTAACCTGCTAATAAAACCTGTAACGGTAGATTTCTCACTGCATGTCTTCCGGTGTTTAACTAGCTTTGATTCTCTGCCCTTGGAGAGCTCATTTGAGCAGACATTTCTATCTGCCTTACCCTCACACCACATAGTTCTCCAGCTCCTCGCATGAAAACTTCATTGTTAGTGTTTGTTCTGCCTTTTCATAGCTAGACAATCTTTCACCTAGCCAGGGCAGGTGTAATGTCGGGCTTATTCCGTGCCAAAAGTAGCAGATACATGTTCCAGGATTGGTCTTTACATTCTTATCCAACTTGTCAATATGTACGTAATATGTTTTGATGGAATTTTTTTTTATCTGTACCACGAGTTGCAACATGTGAATATCTATGTCTGCAGTCAGTATATACTTTTCAAGGACATTTTTTGAAAAACAGGATAAGACTTCTTAAAAGGCTATCTCCTGGTTACACAAAAAGAGCAATTAATTTCATAGTGTTACTTACACTATAGTTATAATAGTTTATGAATAAGTACTGTAATTTTTAGAACACCTGGAATTATCGTAGCAATATTCCATCTCCTGAAGAGATCATTCCACAGCATTTTCAGGATTAAATCATTGTTGCTTTCATTTACATCTTCTTATTTTCAAATATCTTACATTTTCTATTGGAAACACTCATGGGGAAATAGGTAGTTCATCATCTCTCTTTCTTTTCCTGTGTGTAGAAAGAGATGAGGGCTTAACAGTGATGGTGGGACAGAATATTTGACCTCCTGTAATATGGACTAGCTGTTACATTCTTAGTGGTCCTAAAACTGGGGAGAAAACTTACATACCTATGGCCCTTCTTTTGATTCAGTCAGTTCAGTAAAGCTGAGGAGGTAAAACAAAAGCAGACCTGAGCTTTTGTCAGAACTTTCTGAAATATAATAGTCATTATCAAAACATTGTGTAAACGTTATAGCTCCACAGTTCCAGGTTTTGGCTCGGACTCTGATTGCACTTGAATTGTTTCCGAGTGATCAAAAGAGAAATTAATAGATGCCAAGTAAGAAAGCTCACTTTGTGATATTTACAGTCTAGTCTAATCTCAAGACACTTAGATAGCTACGATAAACATCCCTTTGAACTGAACCTAACCTATTCCTGAAGGATTACAGAACACTGAAGTCTATGAAAGCATTAAATACAATTGCTCTGTCAAATTAATTAGTCTTCCACATTTCTTGAGTGCTCAGGAATGGTTTCACAAAACTTAGAGGACTACACATTGTGCATTCACATGGATATTCCATATACATTAAGGGAAAGCAGCAGTTGGTTGTATTTTATTGAGAGTAGATGATCTAAAAGAGGGGGACTTGCTGTCTTAGATATAAAGAGGGTGGATAGGACAGAGGTTTTTTTACACTTTCCAAAGCAGGCATCTATTAATAGAAATCAGAGCCTGGAATATATCCTCTAGTGTAGCCACAAGCAGTTCAAAACCGTAATTACCAGATAGCCAGCGGATGCCATTTGTGTTTTAGGTTGTTAATAACAGAGGCTATGTTAGGGCTATGAAGTACTTCTGTAACTTGCATTTTGGGGAATACAAGATTTTCCTTGGAGTTTGAAATGTGCTGCTTATTAAGTTTTGGTAGAAATTAGATTAAAACATTATCATCTACATTGTTAAATCTACATTGTTAAAAATCTGCATCAGATAAAACCTGTTTTTTTAGCGTAGCACTCACTGTGAGGTGTACTGAAATATGATTTTTATTCTTTTTTAAATTTAAAATATAAATCTAACCCTCATGAGTAACTGATAGCAAAGCTGATTAATTTCAGTAGAGCAACATCAAACTAAGTGCTGTATGAGTAAAGTTAAGTTAATTTAAAAGTGATCTGTCAAAAAAAATCCCCAGAGTGAAAGAAGAAGTCTGTTTCTATTTAATTTATGGCATTTCCATTCAGATGACATAAAATTTCGAGTCAGAGGAAGAGTTGCTTAGAGCAAAACATTTAGACTTGCAATTTTTATACATACTTAAATCCTGTTAAAGCTAACAAGATGTTTTGGTAAGCAGGAATAGAATTAGTTGGTGCTAAGATGTTGGCATATGCTAAAGCACTTTGTTGCACAGGAGGCTAAGTGGCTCTCTAGAGAAACCCTGATTTTAATAATAACAAAGCCAGAGGCAGTGCCATCTTTTCCATGCGTTCATGAACTGGTAAGCGCTTTCACATTTCTTTTCACCTCTGGAGTGTTGAGTTTACTTATTTTCTACTAAAAGTGTTAAAAATAGGAGAAGCTATCACACATGCAAACAAACCACTTACAAATATCTGTCAGGCAGAATTCTTAAGATTTTATATACATTCTGCTATGTTTTGAATATTGGGTTAGATTTGCTGTATTGCTGTGATCCAAATATGAACAATTTACTTGACATATCTTGATAAAATCTTACATACTTCAGCAGAGTTTAGAGTTACATTGTTTAAGGTAAATGCAGTATAAGTATTTCCATGCATTGTTATATTTTATAATGCAGGAATAACTTCTGTATGTCCAATTTCTATAAGGTGTATCACTGAATTTTGATAATTTAATTTTTTATATTTTTATTATGCATATCAATATATTTATAGTATTATTAAATTGCATTTTAATTATCAGACACTAAAAGATGGTGATAATTGTGTGGATTTTTGCATATCTTTGTGAAAAATACCCAATATGCTGCACATTGATTTTCCTGTGATACAAAATGTTTAGGTGTCTTCTAAAACAGCATTCATAAAATATTGTGTGACTACAAGGTAATGGAAATGTAGACACCAGGATGTGTGCACGCTTGTGTCAACTGGACATTATGCTGTGAGCCAGTAATTAAACATTTACAAAGGGAGACAAAAGAATGCATCTTAGGCTGAGATCTTTTGAAGTTGTATGTGTAGTAATAGTGAGGGTATGACACTGTTCAGAAGACGTTCAATAGTGAGGGAGTTGGAAACAAGACTCATATTTTGATAGTGATACTGACAATAAAATGGTCTTAGAGCCTTGCATTCTTGGACAGATGGTTCCCTTGCAGCTAGTTGCCAGTATTAACATTTCTGTACCTGTGCAACTGTCTTTGCTTTTCAAGCACTGTGAGTCCATTCTCACCGTGTCCTTATGGACAGGGCCACCCAAATGCTTACAACAGCCCTACAAACTAGTAAGTGAAGCAGAAGTAGAAGCAAGTATTGTGAAAATTTGCCTGAGCAGAAGTGAGTGGGTTTTTTATTCCTATTGCAGAGACCCTTCCCAGGAGGATCAATCAAGTGTTAATATGAACAAGGTGGATCTGGAGAATCACATCACACAAGGGGTTGCTGAGCATTTTTAAACTTTGTTTACTTGGATTATGCTGACCTGTGTTGAATAGAATGATTCAAGGCATTTAGAGTTTGTCCCAATCTTCATATCATTTTACTTCCACATTAACAGGATCTTTCTTGTTTGAGGCTATGCAGCTTTGTACACTGGTAAATTGCTTTCAGCCTAATGTTTAGGAGTTGCAATGTTACCAGAATAGCAGTTTTGCATAGCACAGAATGCTTGTTCGACTTACTGACTGGCTGGCTGCAAGCAGGACAACATGTACCTCAGAGAGCCTCCAAATGTACTTTAGATATAAAGCACTAAAAAAGAAACAATATACATTTCTACGTATTTAACTTTGTACAATGATAAGTGAGGCCCTGTTCATGTTTACTCTTTAGTTATTACTGGAACAAACACAATTAATAAAAAGATGAAGAGAGGCTGACATGCAAGTTATGACAGCAATTTCAGGTTTTATTCCCATCTTGATCCAGCACAAAACCTCAGAATTACTCAGATGACTGTCTACAACCATTTGTTTTTCTACCTTTTTATATTTAGAAACCACTGTGTGCCTCCCCAGGACTAAAATGTTATGCAGAACCCAACTTCAAAAAGTCCCAAGGCCCCTGAAGTGTATTATTTAGTTAGGCTGAAAATGTACAATTCCTTAAGCCAATCTTCCTGACTTTATGAACCTTCTGTCAAAATGTTCACAAAGGTTAGATGCCAGAAAACATGGAGGGACCAAAAGGAAAGAGCTCTGGGAGTTTAAAGGCAGCTGACAGGAGCTTCCATTGGATTTAGTTTGGATGTTGACTGGACTGGATGTGGCTGACTGCAGCTGGGTCTCACGATAACCTAGTTCCTGGCACAGCTGAGGATTAGGACTACCCAGCTGCTTTCAGTTTAGCATATATGGCCATGTGAGATAGACTGTTACGGGTGCCACAGTCGAACTATTCACAACATGAGCCCCAGGCAGCCTTTCC
Source organism: Gavia stellata (assembly GCF_030936135.1). NCBI lineage: Eukaryota > Metazoa > Chordata > Aves > Gaviiformes > Gaviidae > Gavia > Gavia stellata. The sequence goes on from NC_082637.1 coordinate 54,175,827, forward strand.
TTATCATTGACACTCTTACAACATGCCTGATAACTATTACTTGAACAGTATCATGAGAGACGACAGGTAAGAGGCAACAGAGGACTCATGCAGAAAACACTTGGAACTTAAGGAATTCATGGGAGGAAGCCAGCATGAGTGAATGGGTGTTTAGCAGGTCCAACCTAAGCTTCTTGAATGATTACTACCACCAGAAAACGATTGAAGGCTGATTATTTTGGGAAAGAGACATGCCTATCAGCTGGCTGAATCAGATAAGTCATAAGCTCCTGTCCTAAGCTTTTCTTTCAAGCCCGTGCTCGCTTTGTCTTCTGAAAGGTCATTCCTTTGAGAACCAGCTCTCCCAAGTAGTGTGTAGGAACTTCAGCTCTCAGCAAAACGCCGGTGCCTGCGGGACTGCCTGCAGTTTGTGGTGCAGGCTTGGGCTATCCTTATTCTGAACTGCAGCCTGGAACATAAAGGCATGGATTTAGAAAAGAGTGTCTGAATATCTGTGGCCAAGTGGCCAAGATTCTGAATAATAAAAGACTAAAGCAAAGGTCTAAACCTGCACTCAAGTACATTAACTAGAAATCTACTAGCTGTTAGTATACTAATTTGTGAAAAACAGGCCATAAAAGTGCCCACATATAGAATTATTTTTCCTTTTTACAGGATGTAGGAAACATCAGCAAAAACACGTCTAGTGTCCAATGCCCTCCCATTTAATGCTTCTCTTTGGGATATGGCCGTATTTACACAATGCATATATTTAACTGTATTGATTTGGGCCCGTTTCCAGATTCTGCAAGTAAGTAGTGGGAAATATAAACAAGAAACTATTTAACTTTATATAAATCTGCAAGTGTTTGATGTTACACACATCCTCCAGTTATCTCTCCTCTCAATAACATTCCAGACAAAAACATTACTCTGACAAGTATAAGGCACTGTGTAAATTAACCTGAAAACACAATTGCTTATGAAATCTCATTAGAGCTGAAAAGCAGAAGGGGAAAGCTACAGGGTAAGAACAGCTGCATAGTGCACTGATTCTCAGATGAATGCTCTGCTTTTTCCACGGCATCTAAACCCTATGTATGTTGGAATAGATGTTCTATTTTAAAACACTAAGTAAATATTAAACTTCTACACTCTCTGTCTTATTGTTTGCATTCTTTGACACTTGGCTGTAACTTGTTGGAAGTTTCTCAGATGAAGTAATTTTTTAGCAAGATGGCAGATAGCTCTGAAGTAACACAAACAATCAAAACTCATAAAGAAAGACATTTCCGAAATGTTATAGTGCTTCTCACTAAGTGCACTTTTAGGGATCAAGTGATGGTAGCATTCTCCCAACTGCAAGAAGAAAAACATTGCTGCATTCTCTGGATTAGCTAAGCTCAAGGAATCAGCCTTTCTCTTGCTCTTGCCTTATAAAAAGTGGGGAAACCTGTGTCAAGCACGTGCTTTTTGATGTACTAAAGGTCATACTGCAGAACTCACTGCTGAGGCTCTTCCTTATTAATTTCATCTGCCAGCCACTTTCTAAAGAGACATGATAGCTCTGTGATGCTTTCTTTTCTTTGAGTCTATGTACATGTTTTAGTTATGTAGCCCTCAGCTTTTGCTTTGTTGCCTGAGCAAGGTCATGAGTCAAAGTCATGATCAAATAATGTTTGCCTTTTTTTATTATTGGTAAGAAAGTAATTATTTCAGTTAACGATTTACCAAAAAGAAAATGTGTGAACTATGGAGGTAAACAAAACCAAGTATTACACTCATTTGTGGAAGTCTCTGGGAATTTCATCTATGCATCCAGGACTCCCTTGAATACACACTGCATTTAAGGCACAAGATGTTGGTGTTTTGTGATTATAATTGCTCCAGTTTTGTGGTAGAAAGCTAATCCTAGAAGCCAGAACAAAAATATTTGAAACAGCAGATTAAGTAGGCTTTGTTCCTGGATTTGCTGCTGTGTTTGAGGGTAACCTCAGATAATCATTCATATCAGAGCTTCCAAAAGCATCCCCTGATCCTGCAAAGTCAATTAAAGATATCTAGGAACTGATTTTCCTGTGATAATCGAGGCTCCTGTGCACTTCAGTAGGAGTATCAGAACTCAACATAAGAAAATTAAATGGCACGCATCTCAAAATGAGCACTACCATTAAAGAGAGCTTTGATTAAAAAATTGTTATATTCCCCTTTTTAACTCTTGCTGATATAGGCAGAATGGTCCTAATATTGACCAGAAAAAAAATTGTCAAGTCAGTTAGTGTGTTCTGAACAATACCTTTAAGAAGCAGTGTTCAGCCACAACGTTTTTTGAGAGGTCACAAAAGCTATTCACTTACAGACTGATTTATTTGAATAGCTGATAATATGATATTAGAATATGTTTATAGATTAGGTCCACCCTCCCATAACTAACTTCAACAAAACTGAGTTCTAACCAAAGCTCTAACCATATACTTCTTCAACACTAAGCTACTATAGATTTAGTGTCTGCAGCTTGAAAACATGGCCTCTTCTGTAACACAGCAATCAGTTGTGCTAAATTTTGTTAAGAGATTCAATCTACAAAAGAATGCCGATGAAGATTAAAGTATCTTCCTCTGCTGCAAGAAATTGCCCCAAATCAGTCACAAATTCCCCTTCTGTCCATGAATGCCATTAAAATCTTCCAGGGAACAAAAAAATTGGCTTGCTTTTTCTGTTCTCAACAAATATTTATAAACTAGTTTCACATCTGATTGCTTTGGGATCATTTGCAAGAAGTGTATGGCATCAACAATTAGAAATACTCCTAAACTGTTCTCATTCGGAAATAAGAGAGAGGTGTAACTTAAGGTGCTGCGAAAGTCTCTAAGGGTGGGATTTATCAACCCTAACTTTATCCATCTAAATTTAAACATCAAGTTTAAATTTCTTGTCTATGCTCAACCTACGCTAATGGAGAGAGATAAGCACCTCCACTGCATGATTCATGCCACTTTAAGATGGAAATCTAAGATACATGGGAAGCGCCTGTCTTTCCATTAGAGGAGTCACCTATATGATGAATTTATACAAGACATCTAACTTTCAAAAGATAAAACTAGTTGAAAGAAATCCCAAGAAACTACATGCTCCGGAACCGGTAAACCATAGACGAATTTGGCAGGGAATACAGGGGAATTACTGTCACGTGATTATGAGACTACAAAACTAAAGCAATAATTTAAAAAACAAATCCTGAGACTATCCTTGAGGAAAGAAGAAATATTAAGATTCTTTTCCAGCTTTCTTTAATAAATACCCTGATTTCAGTGTCTAACAGTGAAGTGCTGGAAGGAACTGTATTCATCATAATTTTGTGGTTGCTTTACTGTATTTAATGTATTTGCTCTTAGTTTTAATTTTATGCATATTCACTCAGAGGCTAGAGACACAATGCAGTCAACTGCTATCAGCCATCTGCCTTGGACTTCTGGCCCACATGGAGGAGGAACCATGCTGGAAAGGGATTCAGACAAGACTAAAAAATCCTGCATTGCCTTGAAGGGGAGCCAAGTCAGGTGTCAAAGGGTGACAGGACTGACACTGGGGCTCAGCACAGGAATTAAAAGAAAATGGGGATGCTGCAGCACTGCTTCCATTCATTTCTTGACAAAAGCAGTCGTAAAATTTATGAAGCTGTTACCTCTGGCACGGAATGGATGGAGATAACAATAAAAGCATCATATAATTTGAAAACACATTAGCTTGTCTCTCTTCTGTATCTTCTCAGTTCCTAACTTTAGAGGGATTCCAAAGAGGCTTTTGGATCTAGAGAGACTCCCCACGACTTCTTCTGCTTGTTTCCTGCCTCTGACTTACTGTGAGATCCTGGCTTGTAATCTGCTATCCTCCTACAGTTCCTTATGGCACTGTCTTAGTGCTGTCCAAAAATACATGTGTTCTATAAAGAAACCGCCTATTTGCTTGGAACTGATATTGGTATCCTGGGTCTTGCTAGATTGTACCTTCAACTCATTAATTTCCTTCCAGAACAGTTCTTTTCTAATGTAATGATCCAGGTTCAATGAGTCATTTGGACAGCCACTTTAACCCAAACTGTGCCAAAACACAAAGCTCAGGTAGAACTGAATCTCTAGGTAATCTGTGGTTGGGGTTTTCTTCCCCTGTTTCTGAATTGTTACACATGGATGCTCATTTGGTTAAAACACCCAATGAAATTATAAGAAAACTACTTCACAGATATACTAAGGTGTGTTTTGGAGCCAATCTAATATACGAGGTGTTAAATTCTTTCCCTGCTTACCCAGTTTTAGCAGTACTCAGGACTGCATAGCATACTCAAAGTCACAGTCGGGTTGCTGGTACATAGCTTGCACCAGATTGCATTTCCTATTGCCAATGTTTTATAATTTGCAATGCTATTAACCAAAGATGCACAGAAATTTAATTTGGAGTTACAGAGGAGTTTTAAGCTTTTTCATGTTTCCTTCAGTTTCAGACACTATTCTCCTTTTCCTTTGGTGTTATGCATGCAGACATGCACACTAGTACCTTTATTACATAACTGTTCAGAAATGCTCCTGTTTCACAGGAAAGATGCATCTCATTCACACACCTTATGCAAACAAGATATAAATTGCTACACAAGTGAGGACACGCAATGTTATGCTTGAAAAGGCTATTCAGGTGAAGTCGTCATGGCCCTTCCCTGCGCCAGAGAGTGAAACCCTCCCTTTGGCTTGTTTTCCTCTCTTTCTGGGACTGACAAAACACTGCTTCTTCATCACTAATGGGGAAGAGCTGTGCAATGAAAAACAACACCCCCTTCACATTCAAGGTTGGGTTGACCCCTACTGAACATACTCTTATGCAGCAGATTCAATGCCGACTGGACAGCTTCTAAAGAGCTAACGCAAATGACGTGAATCGCACAAATAAGTATATGGGTTAGCTTAAGCTTTTGTAAACCTTTATGACCACCCTCACCTTTGCCACAATCTGAATGCAGCTGTAGAAAAGCAAACTGCTCAGCAAGCAAGAGGATGAATGAAGTATGGTTGATGCTTGATTTTGATCTTTTTAAAGATACGTATTCTTCCAGCTGGAGGCTTCACACAGCTGCAGCACATAAGCAGTTTGTCTCAACTGCAGATCTGTAGTCAAATCACAGTTTTTTTCCTCATCGGGGGTTTCTGTCCTCTCAACAACCAAAAGCAAAATCAAAAAGCAAAGCCTTTAAGAAATTAGTGATTGAAAGACCTCTGCTGACTGGTAAATTTGTGCAAAAGTTACTGGGGTGAAGGTGGAGGCAGAAGATATGATTATGTTTTGAGAAGAGACTGAACTGTGATAATTCCAGCAGCTTTTGCTTTAGTTAATACCTAAATGATAGGAGCTGAAACCAAATTGTATTATCAGATTTTCAGACACTGAAAGACTGTAATCCTTAATTAGCACTGTTCTTCAGGAGAGCACTAGAGTGACAAAAAATTGTCTCAGCCATCAGTGGACTTGTAAACTATGAATATTAGCTCAGGCTAGATTCCTGACAATGAACACGCAAATTGAGAGAGGAGCAATCTTCATTAGTAGTTCACTATTCTTAGTAGTTCATTATTTCTAAGTTCTTTAAGTTCATTATTCTAACGAAGTTTCTATATGCAGCAGAAGTCATACTGATCCCCTCTAACTTGAATTAAGTCAACTTTACATTAAATTTAAGTAAATTTTACAAAACATTTCTTGAAAGAAAAGAGGAAGTACACTGAAGTAAGAATGGAGAATAGACATAGCAGGTAAGATGCCGGCAGCTGCATTTCCTATTCCTTCACTATTCCTCCTCCCCCTGTCTAACTCTGGTACTTTTTCTGTAACGCTCCTCACTGCAGGGCAGCTTAGGAGTGTTTTGGCAGGGAGCAGTCTGCTTATTCTCCCTGGAGACTGCACAGAGATCATAAATCCTTTTGGAGTTATTAACCCTTATATGTAACTGACAGCTTTAATCTTCTGCATTACTAAATTTGAGCAAGAGGCAGTGCCAGCATGCGGAGAGAAGGCACACATGTTCAAATTACTGGGTGGCCAGTCACACACTTTCTCATATTGTTATTTAATAGATTTTGCAAGCAGAATACGCCATTCACAGGAAGTACTCTGTTTGAGATGCACCACTGTCATGATTAATACTTATGATAGAAATATGTCACTGAACTTTATTTTGTTAAGGAATTCCTTGTTTTAATCATATTAGTGACTTCCACCTACTTTTCCCTAAAACTACAATTTGTGTTATACTCCTTCCCCTCTGTCTTTTTCTCTTGGCATAACTGGCACCTCTTTCATGCCTTCTACTGTTAGAGTAAGAGGGAACCAGGGGCCAATACTAATTATTATGGCAAGGTGATATGTGAATGCTGATGATCTTCTTGTAGAAAAAAGGAAGTTTTAACCTGTTAAGTGAATCAAGTCAACTGTTTAGATGATAGAACATTCTGTGCAAATCTTTTTCCAACTGGCTAAATAAAATACAAGAGAGAAACCTACCCTTACATACCATGCTTCTCACTTATCTTTAGACCAGTATGATTATGATACTATTCCAATAATGTTTTTCACTGACACAGCGCTGCTCCACATGTATTTCAGAGCATTGTAATGCATGAGGACACATTTATCCTGAATAGAAAACAGAGAAAATAAATTACATGTTCCAAGTGGCATATGAGTTTATTGTTACAGTTAGGGAGAAGATTGATGTCTTATGTCTTCTTGTCACACAAGTCCGAGCTGCAAGAACCATTTGTGAAAGATATTGGAATGCTGACCTATAATGCTTGGGGTTTTTCCACTGTTTTAGCATGCTTGGCATTAGTGTTTGACTGAGTGTGTGTTTCTGAAGATGACAGAACATTCTCTTTCTTAGTTTACAGGGTTTTTTCACCTCTTTTACATAAGGATTGCTTTCACAGCACTGATTGCTGAAGGCAAGTGCTATCTAAATGTGTTTGAATGTATGTAATCATCAGAGGCATGTTTTGCAACTTTCTGTCAGAATCCAGTAAATATACAGCAATTAAAAGAGACATTATGAGAATCTAGTAGGTGGGAAAACAAGTTTCTAAAAAGGGCACTTTCCATAGTTAAATATTTGCCAGCATAACTTTTAAAATAATCCAGCAGTTCATAAGCTGCTGTGAGACTCCACTGTCTGTTAGATACCATAAAAGCACGTTTTATTCAGAGTGCAGAACAAGAAACAACATGTGAAAATTGGTACAGTGGTGATAAGGTTAGATGTGACAGTTTTACCAAGGTCCCAATATTTCATTTGAACACGATACCCTCTGATTATCAACAAAACAAACATCATGACATTTAAACAACTCAAATTCCTTTAGTGACAAGATAGACTGGCAGTCAGTAGTACCCAATGAGGGAGCAGTAAGTGGTATAGTTATAAAGCTCGCTCTCTTAGGTACTATGCAGATCAGCTAACTATCAGATGATTTCAAGTGAAGGGTTTTTCATCCATGGTATGCACCAGGGAAACATACAAACAAAGTATCTGTTCCTGATTCTATAAAAATCGACTAAAGCAACTTTCCCAAGAACAATAAAGACTAGCAGAGCATAGGATTCTCCAGCTTTGATCCAAAAAACTGGATGATCATTTTTTAGTGTGATTCCACATCTGCTACAGCTGTAAGTCATTTATTATACTGAATGTCTGTAGGGTTCTCAGAGTTCAGCTTGATTCTGTGTAACTGTCCCCACTTTTCACGGGGAGTTACTGATGGGAAATTGCCAGGCAGGTGCCATTGTAGCTCAGTGGCAGTTGTGGGATGTATTAAGTACTTTGAGAATATTTCATTCATATTCACATAGGACTTATATCAGAAGTTGAATTTCAGTCTACAGAAACACGTGAGTAATGTACCATGTGCCAGAAGAGAAGTGATTTCCTATGAATTTCTTAGTTTTCTCAGTAAAGCATATGTTATTAGGAAGGTGCCTCCTACCTGTTTTAAGGATTTTAAGTTCTTACTAGAAAACCAGTAGAAAATAGTGTATTATTTGCCATGCATAATTAGGCTCTTGCAACATGAAGACAACAGGATATCAGACAGTAACTCGGGAAAATGGGTAGGATATTTAAGATATACATATATATTTATAAAGGACAGTTTATATGCGTGTGGGACGTTTTGGATATTATCCAGGATGACTCAGTTTGTCTGGCTTTTCTGAGTTCGTGACAACAGAAGTGACGTAAATATGAATTACAATCATAACAAGCCAATGCTTCTTTTTAAGGTCTCCAGTGTGCCTTACAACACTTACTTTCCCTTAAGCAGCGCAAGTGTCCTTAAGATACTATTTCTTATTTTATTGAACAGCTTACTGATATGACAGTCTTCAGTCAGAAAGCTTCCTTGCACATTGACAACAGCAATTCAAGAAATTAAATCAATCCTGTTTCTTGTCCCAGAATCCTAGTACCCCAGTTCATTGATCTTTCTGAAGGTGCATAGATTGCTCTCAGCTCATAAGGACCTTTTTTAAAAAAACTCCCCATCCATATAACCAGAATGAGAGGGCAAAAAAACATCTGAGAGGTATTCTAATGCAGGTACACCACTTAAGTTGCTCCAGAAAGAAACCAAGAGTAAATAATAATGTTGCTTATGGCTCTCAGGCTTGACCCATGGGAAGTTCTGTGAGCTAAAATGTCAATCCACAGTATTAATATTTCCAGGATCCATAACTTGGTGTTATGAGATAAAATTTCCATAAGGTTTTCTTAGCCCTCTACACCGTGATACAAACACTAACATAATGGAGGAGCTATTTCTTTAACGTCATCTTACAGATAATTACCCTGTCTGAACAATGACCTAGAAAAATTAAATGCCTTCCTCTCACTTTATTAAACAGTGAGTCTGATGGAGTTACAGAGTTTAGAATTCAGTTCCTGAAATTACATTGTAAGGACAGAATTTTTGAAAATTTGAGTTAAATACTCACTTCCCACTCAGTCTTTTAAGGTATTCCTGTCAAAGGGGCTTAGATTGAAAATGGGATTCCTTCATAATTGTCGTAAGTCTCACATATTAAATGGGCCATGGAAATGGTCCATCTAAAGGTGTACCTATGAATCTGTGAAACTATTTTATGAAGCAAATGTTGAAATAAGTTGGTCTTATCTGTGCTGATGCAGAAATAACTATGTTTCAGGGCTGATGTATAATAAACACTCATGTGGAATTGAGATAGACTTTAAAATACAAAATTCAACCTCACCCTTCCTCCCTCCGCTTTGTTTCAGGCAGGGACATTTCTGGTGTACTCCCTGGGCTGGAAGGAAACTGCAGTTTGTTTTTGGAGCTTTTGCCTTGAAATCTTTCTGTCCTTCCCCAGCTCCCTTTCCTCCTTCTCAGTGTCATGTCTGTAACGAAATGAGAAGTTCAAAAGACTGGTGACTGACAGTTTCTGAAACAGGTGGCTTTTATGATAAAGGCCTGGTACTTTGTTTTCTCTCTGGTATGCCATATGTTAGCAGTCAGTAACACGCCTTGAGTGAGACATGCAACTGCTCTTAGTACTTGACATAAAAAAAAATTCTGTGATGATCTTTTGCATGTAAGGACTTCAAAGGAATGTAAAAGAAACATAAAACTGTTCAGCACATGTGAAATGTGAGTTTAAGACATCAGATGGGCTTTTCAGTAAGTTCATTAAGATGATAATAGAGCAGTGCTATTTATCTTTTCAACACGCTGCATATGCTGAACATCAGGAATCCAGCTCCCTGTTAGAGAAAAAACTTTTTTAACTGCGTGTCCATTCAAGCTACCAAATAATGTCAAGTAGAAGAATTGTTTCTAACTCTGGAAATGGAAAGCTGTGTACGATGCTATAGAAATGGGAGTCTTTGGAGAAGAATTTTAAATACTTTAGGAAACATATAATGTTATCTTTGCCATTCTAATTTTTACTCTTGACTCAAAAACCAGTAGAAAAGGTACACTAGACTTGCAGAGTGTCTGAGGAAAGAATCTGCCTGCAATGCTTACATTTTTAAGGTAGTGCTAGTGCTTGGGGTCCACTGTGTACAGTACTCACTACAGGGTGAAGGAAGATCTGACGGAGGTAGGCTGTTGCTCAGCTCCAGGGGAGCCTGTACTTTAACCGACCTGTGCACTAAGAAAGGATGTTCTGGAGAACAGTTCAGGAGCCCGCAGGCCCCTGCATGGTCATGTGAAGCCATTGCCAGAATAAACTACATAGCATTTGTGTCGCTAAGTTTATACCAAATAGGACAACAGTAGCCACTACACAGGTGATTTGTACAGTGTCAGGCGTATTTCCTGAATGATGACTAAGGACCAGTTTCATCTTTATTTCAGAAGGATTTTTTTATTCTCCTTACAGAACAAAAATTTAGAAGAAAAGCACTGAAAACAGGAATAAAAATGTGAGGCAAGTAAGTTTTTGATACAGAAGAAGTAGGAAAAGAAAAGCAAAACCAAGGAACTAATTAAACCAAAACAAGATAGTGTGGTATGCTAATACACTGTGGCTTTGGAGCATCCCAAACACACTGCAATTTCACAATAACATCCCACTTGACAGATGCCCCTATCAGTTTTATCACCATGTTTAGGGACATCACCAAAGAGTCCTTCTCTTTGTAAATGAAGGCAATATTTAGTTCAAGTACAGTGTCTCAAGATTTTGCACAGTTCATATTTACGTTATATTCTAGAAACTCCACACCTCCTGTAACTGGAGCGGTTAAAAAAAAAGAGAGAGGGAAGGGGTTTTGTGGAAACATTTTCTGATTTTCATTCCAGAACGCTATGATTATTTTAATGCAAATTAAGTTTTCTCCTTTCTTCTTTCTCTTTTGCAACTGAATGTGGCAGAATAGGTAACTCCAAAGCTATGAAAATATGAAAATTGGAGGAAAAAATACAAGTAATCAGTTTTTCTTTCACCAAACTTTCCTCACTTAGGAAAAAATTCAAATGGAAACAGGAAAAAACCTGCCCTAAATACTACATTACATTGTCTTCAGCAGGGGAAAAGAATAATGGGATGAGACAGAAAGCAGAAAAGAGAGAAGAAAAATATATCTGACAACTCATTTCTAGTTAAGTTTCAAAAATCTCCCATTTGTCAGTGAAAAAACTTTTTGTCAAACCATTTGATTTCCCTAAAACTACCAAACCCACACCTCCTTATTTCCTCCCCTGGGTTCGATCATCTTGCCTGTCAATTTATCACAGTAGCACATATTCTAAAACCAAACAAACATCCAGCCTGTCATATCCATTTCATGCTACGTGAAAGAGAGGTCAGATTGAATGTCAGCTGTGAATCAAGGCCTTCAAGTATGTCCTGCTCTCCCTTTCTGTAGAACACCAGCAGGACAGCTTGATTCATGGAGGACTGTATATTAATTCTAAGTAAGTGACTGGCTTCCTGGGTATCTCTCACTCAGCCATGTGCAATCATCTATTGTGTTCTCTGTAATGAAACTCACAGTGATGATATTTAAAACATTAATACGTCCAAGCAATGAAGCCATTGATTCCCATACAAGAATTTAATCAACAGGACGTATTTTTTTCAACTGTGATGTCTCATGAATGTATACAGTTGTTGGGATGATCAGCTGTTTTAAATGGCTTTCTGGTTTTCAAATTAAACTGGTAAAACAAAACATGCTCTTGATTCAAAGGTGACAAGAGAAGGCTGGCACCTATAGCAATTAAGACTGAAATATGTTTATACATATACATATACATATACATATACATATACATATACATATACATATACTCCGCAGCTTGGAAGCTCCTCTACATGGAGGAAATGACCAACTTTTCGGTAGGCCAGTAATGACTCTACTGCCACTATGCCAGTAAAACTTGCCCGTATCAACAAATGTTTTTGGCGGTTTTACTTAATTGTACTGTCTGGAAACACAAGCCTTTTCTCTTTGTGTTTATGTTCATAGAATCATAGAATCATTGAATCATAGAATCATTTAGATGGGAAAAGACCCTTAAGATCATCGAGTCCAACTGTTAACCTAGCACTGCCAAGTCCACCGCTAAACCATGTCCCTAAGAGCCACATCTACACGTCTTTTAAATACCTTCAGGGATGGTGACTGCACCACCTCCTTGGGCAGCCTGTTCCAGTGTCTGACAACCCTTTCAGTGAAGAAATTTTTCCTAATACCCAATCTAAACCTCCCCTGGTGCAACTTGAGGCCATTTCCTCTTATCTCTTGTTACTTGGGAGAAGAGACCAACACCCACCTCTCTGCAACCTCCTTTCAGGTAATTGTAGAAAGCGATAAGGTCTCCCCTCAGCCTCCTCTTCTCCAGACTGAACAACCCCAGTTCCCTCAGCCGCTCCTCATAAGACTTGTGCTCCAGACCCCTCACCAGCTTCGTCGCCCTTCTCTGGACACGCTCCAGCACCTCAATGTCCTTCTTGTAGTGAGGGGCCCAACACTGAACACAGTATTTGAGGTGCGGCCTCACCAGTGCTGAGTACAGGGGCACGATCACCTCCCTGCTCCTGCTGCCCACACTATTTCTGATACAGGCCAGGATGCTGTTGGCCTTCTTGGCCACCTGGGCACACTGCTGGCTCATCTTCAGCCGGCTGTCAATCAATACCCCCAGGTCCTTTTCCATCAGGCAGCTTTCCAGCCACTTGTCCCCAAGCCTGTAGCATTGCATGGGGTTGTTGTGACCCAAGTGCAGGACCCGGCACTTGGCCTTGTTGAACCTCATACAGTTGGCCTGGGCCCATCGATCCAGCCTGTCCAGATCCCTCTGCAGAGCCTTCCTACCCTCAAGCAGATCAATACACCTGCCCAACACCCAGTTTGTCATCTGCAAACTTACGTCTTACAGCTGAGAGTTCCTCTCACTTGTTTAGCAAAACAAAAACGAATCATCAAAGATATCTTCAGTATTCCCCTGTCCTTCATCCACCTGAAATTTCTGACTAGAAAGCAACTTTTCCCAATTGATCTTAGCAAGAGTCTCACAGACTTTTTAGTATCTCTTGGATACCAAGGAGAGGGAGAGAGTTGAGAATGCGGGAAGACATCCATCACATGTACTGCCACATGTGGATGGCAAGTCATCCCAAAAGAATGTACCAGATGATGCTATTGAAATTTTCTTTCCCTCAACTAGAAAGCTGTTTCTTTGAAATATCTAAGTTTAAACAATGTTAGTGATTGAGTGCCCTGATACCTTCCTTAGAGCAAATGGAAGAGAATAAAATTGTCTTTTTTCTAGTCTTCAAATGTGCTCCTATACTTTTAACTCTCCTTATTTTCTGCATTTTATTTACCAAGACAAAACCTAGAAATAAGTAAATATTCTTTTCATGAATCTTTTGGATTCCTCCTAGCATGTAAAACTGTAGTCACTACATACTAACTATTCTGTTATTCTGCTTAGCATATGAAAACACATTCTGCATAGCATATTAAAAGCTCCTGAAGCAGCTTTCAGAAACCTTTTCTGTGCAGTGCTATTGATATTTCCAAAGAATTTCAGAAGCAGAGCATATTACTTATTCGAATTCTATTCAGTGTCTGCATCAAGGAGTCTTTAATATACAGAATAAAGCCAAACAATTTCTCTCCTTTGCCTGTTTTACCCATTGGTGCCTAGCACTAAAAGTTTAAGACAAAGCTGGTATGCAGCTAAGAAGGAAGTTAGGAATTTGTGATTTGTAACTCCTATTGATATATTTCCCCTTCCTTTCTCCATCTGAAAAAAAAGAAGTTTTGGACATTTTTTCAGATGACTGTAAGATAGCTATTTTTTCCTGAGATTCCTGACTCATTTCCTATCTTCCTGTAAATAATTTTACCCAAGAATTTGGCATCCAGTATTCTTCCTACTAACAAATCTTCAGCCTGTTTACATTTAGAAATATTGCATATGCTATGGCTTGAGAATAAAGAGATAATTAATATTTAGAGATTCTTTCTCAAGTATCCTATTTCATATGCTTTTCTGAAACTGAATAATTCAGTCCTGGAAAAGTGATGTACTTAATGAACCTTTCAGTATATATCAAGATAGGGATCCTTTCTGCTCACTTGGCTTACTGTCAACACTGTCAGAAAGGAAACTATGGAAAATAAGAGCCTGCACTGTAAGGTTTAACTAAGGTCATGGATGCATTTAAGAACATGTATTACACGACTGTCCACATGAAATGGTAGATAAGCACAGTTTTGATTATATGTGTGTATATATATAACTTTTTTTAAGGAAGCGGATGTTTAGAGACTAATCATATTTGATCTAGAGATGCCAAATATGTTGGTTTACACCATTTTTAGAGGATAATGCGGAAGTATGGAAAATTCTCTGCAGAGGAATACACATGTTGGCAATATTTCTCTTTTGTGATAAATACCTGTCAGAACTATGATTATGAATTTTGGAAAGTTACATATGAAAAGCAGCTTTTAGAAATAGAAAGTAAATAAAATGTGAAATGTTACCTGATTGTGCTTTTTCTATTTTAGTTTGTGTATTTTAGTGTGTTTAGTGTTATGTTTAGGAAAAACTACCCCAAAGTTAGTGTCTTATCCAATATCATACCATATCACATTTTCTGCTTTTGCTTCTGCTCTGTATGAAAATTCTTTGCTAGGCTGCTACAGTCAATAATGCTGCAGTATTGTATTAATTATTATATTGACCAATATAAGCATTAAGTCACTTGAGAGCTACTTGAGGAAATAATCCCTGTTCATTACAATAAAGCAATGCTGGATCTGCTTTAAGTTACCCTAGGAATTGGGTTTACCTCTGTTGTTGCCCAAATGGGGCTGAAAAACAAGAAGGTAGCATTGGACCAGCTCCTCACATCCTATGCTATGGTTTAACCAGATATATGGAAGTGGTCCTTAGTATAGAGGCCTCATTTAAAATACGTGACAGATTTTCTTACAGTCCAGATACTTACAAGTAACTTGTTTGAATTAGAAATTTCAACAAAAATAGCCAAATCAACCTTACCATTGAAAAGAGAAGGGTCCTTAATTTTTACACCCCATCTCTTTGTTGATCTTATTTTGGAAATTGCTTGCGAATGTCTGACACCAAATCCACCTAGAATAAATCTGATAAATCTGATTAATTCAGAGGATAATACGACTTAAATAAAGCACAAGTACCGATTGCCAGCAATGTCATTAGTTTTAGAAAATGCATCTCTAAAACATGACAAAGTTTGCAAGCATGCAGACTTAACTCAGTTCTGTAACTACCAGCTTATTTCAAATTATCCATATGAAGTTACACATTTTGATATCCTTTTTAATGATGCAGGACAATTAGAGGTGTTAACTCTGTATTTAAAGTATGGTGATAATGAAGATCAGAGATTGGACCACAGAGAATATAGAAATATCAGCAGGACTCACCTGAATTAGAAAAATCCTACACTTTACATATGCCTCAAACATGATTTAGTTTCACTGATATGCAACAGCTGTTGATTTAAAAAAAACCCCAGGCTCAGCACAGCTACAACCATAACAAACAATGACCTTGGCTTATATCTCGTAGCCATGGTAGCAACTGAAAGGACTCTTCCCACAATGTACTAGGAGGAGGGTTTTAATCGCCGTTTCCCATGGCTGGGTGTCTCAACAACGGAGCAAGGCTGAAAAAAAGAGTTCTGCAGTAAAGGAGGTTACTCTGAGGCACAAGATAATTTGTGATCACACCACAGGAATTTTGCTTCAGTCCTGTAGGGAATATGCCTGCTCTAGAGGTTCTGCTTGCAGCTACTTCTGGAATCATAAAACTGCACCTATAAATGGTGACATTTTACTAGGGTTTTTTGTTTGTTTGTTTTTTGTTTTTATTTATCAAAGGAACAGAATAATCTGTATGTGAGAAGGTTTTTCAGTGTTTCCCGCTAGTTTCAGCAGGGCTGTCAAGTCAAAGTCAAAATTCTGGAGCTTGTTCTCAGTCTGACTTTCGGAAATTTCTTTGTGCCCCTTTCGCTAAAGGTATAAGAGGGGTGCTACTACTCTCTACTTCCAGGAATGTGGAAAAAATAATTAATCTCTCTCAAAACCAAAAGAAGTTTGAGGAGGCTTTTCTGACTTTCCCCTTGGCAGGTAAAGTGAATGGCTCACTCTTTTAAGTCAGTTAGCTGGTACATTTTTCTTCATATCCTCAGGACATGCAAAAAGCACAAATACAATGTGATCAGCTTGATTACCATGTTCACAGATGGCAAAGAAAACTTGAAAAATGGGAAGAGAGCAACTGGGGAGTTGCACAAAAATTACATAACATTAAATGTAGGATTCAATTCTGTTCCAAGAGATCAAAGCACTGATCTTCAGGCAAGAAAATTTTCAGGTCAATATGTAGTTAGGCTACAATACTGCATATACCATAGATTAGCACAGATGCTGGCATGTGCATGTTGTGCTTGAAATACCTAGACCCTCTCCAGTCACCTCGAAAATGGTTTCAGAAACCTTCCCTTAGCCTTTTGCAGGGAAACTCAGAAGGAATCTGTGTGTCTCTTCCGTGGCTTTACACTCACAAGTTTTTGATGTGTGTGTATGGGAAGTGCTTGAGGCTCCACCATGTAAGCTACCTGACTTGCTTATTTTGGCAGCTGCCTCCCTATTTTATCCAACTCTTGGGGCCTTCCTCCTTCCACTGAATCCAGGGCTCCGTGTAAGCACTCAGCTGAAGTCAGTACCAGTAATAGGCAGAATTTCCTACTTACAGTTGCTCTGTCACACAGCCCTCCTCCTAGCTTACTGTAAAGCTGCTCACTTAACCTTCTTGCCAGAATAAATTAGTAGGGTCACAATAAATACCAGGTTTAATTGGACTGAATTCCATGGTAGCCTCTCAAGCTGTGATCGTCCGGCCCCTGAGGAGGGGAAGCTGGCAGGAAGGAGTAAGGAGCCAAGTTCTGGATGCACCCTACCTGCAAATGGGAGAAAATGCACTATGTAATATGTACAAAGAAACGGCTACTTGGATGGAATCTTTTAGATAATACCTAAAATGTGTAAGAATAAATTTGACTTGATATATTGTGAAGGGAAGCTATTACGTAACTGACAGTTCTTGTCTGTGAGGCTTGCCTCACTGATTTTGCTAGATAAGCATAAAGCAGTCAAATTTACAGCATCACTGCAGTGTAGCAAAAAGGAAGAGAGAAATGGGGACTTCCCAGTTATCCTGAGGGATAAGGACAGCTATTGCCAAAAGGCTAGAGTGAGTCACACCTGCACTGTTGGGAATCCCTCCTGTTTAGAAAAGAGTTTGCTTATTTGGTATACATTTAATGACAGAGTGCTGCAATCACCGTGACAGATGCAGTGATACTTGCGGAAATTAAAAAAAATGACAGCAACAAGCAGTGTCAGTGTTGTCTTTCCAAAATCTGCAGAGAACCACAGAAACAACTGGAGCAGTGAAGAGTGTGCAGGGAATGGCCGCCAACATCGAATGCCTAAAATAAGAACAGAGGACACTAACATCACTTAGTAATAATACTTTCCCAGAAAAGTCACAACCTCCAGTAACTGCCACTCCAAGGACTCCTCCAGTATATTTAATAGCCCTTGATGGATTTTTATTCCATTAAGTTTGTACGGTTACCTTTTGAATACATGAAAATTTTCATCTTTCCGCCCTTCCTGTGGCAAGAAGTTACCTAACCTACCTCCCTTTTGTTTTAGCTGAACCTGCCAGACCATAGTTTTGTTAGCTGTTTCATAATTCTTGTATTTGAAGAGGCAATCAACAGTCATTGCCTACTTGCCTTTTCCCTGTCCCTAGTGATTTTAATGGACTGCTCTTTGGGTCCCTTTCAGCCTTTTCCAAAGTGAGCAGCTCCAATGTACGTGTTCCTGCCTGCATGTCACTCCTGCTCGTGGATTGTCTTTTTTTGCTTGGATTTGCTTGGATTATGTGAACCTTTTCTTATCCCACTGCTTTTCAATATGGAGCACTCAGAGCTACATACAGAATTCAGCATGTGGCAGCTGCTGGCTTCACACTGTGCCATCGCAATGCTTTCTGTGAAAGCAGGGGACGGAGGGGAGGGGCGTGAGGGGAGCAAGCTAATAATCCCAATTGTTTATTTTTAAACTCATAGCTACGATACTCAATTCCTGGATTCTGACTGTTTGAGAGGTTAATGAGTGAGTAAGCAACACCACTTGCAAATGTTCGCCCTTAAAACTGGTTTTACAGCCAGTGTTGCAGAACCTCTCTAGGCAGGACTAGGCATTGTCAGTGGAACAAAACTACTGTGAAAGCTAAATGAAAGGTCAAAGAATTTGGCTTCATTCCTTATTGGGAAATGCTCAGCAAGTATGTAGTAACTGTTGTCAGCACTTGAGGGTGGGTGGTCTCTTGAGAATGGAAGCTGCATGGAAATTCCCATGTTTTGGGCAAAGAAGGAAAAGAAGGAAGAGGGACCTATTGCCTTGTATGACATGTAGCCAAGAGGGGAGTGTCTTTACTGACTGCTGTGGGCAATTGAACTGCATGACACCAGTGACTGAAGTGAAAATAATTGCAAGTGTATTAGGGGTAAACTGGGAAATGATCATTCATTCCAAGTGCTGTTAATATTCCATTAGTATTCACAAGTTTAAAACACAAAATACAGCAAAACTGTAACTTTTTGAACTTCACGTGAGGAGTTTACAGAGAGACAAGATGTCCTGCAAATTGCAAGATTATTGCAGACCCACAAAGACAACAAGTGGGAGTAAAGTTCTCACTTGATGGGGGCTGTTTATTTAATTAGCAATCCATCCTACAGTTATAAAATATATTGGGCAAAAATGTCAGTCTGAGCTTTTCTTCTTGCAACAGTTAAAACATAAAATTTAAATAACATTCTATATATTGTCCATATATTGACACATTGTTTTAATTTGAAGAAATGACAGTGTACACATTTGAATCATTTGTATTTGATAGCAGTGCTTAAGTACTTAGATGTTAAACCACCTCTGAAACGTACACTCTTTATTTTCTACATAATCTGCCAGAGGTTGTAGCACTCATACCAACTTCTTTGTTTTCCCCACTCTATAGCTTGAAATAATCCATTTGTGGTTTAAATTAGTAAGCATGTGCAGTAAAAGAAACAGCAGAAAGTAATCAGCTTTGTTCTACAAAGATGGCTTATTACTTACTGGAATGATGACCCTGAAAGCCTATATTGATATTTATCAAGCTGCTGCTATTTAAAGGTATTAGGGTATCTAAGGATTACATGCCTATGCAGAACTTGCAAAAAACTCTGCACATCTAATTCATTTAAAGAGAAATGTCAGCTTTTGAAAGTCCCACTGAGGCTTTTATCCACATCTTGGGTTATTTCAGTGACTTAAAACCAAAACTTTAACATCCTTAGGCGATAATTGCCTTGAAGAAAAAACAGCAATAAAGCTAGCTAAAGTACAGGTGGTTTAAGCTACTGTGTTGGTTATGCCATTGTCAGTTCCACAAGAGATGCCTACTTTTGTACACACAGCAGTGAGGAGACTACACTTATAGAAAATTATTGCAAACACTTGCATCCGGAAGAGCATGCAAGCCCCTAAACCAAGTTGGAAATGGTCTGGGAGAGAGACTGTATTCAAGGCCCTTTATCATTCCAGCTGTCAAGTCCCTGCAATTCATATGAAGGTCTGCTTTTCTGTATTTCAGATAGATTGAGGCAGTTTGTATTAGAGGTCCCAGTATTGCTCTTTTTCATTTCCAGCATGCCTGTGGAAATGAGATGCTAGATCTTGTGTCAGACTTCTCAGTGGGCTTTAATGATAGTCAAGATTTGAAGAAAACAATATTCTCCTTTAAAAGTGTTGTGTTGCAGTTCCTTCTCTGTTTAGCACCTCAGTTTCTGTATCTTTTTCTTAGACTAAGCTGAAATTTCCCTCCTTTGAGATGAAGTCTATCTTGTTTCTGTTATCTAAAATGGCTACTACCTCCTTCTGTTGTCCTCTCATGACCCATAACTTCAAAGAAAGGCTAAAGATTTAAGATCCACCCCCCTTAACCAAAGAAGATTAAGGCACCTTAAAAATACGTCCCTTTTTCCATGCCATTTCCAAGCTAGACCATCATCTCCCTTGAGACTTTGCTGCCTTGTTTCTTCTGAGTGAGCAGCGGTATGCCTCATGGCATAACAGGCATACATGGACACAAAGACTGACTTCTGAACTTTCATCCCAGGTCTTCTGGTGAGGAAGACCTCTGATTGCAGTCTCCTTTTCACTGTCATAGCCTTCTAAAGGCACACGGATAAAGCATTGTAAGTTATTTAACAACAGCTGCCAAATAAATGATAGTGTAACTATGTTCATAACTTCTTTTTCTCTGTAAGGTATGCTGTAAAGATTTATAGTCAACTGTCCTGCACCCTAGATTTACAGACTGACTTTCCTGTCAGGGAAACACAAGCTGCTCTGCAACAGACAGTGAGGTGGGAACCACAGGTGCCCACCCAAAAAAGCTACAGCCTGACCATACCTGAGCAAGGTGAGCAGGGCAAGCTAGTGACAACAACAGGGACCACCAAGAATCTAGCAATCATCAGACAACTGCAAGGCAACATCAACCTGGCAAGTCCAGTCTGCAAGTCCAGGAAAGACCTTAGCACATGTCAGGCAAGGAGCAGGGCACCTGGCTCTGAGCTTCAATGGAGCTCCTGGGCCGATGGATGCAGAGTTTTGAGGCTGGATGCCTGGTGAGGCTGGTCAGGGCAATTAAGGATTCAAGGCCCTTCCCTGTCCTAGACAGGTTTATGAGAACTCCTTCTGAAGCCCCATGTCCTCTGTGTGGCAAACTGAACACTCCCGCCCAAAAAAAAGGCATATAAACCTCCCTCCCAATAATTGTTACGGTATCCCATGTATACAAGTATTTGCTTTTCTATCCTCCATGAGATGGATCCAGTGAATGCAAAATAAAAAGGGAAAACTTTGCATCAGTTTCAAAAGCCCTAGGATCAGGCACCATTTCCTTTAATATAAATACATAAATATGAATAAATCATGTAGTAAAATCATCCATACCATCAGTGGTGAGCAGAAATCCACCAATATGAATCTGGTGGTTTGTATAAAACAGTTCATTTTACACACATCAAAGCAATTATTAGGTCTCTTTTTCCTTCCTATGTTGCTTTTGTTCTGTTTTCTCACAACTGAAATATACTCATTATACTTTTCTTTAGAAGGAACCACAACACAGTAAAGTGCAAAGTTATCTGCATCCTTGTACAAACATAACCTTTCATATTCTTTAAAAATGAACAATTTTTTTATTCCAGGCTTAGGAGAAGCTTAATCATTTACTTTCTCCGTAGTCCTCACACAAATCTGACAACCTGTTTTACAACTTTAATATTAATGACAATGCTCATTTTTCAATTCAGACAACAGCTTCCAAGTTTCGGGGAGTCAAAGACCACCCCTATTTCTTTTACTTGCTTGTGTGTCTCAACTGCCTTTCCCATATATCCCCTCTGCATACTGTTTATTTGATTACATCTTTGGGAAATGGTGCTTTTTTATTATATTTTATTAAAGAGAAATAGTTGTCATGAGTAATCTAATTTATTTCCCAGGTCACTGATACAACACTCTCATTCTCACTCTCACTCTCGCTCTCACTCCCTTGTAAACAACTTGGAATGAAATTAATGTGAAAAACATTCCAATCATAAGTCAAGTATTGATGAAAAGCATTTTTTTTTTCCCCCAAATAACTACATTGCTGTAGTTAAGACCTACTGCCGAAGCCTTTTCTGGTTGTGCAATGTTTTCATTTGAGATTTTCTTTCTTCAAGTGTTGAAACTAGTCATTAGCGTGTCTGTATGTATGGACGACCTCATCTCACACCAAAAATTTTGAGGCAAATAGAGATAAAAAAGGAACTAAATGATTAAGAGTAGAGTGCAATCAGAATGATTGCTCATCCGAAACAGAGAAAACCTCATATCATGTGTTCAGCTATTTATGACTGTGAAATAAAATAGTGGTAGACCTGCAGAAGTGCTCAGCTTAACTTTTAAGCTGAGTTCCTTGTGAATACTTTTTAAAGATATTTTCTAAATGTCCTTCTTGTTTGAAGTTTGTGTTTTCTATAGGAACTGTACAAATGGAGGGGTTTATTTTGTGGGTTTTTTTAGCTGTGTGTGTTAGCTCAACGTTTAGCTTACCCTGCTGAAATTTGCTTAAATAAAGCAAATGTTATACTAGACTCTATTGCAGAAGCAATTACAGTCACAAACTCATACATTCTATTTCTAAATCACAAGAACTACTTCAACAGAATGAACATTTTTGCATTTAAGTAGGATCTTTCTTTCATATCACTGCTCCAAAGAGATTTCAATGTCTTTATCTGCAAAGAAGGAGTGATGTTTAAGGGTACCAAATTCCTCACAGGGTCACTTTGTCACATATTATATTGTGTACATGGGATGCTAGCTAATAAGCAGTGCGATATGATGCTGCTTTGGATACTTTGAACAAGTCCCATGCTTCTGGATTTGGTAACTAACCATAAAGAAAAAACAACTACAGAATTTGTATGCAAGTAGGCAATGCAACCAGCTTAGACTCTGTTTTGCATCAGAAAACACTTACAATAAAGGGTATGCATACAAAAAAGCAAATGACTCAAAGCTCATTGAAGTCAAAGGCTTTAACAATGGTGTTTAAGCTCTTTGCTTCATCAGGACCTAGGTGATAACTAGCAATATTTCAGGCGTTCTGAAACTTTTAAATATTGCACATCATTGGGATTTTTACAGGTATGCTGTACAAAAAGCAGACAGAGGCTGTTCTGAACAGTTCCTCAACTCTCCTACAATTGGATAATTTCTCATGGGAAACATGGAAGACAGGGCTTTCAGAGCATGTCAGAATGGGGCTTTTTCTCCAGCTTCATAACTGCCTGTCTGCCTGTGTAACCTTACTCAAGTCATAATCTTTTGTATCTGCCAGATAAGAATTTTTATGCTTGCTTGTCTTTGTAAAGTATGTAGAAGTGTAAAGATCTGTTTGCTCCATACACTTCACTTACTTTGGGTCATAGTTATTAAAGACTCCCAATGAAATCAATACAAGACCCATCAAATGAAGTTGCAGGTTACAGCCTTTCATTAGTATGAGTATATGCATATAACTTGATGACATTGGTTTTGAAAATAATGCTTTATCACTCTGGAAGGAGACTTGCTGACTCTGTAATGGCTTTTACTTTCCTGTGAATTTACTAAATTCTTGCATGACTACAGGGTGTTTGTTCTGTGACTAACTGAAGTTACTCACTGTTTTATGCAAGATTCTAAATCTTGCTAATTATTATAGTTTATGAATTCATATTTTCTATCACAAGCTTAGTTATGGCTTGTCAGAAAGTTGGTTTTCAAGCTCATGAATAATTTCACATGTCTGGGAAGACCAAACTGGATCAACATAAGTATTTTACTTTAATAAATGTGAAATATGTCATTTGGACTTGAAATGCATTTGAAACACTGTAAGAAATTTCAAAAGCAAATTCAAAATCATATTTTGAAATTATCAATAAAAATTACATTTGAAATATGAAAATGGGCCTTTGGATATTTGTTAAACATTTTTCAATTTTTTAAATTTTTGCTATGAATTGTTTAACAAAGACGTTTCTGTCACAGCAGATTCATCTAGTGGAAAATGGATTACATATTTTTTCTACCAACCCTGAGTTTGATTCTATACAGTATCAGCAGTCTCAAAGTCCAGAGGAGCCAATGGGTGTTATGGATATATCACGTCATGGCATGTGACAAAATTAAACTGTCATGTGACTGAGATCCATTCAGTGGTTTGATATCTCTTAATGTCCTTCTTCATACAACTCACTTTCTATGCCCTAAAATGATCTAAACATTCTTCATCATACTGTGATTAAATGGTTCATTAAATGAAATAAGTTACGGTTTGTAAAGAAGGTATAGACCTGGAAAAAAGACTTAAATATCATCATGAATGGCAGTTAGGAGAGACTGTACATCAGTTTCTAGGAGAGACTGTAGGAAAGACTGTAGAGTCTGTAGGAGAGACTCTACATCATCTGGAGTCCTTATAGCAGAAAGACTACATTTAAACTGTTGTGAAAAAGGATTGCTATCTGTGAAGATACAAGTTATCCTTACAGATTGCAGAGTATTAATATGATTTCATATTTCAGTCTGTTTTATACTGTGCCACTAAACAATAGATCATGTAAGAATCAAAAGTCTTCCCTGAGCCCACCAGCATATGCAAAAAGACCTTGCTTTGCAAGGAGTAACATGCTTCCCCTTTCCTTTGCCTGGAGCTGCTGATGAACTGTGGTCAGGACCATACCTCTGCCCAGCCTGTGGGATTTACTTATCTGAGGAAGAAGAAGGAAAGTGCTTAGACTGCAACTCTGACCGACCCATAACATTCATAAGGCTGTTGGTCAGCTCATCGGCATTCTGTACAGGGGTCAGACACAGTGTGGTTCTAGATTAGTTGAAATTTCTCTTTCCCTTTTAAAAAATCTTCTCTCCCCAAGGCTTACTTCCACCATGCTGTCTGAGCAAGGTGGAACTTTAATTGGTATTTCCATTTTGTTTTTTACTCAACTATAGACATGAGAGGAAGTATGGATCTTGTGCTTTCTCATGTAGTTGTGTAATCTTAACATCCTTAGGAAATTTGCCCACTTGACTGGAATTATCCCGCCACAGTTTGCCCAGATTGTCTTTTTTAGGGTTATGAACATTTACTAAGTGTTGATGAAATGTGTCCAGGCAAAAATAAAAAGCAATAGCAACAAAATTGAGAGAAGATCTAAAGAAACTTCCCAGGCTAATTTATTGCTTAGCAATAATTTTGCAGTCAGTTCAATAACTAGGACTCCTAAAGAGAAACGCATAGTTTGACATTTCTTCCTTCAAATGCAGTTGCTTAGTAACTTTGAACTCTAGTATTTCTGTTTATTTTTCAGCACTTTCTCTAATGAGTGTGACTGCCACATTCTTTCCAGTTTAACCGATACTGTGTCTCCCTCATTCAAGGTTATTCATACCTTGCTAATGATATGATTAAACTTATCATTAAGGTTCCATTTTCTGACTTGGCTTTGCAATGTGTTGGTTTTCTATTTCTAAATGATATAACAAAGCAGGAAGAAGTTCTGTTTATTGCTGGGAAACATACTATTGTACCTTTTGCTTCTGAGAACTGTGTGGACGTTAGCTGATTTGACATCACATTGTAAACTCAGTAATTTCAGTTAAGAAAGTTCCAGTTCTCAGAAGTTTCCATGAGATTTATCCTGACATTATTGCTGTTTGGTACTCTTGATAAATACTTCTAAGATATTTTAGCAACCAGAATAGCCTTGGACTTAAACTCTGCTATCAGCTGCATCTTCTTTTCACTTTATTCTGGTTTGTTCCAGTTGCTTTATCTTCTCATGCTACACTGAAACTTGAGTAGATGACACCAGAATCAAACAAAGCCTAGTGTCTCTCTCCTCCACTGGTCTGAGATCTCTACAGAGCTCTTCTGTCATGCTTTCTTCTAAAATAAAATTTTTAAAAAGGTCTGTTTGATTTTATTTTCACTTGGCATAAGTGAGAAATTTCCTTTCCGTCTAGTCGCTTTGTTACTCATATTCTTAGAAAAGTAAAAAAACAGGTTAAAGAATTGCAGTGGATGCTGACAAGTGTAGGTTCCTGCTGGAAAACTTCTGACGATAAATTTACACCAGCTGTATCTGAAGAGTTCAAATTCCCTTTTATTTGAATTTTTTACCACTGAATATTTTGATACCAAGTATGTGAAGACAAATTGCTATTGCTACTGCAAACAGCTAACAACTATGATGACACTGACAGAGAGGAATTTGAAACAGAGCCTGAAGATTCTCTGGGGCTGACTGTAGAATGAGTTTGAATATCTGATGATTTATTAGCTTCTTAAACAATGACAGATGCTAAGATCTTCAAATCCAGTATCTAACTTTTTCCCATACTGTTGAAAGTCACTGCTTTCCCCAGTTCCTGAAAATTATGTAGAACAAAAGGGGAAAGACAGGGGAAAGGAAAGCATATGAAATGTGGTAAGTACAGCATTCACAGCAATTATATATCCTAAAGAACTTCAGAAAAAAATGTAGATTGAAAAATAATGGGTGCAAGTGTTCTGATAGCTAAGTACAGTACACATGACCGAAGACCAGATTTTTAAAGGGATTTAAACACGTAAACCAATGAGAATAACATAACTTTTTGTCTGCCCCCGCTGCCCTGAAACATCTGAATCACCTTGAAAAATGGCCCCTTAGGTTATCATAGAAATTTTTGTGAGTTTTTTTATTGGTTGGGACTTGAGATTTCTAAAGTTTGTACTTCCCTGCTTATTTTAAAACAACTTTATTTTATTCCTTACCTGAAGAAAAATTAAGAAAACAGTTCTGAATCTGTGGCTTGTTAGAGCAGCCTCATGCTGGTATCTGGACACAAGAATGCTGTGAAGCTGGTGGAACTAGTTAGTGCTACATTTACATGTCCTGTGAACCCCCCAAATAAATGCAAAATTACAGTTTATGTTAGCCAGAACAGGGCTGGACAATCCACAAGACTGTTAGTACATTTGGTCTAGCCACAGCTTCCACTCAGCTATAGCAGAAATGCAAATGCTCAGGGAGGCTAAAACCAGGAAATCCCAACAAAAACAAGAAAACATGATCCAGATTACCACTCCTTTTTGAATTTACAGGCTACTAGGATAGTCACATGGAAATAAGGGGCAATATCTTCAAGGATATTCTACAGAAATACAGTGTCCCTCAGTGTACCACATATTTTCCTTTTAAACCTACACGCAATTACCTCTACAATTCAATTATGGTGATGTGATTTTCCTTTCCTCTTGACCAATGAAAACAGACAATTTCAATTTGTTTTCTAATTCTTATTCTGCAGCACAATTCTGAAAAATTATATTGTCTGCACTAAAGCAAATACCAGAAAATATTTTCATAAAAATATTTAGCTCACATATTTCTATTTATCTTTTATTTTAATGGGAAATATACTAAGGTGACTATGATTTTACCTGATGTTATTAAAAAAAATCAGATATGGCTTACAGGAAATATGAAACTGAACTTTCAGAGACAAAATTCTGATAGCAGTACTCCTATAGCATCAAACTGCTAGAAAGCTAAAATACAACTTCCTGATTCACACAGTTCTCTCTCAAAGAAAAAAAAAAAGATGTAGTTGCTAATTTGTGAAAGCAAACTTTAAAAACGAAAACCTAAAGAAAAACATTTATAATCACTACTATTTCCACAGTTAGGACAGCATTTTATGGCTTTATAATATTGCCATATTGGATATATTAGATAAGATTCATTAAATATCTTGGCCTTATTGAAGTTAATACTGGCTCTTGCTTTCTCAAAATTTGATGCTACAAGAGGCTTAAAGAGGCTACAGAGTGGCTTAAAGGCTCTCCTCTGCCAGATCAGACTACAAATACAGAGACATAGATAGGTATATCACTTTTATAAAAAATGCCTCAAAATATAATGTTGCAAACTGAGAGACAAGAATATATTTTAGTCTTCTTAATGACCAGAACCATGAGTTACAGTCCAAATTGGTTTAGGTTCTGAACATATAGCAAGCACTCTGAAACTGAAAGAAAATCAGACAGAACTCGTGCTAAGAACTTTTCAAGGAATTGTCCTTAGTGCCTCACTTAAACTTCCACTGAAACCAATGAAAATATTTCACCAAACAGCTCACAGTGGTTCTGTGTTGATCTATAGTCAGCTCACAGTGGTTCTGTATTGATCTATAGTTCACCCAAACAATACTTTTTCAGGAAAGCTTGAAGCTGCCAATGAAAGGCTATTTATTTCCTATGGTAAACACACTTGATAACAACTTGAAAATAAAATAATAGTTGCATCTCTTAGAAACTAACTTGCTGTCCGTGAAGGGACCTCAGCAAGTTCTAAAAATGTAAAATCCCTGATTTTCTCTCATTCGACTAATTTCAAATGAAGTTTCTCCTCTTAAAAGAAAAAAGAGTAAACCTGACACCATAAAGCTCCACATTCTTCTGATTTTTAGACCCAAATACTTTCATTCCCCACAATTATGCTTAGAACAAAGTTACTGTGATTCATGAAAGAGAAGAGTAATGAAATTGAAGCAAGACATGAAAGCAACCCAACCACTACAGAACAGGGACTGTATTTCCAAGACAGTCACAGTATGTGACTTCATGAAGGTGAGAGAGGAGGAGCTGCCTGACAAAAAAATACAACGTCAGAAACCAACATCTCCTATCTCCTCCTCAACATCCACTATCTCCTCCTCCAACATCTCACTATCTCCTCACCAGATAAATTCTTTTTTTTTCAGATCCTTTAATGTCTGAGTTTTCAGATACTGTTATTCTGGTTTCATTTTTTCTCATTAATCCTTATTAATTAAAAAAAGATAAGACGGTGTTCTAAAACAAGCTGTCAAACAGGCTATTATAGGAATGCATAGCCTAAATCCAGCTCCTCTGGTCATTCAAGGATTAACTCTTCAGTCAGAAAATAAAGAATCTCCAACCTTGCCAAATGTAACAACTCCATTTTGCCTTCCAGAAAATACTTCTGCTCTCTGAAGCACCCTGTCTGCATAATTCTCAGTTTGCTTCCTCAGGGGAAGCTGCAGACAAAGTCCAGTTTAACGGGTCTATTACCTTTACAAGCTGTAGAATTTCAGGATTATTTTTTTTTTTAATAGATATATTTTAATATTGGTGTAGCTATTTTATCCCAAAAGAGTTTTAAAATTTTGCAGACAGGACCACTGTAATGCAGCTACTTTGGGAATCACCAGCAGTAATGCATAGGAGGCAATATTATGGCAAGGTTTCAAAAGGAAATCTCCATCTTCAGAAATAGTTCTCTGAAATCTGTGAAGTCCAATATGAGCAGGGAGATCCTCAATATTCAAGATTTTTGGGAGGCACTATTTGGAATTACATTGGGCTAAACCCTACCTTTTTCCTCAAACAATATTGTTCTGAAGCTTAGATGAAGAACCAACAGAAAGTACCAGAAACAACAAAGTAGTTTCTGTGGCACCTCCTCTTTCCATAGCAAAAGAGAAGATGGTGAAACTGTATGTATCTCCTCTCTGGGGAACACTGATTCCCATAATGGCCCTGTGCCGCTTCAGGCTTGAAGTGCAGCTTGCAGCAGCTGCTTTCCCTGCTCAAACTTCATTAGCACACTGACCTGCAACATATCAGTACACATCTACGAAGCTAAGTTAAGCTGATTTCATGTTCCACATAGCCTCTCTGCCCCACATGAGACATAAGCAGCAGTTTTGAAGTCTAATCTTTCAGGAATAAACAGTTAAATGAATCCTGCTAAAATAGCAATTGATGGTAGCAGGCTGTCAAATCTAATCCAAACCAGGACTACCCTAAAATAATATGGGACCCCCTCTGACTTTTAAAACATATATCCTTGCATTGTCCATAGTTAGGAAAAATATTCTCTGTGACTCCTACTCAAAGACCTTTCCACCTGCACCCGCAGCCATGTTATTGTGGAAGGTCAATCCCTCTTTTAAATCCCTAGGGATTCTTGGCACTATGGGAAATTTACTTTCCTGTTATTTCTCATGTTGTCTAAATAAGTGCAGTGTTTTTCCCTACTCAGCATGCAAAATCCCATATCCTGTTTCCCAAGTCTGATTCTGAAAGGCTGGGGACTTCGAAGTATTTACCGCTGTCTGATAATGTGGTTACTGTGAACAAATAATTCCCAAGTTCTTTACCAAATTTCCTTCAATTAAAGAACCTCAAGGAGAATTACACCAGGGTTTCCGCAGCATACTTTGATTATATGCTAGGAGTGGTGGCATGCACCTGCAATTACTGAAAGTACACTAGTTAACAGAAGTGCAGAGAAAGGCATATACGTTAATTTTCCTTTCTTGTATCCATTCTTCACTCAACCTCGGCCTCCCCACTCCAATACCATGCCCACTCATCATTGTTCTCCTGTTACACTCTCAACCTCTTGTCCCTTTCTAACTTCACCCAATGTGGGATGTGTCTCATAACCCTCAGTCTTGCTACACTTGCTACACAAATACCTCAGTAACTTTTCCCTTTCTGCTGAGCTTGTGCTCCCTACTTCATCCTCTGTTGGTCTGCTCCTGCTCCCTGAGCAGCAAACGTTAAGTAGTGCGACTGCTTATGTATATGGAACAGACACTAAGAGGAGCTGGTAAGGGAAACTGGAGCTATGTTGGCACACGACCCATCAACAGTAGGTGCCTGTACAGAGGGGTTTACCCCATTGCTTGAGGCCACATACCTGCAGTTGCAACCTGCCACCACTTGCCACTATGTAATGGATCTACAAGTAACAGATTCTTCCACTCTGACAGAGCAGAGAAAACAATTTAATGTTACTTCAACATTCACCTCAGCTATCAATTTTACTATTGTCTCCTTGCCTTTGACACAGCACCTTATACCAAGAAATTAATTTCTCATATAAGAAGAAAAAAAACCCAAACAACACCCCATTCAAAAAAACCCCCAAGTCCCCAAATGCCCCCAGTGGCATTAAATTCTCCATTTTCTTTCTTCCCTGGCTGTCTTTCTTTGCCTATGTCTACAGGATCAGGATTAGCACAGTGTAGGGAAAAATGGGCTAGCTTTGAACTAATAATGTTAACCATTGTAAATTCACCTACAGTAACACAGAATTCAATGTCAACCAGAAAACTACCCCAGAAGCTGCAGAAATATTTGATTGATTAGTCTATGCTGCCATAGCTAAACTGCTAGAGGCAATATCTCAGCTGTGGAGGGCTTTGCACTCTAACCACCAGGAACAGAAAATGTAATGAAGAGACAGTGTGAGTGTTTTGATATTACCAGATTATACAACTTGCTGTATAGATAGAGCTGTACAAAAGCCAGCAAACATATTTTCTAGTGTAGATAAGAACAAAGTCATTTGCAGGCTACAATAGCTCTCACCCAGAAGGAAAACTTATGCAAATTGGATGGATAAATGAATAAGACAAATGTTCATTTGAAAAAAATTTATAGTCGAAATAATAGTAAAAAAATTATGTATATGGTTATCCCACAGGTGTACATGAATATACACTTAATTTGCAAATATAATTGCAATGATTGTATATGCAGATGAAATCACTGTACAGGTATATTACACAATAACTTGCTACAGGCATGAATAAGTAAATATATTACAGTATTACTAATTTGTCAATGTAATATATACATGAAATGCAAATGCAGTCCTGAAAACCTGCTTGAACTAGATGGTAGTAGACTGTTTATCCAGTCCACTCAAGGGCTACCCGTTATTTTTGTGCTTTATTTTCAGAAAATTAGGACTCATTTCCTTAACAGCTGATAGATTATCCAGTGTGTACATCTTGTATTCAAAAATGGAAATAAGAAAGAATGCATACAGGTAGGCTGACAGTTTTGGCCCCGTGATGCAGAAGGATACAAGGAGGAGTTCCTGAAAGCTCTTGCATCCAGCAACATACTGCAACACAGTATGCTTCTAGTTTGTTTCTGATACAAGTCTGCCTAGAACTATGGAGGGTAGTCATAGTAGCAGAGTATATTGACCTTATACATTGTCTACCTATATTACTTGTCTAAGAAACTGCATCCACACAGCAAAGTACTAAGTACCAAGGACCTGGTTTTCCCTTAGAGCAGATGCTTGGTAGATTTCTTTTACTCCAATGTAAGTAAGAAAATAATCAGTCTCAGAACATCTCAAGTGTACACCTGGAGTGAGCCATTCAGTGCTTTGATGAGAAGCGTTTCACGTAAGACATTGTCACTGCTGGAAAATCAAACATACTATGTAAAATAACAGTCTTTTTAAACTGTGTACTGCTTCTTTTAACCAAAACTTAAAAATTCTGTTCCTACTGTATCTGTAAAACTGCAGTGAAACATATTATTGCTCACATTCCATGGAAAACAGCACATTATTTTTTGCAGGTCTTAAAACTGGCCCATGTTTAGCTTCTTATTTCAGTATGGTTTTGTCTCAGGCAAGTTACATCTTCAATCAGAAGCAAATGCAGATTTCCCAGGGGCTATAGTTGCACCATCCTATCTATGAAGTCATGTGAGATGCTATGACTTGGATTAGCTAACACTGAAATATAATTCTGGCAATAGTGAAGATACACCTCACTTATTTTAGTTGTAACACAGTTATGAGAAAAATGTGGAAGCATAATTTTTCAGAGGGTTCTTATTTGCCACCTGGGCAGTGGCCGGTAGCTATTTAGAACAGATTTTGATGTTCTAAACATGCTCAGTTTCAAAGGGATTACTTGAAGAATAAACAACTACCCTGTGGGAATACTGATGGCACAATCTGGCCCTCAGTGATTTTTTTTAGCTTGCATTGGAGGTATGTAAGCTACATTTGGAGGTTTGTAATCGTGGTTTCAAACTTTAATTGCTTCATAGGCTTCATAGTGCTTTTAATTAAAATCTTAGAAGCTCAATTATTTATGTGCTTGACTAACCCACCCAATTTGTCTAACCCACCTATCTGTTTTAGAGAAATGTGTGATCCACAATGCAGGTTAGAATAACCTTAAAGACTGCTGTAACTGATGGCCTCCTTAGAACCACATTTGATGTTTTTTCACAGCCGCAAGTCTTAACCATGCTGAGCAGCAGCTCTGTCTGGCTCTACCCAGTTCACCTCATACCCACCTTTCTCTGTGTCCATCTGAGGGTAATTCTCTTGGCACTATTTATTTTGGGAATCCAGTCCTATATTCAAGGGGAATCCTGCCATTTAGCATTACAAAAAGGTCATTAAAATCTAATTCATTCAAGCCTGAAACTTTGCCAAGGGCTCTCTTCTGCCCAAAAAATACAGAACCAGCTTCCTAACAGAGGATAAAGACAAAAGGCAATGGCATTCCTGAAGTCCATCTGGGAGTGTATGGAAAAGTTTGAAAAAGCTACACTGTTCTTATACAGTTCTGCCTAGGTATTAGAGATTTCCCCTATTTTTCTTTCCTTATTGTACATTACTAAGGATATTTACTTGAAGAGAGAGTCTTTGTTTAAGTATTCATCTTTCTTTTTCGACTTGTTAAAAATCGGAAATCCTAATCCTCTGTTTGTGACATCACAGCAGGACTGCTATGGAAATTACTACACTGCCAAAACTCAGAAGACTATGACACCAGGTAGAGAACAAACAGGAGAGGCGGATGAAGTGTTGGGAAACAAGGATCCCTTTTTATTCAAATATTTTCATTAATAAAGAACACATGAAGGGAAGTACAGTACATGATAAGTTTCTGAGGCCCAGCTGGTCTTTTAACCAAGCATTCAGGAGAGTGAAGTGTGAAAGGGCCCTGTCACTCATAAAAGAAAGGCTTTAGTTTTGTATTTGGGTTTGGTTGGTTTTTTTTTTAATCTAGATCTTTGGCTGCTATGATTATTTACATACCTTGATATTTTATTCTTTGAAGTGCACAGGCACCAGTGTCAGGAACGGTCACAGTCATTTACTGTGCTGGGTTGCTAACTGACATCCAGAAACCTCTGTCAAGGACACAGAATTGTCAGTTACCTTCAGAAATTCTGAGTTCTCCAAAAATAAAGATACTACAAAAAATTGAAATCTCTATACTTCTTTTCTGACTCTTTTGCTTCTACAATAACGTGTCATGTTTCAAACTTCTCTTTCATAACTGTGAACACACATCAGATGAAAGTTTACATTTTCATTTGGCATTTAATCCCAGAGGATGGGGACTTTATTGAAAACACTGAATGTAAAGTGATAATGGGTAGGTTCTAACCCCTCAGTAGCAACTGTCTGCTGCTGTATGATAATGGCTGTACTGGACTTCCACTGTATATTCACTTTGTTGACAGAAAAGTCACTGAAAAGGAAAACTGTCTGGGCTAACAGCCATCAAGAGTGGTATGAAACAGGGATATATAATGACAAAAAAGTAAAAATATTATTTAAGGTACATAAAGGATTGACTAGAAGAGGAAGCAAGTTCCAAAACCAAATCAAATGTATTCTCTTCCTGACCCCAAGTCAGCAGACAGGTGGTATAAAGAAGGAAACAGATAAAAGAAGCACATGTAGAATTTTTTCTAAAAAGGTAAGGAAAAGGAAGTGGTATATTATAAGCAGATTCTAAGGTAAATAACACAAGAGATTGTAAAAAAAGAAACTAAGATTTTAGCTAGTACTATCCAAGGTATGTTAAAACAAGGAAAGATGTTAAGAAGGGTATATGTCTAAGATGTAGGGTCTGTGGCCAGGCACCAAATATTATTAATCATACAATGGATGTAGTTGGAGAGGAGTATGTGGCAGATTTCACAGTGAAGGAGAGCAGCTGCCTTGCAAAAGATATCTTCACAAGAAGAGATCATTATCACTGTGGTCCAGACAGTGCTGTAAAAAAATGTGATACTTGACTCACTATTGCTCATGAAGCATAGGTTAGAAGATCAGATAAAATTGTTGCACATAGAACAAGAGGTAGTACTTTACCAGGAGTTTTTGTCTCTTATTTCATGGGAGAAAACTCTCCAGCTGAAAATACAAAGAAAAAAAAGTACAACATATGCACTCAGTTGGACAAAAATGGACACTTAAAAAATATAAGCCTTACTCTAATTATTTGTCATGCAGTAGTACTTCCCAATGGAATCACTACTTTGTACATTGGAAATTGACTATATCAGGTCCATCAAAAAGCAACAGTGATGAATCTCTCTAAAATGCTGAAGAAGGCAATAATGTTCTAAACATGAATGCCTAGATGTAATCTGGATCTGTGCTAGTAACTGAGCTACCCCCATTTTTTTCACTCCAACTTCTCAGGTGTGTGTGTGAGGGGGATGCAACTGTAATGTTTGCTTGAGTCAGCTGATGTGAATTACAAATCCAGCTGATGGTGAAAGCACAGCAGAGCAAAACTAATGAAGAATGAGCAATCTGGAGTAACTAAATCTCACGGGCAAGAACTGCTCTTTCATTTGCATGCTCAAAGCATAATGCAGGCTGTGTCATGCCTAAGTGCCATGTGGTCAGTCCATCTATAGCTAACTGAATGAGTCTACTAACATACGTTGGAAGAAAGGAAACATGCTACCGTAGCTTCCTTTACTCAGCCATAGCATAGCCAAACAATTTGTCTCCAGCTCAGAACTGAAATGAGCCCTAGCCCTTGCGAAGATCCCTGAAGCAGAAAATTCAAGGAACATAAGGCAGAGTTCCTGGCTCTTCCTCATATGCATTTATGAGGTATGAGAAGGGCAGAAACCATACATGAGTGTTCAAACCAGGCACATCTGTGCACATAGATTAGAGATCTAGTAAAACTTTGATGTCATGATTAAGTCCTAGTTACAGAAACACAGGATGACTTGGTAGTGTTCACTGCTAAGTTCTGCTTTGAAAAGTCTCTGAAAAAATAGGCTGTATTCTGTCTGGATTATTTCTCTTTAACCTATCTTACATAGGCTTCGTTTATGAATCAAGTGTTTGTTGATTGTCTCTCCAGTACCCTTCATCTGCTCATGCTTTACTCTGTTTGACCCTTGATAGGACAGGTAAATAGCTCTTTTCTCAAATAGGCTATGCAGTGGAACACAGATTGGCATGTTCTCTCAAAGACGTGCGCCTAACATTTACACTAATGGTTGCAGAATGCAACTAATAGGAATTATCAGACTGTTCTGGAGGTGGCAGACCAAAATTAAGAGGCTTTCACTCCTTCTCCCAAAACTGTCCTGGTTTAGCAGTGCTGCTGGAAATAAAATGTGATAATATTCTCTCCGAGCTGGTTTGGTGGGGGCAGGACAGGGTGTGCCTCTCTCCTTCCCTGTTTCTCCTCAGTGAAAATCTCCAGTTTGCGATGGAAAACTCGAAAGCAGTATTTTTCAGTTTGAAAACCTTACACTGTTCTACATAGCACTTGTAGTTCAAAGGTTGAACATTCCCACTTTTTTCCTAAGGACAACTTGAGTTTCATCTACTAATCTTCGCAGCAGTCTTCCTTCTTGGGGAAAAGATTCTGGTGGTCTCAAGGCCACCAAGTAGCATGAACAGTGAAGTCAGGTTGGGAAGTCTGACTCATAAAAAAGTCACCATAGTTACCTAACTCAGGCACTAGCCAAGCATTTCCCTTCATGAACTTTTCCAGTTTGATACTAGGGTATTTTCATAGGCAGCAGAAACTTTCAAAAACAAATCCAGAATCATTTTCTACTGAGAAACCATGGAAAATTCATAGAAGATTTTCATCCAATCATAATGAAAGGAACACTACTGATAAAAAGTAAGCATACAAGACATGCCAGTATCAGTCCAATTAAATGAGAACGTTCACTTTTCAAAGTAGCAATAGAGATTAAGTTAAAATGCTGAAGACAAGGGTGTTATTTTATGTTTTTGGCAAGGAAAGTCTTCTCTTACAGCATTATTTTTACTGGAAGCATAGCACAAAAAGTTCAGTCTCAGCAAGGGGTTAGGAGGAGAGAAGGGAAGCTAAGATATTTCATCAAAATGCATGCTCTGTCTTCTGAACTTCATGGATGGTTAAAATGTTTTTTGTGTATGTCCATGCATTCATGCATGGATAAAGCCATAAAATCTGTAATTTCCAATATGCACTCAGATTTGGGGAAAGAAGATTATAATTAGACAGTTATCAAACAAGATAATGTTTAATACGGTGGAGCATCATCTTATTAAGTGTTTTTAGCCTTTAAAGGATTTCCCCTCCTTCAGGAGAAAACCTTTGATTATACCATAATATACTGATCATTAGTAGTCTTCTGCATATATTCATGTATTTTTAAAATAAAAATCTAATAGCATTCTCCTGGAGCTCAGATGTTTTCTCCTTTCTTCACACTAAGGAATATTTTAAATTAATGGGATGTTGGCTTAGTCTTCCCACTATTGTTCAAAAATAAAACAATCAAACCCCCCTTGAATTCTAGTGTATAGTTACGCCAAGAGTGTTTGGTCATGAATTAGTCTCATGTTGCACTAATGTGACATGAAGAAGCAATATAGACAATCCATGCTGTAAAGTTCCCAGTGGAAGATTGTAACTGGATCATACATGTGTTTAAATAAGGCTGTACTGGCTAGGGAAAAAGACAACAATCAAGAAAGGCAAGTGGGTTTTTTTTGTTATTTATAGCACATGCAAGTACTCTTTATTTAATTTACTGTACCTGGTGCAAAGAAAGAAGAAAACGACATACTACAGGAGGAAAAAATACTGTGTAATAAACAGACTAGCTGTTAACAGAGATTAACTTGATCAAAATAATCCATAACTTTTGTTAATAAACCCCTATAAACTATTGCCTAATACCAGATTATTTTGAAGCTAAATGAAAGATTGGTCACGGCTGCATATACTTCATCATATAAATGCAGATTAAAGCAGATTTGAAAGCATCATTATGAATAATGCATTATTTTCAAAGAACAAAGTGAATAAGGTAGTCAGCCTATATAAACCTGGAATAGGAAAATTTTGAATGAGTTGCATTATTCTTCACAATAAACAAAGGACAGCAGTTTCTTGGGATGGAGAGAGGTTGTGCTCACGATTCCTAAAAAGTTGCCAACAATGCAAGGAGGGGAGAGCACTTATAATTTTTGTGGAATTTTCTCAGGTGGCACTGTGACTACATTGTCATGCAGACTGCATCTCTACCCATGTCAGTCTAAGTCAAGGATCTGCAAAAAGCAGAAATGAAGGTGTAACTAGGGGTAAAGTTGAAGTAATTACAAAGAAACTTTAATTTTCACAACTTTGCACAATCTACTCCAGAAAGTCTTTCCATTCCATTCATAAACCTTTTTACTGTATAAGAATTTCTGAAATCACACCCTCTAAAAATCTAGTCTGCCAGTTTGTATAATAAATATTTGTTATCCATGCAACTTGGAGATTCTTCAGTCTTCACTCAGGGAAAAGACCCTTTTGTACTTAGAATAAAACAAATTTAAATAAAGACAACTGGATTAGGTCCTTCCATTTGAAAATATCACATATACTTGTGTGTGTGATTTTAAAATATACATATTATATATAATACAAACACAACATACAATATAGTAATTACATACTTGTGTGAGTGCATTCTTTACTGTATATACCTCTATGTTTAGTTATATACATATATGTTTATAGAAAACATATATATAATCCATATATGTGATGGTATAGCAAATTAGAAATAAGAATAAGCCCTTAAGAATATCTTTTGCAATCACAGTCATACAGTGTAAATTGTAATGAAACAGTTTGACTGATGTGAACAATCACTCCTAATGTAAAATTCTAGGCATAGTTTCCTTTGCTTTTAAGATGAAAATCTAGAGGCCTGTAGTCCACAGAATAAACAGCCCATCCCTGTGGCAAGAGTAACCATGCCGCAATATGCTTCAGTCATCTGGAAAAACAACCAGAACAGTAACGCTGTTTTACTCTGAAACAAGATCCTCTTTTCCTTTTACAGTCAATACTTTTTGAAACAATACATCTTGAGGTAACTTCATTAAAAATCTGCATCATCATACGCCATGCGCTGCTGTAATTTAATGAACCAGTATTGTGTGCTATGAACAACATCAGTATCTACCATGTCATTGATCAGTCAACAATCTGTGTTACTGATAAAGTCCTTAGATCTTTTCTGTGAAATCTGAAATCGATGGTTCATTGCCTAACTGCTAGAGAATACAAGAACTAAATATTTTTCTTCAATTATTGTCTAGAACTTTTACATTAAATAGTAAAACCAAAGAGAAAGGATTACTGTCTGAATACCTAAGGCCATAAGGGCCAAGTCCTGGAATACTGCATAAGCTCAGAAAAAGCACCTTTCCTAGACCTCTGCAAAGGACATTTAATCTTATCACCTTTTCCTTTCTAAGATAAAGGGTTTTCATATATACAAAAGTTATGCTATGAGGTGTGATAGCTTAACCATGTGTCATGCACCTGGTACAACATTTGCAGCTCTCATGCCCAAATAGGATGAGTGTTTTGAGAGTATAAAATTTCATAAATTCAGGGGGTGTGTTGTTGGAGGTAGGAGTCTAACAGGGTGTGCCCCTGTAAACAGATAAAAGAGGACTTCATAAACACTGTTTAAGGAAGCGGGAAATAAATTGTTGTGGGTCTTTTTTTTTTTAAATCTTCGTATCATACTTGTCAAGATCCAGATCCAAGGACATAGACTTTTGCTTTTCCCTCTGTTATGTTTTCTGTAAATCGCTGGAGATTAAAACTTCCTTAATATCTTGTTCTCTCTTTTCCTTTTTTTAGGGAAAGGTAGTATTCTTTAGCAATTACCAATTGTTCTTCCACTCACATAGGCTCTTGTGACAATTTGGGAAATCACACTGAAGTAAAGCAGAGACTAATGACTTCTGTCAGTTCTTTAAAACTAACAGGTAGTTTCACTTAATTGCTCTTCATTGTGCTTGATAGCTTTATGGGCCACCCAAAGTGAATGAGGTTTGCTATTCTGTAATAGGCCAGCCACAGACCTATGCAATTTCACCCCAAACGTCTCCCTCTCCTCCTTCTCCCCCCTCTCCCCTCCTTCCTCCCCTCACCTTTTTATGCATGCCAAGGCATCAATGCGTATTTATTTCTAGGGAAAACTGAGTAAAGACTTCAGGAACTGACTCTTCAAAATAGGATCATCTTTTTGTTCAAATGTCAAAGCTTTAGAAATCACTGGTTCATGTGTTATTAGCTACCACAACACAGAATATTTTTTTCATATATATATAGAAACAGTTTTCCCTTATATTTTTTAAGTTTAAACTACTCGTGTTTAGCTTTTTATCAGCCTCCTCTTCCCTTGTAAAAGAAAGCAAGTGCTATTCAATGACCTTAATGACCCTAATGGTCCCTACTCCTCCACATCCAACAATTCAGAAGGAAAAAAGAGTCTATGTTCACCATATTCTTTTGTAATTGAGCTCTTACTGAACTCTTTGTCTGTAACCAACATGAGAGTTTGCCTGTGATATCCACTTTTAGCCTAGCTGTTTTCACCAGTGTAGATCTTTTATTGATGTTATTTTCCTAAATAAATGTGTATAAACATATTAGTTTAAAAATGTAGTTTGGTAATATGAAGTTTGATAATAAAAATAGTAACACCTTATTACCTTTATCAAAGGGCATCATTTTAGCGTCAGCATTAGTGCTGTTTGGACACTTTCAATCATAATATGGAAAAATATAATTTCCAGCTATGTTTTGAGAACATTTGTGTTTGTTTACTGTCATCTACTGCCATCTGATTTTTTCATTCACATATAAAAAGCAGTTCCCAAGAGTGTTTGGACAAACAATCGTTAGTTAAATCTCTGCTGTTTCGAGAACTTTTACCCTAAGGATAAGTATTTTTGCTGAATAGACTGTTATTTTTCCTATGTCCAGTCTTGACCTGGACACCTCAGATACAATGTATCTGCGATACCTTCAAGTTCACTCAGCAGGTCCAGGAGACAGAAATTTTCTAAGAGCTTATTAACTCTTTACTTTCACAGCAGCAATCAGTATTTCTTTATCACATTCAGCAGCAATCAGGCTTTCCCTAAGATTTTTGACCAACTAGCTAAAAGAAGTAGTCAACAGAAAGATGTTTTTCTCGAGAAAAGTCCTTTTGCCTGTTAATGCAAAAGCTTGATTAAAGATCTGTTTCCACGGTTTGGTTATGTTCTTTGATATGAACAGACTGTCCCCGTGCCATCTACTCACCCCAGCTTCCCTCTTGCTCTATAAACTTTTCTATTGGCTGCCGTCATGCCTGTTGGGTAGAAACAAGTTGGTCAGCACTCACATTTTCTGAGTGCTTCTGAGCTCAGTCAACAACCCAGTCATAACGCCAGCAAATGCTACTGCTTCTCAAGGCCAAGGTAACCTTAAAAATCCGCAACCCAAGACTCCTGGAGCAAATCTTAATAAAATAGCTATTTAAGCCCTTCACTCAATGTCAGCAGGAAGTCAACTTTTTGTTTTCTCATAAGCTAATGTTTTCCATCAAAAATGTACTTGTTACCTTCTTTCCCGTGTGTTCCTAAAGCATAGGAACCAAAGCCCCTGCTTTAGAAAATTACCACTCTTAAAGAAAATATTTAAGCACCTGTTCAAACGCCACTAAAATCAATGGAAAATAGGTACGTGTCTTCATAAGTCACTTCGTAAGTCTTACAGTCAACACTTTGCCCTTTCCTGGGGCTTGTCTTTGTTCAAAAAACTAATTAACATCTGCCAGACCTAAATGCCCCTAGGGCTTTTGTCTCAGGCCTGCTCAAACCACACCAAGTTTCTTCTCACCTCTTTACTCATATCTCCCTTATATTTGGATTGGGTGAGGCATCATCAGTCTTTGTCAGACAGGAGAACACATTTAACCCTTCCTCACCATGGTCAGTGCCTCAAAATTGATGACTGGTTCAGCTAATCACGGATAGCTTTTGCCAACTCAAAATAAGTACTGGATCTCAGATACGAACTGAAAACTTATAATATGGGTAATATGACCACCTCTCCTTTACTGTTTGCACTTCCCAGCTTCCTTTAAGTTGGTCCTATATCCTATAGGGAGCCCAAGACTTGGGATATACAATTTCTGAGTTCATATTGTTAATTACCATCCACAAATACAAGTTTAAAACTCACACTGCTTATGCAGTTGTGTTGTAATTCTTTTTAGGCTGTTTCCCTACCAAAATAGAAGCCTATGTTGAGGCTTCTTTAGTTAGATGTTTGTTTTATTGAAAAAAAAAATGCAATCACTACGTTTATTTCATTGTCTGTTTTAGTGCTAAGCTATTGAAACTTGGACAGACAATTCTTTCAGTCTATTTAGATTATAATTTTTCTGATAATTACTTTATTTCTTTTATAAAAGAAACTTGATTTTTCCCATGGAATGAAGAAAATAATTTGGCTTGACTACCTCTAGCAGCCTTTCTGGGTTTTTTGTGGATTGTTTTTAGCATTTACATGATACCAACAGTAAATATGCATGATTCTGTCAGCTTTCCCTTTTCTGTCTGGTATGGTTATCACAGGCCAAGAATCACATTGTTGTAAATAGGTGCAACTTCACCTACTTCAGTTACAACCTGGTTTAGCTTAAAATAATTATGCCTGTCTGGCTATTCTTTCTTCATCAAAGTGAGCGGAAAGATACCCAGACACCTAAATCACATCCAAACTCCTACAGTTCTTCCATTAAAATCAGTGAAAATATTCAAATTTTCATATAGCACTTCTAGATCTAAAATGTCCTAGAACAAAAATTTGTGGAATTTGTGGTTCCCTGCTTAGATGATAAACAGAACTGAGGATTTCTATCAATTTCCTCTTGTGCCAATTTTATACTTACATTATCTCCTTGCTTCTTTCTTTCCAATGGAACGCTTTATTACCTTGCAATAATTTATTTTATTACAATTTATTATAGAGCAAATAAAAACAGGCATTACTATTACTATTACTTTTTTCCTTTCTTTTTCTACTCTAAAAGAGAACTCAGTTTCAGGTGCTGATATAACCTACCCAGTGAAGATGAACCTTTTTCTGATTATATATTTACTTAGATAATCAGAATATTTTCTAGATTTGAATTGAATTTGCAAAGGAAGAGCAGATCATTTGAAATGAAAGCCAACCTGAACAAAAACTAGTTCAAAGGCTACAGCTAATTTAAAACTCAAAGAAGAGAAAGGTAACTTCATTTCCTATTCTCTTTGGACAGATGGGAACAGACATGAAAAAATTTCTTTCCTGCTCCAATTGAACACATCCTGAAAATCTTACAAGCATCTATCTTTGTCAAGTTTATAACTCCGCTTTCAAATCTTTGAATATGTGTCAATTAAGACTCCAAATCCCTGCAATGCCTACCCAAATTATGGACTTCAGACATCTGTGAAGCAGCTACATTCTAGTTCCTTTTCAGCATCAGAAAATAGAGACAGCAAAGACTTTCATAATAATTTTGGAGTTTTTGAAAAGGAGTATTTTAAAGCCCCACTTTACTTCCCCAAAGCCAAGAGCAATAGGCACTTGGACAGTTTCTGGATTTTTGAAACGTTATTACACTAGTAAATATGAAGAGGGTTTTTTAAGGTTTTTTTCAGAGAAAATAAATTTTTGAAAGGAGGAGGCTTGTGTCTTCTGTTTTCAACATTCAGAACTGTCTTTCCAGTTCAAGAGAACAGCTGTCTTCCCCACTACTCATTCCACCCTGTGGTGGGAAACAATAGCCAAACCTTGGATTTCAGTGCTTTTACCTTTCTTCAGGGCTTGAGAATCACTGTTTTTGAGGACTAGATCAGATGACTCAAAAGCTGTCATTAGTCTCTTTGTTCCTATGTAAAAGCATCACTATAAAGTAAGCAAAAAGCATTGCTGCCTAGTGCAAAACAAATACTTTAATGTAAATTCATTGGTTTCTTACCATGGTAACACTTCTTTTCTGGATCACATTTTTACCGCGCTGCCATACTATCCAGCTCCTTGATTGACATGATTGCAGCTTAATTCAGGAGGCAACTGGCTAAATTGGCAGCATTTCAAAAGCATTCCCTAAGGTCTTACTCCCTAATTCTCGTTCTGTGCCATGAGTGTCTGCAAGACGGTTATCACAGCTGGGGCAGATGGAGTTTGATACAACCCACACTTTTCCTCTGGGAGAGTTCCTATGAAAACTGGAAAAACAAGAACAAGCAATTAAGTTTC
This sequence comes from Gavia stellata, assembly GCF_030936135.1. Classification (NCBI taxonomy): domain Eukaryota; kingdom Metazoa; phylum Chordata; class Aves; order Gaviiformes; family Gaviidae; genus Gavia; species Gavia stellata. The sequence continues at coordinate 54,219,799 of NC_082637.1, forward strand.
CTTTAAAAAGAGCAGAGCTATAACATTTTTTATGCTCTAAGAAAATCTAAGGAATAGCAAGCTGAAGAATCTTGTATGTCATGCACCCTCACCTGTTCTCTCTCCTAGTTCAACCGCAGCTGAGTGGATAGCAGTCATTGTAACAGCATAACTATTGGAGACAACTTCTGTCTTAAAACAGGTATAAGAAAAAACAGATTACCTCAGCAAAAAACAAACTGTCGGGGGAAAAAAAAATCACAGCATCATCCAGCAGTCTAGTTCAGGGACTGAGGGAACCATTCTGCTCGCCTATATTATGGGTCTATCTAAACACCCCACCATTCTGAGCTGAACAGTCTGTCCTCTCCAAAAACCTGAATTTTCTGTCCAGATAAATATCTACATAATATATTAAAAAATGAGAAGCTGAAAATTTTGTCCCTGAGCCTATCAAAAGAACACCTTGCACCCAAAAGGAAGCCATTTCTAACACCATTCAACACTGTAGAAGTCCCAAGAAGAAATTCAGCAAACAAAAATTGAACTGAGCATATTCAAGTGGATATAATGCCACTTCTGGGCTTTATTTTGACTATATAACATTACAAAGTCTGTCTTTCAGAGAGGAAACCTATATAGCCTTTCAGAACCAGTCATCAAATGGAAATTAAACAGCAGAGGTTGGGGAAATACAACTATCCTAAAATTCAAGGACTACATCAGTGCAGCCAAAGGGCAGTTCTTGCATACTGCATGCAGGAAAGAACTCAAGTAAGAATGCAGTTTCAATTCTGGAGAAGGACTTGTGTGCCTACAAGTTTAGCTATTTTTTCTAACTGTACTAACTAGCTGGTGTAATAAAAGATACTACCTTACCAGGAAATTTTGCCCTACCTCATGTTTTTACAGCACCATGGCTACAATAGATGTATGACTAAATAGATGTTATTCAAACTAATCGTTTCATTTGTGCTCAAGGGAGAGTTCTGCCTTTCCTCTCTAAAGAAGAAAAAGCGGTTAGTACAAACTAACAACACAAACATGCACTTGCATTAAACAAATCTGTATTTGAGAGTAAACAGAAAATTCTCCCACATTGACTCCCTCCAGTATCTGTGGCTACAGTAGACTGATGTGAATTTCCCCAGTAGAGATTTTCTGAATTTCTCGTGTTTCTGTCTAAGCAGCATCATCAGTGCTGAGAAGAAGGAGAGAAAAGTGCCTGTGGATCACTGATACTGTTGCTGTCAGATTTGCCAATCTTCTACAGTATAGATCCAAAAAAATGACAGCCTGCCCAATATGGCTAATGGTCTACTGATGCTACAGCAGTCCTGCAAAAATTACAGGAAAACCACAATGAACGCAGATTCTAAATGATGAAGACTTCATAGTTTTTACATTATCTAACTAAGAACAAGCTGGGATGGAGGCAGAAGAAATGGTAGGGATAAACAGAGCAGGAGGCACTCAGCTGTCTCGTTGTCACAGCTGAGGTCACAGGCTCAGGAAAATTGGCAGGAGCAGCAGGTGCTTCTGAAAATCCTCCTGGTGCATTGCCACTGTCACAAGTTTGCTGGATCATGCTGTATGAACTACAACTACTCCTCCAGTTCATGAGAGATACAAGTGTTCTAATGAAATAACCTGTACCAGACAGAAATGGTTTTCTTTTGAGACTTGGAGGGCTTGACCTAAGACACAGAGGAGATACTGCAATATTCCCAGTGATTCCATGAGCTTTCAATCAGCTCGATAAACTGTGGGAAAGAAGTGCAGAGAAAAAAATGTCACCCAGTGACCTGCCTGGGAATCTGCTCTCCCAGGCACTATGATTGTCACTGACCTTCAGAGGGGCAAACAACAAACCGAGTTTTCATACATCTGTTTTCAGCTGGTCTGTTTTCAGTCAATTTAATTCTCTTGAGGGCAAACCTCTTGTGAAATAATAAAGGCAAAACATGCGATAGACACACACAGGAGAAAGGAATTTCTACAAGAATCATATATATGAGAAGCTGTATTCACGTAACTGTAAAAACCCAAAGTGTGCATTCTGAAGCTAGTTGGGAAAGTAGACTGTTACAAATGGGTTTCAGCTGTAAGCTTGCAGGCTACCCATGAACAAATGTGACAGAGAAGTTGTCTGCCTGCTTCTTCTCCCTATTTGTGCAGTCAGATCATACCTAAATTGCCATAAGCAGAGACCTGCTAAGAAGCAAATCACCTGGGAAAAGTCAGGACCTAAATAATGGGGACACAGACTCTGCTGCCTGCGACAGTGTCTTGTGTTGCCATATCTAGAGCAGGTTGGCTTCTGCTTTTGCCAGGTAGTTCTATGTACAAATTGAAGTTTGTAGTTCATTGGAATCACTTTCTGTTGCCATTGTAGCGGCATGCTTTACTCTTAACTCCTCTCCTAATAGAATGGGGCAGTAATAATTAAATATATATATGCATTATTATATACAATAATAGTTATCAGGAAAAATAATGAAGGCAGAAACAATATAATGCTAGATCTCAGAAAAAATTAGTTTGTGTTTCTGGTAGAGAGAGCTCTCTCAATGATTTATAAGTATCAGTAAAAAAATTGAGATTCTTTTTAAATGTGTGTATTACATTGTCAAAATATTATATGTATTTTTATTTTGTATATATAAATTCTCAGAGCGCATGCAGTAGTATATTAGCTAATAATCTATAGCACCAATTTACTGGCAGACATTTACAAAGATTTTGTGGACTCTTTGATAACTGAAATACTGAATGAAGAATTTAAATTTTTAATCAATGTCTTTCTTTCATTCCATTTTACCACACAAGCCAGCTAGAGGATCTAAAATAATAATCACTGTTTCCCTGCATAAATGTCTGTATATAGAAAGTGGCCTCTGTTGGCAAATAGGTGAATTACTCTGTTGTTGAGTCATTCTGTATAGCATGCCGTTACAGCACATTATTTTTTGCCACATGAGTATATAGAAATCTTGCTGATGCCTATAGCGTTTTGTGTAGGAAAGGACAAAATACAACATTTTCAATCAAATGGTTTATATAATACTCAGAACAAAAATGTATTTTTATAGTAAAAAGTAAATAGATATTCACAAATTAATTGAATCATTAATGCCTTTTTACAGTCTCATTGATAACATCTGTTCTCCAATGGTATAACTTTACCCACACTAAATAATATTTCAGTCTAATTAATTTTTATTCCCTCCTTTCTAGCTGTTTATTCCCTAGTTCAGATGTTGATCATCTCTTAGTGACATCATACTGAGGTGCTGTCAAAACAACTGTCATGTTCCAAACATAAGATTACTTACTTCAGTCACAAAAATGGGAAAGAAGACAATCAGTTTCTAAATAGCAAAAGTTTCCTTTCAAATGTATTTCCAACAATGTACTTCCAACAATGGACATTAGGTTATTTTAAAATATTATATTTTAAAAATCCCTCTGAGGTAAATTCAGTGGCTTTTCCAGTATCATGCAGTGGACCAGTTCTGCTGTCAGTTGCATCAACACAATCCTCTAAACGTCAATGTCATTACACCATTTTAAAGCTAGGATGAGATCTGGTGTGAGCCTTCTCACTGTTTTTGACTGTAAGTATTACAGACCTTCTTTTTCTTTCCTTCTTTCTTTCTTTTTTTTTTTTTTTTAAACTCAGCTTCAACCTCTTTCTTTAAGCTCATTTTGCCCCAGGCTTAAGTTCAGTTTGGACAGTCTGAGCTGTGAAGAAAAACCCAAAACAAACACTGTTTGTCTCCTTTTGAAAGTTATTCAGGCACCAGGGGCTAGGTCTTGATTAATGCTCTCTTTTGAAGCCATTGTTATCTAAGCTCTTATACAATTTGTTTTGGAATTTTCCTTGTTTTCAAAAGTAGTGTTGAAAACTCAGTGAAGTTAACACAAAGAACTACTGTAATGAGGCAAGACTGTGTATATACCAACAAAAGGGATAAAAATGAATTATTTCATATGCTGCCAGTGAGCATCAGTGTTAAGGGAATATATAAACGGTGAAAGTTTGATTCAGTTGCCTAAAGACAGGCATCTAGTGACATTTGAGATGCCCTAGGATTTCCCATATGGCATTCATACGCAAATTCAAAAAGGCATAAATCTTCCTTATTTTCTTGGGGTATTATATCTGACAGGCCTATGCAAACCCTCCAGTGTCTGAAATGAAATGAGAGACTTTTGCTGAGGCAATTGAATCAAGCCCTAAGTGTCTGTGTATTCTGTCACTTAGTCAGCACCACAAAAAATAAGCTTTACACTTTGTCGATAAAGGACACACCTATTAAATGCTTTAAACGTATTTTGGAAAATCTGCTGAATATGAATTTTACACAGTCTGCAAAGCATAAACATGAGAATAGTGAAGTCCCAGCACCTCTATGCCACTTGCTTTGTTCTCTTGGCTGGCAAATTCCCATGGGGGCAAATACAACCATGTTGTGGAACCTTAGTGAAGCATGTAAAAGCCAGAAGTCCAAATCATCTGCTGCATAATTAGATACAGCCCCTGTGACATTTGCAAAGTTGCTCCTGTTTCATGTCATGGTGAATTGGTTGATAGTGAATTCATCTGGGTTTTAATACAATCACTGAATGCAGGCATTACAGGCTTTGGTTCCATCAACATGTGCAAGATTAGAGCACAGCCATATCATAAACTGCTTCCCAACCATACGTAGAGTAGAATGTTTGTAAATTAAAGTGAAGTATTCGGAACAATTCAGTTTATACTATGAAATACATTTTTTGTTCTAGATGGATCGTCTAATGCTTACTTTACCCTTGCTATAGCATTTGTTATAAATATTAGGAGTGCATTTTGCCCTACTCTTTCAGAATGAAAGAGTTTCCAAGTGATCTGTTTCCATTTAGCGTATGAGAAAGCTGCTTTTGAGACAGTGTTTGCAATACATCGACAAAACACAGTGTCTGTTCAGTAGCTGTCACTAATATAAAGGCTTCAACCATTTAATATGGATAGCAGGTCCATTATGTTTAGCAAACTTTGTCATCTTGTCCAAGTCACTGTGACAAGCACAGTTTCTTTTTAACTTATTTTCTGGTTAGTTTCCTTGTCCATAGCCAGCTTGCCTTCACTTCAGGGGCTGACTCCCTCCATACTAGCCTTCTTACCTTACAAGGGCTGGCATGCCCCTCATTGCTCACTGCACCGGCTAGCCTATCCCTGGAAGTGCTCCACCTCCAAGCTGATCAATTCATCCCATTCCTGGCTCTTGGCTACAAAGACGACCAATTCTCAGAGCTCCAGTTCTACTTTGGTAACCTTTTGACATTGTGTCCTGATGTACAATGATGGCTTGTACTACCAAGAATTATTAGTGACATTCAACATGACTTTAGAGGGGTCAGTTAAGGACAGATCATAACCTAAGTGTAAGCTCCTTTCTATAGTTGGTTTATTTTATTCTTAACATTACTTAAACTTAGATTTCTCTGTGCTAATGTTGCTATGATTATACTGACCTCTAGGGGTTTGCTTTCCATCAGAATAGTCTTTAGCTTCTTTAGCTACAGACTAGTGAGGCAAGTTTCTGCTTGAGTTGTTCCAGTGGAGCTATATTCTCACTTTTTTTGCACATTGCAGTTTCTTCAAAAAGTAAGAAAGACATGAAATGAACACTGAAGTGACAAGACAGAAAAGCGCACACATCCATGTTTGTAGGGCATCAAGTGAGCTACAGCACTTATGTTCAGAGATGAAGAAAGCCTTGGACAAAATCGGCACACTTTCAAGGCCTGTCAAATGCAAACCTATAAATATAACAAGAGCAATGCTATTCTTAAAACTTTTCATTGTAGCACAGTTTCACTCTGCTACATTCATGAGATTAACATTAATAATTTTTATTCCATAGACCTTTGTTCCTTCTGAGAACCATTAACAAAATTTTAGGAAAAAGGACTTGGACATTTTTCAGTGACAATTCACCTTTTGTCAAAGATGTGCATTTGTCATATACGAAGACAAACTCGTTGCTTTGAATGATGCAAAACTGGCCTCTGAACTATGAAATTGATTCTTTATATCAAAATGCTGTATTCTAACAATACAAATATTTCTAAAAGGACTTTTGGCACACACATAACATTGTCTAGTAGCGTGCATCAACAACAAATATATTCAACAAAAACATGGTGGCCCTAGTGCCTCTCAGCAGCACAAGTTTTCCTAGGAAAAGGCCCATAACATTAACACTACAGCAGTAAGATTTCATTTAAATACTATAGGTCAGCAAATGTAGAAATGAATGTTTCCTACTGTTTGGAAATGTACTGAAAGCGTCTTTAATTACAGGATTGCGTACAAATGCATACAATACTATGTTTTTGACATGGACATTTATATAATCACTAGGGTGCTCTACTTCATATTTGCCCAAACGAAGAGTCAATTCACAACAACTCACCAAAACTATTATTCATGAGTGAAAAACAATTTCCAAGCCATCATCAATTCTGACAAATCAGAAACAAGTTCTTCAAAAGTTTCATGAATTTTAACTCTCACTGAATCAAAGTCTCACTGTTACGATGCACATAGTTAGGCAACGTTGATGGCTCTTACCACTAGTGCCCCAGCTACAATCGTAACAGAATAGAGGCCAAAAAGTTACTGTCTAAATTTGGAAAAGCACACTGGCTTTGTGCCCAAAATAAAACACTCCCAGTTTCTGCTTTTACTTGTACATCTGGAATGACCAGATAATCAGGAAATCCGTAGGTGGAAAATGGGAAATCCTATATTCTTCATCTGAATTGAAGGGGAGTTCCACTGTGGAAAACCGTATCAGCTATCAACAGGACTAGATATAGCATATAAAAATAACATTAAAAAAAGAGAGATTTAAACTGGGAAAGTATAAATAAAGGGCAGAAACACAGTAAGCAGGTGACTTTTAGCTGTCAGTTAAGTTTTCATTTATTATGGTAGTATGATAGAATTCTTAGCTGTTTTATAAATCTCACATAAGACAGCCTGGAGCAATAAATTCAGAGAACATTACACCTGGAGAGGAATGCTGAATTCCAGTCAAGGACTGGACATGTCTCATTTTGCTCATCGAATTCAAATTCCTGGTCTTCCTTCTTCAGATTCTTTTAATGCTGTTTTTAATTTTGCTTCAGTCCTAGGTAAACTTGGTTTCCTTCAGTCCCATGAAGACTTTGTATACTGATTAATTTTCCTATAACATTTCATTTGGGGGCTTCTATCCCAGGCCTGTATTTACACAGCCTTTTCCTCCCTGCGCCTGAGTCCTCTGGCTGGTCCTCTGTCTTGAATTGTTTTGTATTATACTTGGGATGATTCCGGCCCCAGACCTGCACGGTTGGCAATTCCTTATCTTTTTTCACTGCAAACAGACTCACTGACAGCAGGCAAGCAAAGCACAAGCAATAATTCTATACAAGCCAATACCTCTATGCAAATTATGGTTTCTGCTTTCTTTTATCAAACATCAAGGTCTCTGTGCAGCTACCATCATCCAGTTTAAATTATAGCCTTTGAAATTCAGAACCATTCAGAATCATCCTTTTCTATTATCAGTCATCAAAACAAGCTCAAATCCTGTGCACCTTTTTGATAGAATATTTTATAGAAATAGATGCCTGACAAAGCAAATTCTGTCACATTTCCCCCAAATCATCCTATGAATGGGGTGGATGTTATTTTTTAGGGAAAAGAGTAGTATGCCATTCCCAGAAACAGTGGGGCTTCTACAAGAATCTTCCTGATGCTGTCAAGTTTGGGACCCTCTGCTAAAGAGCTGCTCTGTAACAGCCTAGCTCCAAAGAAGCAGGGTTAGTACATAGTTACAAAAGAGATTTCCTGATCTGAAAAGGACTGCAGTATGTAATTCTGTTTAGAACTTGTAATACATTGGAGCAACTTAGAAAATAAAAAAAAACCCAAAGTTGGCAGTATTTTACATGGGTTCAAGGAGATTCAACAGCAGAATGTCCAGTTGATGGATGATATGAAGTGCAGAAACATGACTACAACTTCTCTGGGGTTAACAGTACATAAAGTAGTAAAAAATAGGGATACAGCCATACAGAATCTCTATTTGATGAAAGGCCTATCAGACCTGCTTTTATAGTAAGTAAAATAATAAACTCTCTTGTTCATCAAAAGGCTGAAGTAGAAAGTAGCACAAATACTGCACACTTAAAATTCATTTGCAGTTCTTTTTTTTTTTACTTTTCCTGTAAACATTGGAGGAATTTAGTCAGTAGTTCTAAACATTATGTTGCTAGGTGCTGCCAGAAACTAACTCTCTGTGTTGCTGTGGTCCAAATTAGAATTAGCAATAAGCAGACACTATTTAATGAACAGCTTGAAAGCTATTCTTGCTGACACTGCCTAGGGAGCTAAATGAAGAGAATGCATAGTTTCACAGCTTCACCATTAAAAAATGGGTTATTATTTTACATAAAACTAAAAGGCGGTTGTTGGTGAATAATGGGATAGAATGCAATAAGGAACAAACCCTTGTAATTGTAATACACAATAAAAACGTTTTAGATACGATTTGTATACCAAACATACAGTATGATAAATACCAGTTTTGTTTGACTAGCTAAATTATATTTTCATATGCCACACTTTGCTACGTAAGCAAAGTGCTTTATGGTAAATACTTATTAACCAAGTCTTCTGGTTATTGACTGTTGACAAAGCCAGTTCTGAACAAAGCTGTGCATATTTAGCTTAATGAATTGCACATATAGGATATGTAAGCTGGAAAAAAAAATGGACAATGACTGAGTCTTGAGAATTATTTCATTGTGTGTTTCTTTAATTACAAAATGCCTGGTGTTACAGGCGTTCTTTCAGTACTCAGTCTCCAGCCAGTCATGCTTTGATACAGTAATGTATGTGTTTAAATTCTGTACAACAATTCACAACTGTTGTTTTTGTTTGTTTTTTTTTTTTTTTTTTTTTTTAAAGAAATGATTAGGAAATAATCCTATCAGGAGACAAACATGGTATTCTAAACGAAATTGTGTCCAGTATGTAATTTCTAAATGAAAGGTCCTCTCTGGAATCTGAGCTTGCTGAATGAAATTGAAAATCCTGTCTGTGTAGCTATGCTAATATCATCACTGGAACTGACAAGAATCTCAGTTTCATTCAGCCCATGTGAAATTTCTATACAAGAATGCATCAAAGGGTATTTAAAATTATGGTGCACTTGAACTAACATTTGTGAGACAACCATGTCTTGACAGCTTTTATTGTAGCTATTTACAATTACTTCTGTATGGACTTTTAAAATTTTCCTTGGCTTGCTCATTATACAATGGCTATGCTATAATCACAAAGTCCGTATTAGCCTCTAGGCAAAGTAGGAGACCCAATGGGCCTAGAATTTGACAGAAAAATGCCAAAGGAAGTGTAATATCTGCATGGTTACATCTCATTAATCTCAATACTACCTCAGTGTGATCTCTCATGCTAAGAAGGGTTTTCTCACTCTTTTGCTGGAAGATCTGCAAAATCTTAGTGTTAAAAAGGCATTAAATACAAGAGAGAAATGCTGCCTATGATAGTCGAAATTAATCCAAATGCCTAAAAATTATTAGAGAGTTAAAATGACATCCTTACCATTAATAGTGACTAATAAGAAGTGATTGTTTGTTTACTTATTTATTTTTACAGACCACTAGTAAATTAGCTGAATTTGCTTATTAGAATTCCTTCCACAAGTTTCAATGGAAAATCTTCCCTTACACTTCTAAGCTGTTAAATAACTGTCATACATCTCACAAGGAGCAATTCTGCATTTAATAGCATAGAAAGGCATTCCTCTTAACAGTGTGACCTCTGGATGTCATTTGTTTTTAAAATTACTTTGTCATGCAAGCTTAATATATCTCACACACTGACAGTGAGACTCACAGAGGTGGCTTTTCAGCTTACCACTGCTCATCAGCTAGCTCAGTCATCTCCAGAAATAAATGATGGCCTCCTTTCAACAGAGCTACATGCAGTGTGGCCTGATCAGCGATCCACTAACCAACTCTGCGTGGAGTTACATGGAGCAGCCAGGTCACAGAAGAGTGCTACACCATATTGTAGTTAAATGTGAGCTATACAGTGAGGGTCCATTCTAGAAATGGCAGTGCTGTGCTACAACCTGGCACCTTAGCCCTTTCCAAAGTTGTGTGATCTGATTATCCCTGTTCCTTTCCTCTTCCCATACATTGGGCCACAAATCTGAATGTGACATCTCTCATGTCAGAAAAGAAATATAGCTGTGTGCACTTAGTTCGAAAAATCTTAACAAGGATACATATTAAAAATCAAGTGTCTTAGCTCAGTAAGTACTCTGCATATGGGTTGCCCATGTTGGAAGAAAAGCCTCCTATCTGTACTCACATTATATAATAAAAGCAAAGATTCAGAATACATTAATAGCATTTTTCATATTTCAACAATTCAATAGTTAAATTAGTGTTGACTAAACTCTGGATTGGTTTGGACAGAAGACTACGAAGAAGCAGGGCTTCTATATATGCACTATGTAAACCACAGAGACGTAATAGCATCTATAAATTTGCTTAGATATTTCATTCTACAGTTTCAACAAGGTGTACTAGCCACATACAAGTTCTGTCAGTTGTTTTCCAAACTGCTTTAACACAAGGAACTCAAAAGAAACACTAGTCTAAGAAAAAGCAGCATATAATACCCTATTGTTCAAACTGATGAAGTGCCTTCATTTATACTTCTAAATGAAACTTACTCCTGTAAATGTGTAGCATATCAGTCATATCATATCATAGCAATCATACTACTATTGTAGTAGTATGAAAAACACATCCAAGCACTCTGAACAGAAGCAATAGCTGGAGTTGTAAACTCCTGTTATTCAGCAACGTCTTATGCAATTCACCTTTACAACTTCCTGCCAGTTGCATTTAACCTTTGATTTCACCACTGGGATATTTTCTGTAATAGTAGCCAAAGCAAACAGCACAAGTACCGTAGAATGCTTTTGCATATCAGCTTAAATTTTGTTCACAGAAACACACAGTTGGGGTTTTTTTCTGTTTTTTTTTTTTTTAATGAAATTGGTTTCCATTTGGCTATCAAGACCTATCATATCTTATTAACAATGCTGAAAAAATGAAGCCTCAGCTAAGAACACTGTAATTACTCTTACCTGCTTTGTGAACCAAGTCCTCAAAATTAATTATGACATACTTAAATATTCAAAGCCAGTTTCTGACAAATTAAGTGTTTTTGTGGAATATTCTCAATGGGTCAGCACTGTTTAAGAAAGGAAATCATGAAAATGAGGCCAAAAACCAATCCCTAGATTCTTAGCCTGATGACCAACAACTGATCAGGAGGCTTCCTCTCATTTGTTAAAAGGGAGTCTTAGAGTACTACAAACATTAAAGTTAGATTGGTCCATTTTCAAAAATGATTGACATAAAATATGTAAATCTCCCTTTTGAAGTCTTAAAGTTTAATTTAAAATGTTGATGCTCTTCAGCTGCCTAACGTTTCACGCAAATATAATGAAGATGCAATTTACTGGGAACTGGGTGTATCAAATCCTTATTGAAGTTTCTGTGGTAAATCAACATCAAATCAGATCAGAGTTAATAAGAGTCTACTTGTAGAGAGTGTGCATATGAGAGAGAACTGAGAGCTCTTTCTTTCTCCAGACTACAGAATTACTGTGAGGTCAATTTTGTCTTTCTACCAGGGAAGAAATTTCCTTGGCTTCTTTGCCTTTTTTTACATTCAAAGAGGTTTGCTATGATGAGCAAATCCTATAGAATGGTTCACAATTATTTTATTAGGCCTCGTCCCTGTCATATTCAAGAAATTTCCCAACTATATCTTGTTTACTCCTCCACCTCACTCATTGTAACTTCTGTGACAGAAGCATTGTTTACTTATGCATTAGAAAAATCATTGTAGAATACAAAGATTTCCAGAACCCCGGAACTGTATATTGACCTTGCAGGACTTCGGGGGGGGGGGGGGGGGGGGGGGGAGGAAAAAAGAAAAGCTGTTGTTATTAACAGTCTAAAGATGACTCTGAATTACTATTTCAATTAACATCTAATTAACATAGGGTATTAATTGGTGGGTTGTTTAGGTGATGTAGCCTTTATATGTGTCAGATGAAAAAAATAACATGCAGAAAATTCATACGTGTTAAAAATGTCACATTAAAGACAATTAAGTGTCTTTATTAAATGTTTTCCTCTTCACTGAGAATTGCAATACATGCTAGAAATGTCATCTGTGATTTACATTGTAAGTAAACATTTTAAGTGGAACATACGGGAACCGTATGGGAAATTTTTAGTCCAAATTCCTGCTTTGATGCTGTTTTGTTTTAATTTTTTCATTGTTAATTTAAGTGCTTTAGAGTAATTAAGAAATGATTCAAATAAACTTGAATTCAAAAAGCCTGCAGTTAATCTAAAATAACTAAGGTAAAAACTTTTCAGTATCATTTTAGCTCAACAGTAATGCTATTAAAGTTTTCAGGTAAAAAAAAAAAACATAAAAACTAAAACATGTACTCTGCTTTCTATTTGTCTTGTCCTTGTAAGTTATCTGATGAGTTTGGTTAGATTTTAATGTAAGTAAGGTAAGCAAAAGTCAGTAATAATGAAGAGCAGCACTGTATATTTACTTACAAAATTTGATTGAAGAGTACGTTTGAGTATGTTGTATTTTCATAATTATTTTATTCGCTAAGAATTTAGCACAATAAAAAACAGAAATATAGCTCCAAATTGCAAAGATTTTTCATGGATACTCCCATTTGCTTCTTTCCAAAGTCAATGTTCCACTTAGGAAAAAATCTTTTCTGAGACATCTCAAGGTATATCTAGCAAAAGCAAAATATCCTCTGTTATGCAGGGGAAAGAAAGGTATCATGTCTTTTTAATCTGTCCCGAGGAGTGTAAAAAGATAGCATCATGCCTGGCAACTCTTGAGCCCTTTCTTCTCTCTTCCACCTTTATTTTGTATTTGCAGCACCTGCTGACTCAGTCAGCCTCCAGAATCACTGCTGGCACAACGTTGTACAAAACAATAAAGAAAACAAATACACAGGAACACTGGCTTGGCTGCTGGCTGCCCAACACATTAAATACACAAAGAGCAGCAATTTTGTGTGCACCCTGCAAAAGGTCATCTCACTGAAACAAGACAATTTTTTCTCTCTCACAGGCACACATTTTTTAGCTTAAACATCAACCACACAAAATAAAATGGTATACATATGTCACAGTTGAAGTTTTTATGATACACAAAGACTCTGAAAGATTCTTTCCCATGCCCCCTTTCTGAGAATGAGTTTGTTAATTTTCTCTTCCACAACAGTGTTATGAAGTAATGACTTGAATTTCTGGTATATGAAATCAGAAGCTTGTTGGAGGGACTGCTATTCAATACCATAATCACAGTAGAAGAGCTATCTGTTTAGAAATCTCTTTGTGTACAGCATTATTGAGATTTGAAACATGACAGGAGCTGCCAGGCCACACTACAGTAGAAATAGTGAATGGGATTGAAGACTCAGTTTGGAGGCTTCAGAACTACCAAAAAAGTACACTATTACCTTAGGATAAGAAACTGAGTAGCAGCATTACAGGGGCAAGCAGCTATTAAGTGGAGTAGTAATTAGCTGAATGCACAGTTAGCTGGAAAGACATAGCTTAGACAAGTCATGTTCAGTGCTTTGAAACCTGTTTCAGTCATCACACCCACACAGGAAACTCAACACTTAGCCTTGGGACAGACCCTCTGTACTGGGGAAAAATCTGTGAGAGGATCCTCAGCAAGTACCTGCAGATCCAGTTTCAGCCCATTATAATATTGCTGGTTTTCCAGCTCTTCAGTAAAAACAAGGAAAATGTCATATTTCTGAAGCAAAAACACCCCTACGGCCTGAAAACCAAACAGCACGTGAAGTTCCATAAGGCAAAAACACAGCAGCTATAATACATGTTTTGGATGCATTATGACTCGCGTTTTGGGGGCACTGTGACAGCCATCTTCACTTTTGTTTGGAAGACAAATAACCCAGAAATCTGTCAATGTGTTCAGGTCTGCATAAGCCTGTGAAAAGAGGACTAGTTATAGATACATGTGTGTTCCTTTAAATTCTTATGTACGGCCAAGTCTTGAAAACAGCAGTTTATTAATCTGAATTGCTTTTGCTTGATTAGTGCATGTATGATTTCAGGCAGATTTGTAACCTCCTGAAATGAATGACAGCACACTTAAACATGTGTCAGGGTTTAACCCCAGCCAGCAACTAAGCACCACACAGCCGCTCACTCAGTCCCCTGCCCCGGGTGGGATGGGGGAGAGAATCAGAAGGGTAAAAGTGAGAAAACTGGTAGATTGCGATAAAAACAGTTTAATAACTAAAAAGGAAATAATAATAACAATAATAAATTGTAAGGAAAAGAGGGGAAAAAGTAAGCAAAACCAAAGAGAGAGAAAAATAAAACTCAAGAAAGACAAGTGATGCAAATGAAAACAATTGCTCACCACCAACCAAACGATACCCAACCAGTGCCTGAAAGCAGCTCCCCTGCCAACCTCCCCCCTAGTTTTATTGCTGAGCATTACATCATATGGTCTGGAATATCCCTTTGGTCAGCTGGGGTCAGCTGTCCTAATTGTGTACCCTCCCAAATTCTTGTGTGTCCCCAGCCTACTCACTGGCAGGGCAGTGTGAGCAGTAGAAATGGCCTTGACTCTGTCTAAGCACTGCTCAGCAATAACTAAAACATCCCTGTGCTATCAACACTGTTTTGGTCAGAAATCCAAAACATAACACTATACAACCTATGGGGACGAAAATTAACTCTATCCCAGCAAAAACCAGCATGACATGCATAGATGGCTGAATCAAGGTGTATGAAATGACACAGGTTTAATTCTGATCACCTGAAAGACATCTGCATGACCTTCTCTCATTATGCAAAATTAGCTACTTCATCTTGAACTAATTGCTGCTTTACCTTGAATTGGAAAGGACTGGTCTGCAAAGTGTCCTTCCCAAGAACTTATTGCCAGTTCAGCAGAGCCTGGGTTGGATGATCCTTTGAGTACTTTGCCAGACCACCTACTCACAACAAGGGTCTTCCCTAAACAATGCTGGAAGGCCCTTCAGCAGGCATCTTGCTTATGGCTGGAACACAATATGGACCAAGACATTCGTAGTACAAGGGTTAGAGGTTTCTTTGGCCAGTGGCACTTACAAGTATGTGTTTTCTCAGAAATTTATCTTGTTTTTGCACTTCACTGAGGTAATACAAAAAGCTGTTTCCACAGAAGTCCTTGCAGGAAGATATCAGGTTAATTTAATGCAGTCTTAGGACAGCTGTTTTGTTTGCCGGAGTAAAGAAGGAGAGAGAATGAGGCAAACCAAAGGCTGAAACATGCAGCACATTGAACTTGTCATCAGCTTTAGAGGTTTCACAGTGGAGAAACTATATACTTCTGGAGAAACCACAATTTGTTTGAGCAACAATTAAGCACGAGCAAAATAGTCATTAAGCAGCAATAAAGCTAATAGTTAATTAAAAGACAATGTAAACAGAAGTTGTTGGAATAAAGAATAATACTGGGTGGGAACGTAACTGATACAAAACCAGATAATATCTAATATGGAAATAACCGATGCACCTTTGCAAATACTAGTGCAGTTAATATTTCTTCTGTTTCTGACGATTTGTCTGCTGTGCTGCAATGATAACACATTTGGGCCACTTCTACAACTCTTTACTAATGGAAAATTCCTACTGAATTCATTGTGGAATTATATATGCCCCAAAAGGTAGTGAATGAGAATCAAGGCCTCCATAGCGTTAGCACTCAACTGAGCCTTTCTTTTCTTCTATGATATGAATAGAGTTAGAGCCTACAGATAGCAAATAATACTCTTTTTTCACCTTTTGCAAAATCTTCTGGGTGTTATTTTAAAGCATCTAACATGTAAGTCAGTTGTTCTAGGTCGTAACTGTGGCACCATGAGCAAGCTTCACTTTTAAAGCCTCTCGTGCTGATGAGGGTGTTAGTGTTTCTTTCCAAGAAATACATAGCCCTTCATCAGTAGCCTCATAATTGCTTGGGTAGCATTCTTTGTACTGCTTGATGGATACGAATCTAGCACAAGTTAACTGAAACCCTGCTAGAGGGGCTGTCATGTCAAAAACTCCAATTGTTAAGATAGAAAGACAAGTCTGCCTGAGGTACCTACAACCTGTTTGGAACTCAGGGGCTGAATCTGTTTTGCTTAGACAACAAAGAACCATTGAACTGCTTTGCTGAACAAAATGTTACCAAATAATTCAGTGAATTATAAGAGACAGGGAGAAGAAACCAGAACCAATTTACATGTGATTTAATCTGTAACTGTTGTTACATTTCACACTTCTTTTATATATTTTTTGTAGCAGTAAGAAGGAAAGGAAATTACTCTAAATTCATCTATTCTATTCTGTGACATCTATTCTAAACTGTGACCAGCCTCAGAGCTGGGGTTTTGTTTCCCTTTTTCACTCAAACTGCCTCATACTCACACGCCATTGCTAGAACACCACATTAATTAGCCAAAGGGTAAAGGATATGAAGATCCTCTATAAGTATACAATGGCACAACTAAATTAACTTATATGTTAAAAATATCTAGTGCCTTTTCAGCTGAAGAGAGAAACTACTCTGAAAAGGTCAGGTCACTGACAAAGGTTGTTGCATAATTATGTACATTCCTGTTCTAATGAAAGATTTGACCTACCTCTGCTTGTCTGGGTCCAGCATGGAAAGTAACAAGTCAGGCAGTGTTAATGATACTTTGCAGACAAACAAGTTCTTCTAGCCTCACCTAATTCTTTCAGAGTGATTAAATTTTTAGGAGCAGAAGGGTTCTATATCAACTGTCTTTGTAACCCTTTCCCATCTACATGACATTTTAAAATTTGTTAAGGCTCAAAGAATTCAAGTCTAGTCCCTCGTCAGAATGATAAATGCAAACTAAACTACTGTGCTGAAGTCACATGTAAGGTAGCCTGTCTGTGACACCCAGACTTTACTACTAAAATGGCTAATTAAAAACTGTCATGTCATTTGGCTTTGTTTTGATGTGATGTGTCTTATTATACAATATGATATAGAGTTTTGGGAGGATTGCAATGTTCTACTGTGGCAAAGAACCATCTTATAATGCTCTTGGGTTAGTAGGAAAACATAAAGCATTATTAATCTTATTTAACAAACCCCTTAAGCATGTAAGTATACAACAACTTCCCCAAACCTTCCATAAAGTCACTACTGCCTCTGCATTTAAGTCTGTCTTTAATCAGGCTGTGTTACAGTGAGTTGAGCAGAAGGGTACAGAAACTACCAATGTACCCATTTCCTTCACAATTTAGATTCCTGTAATAGTGACTACCCTGAAAGTCTGAGTGCAATCTTCTGCACATACTAAGCACTGTTGCAGATGAGGACATGTAATAATTTGTGACAGTGGCAGAGTTTGTCTAATATAACAAGACAAGAAGGGTTTTGATCTGATTTATTCCTGCTTTCTTTGAGACTAAAGAACTTCTTGTTTCCAACAGAGGTACAGCAGCAATCAGAAAAAGGTTCGAAAGCAAGACTGCTGGTAGTTTATTGGATATTTTTCTGGAATGGATGGGGGATAGAGACTTTCCTTTTTCCTTTAAGTTAGCAGAGATCAAAAGTAATTACCACAGCACAACCCAGTAAAGCACTTTAGCATGTGTAGCACTTTAAGAATGTAAATAGTTTAATTTGATGGAACTTGCATTCTTCAGATGTCATAAATGCATAAGCACTTTGCCGGAGTAAAGATGATGGTGGTTATTTGTCATGTTGACAAAAAGGGAAAAGTTATGATTGTCTCAAACAGCAAAAATGTTAACCTCGTACTTTAGTCAACAATGGAAAAGTCACGACAGTGCTGTACTTAAACTATACACCAAAAGATATTTGTAAGTTGAATAAACGTATTTTTGCTTGCAATAGGAGGTTTCAATCCAAGTAATATTTAGTATAACACTATTAAAAACCGCTACTCAAGCTCGATACACTTTTAACTGTGAACTGTGTTCAAAGTCTATTGAATCCTTGTTTGTTGGGAATAGAAAACAAGAACTTTTAAGTAAATAATCCCCAAAAGTTATGGTCCTCTATGCTGAAAAAGGACAATAGACAAAATCCAGTATATAATAATTATACAATAGGACTTAGAGAACCTGTAGGCCATCAAGAAAAAATGGGGGATAAAAGGGGAGAAGAGTCCTAGTATCCATGATTCAATTGGGCAACTTTTTAAAAAAATAATTGCTAATGATGTCTTCCTGGTGGCAAATCATGTACCAGTGAAATCAGCAGAAGAGTCTTAATGATTTCAAAGGGAACTGGACCAAGCTGTTTCCTAAAATCTTACTTAACACATGCTGTTACACCACTTGATTCAGGCTGGTTCCTATGAGTTTGTTGCTGTAGATTCGTTCCAGAGAGTCTGTCAATGCTACTGAACGCCAATGAGAAACTTCACAGAAAAAGCAATGCTGCAGCCAGACTTAGGGAGTACAAGTGAAGGTCAGATATTGTAGCAACACTGTAAGAACCTGACTGAGATGTAGGATCATCCAGCAAAGCATCCTTGCTACCACCAGGAAGCAGCTGTCCACACACGTACTATGCATATTAACTCATTAAATGACATGTTAACTCTGACTTTTCTTGCTACAGTTTGGAATAATCACCTGCACCCACAAAGTTAACTTTGAAAACTCAGAATTCCCTTATGTTTAGTGATACATATAAAATATTTTTTAGCTACCCTTACAGTTAGTAATTAACTGTGGTTGGCTTGATTGCTTGATTTTTTTGGTTTCAGTTATTAAAAAAGGTCAAGTGGGCTGTTCAAAAGTAAGAACTTGTAAAGGTCACAAGTACTTCACCATCCTGTTCTGCAGTCTCCTCCCCATCACATGCCACTTAGTTCTAGCTTTTCATTGTAAAGTGGGGCTTGCCCCTGCCATAGATGAAGTTCCCACATTTACAAAAATCAATATATATCCTATATGCAGTCCCACAGAAGTGGGCTTAATAGTGCAGACATCACTACATTTGCAAAGAAATTAATTTTATTTCAAAACGTGTGGCAGCTATAGGTGGCCAACTGTTCTCTTCCACCATCTTCCTTTCTTGCACTGGCAGAACTAAACAGTGGCTAAAGCTGTTCCTTGATAAAGATTTCCTACTATTCACTTTGCTCACTGTTTGCTCAGCTGTGGTGCTGGTTAACAAAAGATAGTCATTGTAATCTGTGGTCCAATGAGAGGCTATGGGAATATTTTTTTCATTCCATTGATACTGTCAGAGATCCTGCCCTTTTGTCTTTCCACTGTCAAATAAAAATCTCATATCCAGGTGAAGTGGCATTGCAAACTGGGCTAACTGGTCTCACTGGCTGTATAATACAGTGGTAAGGCTCTGCTGTAACTCAGCCAAATGTGCAGTAAAGATGCAGGATAGATCATTCAGATCAACAGATTTTCAGTGTCTTCCCACAGTTTCCCTCATTTCGACAAAGCAAAAAACCAGTATTTGCAAAAGAACCATAAAAGAATCACCTTATTAAACACGGACATCTATACCATATGCTGCAGACATCATAGTGACATACATGCATTAGAGGAAATTATTTAATCTCATAACTCAGGATTGGCTTTTGTGTAATTTACAGCCATGCAAATTTTTCTAAGTAGTAGTTGCCTGGAGTAACTCTGAAGCATTCAAATCTTCACAGCCCAGTGCCTCAAGCACCCACTAGTAGACAGGTGCATATTTATTGCAGTGATTAAGTTGCATTTGCAATACCCTCTGTGTCAAATGATGAAGAGCTGAGGGCTGGGGAAAGCTGTGTGCTACACAGCCCCTCCAAACACTAACAAAAGTGTTTTAAATCAAATGTCAGAAGTGCTACAAGTATGTGTAATATGACTGTTCTACAATAGCATGCCTCTATCTTCAAGCAACACAGAAATGGCTTGGCAACACCCTGACAGCCAAACCAGACTCCTCGGAATTTCCTTGTTACAGCTTCATAGCTCTTTATTTTTAACAAGTCATGGGGTACAGTTCCACATCTGAAAACAAACAGAATTTCTTTAGCAAACTCTAGCATAAAAGGGGGTGTGTGAGATACAAGGGGAGTACACATCCAAAACCTAAAATCAGAAACCCTAGCACTAAATTATACTCTATATTTTTTTCTCCAATAAGCTTACTACAAGCTGAAACTTTGCTTTTTCCCCCAAAGAGGTACTTCTTATAGCAGGAAGACTGCACCATCAAGGTAAAAGTGACAATGCTTTATATCCAGAAAAATCCTAGTGGATTTTAGTAATTCATGTAAATTACGTCATCATAAGAAAATTAGTTAAAAACATGCTGATCAACTACATAGGCTTCCCTTCTACTAGAAGCATGTATATTTTGGAGTCAAGAGAGGATTCACATATTTTGAAAGTATTTGCATATAGTGTCAGTCCAGACAGAAAGTGGCCTAGTGCACTATATATGTCTCTTTGTCTCATGTACTTGCTTAACAACCAGTGGCAATAGAAAAGTATTAATTATATATAGCACTCCACATGTTTAATCAAATCATCTCCTGAGCACTTCTGCATGACTGTTGTTCCGGCAAGACAATGGTATAAGCACTGTATTAATTAAATCAGAAGACTCCAATAATTAAAAAAAAAAAAAAGGAGAATAACTTGCCTGGATAAATGAGCAAAGAACCAGAAATAAACATTGATTTACTAATTGCACAATAGACCACCGTATGAACTTCATCAAGCAATAGCAAATGTAAGGCTCACTCACTTTACTTCTGCATGAGAGCCCTTTGCAGAGATCATTTAAGAGAAAATGGATTCCTAGGTCTCTTCCAGCATGGCCTAATGATAAAAACAAATAGATAGTAAGAAAACTACAGAGCTGCACTCTAGGCCAAAGCAATTTAAACAAAAAAAAAGATTAAAGAGCTTTTCAGTATGGAAGATAATTGTCTGGATCTTTTGCCTAGGAATATACCAGTATTTTTCTTCGTATTTTTCTTGCTTGTCTTAACAATACAGATGCTTAATGCATGACAGGAAATAGTGGGATGGAAGGATAAACCAACACATATAAACTCAATTGTAGGATGAATTCATTCCCTACCTTATCTGATTTTTGTTTTGGAAATAGTTCATTTGCTTTCCTTTTGTTCTAAATGTGCTTAAAGTGAAGTAACAAAAGCATGAACTGGGTATTAAGTTTTCTCTCCCTCAAGCATGGATTTTGAGAGTCAAGAAACAGCTCTGACTGCTGCCTTCTAAGTGCTCCTGATCAGAGCACGCTGATAACTAAAGCAGTTTGAAAATCCAGTTTGTATATCCACACTGGTCTTTATTCTTCTTACTACCATCATAGCACATTGAAGTAATAGTCTTTAACCTTAACTATGGCTATGGCACTACACAAATGCAGAACCCAAATCACTTACTACTGCCTACTTAAATTAGAGAAGCAAAATTTACAGACTTCATCCGTGGACAAGAAGTTTTTTTCAAGGTGTCTGGTCCAACCTAAATTAGTTTTTATCTGAGAAAGCCTGTATTTGCATTCTTTACATGCACTCGTGCATTCAGCACCCTCCAGACTCATACTATTACTAAGGCAAACAAAATAATGCAAAAGCCAGCTTTCTAATTGGCACAGTTTCAATGGCCCTCTGTTCTAAAAGAAACATTCCCCTTTTTCCCAAGTAGTCCACTGCACAATTTTTACTTCCTGCTGGGCAGGTGTTCTTTGGCTGCCACTGAATCCAGTTTATAAACTAATGCCCAAAATTTCAGGCCATTCCCTGATGTTCTGGGGTCTTCCCCTTTGGATATCAATAAGATGGGCAATTCTGTCCATCAGGGCTTCCAGCATTTGGTGTTAAAAACCTTGTCCACTCTATAAAGTTAATGAGATCAGCTGTGGGTTACTTGCACTAGCCACACCCTTTAAAAAAGAGCAAAGGCATAGCATAAACACTGTTTATGCAAAGATTACAGTATGAAAACAAATCTAAAATCTACTGTACATAAATGTGCTAAAGAAAAAAAAGGATGTATTTGTAAGCACTTTTTCATTTTTAAAGCTAAAATGAATAGCAAGGATTTTACATATGGCTACTTGAATTAGTGGCTAAAAGTCCCCTTCCTTCCCACCAATCCACAAGAAATATAAAGAAGCACAGCAGAGAAACTTAACCTTTATAGAAGAGGGGTTGAGAAAAGCAGGTTGTTATGAACCCGAGATTTGCATCTTATTAGCATATAAATTTTCACATGCATTGCTGATAGATCTAATGCAAGCAAACAGATTGTTATTTATAGAGCATTGAAACAGTATCCAGGTCTCTAGAGATCATATAGAAAAGTGAGAAAGACTTCTGGATGCAAAGACTTGTTTCTCTGAAAGTCAATTATGAAAGTCTAAGCTGTCCACCTGACAGGGTACAAATAATGGAGCAGCAGCAATAGTGGAATTTGTGGCTTTTTGACATTGATAAACTGGAAGTTTGCTGAAACAAAGATACGCTGTTTCAGTTTGACATTATCCTCTCTCTGCATGAGCTTCTACAGTGCTTCTGGCAAAAAGTAGTTAAAATTCTGTGTTTTCACATTATTCTGTTTTATGGGTAATATTCCTGACCTGTGTCTTCTATAATGTACTGTGGCACACAGTGATAGTTAAGACAAAAAGGCATTGTAGCGTAGCATGAGAGCAATAGCCGCACAGAGAACGCATTTGGGGGATTTTTCAGAAGACAGTTTTGATACCATTCTGATGTAAACCTGGTCATTTGTGCTCCAGACCTGCACAACTCTGGGAATCCTATTACAGTTCTCCTTATTGAACATTCAGTGAAAAATGTGAAGTTCATTTCCTTGTAAGACAAAAAAAGAATTTGCCCTCCGGACCTCAAAGGAATTTTAGATGTGACAAAAGACAGTGCAGGTACAATCTACAAGCATATAAAAATGTCATTCTACTCAGTCAGAACATCTTTCTCTCTCTGAAGTGAGAAATTCTGTGAAAAACATCTTACCTTTATATCTCAGAATGGCATACTTCATTTATCTTCTGGATGAATATCCTATGGAAATGAAAGGAGGTAGCTACTTGCCTTTCAGGAGGACAACAGAGATGACCTTTATAGTTTGTATTGAAAAGCCCTGCCATCCAGACTTTGATGCTTTTCATTTAGGAGTTTCTATATGATAGAATTTTAAAAATGTGTGCTACCACCGTATTATACCAATGTATTTGATGGTTTGGGCTTATCATCCATTAAGTTTAGTTGAAAACTTCTATCATGTTTGATGATTTCATTGAACTAGTGATTCATATCACAGAACAGTTGAGTGTGTGTACAACTGTACAGAAAGAGAAACTTCAGAATATGGAATATAATGGAAGCAAAAATTCATTACTTTGAGCTGGTGTGCAGTCATATAGTCAGTTTGCCCTCAGTCTTTATATTAAATTTTAACTAACAAAAACCATTTTAACTGTAGGTTACAAACACGCAAAAATATTCAATTTTCCAGTTCTAACTTCTTGTATATTAAAAAACTAAAATTAATAGCTAGACTTTTACTACAATTATGATAATGTGATAATTACAGATATGTAAAAGTCTACACTCTAAAGCAAAAAATACAAAACCAAAATTATTATCAAAATGGAGAGGCTAAGTTATAAGGTGTTCACATGGGAGAGTAAGAACTAGATTTTCATATTTGGGTGCCTTGAATGAAGAAACTAAAATCTACTCTTTGGCACTGAAATATATGCTGTAATTTTAAATGCTGTATATTTGAAGGTTTCATTTGATTTTAATGGGTTTGCTTCTGTTTTTTACTAGCAAGACCACAACCAGCTCCAAATGTATGCTCTTAAAAATGTTTCAAGACTCAGTCAATTTTGATTCTGTGAAATTCAGTGTGAAAATTCTCCCACATTTTTGGGAGTGAAAATCCTCCCATCTTTTTCAAAAAGGGAAGACTAAGTTTTAAGTATTTCTAGTTTTCTACCTAGGGATTGCAAATACAGGTGAGAGAAGACATATCTTGTGAAGGTTATAACATGACTGGGCAAATCAGTATGTTGCTGAAACCAAAGGGACTTCAGTCCCTCTCTAGACTCATGTGCTAGTTTATATACATTCCTTAGTGGTCTGTAAGCATCCTGTCTTTCCGCCTTGCAAATCTGAGCCCCGAACTAGGTCTCCTCTTTGTAAAGAGAAGCAAGTATATAATGGTGTGAATAGGTAATTAATTTTCTGCTCTTTAGGCTTACTGAAAGCTTGCAAAGTTTTGATTTTTCTTCTGCTCCTATGTTTTAGAAATCATCCAGTTATTTACCACACCAGAGCTGAATAAATGGTGAAAAGAATTTGAATACTTAGTTCAAGTTGAAATTGTAATTCCACTGTATATATGACCTTTAAAGACTCCTAATTTGTAAGAGGCTATGTCAGGGTGTATGAGAGAAAACAGCTTTTTGCATTTTAAACCATTATTTTGAGTTTAAATCATTGTTTGATTTAAATCATTATTTAAATTGTTGAGTTTAAATCATTATTGTTGAGTTTAGATCATTATTTTCATCATTAGTCCAATGCAAATTTGAAAGAAAATTTTTAAAATAATTATTCAATGGTCTAAACATTCATTATGCATGTGATTACAATTTCTTTGGACTACCTAAAAGTTTTTAAAATTTTTTAGGTATTTAACGAATTATTCTAAAATTACCACTTCTTCCCTCATTCTCCTGTCCTCCCCATCTACTGTAGTCTCCTGTTATGCTTTTCATTTCCAGCATCACTAAGGTTTCTAGATGACAAAGTAGGTTTCTACTTTTAAAGGCTACGGCAGTTAAAAATAAATCAGTATACCCTATTAAGGCAGGAAATCTTTGCAGGATATAGATGAGATAAAAATGTGGGGGAAAAAATGTCCCAGTCCTTTCATATAGTGCCATTGCACTGCATACACAATACATGATCTTTGAACACATATACAGTAAAGAAAGCCGTAAGTGTTTATGGTCATGATTAAACTTCAAAGTGTGTTTTGTACCATACACTTCAACGTTTGAGACTGTTTGAAGTGTGCCAGTCTTTTATAGGCAGAGCTGATTCCCAGAGTCATTATACTGATTATATGACAGATTATGGTGGCTAGATAAGGCCTTAGCTCTTGTAAATCTTCCTTTACAGTTCAGGGGCATTACAAGGAGTATTTAAACCAAGAAGAAATGTCAGTTTGGGACCAGGTGCAACTTTCACTAGGTTTGGTAACGACTCAATTTGCAATGATGTTGCCATGTAAATTGCTCAGTGCCGAGAGACTTCCAGTACCTTCCTCTGCTGAGAGCTCATGACAACAGAGAAATATCCCACAATGGAGTGGTAAAGAGTTACAGATAGTTCATACTGCTGTGAAGAAACGATAAGTGTCCTAATGACACGGGACAGACTGTTCAGCATGTTAATAAATTATCTGAGAAAAACAGTAATACTGAAGTGACAAAGTTTGCTCTTTAAACTATAGTTATTCAGGACAGTAAAAATAAGCTATAAGGAAGTAGAGAAGGAAAAGGGTGACTGGGCAATAAAATAGCAGAGGAAATGCGGTATAGATAAAAGCGAAGTGAGGCACAGGAAAAAAGTAAACCTAAATTTACATGTAGAGCAAGTTGACTGCAAGTTGAGTAATAACAATCAGGATTGGGATTTTAAGTTTATGATAGTTTATCTAGATCTATGAAAACATTACATCAGTTCTTGATAATAGAAAAACAAAGCAGGGAACAGAATAGAAAACCTCACTGTTTTACCATATATAATGCAGTATTGCAATACCTATAGCTTGAATATTGGGTGCATTTCTTACGATTTTAAGATGTTACCCATCTTAAAAGGATATAGTAGAACCAAAGATTATGGAGAAATGGGCAAAAGAATGACCAAAGATATGGAATAGTTTTCCTGTGTAGGTATCTCAGCTTGGAAAACAAATGACTGAGGAGTGATATAATTAAGGACTATAAAGCCATGCATTAAACAGAAGAAGTAAATAGAGGATGATTATTTACTGTCTTTCCTAATACAAGAGTGAATGTGCATTAAATGCAATTATGAAGTACTTAGTCAAAATGAAGTAGGTGGTTTTTTTTACAAAGCAGTTAAGCTGTGGAACTCATTGCCACAGGATGTTGTGCATGCCCCCAAAAAAAGCAGCCTAAAAGAGATTAGACAAAATGACAGGAAATAACTCTCAAGGATTATAAAACGAAAAGATATCACCTTTTATGGTGCATCTGAACAAATGACACCTGAACTGGCTGTTACTGGTGCCTGGGAAAGATTGGAGAAGTATGGCTACAATATGCTGTTACACTTTTCCCAGATATGTCCAGTTGTGACTAATGAACATAGGACACTGGGCTAGATGAACCTGTGACACATTACAGTGCAGCCATTTTTTTGTCCTAACAGAGTGATGACAATACCACTGAGGATACAGTGACTTCCGTACAGCTTTGCAATGTGGCAGACCACAAATGTCCAGGCTCAGTGGCAGGTCAGTGGCAGATCAGCTGAATTAATGCAGCAATGAAGACATAGCCCCTGAGCATTTGATGAAAGCTTCGTCTGAGACTTCTCTTTAGACTAGCTGTAAAGTAACTGCTTACACATACAAGGTCAGCTGAGAACTTTAATAACAAGAGAGTAATGTTATAAAGTGCACGTTATATAACACTGTTGTTTGATTTTAAATCAATTATAGATAGCCAAAAGATAATGTCAACAGAATGGATGATGGTTCCAGAGGCTAACTAAATGCTATTACTGTCCTGTAATGCCATGAAACAATGCTATTCTGCTCTTAAGAAAGTATCAAAACAGCCAACGCTATCCTCCAGCAACATGAAGGCAAGAACTTCACACAATGTGTTCTGAAATGGCACAAAAGATTCTCACCACAATTTGAGCCAAACCAGTGACTTTTAATCCCAGTTACAACTCTGCTGTATTTTTTAAGAGTGATATTACCATAACACTAGAGACACTAGCCATAATCATTGATATTTCTGCTATGTCTAAGCAAGAAATTTGGTGCAACAGGAGTCAAGCAGTACCTTAAGGGTGTTGCTGAGACCCCCAACATCAACACGTGATGGAGTTTGGGGGTTTTACTTTAGACTAAATTTACTCTGCCCCTCTGAACTTAACATTCACGTTGCACATACAGCCCAAAGCTGCACAAAGTTCCACAGCTGTTGCTTTGAATCTGTATGTCCCAGTTAGAGGCCGGGGTGCATCCTGAGCAAGCTTACAGTTCAGGTCCCTCTGAAAAGAATCCAGAGTTTGTGCATACCAGAGCCACTTGTGAACCAAACTGATGTGTAGTTTAGGTGGGTACAACTAGGGGATTCTCTTTATTACTGCTCCACCCTTTACATTACAGACCCAAACCAGAATACTAATTCTGATGGTCATTCTTCTGCTATCAAGCAGCAGTCAGGGTACAGTCTGTAATGCTGAGAATTTTTTAACTGCTCATTAAAACCAGTTAAGGAATTGTATTTATTAAGTATCACAGAATCACAGAATTGTTGACGTTGGAAAGGACCTCTGAAGGTCTCCTTTTCCAAGCCCTTGCTCCAGCAAGGCCACCTAGAGCTGCTTGCCCAGGACTGTGTCTAGATAGTTATTGAACATCTCTAAGGATGCAGACCCCACAATCTCCCTGGGCAACCTATTCCAGTCCTTGGTCACCCTCCCAGTAAAAATGTGTTTCCCAATGTTCATATGGAACTTCTTGTGTTTCAGTTAGTGCCCATTGCCCCTGGTCCTGTCACTGGACACCACTGGAATGAACCTGGCTGTCTTCTTTGCACCCTCCCTTCAGGTATTTATATACATTAATAAGAATTCCCTGAGCCTTCTCTTCTCCAGGCTAAACAGCCTCAGCTTGCTCAGCCTTTCCTCGTATATGAGGTGCTTCTGTCCCTTAATTATCCTTGTGACCCTTTGTTGAACTCTCTCCAGTATGTTCATGTCTTTCTTATACTGGGGAGGCTAGAAATGGACACAGCACTCCAGGTGTGGCCCCACCAGAGCTGAATAAAGGGGAAGGATCACCTCCCTCGACTTGCTGGCAATACTTTGTCTAATGCAGTGAGAATACCATTCTTTGCAGGTGGAGCACATTGATGGCTCCTGTTCAACATGGTATGTACCAGGACTCCAGGCCCTTTTCTGCCAAGATGCTTTCCATCTGGGTGCCCCCAGCATATATTGGTGCTTGTTCTTCCCCAGGTGCAGGACTTTGCACTTCTCTTTGTTGAAGTTCTTTCGGTTCCTGTTAGCCCACTTCTCCAGCCTGTCAAGGTTCTTCTGGGTGGCAGCATGACCCTCTGGTATGTCAGCCACTCCTCCCAGTTTGGTGTCATCTGCAAACTTGCTGAGGGCATGCTCTGCTCCATCATCCAACTCTTTGCTGGGTAAAAAACTGACTGGACACCTGAGCCCAGAGAGTCGTGGTGAATGGAGTGAAATCCAGTTGGCGGCCGGTCACAAGCAGTGTGCCCCAGGGCTCAGTTTTGGGGCTGGTCTTGTTTAATAACTTTATCGGTGATCTGGATAAAGGGATCGAGTGCACCCTCAGCAAGTTTGCGGATGACATCAAGTTGGGCAGGAGTGTTGATCTGCCTGAGGGTAGGAAGGCTCTGCAGAGGGATCTGGACAGGCTGGATCGATGGGCCCAGGCCAATTGTAAGAGGTTCAACAAGGCCAAGTGCCGGGTCCTGCCCTTGGGTCACAACAACCCCATGCAACGCTATAGGCTTGGGGACGAGTGGCTGGAAAGCTGCCCAGCAGAAAAGGACCTGGGGGTGTTGATTGACAGCCGGCTGAATATGAGCCAGCAGTGTGCCCAGGTGGCCAAGAAGGCCAATGGCATCCTGGTCTGTATCAGAAATAGTGTGTCCAGCAGGAGCAGGGAGGTGATCGTGCCCCTGTACTCGGCACTGGTGAGGCCGCACCTCGAATACTGTGTTCAGTGTTGGGCCCCTCACTACAAGAAGGACATTGAGGTGCTGGAGCGTGTCCAGAGAAGGGCAACGAAGCTGGTGAGGGGTCTGGAGCACAAGTCTTATGAGGAGCGGCTGAGGGAACTGGGGTTGTTCAGTCTGCAGAAGAGGAGGCTGAGGAGAGACCTTATCACTCTCTACAATTACCTGAAAGGGTGTTGCAGAGAGGTCAGTGTTGGTCTCTTCTGCCAAGTGGCTAGCGACAGGACAAGAGGAAATGGCCTCAAGTTGTGCCAGGGGAGGTTCAGGCTGGATATTAGGAAAAATTTCTTTACTGAGAGCATGGTGAGACACTGGAATAAGCTGCCCAGGGAAGTGGTGGAGTCACCATCACTGGAGGTGTTCAAGGAACGTGTGGACGAGGCATTGTGGGACATGGTTTAATGGGCATGGTGGTGTTGGTTGATGGTTGGACTTGATGATCTTACAGGTCTTTTCCAACCGTGGTGATTGATTCTGTGATTCATTAATGAAGATGCTAAACAGGTCTGGACCCAGTATTGACCCCTGGGGTACAGTGCCAGCCACTGGCCTCCAGCTAGGCTTTGTGCTGCTGATCACCCACCCTCTAGGCCCAGGCATTCAGCCAGCTTTCTACCCACCTCACCGTCTGCTCATCCTGCCTGTACATAAACAGCTTGTTTATGGGGGACAGTGTTAAAGGCTTTAAGGAAGTCCCCTCCCCTCATCTGCCAGGCCAGTCACTTCATCATATAAGTTTATCAAGTTGGTCAAGCATGACTTCCCTGTATTGTGTTTGAGTTTGGCCAGGAGCTACTTGTTCATCCACACAGGACCCCTGGCCTGACTTCTTATTTGTTGGGATGGAGTTCTTTTGAGCTTGGAGGAGATGATCCTTGAATATTAATCAGCTTTCTTGGGCTCTTCTTCCCTCTAGGACCTTATATCACAGAACTCTTCCAAGCTCATCTCTACAGAGGTGAAAGCCTGCTCTCCTGAAGTCCAGGGTTGAGATCTTACTTTTTGCCCTGCTCACTCCCTCCTCTCCAGGTCCTGAACTCCACCATCTCATTGCCACTGTAGCCAAGGCTACCTTTGGTCTTCACATGCCCAACAAGCCCCTCCTTGTTGGTGAGTATGAAGTCCAGCACAGCATCTCTCCTTGTTGGTCCCTCAATCACTTGGAGGAGGAAGTTAGCATCAATGCACTCCAGGAACCTCCAGGTTTGCTGATGTCCTGCTGTATTGTCCCTCCAGCAGATATCAGAGTGGTTGAAGTCCCCATGAGGAGTGGGGCCTGTGAATGTGAGGCTGTTACTATCTGTCTGTCTGTAGAGGGACTCATCCACTTGTTCCTTCCAGTTGTGTGGCCTATAGCAGACACCCACTATACTGTCACCTTTGCCTGTCTTCTCTTTAATCCTAACCCATAAACTCTTCATCAGCTCCTTTTCCATCCCCAGGCAGAGCTCCATATACTCCAGATGTACAGTCACATGAACGACAAATCTCCCTTCTCTTCCCTTCCTGTCCTTCCTAAAGAGTCTGTATCCTTCCATTGCAATACTCCAGTCATGGGAGCCATCCCACCACGTCTCCACGATCCCAACAAGGTCATAGCCCTGCAACTGCAACCAGATCTCTTAACTGATCATTTTTATTCCCCATACTGCATGGGGATAAACGGTTAAAGAATTGCACAGCTTTACAGTTTCAGTTTTCTGACACTAAGGAATTTAATTTAGAACACACTTTTTCACATTTATATAGATTAAAAAGTCAAAACATAAAACTGCATCTTTCTTAACAGCTATGTATCTATAATCGGATATTCTACTACAAATTAGAGATAGAATACTTGACCATCTCAAGTATTGACCAGGTTAAGTATGGTCTAATGGAGGTATTTGGTCACTGATTCAAGAGTGTGGCAGGAAATGGAAATAAGTGTATGACAGGAACGAATGACAGTTAAGATTTTTTTCTTTAATTCCCATATGAACAACTACTACAACCTATACAACAAAAGGAAAAACCTCTAGTGCTTTGAAACCTATCATATAAGACTGCCTAATGTTTGTTTCAAGATAGTATAGTAAATGTGAATGAGAAACCACTTGTTAAGATTTAGGCAGTTTATTAGTTTAAATTCACATATATAACAAATGCTGTAAAAGCAGGAAAATAGGATGTATACACATTCCCTTATCATTAGAACAGCTACAGAGCAATTAAAATCTCCAGAATAAGCAGTATTTCAAGGAAAGGAACTTTGTATGAAGACTATTTTAAAAATCCAGCCTCTTTCTGGTGTATATTTTGCCCATAGGGAAGCTGAAAAAACATCACAGTGAATTACACAGGTCATGTGGCTGTGTCAACTATAGAACAACTGTACTTGGAGAGAGTGACACAATGATACAAATGCTGGCAGGGAGGAGAAAGTGCACAAGTTTGACTTTTTTTTTGGTCGGGAGAATATGCTTGGACATAACTAGGGAGATCATCCTCTAAAGGTGGCATTGGCTCTGCTAGTTTGGCAACCTAAAGCCTCCTGTCACTGAGTTTTGGGTGTAATATTTTCTCTGTACAAAGCAAAGATAATGATAGATATGCAAAACACTCATAGACCAAGTAACAAAAATGACTGTAAAATTGATATGATGTAAGGACATCCAATAGCCTCAGCCTATAATTTCAGAAGTATCTGCAACACTCAGTGGCTTGCACTTTCAGATGGCAGATGTTAAGGTTGTTTTCAGACCGAAAAGGTAGTAACAGCACATAGTATGATTCTTGTCACCATTTTATTGTATATCATCTTCCTTGTTCTGCAATTTCCAGTACTTCTAGGCGATCTATCTGGTGAGGAAGGAGTTCCTTCCAAAGCCGGTATGATGTATCTGCTTCTTGGCCTTTGTTCTTTTTTTTTTTTTTAACTCAACATAGTTATGAAAAGCCACTTTGCTTCCTGAGGATTTTGCTGTATTTACAGTCAAGAAAGACAGGGTTTGGTTTTGTGGGTTTTTTGTGGTTTTGTTTCTTCCTGAACTGCCAACTCCCCATGCATAACACTCAGAATATTTGAAAAGAAGACTAAGAAAGTCCTAGTTATTTTGTCCATACATTTCTTCTTGTTTTCAGCTTTGGAGATAATGCTGGGTTGCTGGGAGGAAAGATGTTTACTAAGTGGTATTGTCGACTAAAATGATCCCCAGGATCGCTGGATGAAAATAGGGCTATAAATAGGTATCCCTGCAGAAAAGCAAAAAAAAAAGGACTTAATGTACCAGCCTCTGCTGTTTTCTACACTATATGACTCTTCAGTGATTAGACTAATTTCAGTGGCATTCCTCCAAGCTTAAACTGATGTACTCTGAGCAGACTGCACCTCACAGTAATTAGTTGGTTTTCTTTAAATGTCATATTCCAGGGAATGCAGTCAGTTCAATACACAATTATTTTCCCAATTCTTTTATGCTATTTTTGGAGAAATATATAATCCATGAAACCTATGTTATTATAGTTTTCCAATAGGGCATGTTTGAAAGACTTTGCACTGTCAGATTTAATATCACGTGTCCTCATGACATATTAAACTTGCATTTATTGAAAACCAAGGGTGACAATAGGCCAGAAACTTAATGACAATAACATAATATCTCTTGAGATCTTCTCCAACACCATGTTGTACTACATTTTTAGCTATTAGAAAGTTTTGTTGAAAATAAAGATGATGAAGAAAGGCGGAAGCGGTGGAGGAAATTATTTTGTAACCGCTGAAGTGCTTTTAATGATACGGAAAATTTTTCCATCTCCTCCTTTACAGCCAAAGGTTGCTGTAGTAAACAAACATATCTCTCTCAAACGCTTTCTCTTGTGCGTGTGTTTTTTGCATGTATAGTCCTAGTCATGACATTAGTTAATGGAAGTCGTTCCTATGCCTCTTCTCAGACTCTCCAACTGCCATGATTAAGGCAGTTCTCTAGAGTTTCCTTTTTGCTGTAATTTCATGAACAGTACTTCTTTGTTTCTCACAGTGAGATGCATGTTTCCTTTCTAGTTTTATTACACTCCTAAAAAGAGAGTACACTGCCCATTCTTATTCATATTCTGCAGGTAGCAAGATATATTTTATATCAGGCTTTAAAGAAATTGTTTTTCATTTTTACCTTATTGTTTAAAAAAACAGAAATTAAATTGAAAAGGCTTTATGCTGCTCTGAATCTAAGGACTGTTTTTTAGGAAATAATACCCCCGCTAAACTTAATTGTGTACCTCAATTCAAAGCAAGCTGTCTCCATATTTCAACTAAGATTCAGCATACTGTTAAGTTTTCAGTATAAAGGGCCTGATTTGGTTCTCTTTAATGTCAGCAGTAATGTCTGCTTGATATCAACGAAAACAGGCTCTGATTCTGCAGAAAGCAGTAGTTTTAGCAAGAGTGTGATTTATTTATAGTTATGTCAGAAAAGGCCTACTCTAGTTATAGTAGCTTTAATAACTTGAATATTTTTCATATTTGTATGCACATTATTAGGTAATTTTAAAAAAAGGAAACTTAGATGATCTTCAAGCTCTTTCTATGAAATCTTCAGTTCTTTTAATCTCTTTATATACTGGAAAGACAAAAAAAGTACTGACTTCTTGCTGAATGTATTTCAGATCAAAATTAAACTGTATGCTTGCCACAGCATGCTACAACTAAATGAACACAGTGTATTTCTTGAAGGTTATAGTTTTATGTTCCTTTGCACTGTGTGTAGGTTTCATTGTGAGAACTACTTTATACTTTAAAAGATCCCCAGAGACCTTTAAATACTATTCCAGTTTTACAGATGGGCAAATTGAAGTCAGAGCTGCTAAAACTATACAAATAATAAGCAGCAGAGCAAGAACTAGAACATACTGGTCTTGACTGCCACACTTCTCCTCAAACTAGAAAGAATTATGCAAAAAGTAGGTTGAAAATAATAAACCATAACAAAAGGCAGAAAATTATCTGAGTGAGATGAGTAGTAGCACTATTGACTCACTAGATTTTATTGTACATGCACAGCCAGAAATCAACATGTTCAGTGAATGAGTTTATCAAACAGACAGAACAATCCATTGTGATATGTCTTGACTGTTAGTGGTGCTGGCAGCTCAGCCAAATCTTACAGGGTAATTAGCTAAGGATAAATTAATCTGTTCTCATATGTGGCCTGGTGATCTTTCCCAGGTTGTGAGCCCTGCTTAAAAGTATGGTTTCTTTTGGTTTTTTAGTGTTTAATGTAGTATTCCTTGGTACTTGAGTGAATAGTTGCATCTGCATCTATGAAATATTACTTTAACATTTTAGAAGAATTTTTCTGAGTGAAAAAGCTGCATGTGTTGGATTAATGTCAGACCATTTTCCAGTTAATACTGGATCTTTAGACTCTTTGTGCAAATGTTCTGCAGGAAATATCACATAGCTAGTCTCAAGGAAGATAAATATTTAGTTTTTGCAATACTGTCCTTAAATGACTACATGTCGCTTAAGCAAAAAAGGATTTGGCACAAATCTCTCTATTTTACTTTAGCTACCATAGATGAGGTTTGTTCACAGTTCTTGAGGTTTTTAATACTTGGGATCTTGGTTCTTTTCAGCTATCCTGGAACATACCTAGTTTCTGGCATACATTACTGTTTCAAAAATTCTGCTTTAATGGTAGCTATTTCTAAATACTCATTGTGACACTTGGTCTTACAGCTCTGTCTTATTAGAGCTGGCAGGCTAAAAATATAATTGATGTTTTAATTTTCTGCAAAGCATTTTTTAAAGGAAAGAAAAAAATTGAGAACTGCATTCAAGATATTTATTTTCTTTTAAAATCTGTTGAAATAACTTCCCATTAATCCAAACTGGAAATGAAGCTGTTCTACACAAAGAACTAATATAATAGGCACCCTTTTTCCCCACATAAACCTTCATTAAAAATTAAGGTTTATTTGAACTGCTAAACATTTGAGTTGATCCCCCCCCCCCCCGAATTCTATTGTGCATCCTATAAAAACCTGATTTTCAAGTAAGCTCTCCTTCACACTCAGTTTTACAGCCGTTGGTGACAGGAGCAATTCACACCATGCAGAGAATATGCTAATTGCTTGCACCTATGGAACTGTCACTGGGCATCTATTTGAAGTTAAATATGTCAGCAATTGTTCTTGCCTAGAATTAGTGGGCTGTAAAAGCAGCTCTCCAATACCTCATGAAACGTGCTGTCAGCTGAGGTATAAGTACAGATCCCTCCGATCATGCACAGGGTTGATGGTTTGTGCAGCTACAGAAGGACACATTTCTGGTGCTCTGCTGCCTGTGGATTCACTCCTGAACAAAACAACTGCAAACAACTATAATTTTCCCCATGTTAAGCTTCCCTTTTTAGGATTCCCATATGCTCTTTTTAAGTTTATCCTTTGGCTTGGCTTTGTGTTTGTTAATTTTTATCCCTATCATCCCCATACAGATTTTGGCCTAGCGATGCTGCTGTTGCAGACCAGCAGGCTGCTTCTCCTCACCCATATGCCTCACACAACGGTGTGAATCTTTGTAAATTTGGTCTTAGGTATTCATGTGAACTTTCACGGTTTGTTGTGGGGTGGCAGCTGCACAAAATTCCTAAATATAGGCTTCTTTATTTAAATGAAAACATGCTGGACACATAACCTGCTGAAGATACACCTCCTGCTCTGTGTCTGATTGACGGTGGATGTAGTGTTGGTTAGCAGACATTGGCTTTTCCTGTAGCCTTTAATACCTTGAGATAAACCTTATTTGTGGTCGAGGCCAAACTGAGAAGGAGGGCGCTAGGGCCTGGCCTCAAGCTGGAGTGCCCCGTCCCACCTGCAGGCTCAGCCCCCCCCCCCCGCCTCAACCCGCACAGAGGCCGTCAACAGAGAGGAAACGGAAGTTAAAGGACTGTAAACAGATTTTCTCACCGTGCCTTCCAGGTCACATCCTTTCCTCACGGCTGGTTCCGGCCCAGCAGCTCAGGGGCTGGCCAGCTTGCGGCAGGTTCAGTGCTGCCGCATCCAGGCGCCCACGGCCATCTCCTCTCCCCTCTGAAGCACCTGGCCGCGTACCTGCTTCCTCCTCTTTAGCAAGCTTTGCTGTCCCCGAGGGCTCACTCCTCACTTGGACATTTCCTCAAACCGCTCCCCCCCCCTCCACCGCCGCGGCCCCTTCCAGAGAGGGCTTAGCCCTTAACTCCGTCAGGAGCCTCCCGACCTTCCCAGCAACGACAAGCGGAGCCTTCTCTGCTGCCAAGCTGCACACTTGGATAGGAGCACAACAGGCTGCACGCAATAAACAGCGAACAAACAAAATAAAACAGATACGGCCTTTCACAGCTGGTAACTCTTGTGGAAATTGCAGCACCGAGGGAGCAACGCTGAGGTGAGGGAGGCACCAAGCAGTGGCACAAATCCCCAGGCCTCGCCTGCTGGCCCCGCTGCCGTGGCAGGTGGTGGTGGCTCCACGGTGCTGATTAGCAAGGAGCTATGGGGAGGAAAGGCATGTCTGGGCACTAAGATGTCTGTCTCTGTGAGTGCTACAGTGACTTCAGCCGCCTTCAGAGTCAGCTGCCTGGCAGATCTGTCAGAGCATCTTCGTGAGATTCGCAAGGCCGCCCCAGCTCACTGGCCTCCCGCTGAGCAGGGCCTTGTCCCGTGTCTCAGGCGTGGGTGAGCTGGGCCTCCTGGCAGGAGGCCTGAGCCCAGAGCAAGCGTGCTGCCGCCAGCAGCAGCTTTCGCACAACCGCACACGGCCTCACACCCCACCCGTGCCCTCAGGTAGGGGAAGAGCCCTCCACACGGTCTGGTGGAGACTGGAGTTTTGAGAGAGGTCTTGCACATGCTCATTCAGATTTTTTAAAAATTTCCACTGTTTGCAAGGAGTGATTCGCTCGCTTGGGAGTTTTCTGGGGTTGCAACTCAAGTCCTGAGATGTGTAGCCGATTTTGCTCGCTGATTTTGCTGTAAGATATTACAATAGTTTCCTGTTCCCCTGAGCAGCATGCAGAAGTCAGACGTCATGTTTTCATGCAAACTGAAAATTAAATGAAAACTGGTTTGTACTAGCAAGTCTCAGGCTTGGCAGCCACTGGTGATGTGACTGCCTGCGTGACTGCTCAGTATCTGCTTCAAATTCTTCACCTTTTTATTTACAGTTTCCCAGACTCCATTAACAGCTTCCTAGTAAGGCACATGGTCAGGCTGTTGTCAGCTGTGAGACTTGTTTTCTCTGACATTTGTAAGTTTGATCTGACAGCCCGATTTGATGAATGGCAGCCCAGTGTCACTGAACACAGCCAGGCCAGAAAAGGCAACATGCTCCTTTAGCTCAGATTTGATTGATGAACCAGAAGAAGCTGCAGTGAATGTGATTTTTCTTTTACATGGGGCTTGCGATCAAGTGCAGGTCAGGCGCTTAAAAAAACCTTCACGTCAGAGGAGAGATGGGCAGAGAGAACAAGAGCACAACCTTGGGTTTCTTAGCCTGCACAGCCAGTGCCAAGCTACTTTCATATATCACTCAAGATAAGTGAACTGGGATATTAAGCGTAATCAACAAGGAAAACTAGGTCTTATGTGACTTATAATTAGGATATTCTACTACAAGGCTTCTGAGATATTAAAAAAGAGATATAATCATAAAATATATTTAGATATTTTGTTTATTTAGGAATATTTTTGTGTTTAAGAAATAAAATCATCATAGGGCCCCGGGACAAGAGGCTAATAGGATAGTTCAGGCTTGGAGGGAGCTTCAGAGGTCTCTGGTCCTATATGCTGCTCACAGCCATGGTCAGACCAGGTTGCTCAGAGCTTCATCCTTCTGGGATACGCAATCCTCTGAGGAGGGAGAGAGCCTGCACGATCCCCCTGGGCAGCCTGTGCTGCTGCTTGCCTGGCCTCCTAGTGGAAGGGCATTCTTACAGCCGGTCTTCACCTTTCTTGTCCCTCATCTTCCCACCATGCCCCACTCCATCTGCCCAATAGCCCAATAGCCTCTCACAGACACCGAAGGCTGCTGTTAGGTGCCCCGAGAGCCAGCCCTTCTCCAGGCTGAATCAGCCCTGGTCTCTCAGCATTCGTTCGCAGGACAAGAGCTCCAGGCCCAACCAGTGGTTCTCTGCCAAACCTGCTGCAGTTTGTTTGTCTTTCCCATGCCGGGGGGCCCAAAACAGAGCACAGTATCTCAGTGTGGTCTAATGAGGGCTGAATAGATGAGGAGTTTCCTCCATTAATTGACTGGCCATGATCCTGTTCATACAGCCCAGGATACAGTTGGCCTTTGTACCTGCCAGAGTACACTGCTGGCTCATGCTCAGCTTGCTATCTGCCCAGACCCCCAGGACCTTTTTATCACAGCTGCTCCCCAGCCTGGAGTCCCAGCCTGCAAGTATAACTGCAAGGGGTTATTCAATCCCAGGTCAGGACTTTGCATCTGTTCTTGTAGAATTTCATGAGGTTCCTGTTGGCCAACCTCTCCAGCTTGTTGAGGTCTCTCTAGGTGGCAGCCCTGCCCCAATTTGGTGTAATCTAATTCTAATAATCAATTTAATTTTTAAATTGTCATTTTTATTTTTCAAAACATTCCTGGGCAAAACAACCTTCAGAGGGGACTTCTACAGGAATTTTGACTTGCCTGTTAGTGGGACAAACCAAGTAAAACTTGTTTTAGGGCTATTGAAAAGCTAAGAAAATAAAGCTGCCCTTGCTGTAAGAGGCTATTAGCAACATTTAATAAAGTTTATGACTTACAGAGTGTATTGGCCTCCTGGAATTGAGCTTTAATTCACAAAAACTTAGCCACCATTTTGGATTCAATTTCCATGTTTTCTTAAGCTTAAAATAAATCTTTGTGGTACAATAAGACAAACATATCAATGTCATCTCTGTTCAAAAAGTTTTTGAATTGAGAATAATTGGAATAATTGACCTGGAAAGCGATAAATAAATAAATTAGATTGCATTTCTTAGCCTATGAAACATTAAGATGCTCAGAAGTGAGAGACAGAGTATACTTTCTCGTAGTTGCATTTTTCCTTTAATTTTGGAGACATTACTGTATGTGATAATATGTTTAATATTTATAGCCCCTGTGATCTGCACAGTGGTATGAGTCTGTAGATGTCCTCAGGTACTGAAGAAGGACCAAATCATTAAAGAACAAAGAAGAACATTTATGTATCAGGTTCCCTTTTATTTCATAAACCAATTTTGATAATTTTCTTCAGTTGTTGGCAGACAAAAATGTAATCTGTACTGTCTTCAAAATCAGATAAAGAGAAGGCTCCAGGCAAGTCTGGGAGATGTTACACCACAGGGAGGGAGCAGATGACTTTTGATACAACTAAAATTCTCAGCTAAACCATACAGAGTTCACAAATCTCATCCAGGGTTGAGTTACACTAGTAACTACCCATGCTGCTGGCAGTGTAACTAATAAAAGAATTTTTAAAATACTGGCTGAACCCCTGCACAGAACAGGTATTTCCAGACACAGAAATATGTAGAATTGGTCAAACTAGTTTACGTGTTATGTCTAATTTAGGAAAAAAGCAAAAAATAATTTCTTGTCTTCCTCCCCACATTCTTTCCTCAGCAAGCTGCTTTTAATTTCCTAGAGGTTTTAGATTAAAATGCTTCAAAGCAAAACAGGACAAAGTGCAATCTAATCAAAAGTTGTCATACTAGGCACAGTTTCCATCAATTCCATTGATAGCTGAATATTGGCTCTATTCTGGCTAGAGACTGAACAAACCAGAGAATCATTGTGGAAATAATTTTAGTTGCTTCTACCCTTTGAATTTTGCCTTTGCAAGGCATAATAAAACTTTTAATCACTCCAAGTGGATGTCTGCATCAGGAATCCCAAATGTCAGGATCTAGAAACTAATGCATTCAAGACAAGATCTTCTGTATATCTTTTTCTTCCAGGATTATTTTCAAACAAAAGGCTTTTTAATGACAGTATATGTTATTTATATTATATTAAATAAAAGGCTTTGACTGCCTGTTAACTTTCTATTTTATATCCCCCACAGCCCTCTTTGCTAAATGTTCTTCTTCCATGGTGGTCTCTTCTGTGTTTTAAATGTTACCTTTTATGAATGGAAATCTCTATAGGGTTGTCACTATGAAAAACATTTTTGGCAAAATATTTTTAATGGTGACTGTGGCAAATTTGCATGATCTTCTGAAGCACACTGTATCTCTGTGTTAGATCTACCTGAAGTGCACTAATTCACCCACATGGAAACAAGACCATCTCTTACCTTGGGCACTAAATACATCCTTTCCTAAATTTGCACCAGACCAAAAGATGCCAGTGCTCAAAGCATTAATAGAGCTAGTACAAGAAGATTCAATGGTACAGGTCTCTGTCACACATTATATCATGTTTTACTTTGCATCAGCCAACCTAGAGAAACATTCCTCCAGTGTGTAGCTGCTTACTGTATGAACCTGCAAACTCTGCCTGAAATATTGTGTGCATTTTTTTTGCAGGTCATAAAATACTAGATGTCCTCATCCTGTATCTTCTTATTGTAGGTATTAAAACTAACAGTATTTGTCTGTCTTCTGCTATCACCCCAGTTTTGGAATCTGAGCCTGGGATTCTTCTCACTTAACCTGAGCCATATGAGCACATTGCTACCTGGTTTAAATATCAAATTCTGTCTCTGTTTGTAATCAGCAAAGACAATTCCTAGACACTGAAAGCAGAATAAGATGAACAGACTTCTGGTTCCATCTGTATCTTTCCATTGAGTGGATGGAGCCTACATAGATAATATGAACTCTAATATCTACCTTTCAGGCAGCTGAAGTTAGGTGAGATTGTATTAATCAGTTTCCCAGTGGATTAGTCAGTTTTTTAATCTAGGAAAAGTGTATTCAGATTTCCTTAAAATTCATAAATCTTGTTTTATATAACTGTTGTTTGGGGTTTTTTTAATGTAATAATGTATGAAGTTAAACTTACTTGGTAAAACTCATCTGTATGGATCAGGTAGGTGTCTGATAGATTTTTTTTTTGTCATTCCACTCTATGACTCACATGTCTGTGGCTTGCATTTTAGTCCATATTTAGGCCATGTTTGTATATGTTAACACATCTGGAGAGTGATCTCTTAAAAACACTGTGTGTGATGGAAGTTGGTCAGTTCAAGCAAAAAAGTGGTGTTATTCTGAAATTAATGCTAAATCACCATTTATTAAGCATTATAGGATGTTATGCTCTAGGTCATCTTTCAGATCAACAAAAAAACTAAGGTCCTTATTATTTGTGGCCATTTAAGTTCTCGTTGTTTTTCAGCACTGTAAGATAAGTGTATGTAAATCCTGGTGTTCTGGCTTCATTCTTTCTCATTCTATCTGCTAAAATTCCCCTACTAGTTCTATTAGCATGTTTCAGTTGCTATTGTGTAGCATACATGACACTGAGATTAGACAACAACTGACTGCACACAGTGAAGTGACATTTAATTCTTGCAGGTGGTATGAGGATGGATTGGTATTTTTATGATTCTGTCTTTACTGCAGCCTTTTACCTTAAAATGATCTGTGTCAACCTAGCCACCATGCCCTGAGGTCTAGGGCAGACCTCAAACTACCTTTCCTGAATACTGATAACAAAAGATAATTGCTGTGAAAACGTGCAGACACTATAATCACAAAACATGATACCTGATTTTCCTCCCAACCCTTCCAAAGCTTCTCCAAGTACATGCGCCCAAACACATGTTCCTCCCCTCTTGCTGTACTGTCACCTGCCCCGCCTTGCCAGCAGAGACCTAAGCTTCATATGGGACTTCATGATTTTCAGTCCCATTTCCAGCTGTCGGTTTCTCTGCTTGCGCTCTTCCTTCTGGTATTAAGCAAAACAGAACACATACTTCAGCCTCAATAAAAAAGTGGTGAATCTGTTTTTTCACATCTAAAGGAGGATTGTATCAGAATACAGTTCAGCACTGGCCTGATCTGAGGGCTTTAATCTCTGGCAGAGAAACTCTAAACTGTACGTTATTGTGTCAGAGCAGCAGGAACTAGTAACAGGATCAAGCAAACCAGCTGGTAATGAACAGAGGTGATGACAAGGCCAAGTGTTGGTGTGATCAGGTGGTCAGGAGTGATCAGGTGCCACCATACAGATCTGCCTTTTCCTGACAGTTTGGTCAATGTGGACACCTTTAGGGAAGAACAGGTCCCCACGGTAAGCATTTAACAGAAGATGGTGCCACCAGATTTTCAGGGTCTAGACTCAGTCAAAATACAGCCTGAGGGTCAGCTTTAGCCTTTTGTTTGATTGCCTCCAGCCAGGCACCTTTCATCAAGAAGAGAAGGAAAACACCGGTTTAGGCAGGTGGCATGCCTTCCTGTATCTACCTGTTGTCACCCTCTGTACTGAGAGGAGCAAGACCCCATAGCTCATGTGATTCCCAGCTAAACTGACCTGGGCCATGGGGAACGGATGTTCCACAGTGGGAGTTCAGATACCTTTGGCTGTTGAAAGCAGAGTCATTCTGCTCTAGAGCATTTGTTTCTTTAATCTCTTGATCTGGCAGGCAGGCTAGTCCATCATCTTCTGCAGAAATGTGTGGAATAATACAATGATTTATTGTTACAGAAATCGTGAGATAAGCTGCTTGATCTACTGATCATAGCCAAAGACAGGCCAATGTGTACATGGGGCATGACACCAACATACTTCTATTTACGTACGGTTCTATTGCTGCATGTTTAATTGCTACATACAAACTGGCAGTCATTTTACCTATGATCAGTTTCCATCGAAAATACAGCCTACACATCTCTTTGAAAAGTTTCAGGTGGAAGATGATATAAATTACTTGTCCAACCCTGAAAATCCACGGAAAAAAGAAAGAAACACAAACTGTATTGTGTGTTGAAGGCACAAGCGTATCTGTGTGCACCATTCACACCACCGAGAGCATGACATTTAAGACTAAGCAAAGCCATCGGTTATGTAATTAGTTAGCAGAGGCAAACATCCTGCCTGGAAAAACAAGAACAAAAGCTGATTTGTTATATCTTTGCCATTCTCTTTAAGCCAATATGCTTCTCCAAATACTGCACTGCTGTACCAGTGTTCGTGTTCCTTTCTCACTAACAAAGCTGAAGTCGTGCTGCAGAACAATTCTCTTGTAGTGACATCAGATACGAATGGCCTCAGAAGTACCATATTTGTTTGAAGAAAGTCCCAGTTACTAGAATTAGCTGTATAACTGCATTTATCATGAGAGATTACTGTGTCAGTGATGCCATGCTGCTCCCTGAGAGACTTACATAACAGGTTTTTCTATCACTAATAATTCTGATTTTGGGGTTCTCTGATCATCTGGGTATAACACAAAACTTAAGCCTGCGTTCAGGCAGAATTAACTGGATATAGAGATAGAAGGTTCCAATTACTTAAATTAGCTGTATGACTACATTTATTATGAGAGATTACTGTGTCACTGATGCTGTGCTGGTCCCCACGCGACTTACCTAATAGATTTCTCTTGTCACTAGTAATTATGATTTTGTGAACCTGTGATCAGCTGGGTATGACACAAAACTTAAGCGCATGTTCAGGCAGAACTAGCTGTAGAGATGGAATTTCACTTTTGGCTCTACAGAAATAATAGTGTTCATGCACTTTCACATATAAGCACTGCTGCTAAGACTACCTTACTTCAAACAAACTTACCCTCATTGGATTCAGTGTTCTATTTAAACACTAAAACACAACAGGCAGTGCATATTTGGGCGATCATTGCATGCATCGAATGATGTTTAACCACCCATCAAGTACAAT
Source organism: Gavia stellata (assembly GCF_030936135.1). NCBI lineage: Eukaryota > Metazoa > Chordata > Aves > Gaviiformes > Gaviidae > Gavia > Gavia stellata. Next base: position 54,263,889 of record NC_082637.1, read on the forward strand.
AATCCCCTAGAACTGCACCAGCTGAAATACCGTATTGCTTTTATAGACCTGAACTTATAAAAAATAGAAGGAAAACAGTCTAAATGGGCACTGGCCTGAATAGGCTACTGCCATAGTCAAGCACAAATCTTTGTTTATATCAAGTATTCTGGAGGCATTACGCAATTTGATGAAGTGTACAAGGTATTCTCAGTAATCTCCCTAGTCAGGGCTAGTTTAGTAGGATAGGAATATGGCACAATGTGTTAGGCTTTCAGCATTTAACTAAAAATCTGGTTAGTCTATATTTGTACAGATTTCATAACCACCTGGAAAGATCTGTGATAGAGAGCTACAGTTGCTGGTGTCTGGGAGAGATAGTCTGGTTGAAATGTGGAGATAATTTTGTCATTGTTATAGTTATCTTTATTTTCATAAAAGCTAAAATTATTATGTCATTAATTCAGATCAGCAAAAGAGGAGAGAGGAGTAATTCTACTCAAATATTAATGTGGACTTGACCTTGAACTTCATTATTGTTTGTACTGATACAGAGAGAGGAGTCACAGAATCACAGAATCACAGAATTATTAAGGTTGGAAAAGACCTGTAAGATCATCAAGTCCAACCATCAACCCAACACCACCATGCCCACTAAACCATGTCCCAAAGTGCCGTATCTACACGTGTCAACTTAATTCATAATGTTTATAATTCATAATGACATGAGTCAACATAACTTAGAGGAAAAATCAATTGAACAACTCATAAATCAGGCAGTTCTCAAGTTACTCGTGAATACGCAATTTTTTCCTTTTCTTTACGCTTGTAGTCTTTTGCAGTAGTAATAAACTGAAATTTTTCCAAGGATATAGTCTTGTGTTGAAAAAGACACAGTAGACAACAGAACTAGATAAACATGGGCTATAGTTACCGTACTGATAATATATGTGTATGTGGGCATATTGATAACGTTTAATGAATTACATACATTCGCACATGTAGATATTACTGCATTGTATCTGTTACCTTGTACCAGGGCCTTGGTTAAGCCCTCAGGAGTCTGATGCATACACAGGCAGGTCCAAATTCATGATAAAATCAGAGATAAGGAAGATTCTGTTGCTACTTTTCTTAGTGTTAATCTTGTCTGTTTGACAGTGGTCAAAGACCAAAAGGAAACAAACCTTCTTGGGTGTACTTTCTGAGGTTCTCAAGAGCAACAGAATTTCTTGGAACTTGAACAGTGTGCTCAGATCCATTATAGACGGAGGCTGGAGACAAAGCAGATGATGGAAACCCATGGTATTTAGTCATTCTGAAGGAAAATAAGAATCTTGGTAAGAACTCATTCCTCTTACTCTTTTTATTCTCTTACCCCAACTAGTGTTGAATTACTAGTGACATGTTTAAAAAAAAAAAAAAAAAAAAAAACAACTTTAATTTGATTGTCTGGACATTCTCAGAAACTTTAATATTAACTAAGAGTGAACAGACTGCAGACCAATTAATTAACAAGTACTGGTCAGTCAGTACCAGCTGTCTACAGTAGCATGAGGTATTCTAGTTACAACCTCTACTATACATTTGGCAGAGTTTTAGGAGTATAAAACCCCAGAAGGATTTTAGGACTAGGACTTGGTTTATTCCAGGATTTCTTCTTCCTGGTAAAATGTACTCCCAAAGAGGTATTCCCTTTGGTTTTCTCCTCAGGTTGTCCATCAAGATTAGGGCTCCAACTACATTTCTCACCAAATTGCTTTTAAGTGGGAAATATCTCATGAGACAATGCTGCATTCTGTACTAGATTCATACCCAAATAATGTAAGGAAGTTATGGGGTAGTACTATAACAGAGAGTCAAGCTGTATGGATGAGTAATGGAAAGGAGAATAATACAGAAGGGTTAAAATGCTGTTTTCAGTATAGTATACACCCTCCCCCACACACACACCCCCTTCCAATTTCAGAATGTTTTGGGTTGTAAGGGACCTTCAAAGATCACCTAGTCCAACTCCCCAACCTATACAGTATGTTTTCCTAGGTAATAGGCATGCTATCAAAGATCTTTCTTTTAACAATTTTTTTGAGGAATAACACGTGTGTATATTAGCAGTCTAGAAAATAAATATGAGCAATGTTTTGAAAGTAATAAGTATCAGTTAAGGGTACAAACCTCAGATTGCCTGTTGTTTGCTAAGAGAATTTCCCTGCTTCTGGTTGTCTGTCTTTTATGTGATAGCTTTTTATCTTTTGTTACTTAGCAGTCCAAAAAGTAAGTGAGCCCTTCTGGCAAGAAGGGCACTCAAAAGCACACAAGCAACAAAGCAAAATTCTCTTCATTAGGGTAACTTAAGTCTGATTTTTGAGAAGAAGCACAGGTGTTATAAGCCCCAGAGACACAGCCACATAGTCCTTACTCTGTGCATTCATTCCCTGCTCGGTGTAAAAATGGAACACTTGCTTAAAATCCTCAAGAGCTCTTCTCTCACCACTTCTACGGTGACTCACACAGTTTTTACTATGTAATTACAGCTCTGCAAAGATTCCCAATGGTGGCTGGGCCCATTTTCCCTGCTCACATGTGCCTTTTTAGAGAGCACAAGGGTAACACAGGGTATAACTTTCAGATCAGTAGGTCATTTCTGAACTGGATTACACTAACAAAACTGAGATCAGAATTTGGGACTATGTAATAGTAATGTCTCTACAGTGGTGTAAAATTAATGTGAGGAGAATCGAGCCCATTGATTTCAACAGAGCTTCTCATCAGAGTAAAGCCATCAGGATTAACCCTGGGAATCTTGTGACACAATGTTCCAGGAAGCAGCCTTTGTTTGCACACACTGTGGCTCTTATTTATTAATATGTGAGGCTAACAATGCCTATTGTCTCTTTTCATATTAGAATGTTGTCACATGAGCAGTTCAAGTGACACCAAAGATTGCAAGGCGAAGACAAGTGGTTCTCTCTGGCTCCAACTGGAAACGCTGTATATTTGAATACATTAATACTCAACAAATATCACTTCAGATTAAATCATTCACAGATTTATATTTTTTAATTAAAACCAACCCAAACAACTATGCCTAACTATAAGTAAGTTCACCCACTTAAACAAAGGAATGTTTTATTATGAAAATCCAGGCACAATATCTATATGTTTAAAAAATATTTAACTGAATGATCTGAGTATCTGAAATTAGGTTACAGGTTATTTATTATGATAAAATTCCAAAAATACCTACTTGTTTCTGTACCACATGGAAATTTTAAGTGCAGAAGTATAATTTTTATATGGGGTTTTGTTCTGTTGTTTGAAAGACTCATCTTTTTTGTCCCCTTCTCACTAGTATAGTTTAGTCTTACAAAATAAACAGCCTATAAAATATTTAACCTTATTTAAATGAGACCTATTATGTATAGTTTCATCAGAGTGTTTTCACTGTATAAACCTAGAACAATCCTTTCTTTTTTTGCCTTACAATTCCTGCTTTCTCCTCATATTTTAAGAGAGTCAGTTTTGCATAACCACATCTATTATCCCATTCAACAGAAGAGATAAGGACCCTTGTAAATGGTATCAGGCTAACTTGAAATTAATACAGCTAGGCCTTCAGCTAGTGTTATAGTGCAGGGAGTAACCTAGCTCCTATACATTTCATGATGGAATAAATGAAGAATAACAAAAAAAAGGCAATGAAATGCAGAGGAATTAATCTGAATTGTACTTGAATTTATCTAAACAAATGGCATGTAGACACTACTGCGGAAATACTCTGTCCTGGAAAAGTTAGGAGCAAGTACATAGAATGTATTATCAGAAATGCCAAAGTGCATTCCTTTTTGCAAAAATATGTTACACACATAGACTCCAATCACCAAACACTCCCCAGACACAAATTTCAATAGGAGTTATACATCAAAATATTTTTTGGATCTAATCCTTGAAAGCCTAAACCATATTTTGTATACTAAAGTCTAGGTTCAAAAAGTATCTTAGATTTTAAAAACGGAATGGAATGTCCAACATCATGACACCACTGAAACTTTGAAATCCCTTACACTTGCCTTTTAACTCCAGTGTTCCTGTGTTTCTGGCAGGAATGTGCAAAACTTCCCAAACATCCAATGTCACCACATTGTTGGTTCTAAACCTCAGTAAGCAAGAGAGACAGGACAGAGGATAATACGGAAGATCTCTTTTTCAATTAATATTCCTTTTATGCAAATTAGAGCAAATTCAGTTAGGTGCTGAAATGTAGCTCAGTAATAAGAACAGTTCTGTGGTAAGCATAACACCTTGCTTTATGTAAAAAGATATTCTTGAGTGGATTGAGGCACCCACCTACTTTTGAGAGCTGAGAGCTTTTATCAGTATTGACCAAAGCTGAATTTAAGCAACCTTCCACTCAGTTTACTGACTTCTGTGAACCCCATTCTAAGGTGAAGACTCCTTCCTGTGTCTGTCACAGATGTTTATATATCTAGCTCAGGACAGATAATTCCTTTAGACACAGTATCCCCAAATGCTGAACATGCCAATGCCCAGGAAGTTCTGGATATATCTACCTCCCATTGACCTTAAAGCATTTAAAAATCCTACTGTTTGTATTCTTAGACATTTAAAAATCTTTACAAGTCAGGCCTTACATTCCTTCGTTACTTAAGGCACTTCTGAACATTGTATTTCTAGCTTTGCTGTACCATTTAGATGATATTATATAACATATGGATCTAGAAAAGATCTCTCAAATGTCAAAGGCATTTAGCATTAACCTGATTTTAAAAACGAAGTACAATGCTCTCCCTTTCCCGTTCATGGCCTGGGGCTCTATGGAGACAGAGAAAGAGAAGGCACAGAGCCAGGAAATAGCTTATCTAAGTACTCAGAGTCTTTCATAAATCAACAGTATTACCATTGGAGAATGAAGCCAAGAGAAGAATAATGTCAGCATCACTAAATTGCAGCCACTGTGCGTCCTTCTTGTAGGGGAGGGTAGCATTATTGCATGGCAATAATGCAGCTCAGAAGGAATAGAAGACAGAATTACAGCTTCTTGTGGATGCCTAGAAATTTACATCTCTCTGGATGAAAGGAGACTATAGCTTCACTACACATATGAAGAACTGGTTTCTAAGAGTCTGCCCATAATTCTGCTGAAGTAAGCAGAAGATTTATGATTGCCTTCTCAGGAATTCAGGACCAGTGCATGGATTTTTTTATATGCCAAATGCTTGCCACCTTATCTCTTAGAAGCTGCTACACTCAAAACCCATGTACAGTAGTGGAATGAAATTCCAGAGGTTTTTGTTGACAAGCAACTACCATTTTTTATAATAGTTATGCAACAGGCACATCTCTGTTGAAGGGCCATGTTCTTTTAGATTCTCATCACATGCTGTTGAAGTCTTTGTGAGCTTTGCCACTGACTGAAAGGGCTCTGGATCATGTCCTTACTGCTAAAATCATTCTGCAGTGATAGACAAGATAACTGGCAAGGAAGAACAGTGTCACCAAGTGGTGATTTGCGTTTTCTTTTCAAATTATGTTCTCTTAAAAGACTTTTTCCTTAGCGTTTTTAGCAGATGCCCCCATATAATATATAGCCTAGTTTACACAAAGAATATACAGACATCTATGCATCTATTATATAACAGTATACATTCATGCACGTGCTGTAATTCATAAAGTAAAAGGTGGCTTTTATAATGTAATTATAATGTTGATTTAAAAGGAAATAAACAACCAAATTAATTGTACTGTAGAAAAAAAATCACTTTGTTTAAAGTGCTTAGGGTGACTCTACTTGGTTAATGGTATTGCTGTTTCTGCACCAGTTAAAGAACTGTGTCCTAATGAAATATTAAAAATTAATACAAGTTGAATATTTAAGTGTATGCAGCTATCCTTTATCTTGTGCCTTATTACAGTAATTAAGTGGTGAACATTCTCTCAATTATCCTAGAAGAATGCTAGCTTCCATTTCTGCTTTTTTTTTCCCCAAACTTTGCAATTTTGCAAAGAGATCTTTAAAAAAAGGATGCAGGTTCTTGTAACAGTGCGATTCTTGTTTCATAAAAGTCCTCTTTGGCACTGATTCATACTCCAGGTTATTAATTAGTCAACCCAAAGTATATTTATTTGCTAGTAACTTAGAAAATGCTGCAGATTGTTCTGTGGTCTCAGCTGCTGTATCCAAGTCAAACTTCTCATGAATGTTACCTAGTTTCTTACTGGTTTTACCTGGTGTACTGCAGGAGGTACTGGGTTGTCTACATTTTTGGCTACGTGGCCATCACATGAATGCTGCATCTATACTATTAGCTTAAATGTAGTCAGGGTCGTTATCTGATGCTAAAACAAATTGACAAGGGAAGGCTTGACATACTGTTAAATTACTTAGTCTCTAAAACACAGGGGCTGCAAGCAAAGTGCTCGTTTGGAATTATCCATAGCCCTTGCTAGTTGCTGAAGCTCGAACAGGAATTGCTAAAAAGAATTAAGCGGCTTGGGCCACAACTATACCAGAGGTCATTATAGCAATTTATCTGGATGGATAGTTCAGAGCTAATGCCTCAGAACATTCTCAGACTTTGCTTAATTTTTAACATTTGGATATCCTATAAAACTGCTATAAAGACCTCAAGATTTCTCAAGTCTAAAGCAGTCCTGTCATGCCTGAACATGCTTTTCAGGGCTGCAGGATGAAAGTTGGGCTTGAGGTCTGAAAGAAATTAGAAGTCCTGAAGCAGAAAGCTCTAGACTGATGGAAAGTCAGAAAAAAATTTTTGGCCCTTGGTTGAGAGGGAGAGCTGTAACTAAAAGGATCAAGAAGCAAATGTAGATAATGTTTAATTTTAATTTTATGTTCTGTCATAGTTGCAGCCCTTTGTTTAAAAAAAACCCATGGGTAATAACTTGCAGAAGATTATATTATTGAAACGGTGCGTAAAGTTTTGGGCAAACTAACTACTCTATCAGGGGGAGTAGTACTTAATTTCACCAGTCATTGCAGCCTTGGGATTCATTCTGTAAGACCAAAATCATGGAAGAGAAGCAGCTGACTGGGCTGGACACAAGACAGCCCATAGCACTGCGTCAGGTGCAGCTTGTTTGATCCTTTGCCATCCAGCAAGATAGATAATGGAGCCCTGGGATTTGATACCCACATTTTGTAACTGGGGCATTACTGGAAGAGGAGAAGGGGAGCAGACAGCTGTCCAAGCAGCTGCTTGATCAAGAATTCAGAGGGTGGACTTCCATAAGGAAAAGACATAGCACACTATTGCATATTTTTCTTTCTTTTCTTTTATAAAATTAGTATTGTAAAAGATTCCATTAATTATTTTCAAATGAGGGTTTGTAGTTGATTGACCACCAAGACAGTATTTCAATTTTCCAGCATTTTCAGAAGGGGAGGTTAAGGTGCTGTTTGTTAGAGGCTCTTCATTGAAAATGGTCAGGCCCTATTGCATAAGTCCTCATTGAATGAGTACACCAGTAGCAAATTAGTAGATCTAAGTTTTAGCTGATTTCTTTGCAAAATCATATGAACTTGACATCAGATGTGGCTTTTGTTCTTTTGATTACATTTTAGTAAGCAAAGCAAACCTTTCTAAACTGTTCTAACATTTTCTGCCTCATATGCCAAGTGCTGCTATCTTCTGCAGCGCAGACAGAGCATGCATATTAGTTCAGCAAGACATTTTTTATTTGAACTGTTAGACTTGTTTTCTAAACAGTAGCACATAAGGAAAATATCATATTTGAGTAAGAAGTGCTATGTCACATATGTATTTGCAATCGCAGTCTTATAAGACCTGGTTTTTTACTTACACAGTACTACAAATATGCACGATGTCAGTTACTCCACTGTTCAGAATACTAAATGCTAGGTAATTGGGCTGACAGCTTGTAAAAAAGCAGTGCTGTTGACCCCAATTACTACAATCTGATTAAGAAGCAAACAAAATGAAATTCACTCACAGTCGAAAATTCGTAATCCCCTGTCAGTGTAAATTAACTGATACCAGCAGTTCTGGCTAAGGCTGCTGTAAAGTACTCATGTCCAACCCAACAAATCTCCTCTCTGAAGTTAACATCAAAATTGTCATCCTAACACTGGTTCGGTAAATTGGGATTTCTCATATCTTAATAACATACTGCTTTCAAAAGCAAGAAATGACCAAACTCTATATGACAAAAAGGTAAAATGGCAAGCTCAGAGGATGTACAATAGACTCCTCTATTTTTGAAAAGAGATCCTTGAAAGTAAGTTTCCTGAGAACTTACACTAACCTAAAAGAGCTTAATAGAAAAATGAGAATATTCCTCTAGTTCTCTTGGGTGGTCTCACAGCCAGTTATGCACTTGGGAGTCTCACTCTGCTCAAACAGAATTCCAGCTTTCAGGAAAGCCAGGAGCTGCTCTTCTTCCATTGCCACTGGGGATAACTGCCACATCTAGCTTTAGTTGACTCCCCTCCATCTGCTAAATGCAAACAAATCAGCACTACTAGCAAGGACTCACAGTGAAGGACATCAGCCCTGGAGAGAATCAGTTTCCAAGCCAAGACCAATGTCAGACAGATGGACAGAGAGACTCACCTAGCCAAAAGCATATCTGAAGAACCCTAGCTACCAGTTTGCCAAATGCCAGCGTCTGAAGCTTCTTTCTTCAACAAGACTGAAGATTTAGATATTGGTTTTTTAAACCTTCAAAATGCTTCCTGGTTATAAATACTATCTATGACCTCACAGCTTTTTCCCAGAAATAATTAGGATATCATACTCATAGAATGCATTTCTGAAGGAAGATAAACAACATGGAAGTTTTTGAAATAATTACAGCATTAAATATTACAGAATTATCTTCTGGGAACACATGCAATCATTTTCTATTATTTGCTGGTTTATTAGTAACTTTATTGTGTAAAAGTTGATTGTCTTAAATCTGGATAAATGCAAGGGTTATGCATAAAAAATAATAATATGCAGTAGACATTTGAAATTAAAATTTCATAGCTCACTAGGGTATAGAATCATAGAATTATATAATGGTTTGGGTTGGAAGGGACCTTCAAAGATCATCTGTTCCAACCCCCCTGCCATGGGCAGGGACGTTTTTCACTACATCAGGTTACTCAAAGCGGGGTCCAACCTGTTCTTGGACACTTCGAGGGATGATGCATGCACAATTTCTTGGGCAACCTGTTCCAGTGTCTCACTACTCTCTTCATAAAAAATGTCTTCCTCATGTCCAATCTAAATCTACCCTCTTTCAATTTAAAACCATTGCCCCTTGTCCTGTCACTACAGACCTTGGTAAAAGGTCTCTCTCCATCTTTCTCGTAAGTCTTCTTTATATATTGAAAGGCCACAATAAGGTCTCCCTGAAGCCTTCTCTTCTCCACGCTGAACAACCCAACTCTCTCAGCCTTTATACATAGGAGAGGTGTTCCAGCACTCCTACCCGGGCAGTTAATTATCATTTTGCAAGGGTGCTTCCTAATTATAATATTGTACATTATGTGTATGCAGTTTATCTTTTATAAATTTCACCTACCTGATTTTAGAGCAATTTGTCGTCAATCTTACTTACACTGTGCTTGTGACTCCGCATAGCTCATTGTGGCTCATAGATCATAAATGCACTTCTCTGTCATTACACCAGTTAGTAACAATGTGAGCAAGACCTGGAAAAGACCAGATTGTCTTCCAGTTGACCAGACTGTCCCCAAATCTTCTATATACCCCCATAAACCTGAGATGTCTACCAGTCTGACAGAAAATTATTAAAAATTTGCTTAAGTGCTGTTTTATAATCAGGTATAGTTCTGCCTTATTGTAATTTCCAGGAGTCGTACCTCCTTAGTTTATCAGGAAAAATGTCACATAGAACTGTTAAAAGTCTTACTGAAATGCAGGCAGAAATTCTCCTATCCTCTTTGGCAGATATGCTGCCTAAGAAAAGCACTGGCTATGATTTTTTCTTTGCTACAAGTATGTTGACTGTCTTTTATGTTTTTGTTATTCCCTAAATGCTTGCAAACTGATTCATATCTTTCCAGTTCATTTCTGGATAACTAAGCTGATTGGCTTGTAATTCCCAAGACAATTCCTCTCTTCTCAAAATGTACTGTTTGTCCTTCTTCAGTCCACTAGAATCTCTCTCTAACTTTCCTGAGTTGTCTGGAATATCTTTAAATTTCCTGACGTTTATTTTATGTAATCTTTTCCTATTGCTTTTTTCTAATCTTTCCCTTTTTTTCTATATCTCCATTGAAAATTATACAAACATCCAGCTTTTTTCTAATCTACATTTTTAAAGTCACATCATAAATTGTTATGTTTTTATCAGATAAATTGTATTTAGACAAATAAGAATGATATATTAGACTACCTGTAATAGTAGATCAGATACCTTATGATAAATATTTTGGTATTGACAAATGCTTGGAAGTAGAAATGTAAAAAAAAAAAGCTATAGATGGACAGTGGACAACTACTGTCTCACATCTAGACTGGTAGAACCTGTTCCCTGTCCCCTTACTCGCCCTTTTCTTTTCTAAAGGTCACTCAGATGCTCACAGCCAGCCAGAATCAGGACACAGAAATATTTCTGACATATTGATCCTTTTTGCTGTCTTTCCCAGTCATGTTATTCTTCCATCCCTTTCATCGTATGATGAAAATGCAGGGAGCTGGTAACACAGTCAGCACACAGAAGTGCATCAGAAACCTAGTCCAGAGGATCATTTGACAAGGACACATTTTGTCATGTGTTTGTGAATGCTTGCATTTTGGTCTAGCAATGGGCACGAGGACCTAATTTTTGGAGCAGATCCACCTCTTTCAAGCATCTCATATAAAAGTATCCAAAGCAGGAGGAAAACAAAAATTTTAATGTTTGTTCAGCTAATGGTATTAAAAATATCTTCTTCATTAAATCCCTTTTTCCTCTGCTACTATTCTTAAATGATTAAGAGTTTGGCTGGAACTAAAAAATCAAGCCATTACTTTCTGAGCAAATGTTCCTAAAAAACTAAACTGTAAATGAACAGCTAATGTAATTTGAAATAATGAAGGTTTATACTTACTTATTATTCCATTTATGCATTTTTTCCATATTAGCATGTCAGTTGTATACGATATTCTTTATTGAATCCAATGCGTTGAAAGCTAGCATTGCTTCATAGAAACCAATGACTTTCCATAACTTCTAGAAATCATACGATAGGATTATTTTTTGAAAAGTAGTATGAACTACGAAGGAGGAATTTTGCCCTGATCTGGAAGTACTGGAAGAATATAATTAAGTAATTTCAAACTTCATCTGTAGTACATAGCTATGCCAACTGCAAAGATACAAAACTGATGGATATTGCTTTAAAATGAAAATTATCCATTCCTTCTGCATATGCCAACAGGGACAACAAAAGGAATATCTTTTAAACTTCAAAAATCTGTCTGCACACCCCTGTATACAGAACAAATACTGTAGCAGCTGAAAGTCAGTGATTTAGGGATGGACTCATTTCCTGCATTTGACTTGTTTGGCACTCTCACACTGTAATCCCACCAGTTCAATTCACTAAAATTTAAGCTGAGCAGGTGTCTATGTACAGGCTGCTGTATGGTAGGTCTACACAAGAAATGACATTACTTTACTACCACCTAGAAAAAAAGGAGGATGCACCCATGGTGACTCCATAGCCTCGAGGCTCTACCATCATGTGATGTACTTGAGCATGATGAAACAGTAATATAGTTCTGAAAACCAATGTGTTCTGAGTAGTGTGCATGTACTTAACACGTAACCTTGCATAACATTAAGCACAAAACTAGCCATTTACAGCGTCCATCACACTGTGCTTGCAATGATGAGTTTCTGAGTATTTTTGTCAGAGAATTTAGAACAACCACAAAAAAATTTGCATTCTCCAGCAGTATATTAAAAAAGTCAGCATTCAGACTGAATGACAAAGAGAATTTGTTTATAATGGGCCTGGTCCAAAGCCAATAAAATTCAGTGAAATTCTTTATTTACCTTCCACAGGCTTTGAATGAAGTCTTCTAGTCCACTAGACAAAGTTTGTTTTTCTCTGTTGCCTTGTAGTTAGCATCTGTTTCTAAGGAGGGTTTTTTCCGCTGGTGTTATAATCCCTTTTTGAGATGGAAACTAAATTACTTTACTTAGGTTTCCTAGATTTAGCTAGATTTTCATTGTATTAATGTGTCTGTATTACTCTAGACTTCAGTTTCTAAAACACACTAGAGTTTAGCATTGTTGCCTGAAATAATATAGTTTAAGGGCATTTCTATAATTAGTTATAGAAAAGTTTCATAATTAGTTATAGGAAAGATCAGATCTCTTCTAATATCTTATTTTTATGGGGAAAAGAATATTTCATTTATTCATTGTGTTACTTTAGTATCATTTATGGAAGCAGTGTTTATATTATACTGACATTCACTATGAAAGCCTAACTTGCACTGTTAAATTATTTGTTGACTTCTTCCTTTTGTACAGTAGGTTGTGCTATCTTTGATCTTTATATCTATAAAAATGTTCCTCAGGTAACTGAATAGTGTGAAATAAGACATATCCAGCATAAACCTTTTTTTTAATTTCAAGTTTTCAAAGCAACAGTGAATAAAGCCAGGTAGTTTACAGGGAAGGATATATAAGAGAAAGAATAATAATGTAAGGAAAAGGTGGGCAAAAAAATCAAAGAAATTGAAACTTACAATCAGATATTGTAATTTTTTTTTTTTTTCAATTTCCACTCCCCCCACCCGCCTTTTTCCTGATGAGAGGCACTTGACCTGAAAGAAAGCTCAGCCTACTTTAATCCTGGAAAGTGATTGGGGTTTATATCTTAAGATGTCCAGAAAAGTAGGGCAATGAACTAGCACTCTGTTGTATTTCTGTTGCCACTTTTAAACAAGTAACTCTCCCCCCAAAAGGATTTAGATTTCTCTCCATTCTTTTTCATGTGTGTTCATTTTCACTCACCTTCAAAAGCCACCCTGAACTACATAAATACAACACTCACTGTATTTGCACTAATCTCTGAACTTTCTGGGGCATTTCTTTGAAGATTATTTTTCTCCAGGAGTTTAATTTTCTCCATTTTCTTGAATTTCTGGCTTCAAAGTGAACTTTACTGTCCAAACTGTGCCATGGAGTCCAAACTGATGCCATGGAGTGAAGGGTGAGATGTGCCACATATTCTCTAACATCTAGATAAAACTAGATGCTAATTTATTGGTGTGCTACATTCCATTTTAGGTAGGTAATGGGAATCAGAGATATTTTATCCTTAATAAAGATGTTTACTGCCTTTGTAGTCTGTCAAATCATTAGTGTACTCTGAGTGGATATTTCCTCCTCTAAGCAATATGGAATAGAGCAAAACTGTGGAAAGTGCAGTGATTATTGTTGTTAAACACAGGCATCACTTTATCTTTAGAAGACCACACAAGTGAACCACACAAGTAAACTGGGAGAGTCAGGAAGCGTGGGGGAAAGAATCTGAAAGCCATTCTGAAATGTTGTGCCACAACTGATTACTAGAATCTCTACTGGTAAAACAAACAACACACTTGAAAACCAGCCACTTCATAAAACAAAAACCCAATCAAAATTTCTAAACCAACCCCGTTCCGGGTTATGTAAGGCACCTATAGCAGGCATGCTGGGCCTGACACTAGGCTGTATTTGGCCTTTAAATGCAGAAGGCAAAGAGATGTCTTGAAAAGCCCAGGTATTTTTTGCTTTCACATTTCTTTCCTCTCTCCACAAAGATCAAATTTCACACAAGGAGCTCCAACCACCAATCAGTTGTTTTTGACACTATGTGAGGGAGAATGTAGGGGTTACAATGAGTAGAAATAGGAAAATGCTGGTCTTCAAAACGTTTAGATTCTATATATAGCAAACAGCAAAATAGAAGTTCTTCCCCTGGTCTAAAAGATGCACCATAGGCCAAAAGCTGATTAAAGCAGGACATTACTCTCTAAGGAAAATTAAAGGTAAGACTTTTAGCTATGTCAACCAGTTCTGTTCTCTGAGAGTCCATAGAGCTATGTCAGCTCTGCAGCTGCAAGGGGCTAGCTCTAAAAAATTAGTAACATATTAAAAGCTAGATTTCCCATAACCTCCAGTGATCTGGTTGTCACAAAGCTGTCCAATTTGACTTTTTCCCATGAGAACAATTCATTTATGCAGATTGTTTACAAGTCAGGACATTGCTTTATTTCAGACAGGAACATGGAGGATGTGAGCAATGACTGTCCTCAGAAGAGAGAGTTCATTTTCAAATTGTGAGAAAGCAGAGAAGACATGCCAGAAGGCAGTTCTTAAATAAGTTACGGGCTGTGAAGTGTGAAGTAAGACAAGTGACTTTTCAGAAGTCTCAAATGTCATATACTGAACATATGTCCTGTTATTTTTGTCTCCTTCAAACTAACTGCTGTAGCATGTCACTGGCCTTGACTTATTTTCCATGTCGGAAAAGGGCAGACTGACTCTTAAGGACAAAGATGTTATGCCAGTACTACATGGTATTAAGTGAGGGGACTTGCCTTTACAAGTTGCTTATCTCAGTGAATATAGTGGGAGGCCCAAAAATGCAGCAAATCTCTGTTTATCCATCCCATGAGTCCCTTTGTTTATAGAGAAGTCAGTTCAATATGCTAGGCAAATTAAATATATTTGAACAAATTTTTGGCTGACATATGCACAATTTGTAGTGACTATCAAAATTTACTCATACTGTTCCTTGAAATTTCAATGACTTTATAAAAATTCAAATATTACCAGTGCCAATGTACCAACAATTACAAACTTTGATTTAGCATATGACCTTCCATTGTAAAAATTTAAGACTATACTTTATACCTACCTGCAATAGCCAATTGACAATTCAAGAGGAAAATTCAGGTTAGGCCCTTTTGAGAATTATGAAAACATTTCAACTTTATGTAATATACAATTTCAAAATCTGAAACAATCCCACCAGTCTCTGTTCACCCCTGAAAAACTCAGTTGTTAGAGCAGCAGATTAGCATGAATCTTTCCACAGCACAACTCCACCACTTCTCCAAATTGGTTGTCCAAGCTAATATCAAGCTGACTCAGTTTAGATCAAATGCAACGTATAGCCACTCATTGTCATTATGTGATAAGCAGCATTTGCAGTCCAAAGAAAGAGTCTCAAGCAAAATTTTTTCCATTGTTCAGTAGCCTGATCACTCCAGGTACCTAGGATACTATTTCCTAATTATAAAAAATTAGAAAGGTCATATGCCAAATTAAAAGGTGGTGAGTGAGAGCACACTGAAGTGATATTTCATATTCACACACACGAGCTAAACTGGTCTTGCCTATGCATAAAGCAGTAACCAGCATGAAAGGACTCAGTCAATTAAATACTCAGATCTGAAATTTCAGGCTCAGATAATGACTTAAGATATCCCAAATGAATCAAAGGGTCAGAGAGCATAGAGGCCTCTACAATTTGTCTTCATGGCCTAATTATCCTGCAGAGTCCAGCTGCTCAGTGTCCAGTGAATCAGAAAAGCAGAAGCTTTCAGAGAGGCCATGCATTTGAATAGTTATTTCAGAATTATTTCCAAGATTTTTCCGCCCTTAGGTTTAGAGGTCTTCCTTGCATAATTTACTGCTGTAGTGGGCTAGTGGAGAAAAATACCCTGAAACTTTTAAGGATTTTTCCTCTGTTCATGGACTGTGGGAAGATCTGAAGACAATAGAATGGCACTGGCACGAGTGCATGAAATATTGTTTCCCATGGTCTTCTGGGTGTACAAGGACCATGCGGCTTTAGCAGAATACCCCGTAAGCATACACATTACTGTATCACATGGATGTTTGTTAGAAGTTTGCTGTTGCAGCAGCGGCTTGCATGTTTTAACTTGCTTCCTCTTTCAAGCACAAATCTTATCAATCTGTAATCTAATCATTACATAAATACTGGTTGTGTTAATTTATTCTATCCCTATGAAGCACTCCCTGACTGAGAATTTGTAAAGACTATAATCTTACAAAAGCTTTGCTGCAGATTGCCTGTGGCTTACTTAAGCTGTTTTTTGTTTGTTTGTTTGGTAGCAGAAAATTAAATGCAGCATCAGTTCAGAAAGGAGCAAAAACACCACACTGCTCACAGAAAGTCAGCAGGGTCCTAGGGTGCTGCTTTTTGGTTTTGGTTTTGTTTGTGTTATTTTAGTAGTGACTCTACAATGTTGCTAATTTATACAAGACATTGACAAATTTGTTGAACATTTCTCAATCCTAGGACTATTCAGAATTTTTCCTTTGATATGTACCCTCTTCTACTTATTTTCCCCAACAGAATTACTGCAAGAATGATGCTTTCTCTGGAGAAACAGCTTTTTTGAATTTTTTTTATGCTTCAATAAGAAGGCCAAAGCATATTTTCTTTCAGATTTTCTTAAAATAAATCAATATATTTTTCTATTAATCCTTAATCTGCACAGTGGATACTTGAACTACTTTAGTGCATTGTGTCATTTTCCTCTAAGACCTGGCTGAATAACACCCCAAAGTTTGAGCAGCTGTAAAATGATCGTATAAGTTTGGGGTTGTTTGCATCTTAATATGCCAGTTAAATTCAAATAAATTTGAAATGAAAAATTGAAAATTTGAATAGAGTCAGAGGGAAAAATAGGGACTTGAGAGACTTTACTTCATCTGTGCCCCTAAGCAGGATTATACCTAAACTATTCTTAACTTGTATATAAATTGAAATTAGTGGGAAATTTTTGCTGGAGGCATACTTTTTACAAAGTACTTTTCAAGGTATCACACTTCTTCGAGATTTCTAAATTAAGTCCTTAGCAGTTTAGGAGTACTTCTTGTGCTGGTTTGAGTCAAGGGAACTGGGTAAGACATGGGGATTTGCTTTTTTGCAAGCCATTGCCTAAATCTATAGCCCTATCAAAGTAATGCTAAAGGGAGACAAGCATTTTCTCAGGTAGACTTGGTGCAGTTAATTGGTGGGCAGGTAATTTGCAAAGATTCCACACTAGAAACAATAGCAACTGATTTTCCCTTCCTATTTCACTTCTGTATTAAATCACAGTTTCCTTTCAGGTACTCAGCATTAGTTTCTTACCAAGTCATTCTAAGCTAACATTTTTACTTTTTGCATGTGATCAATGCAGAATATGCCTCCCTCTCTTCTAAAGGTGTGGTCTTTTTTTTTTAAAACCCCACATCCTTATGATATTGTGTACATGCACTTGCCTGGTGTGGACAATTTTCAAGTTATTAATCCATTTGCTTTATACATGGAGTATCTACAACAGTTCAAATGAAATAATATTTTCAGAAAAATGAAAGACAGTAGAAAAGAAAGCAGAAATTAAATGCATCCAAGTAAAAAACCTAAGTCAACTCTTAATCATCACACTCTCTTCTGCTGTAACCAAAATGTCCCTAGTGCTCGTCGAAATGTAAATTCCCAGTATCCAGATCTATCCATATCTTGCAGTCTGCAGGAAGACAGCAGATCAGATTTAGCCACAGTTTTCTCTTTCAAAAAAAGGATAACAGTAAGGTCTTGGCAACATCTTGCAGACATTTAATTCCTTTACCCAGGGGGTATAAACGTTTTTCTCTCTCAGAAGCGTACACCATGTATTATGGAAAACATTCTATGAAGGAAGAGGTACTAAGAAAATTGCTTGCAAACTACTTCAGCTACTGCAAAGGACTGCTATGAAACTAGAAGGTATGTTACATGTGAAGGGCTTCCTTTTAGCTAGGTATCACTCCACATAGAGAGGTGGATGAACAGGAGCGGGATTCTATTTGCTTGTAATTTGCAAGGTCTATTTAGGGCCACAATAAAGATCCTTTTTATTTTCCTCAAATAGACTTGGCAGATGTTGTAGTAGCCTATGCAATGAAAATAATCCTCCTCCCTTCAAACAGCCCTTAGGTTAAAGAGATGAAATTTTACAATGTTCTGTCATACTAAATAGAATGTATTAAAAAGTTGCAAGAATCGACAAAGAGGTACTTACCTGAATTGTACTTAAAATAAATCTGGGACTGAAGTACAGAACCTTAGAGAATCTTGGTCTACTGCTTAGACCAAGCTTAAAGAGAACCACCTAGTACTTTCCCTGAAATCTAGATATCTATAAAGCTCATCATTCAAAGCTTCTAAAAGAACCAGTCTCCAAACCTGGAACTAGATTTTCCAAAGACTTACCCTTCTGTTTAGGTTCTGGAATAAGTGACAAGATTATTCAAGAGAGAGAGGTATCTGGCATTTGGTCACCACATTAAGTCACATCAGGAAGCTGGATAAGACCTGGACTTCAGGAAGCTTACTGGAAGTTCCAGGCAAAGATTTTAATTGCAATAAATGATTAAACCATGTTGGGTGGAGGGTTGCTTGGGAGAGGGGGAGGTTTTGTCTTTGTAGCTGCCAATGACAGCATAGTACTAAGTGTGCTATTTAGCTGCTAGAGCAAGTGGAAGGGACATGAGATGATAATTGGTCATTATTCTTCCACCTCCAGGCAGCCCCTGAAATTCCTATTTAACTGACCTGGCATGCCACAGCTAAGACGAAAATATGCTTTTACAGAGTGTGAATAAGCACAGAAATAGAGAAATACAGCGTTCCTTTCGTCAGCAACTGAATCACAAATAGACTTAAACAATAGCCTCTTTGAAATTTGGCTAATGCCTGAAGAGAAGAGGAGGAATGCAAGACCAAAAAATCCACCCACAGTCTCAACAAACTGGTAATTAAAATCATACTTGTTTACCATTCCAAATTGGTTAACCTTTTGTGTTGCTTACCCCTACAGACTCCCACGTATTCTATTGTAAATACTGCTCATTACACAGCTGACATCTTAATTTAGATGGACTTGGCTCTATGTTGCATTTAGTGAGGGCAGGATTTACCCCTAAACCTGAGCTACTTTTTTAAAAATGTAATTTATATGTGTGAATATATATATTTATGCACAAACACATAGCCACATTCCATTGGTTTTTTTCCAATCCAAACACATTAAAAAACTGTCCCTTAAGCTAATACTACAGGAACTCAGATATATATTGCATTTGGTGGTGCCTAGGGTAAACATGACTGAGGTTGTCCACTGAGGTGTGTAAGAAAATATTTCATTTCTCAGAAGAAATTGAAATACATAAAGACATTCTAAACTTCCTCACAATTTTTTTTCTCCTCTCTGAATTAACAAGTTCATACTAACTGCAATTAAAAAGACTATGAATTTACCTTTTCAAATACGCTTCTAAACAAGATATGCTGTGCAATTACTGTGTAATTAATTTATAACTACTTCCAAAAATAAAAAAAGGAACTTCTGCTGAACGTCAATTCTGGGACCATTAGTAAAAAAAAAAAAAGAGAAGTGATAGAATTAGAACTGTGTATGAAATAATGGGTACATCCCCATTTTCCACAAAACCTGTAATGTAAATAAAGATTCTTGATCCAAAAGTTATTTTCTTAGTGAGTTACCATTTCTCAATTTTACCCTGGTACAAGCAGCTCAAGAAAATCATAAAATTAAAATGCCTCTATCTATTAAATGAAGGATCGGGAGCCCATTATAACTCTGTCTCTGCTGACACAAATTTAATGGACTTAGAGTTGGAATCCATTTATACAGGTATAAACCGGAAAGCAGCATCTGTTGGGTGGTAAATGATCCTCTGAAAAATGGCTCATTTCTTATCTACAAGGGCAGAGCTTTCCACATGCACAAGAAAGGCAAGACAAGCTCCAAGTTTGACAGTTAGATGGATCTAACTGGAGTGTTATAAAATAACTGAACTGAAAGAAGGATAGATAATAGCACACTCCAAAATTAGCCAGAAAGGCTGAAAGAAACTGAAGAAGCATTTCATGAAATCACAGTTGCCTGATACTATACCAGTGAGCACAGAACTGCAGGCAAACAGCTAAAAATCTTACATTTTCAGCTTGAACTTAACATCTAGCTGTAGTTGTAAGGAACACGTGATTCACAATGATCCAGGTGGGATTGGCAGGTGGCTTGCTGATACTGAGAGATAGCACCTTAGTACACCCATAAAATACCAACATTAAATAAAGTCTTCTGTAACACTCACAGCAAAATAAAACATAAGTTGAAATGATTAATCCAGAAAAGCCGCTTTTTGTTTTTTAATTTGTAACCTTAAAATGGTTTTCTGTATCATTTGCAATTGATATTTTTACTTCTATATCTATATTTTACTATCACTATGAAAGTAATTTTCTTTCCCAGTTGAAATTCATTTACCAAATCCGTGAATTGGAATCTTCTCATAGAAACTGTTTTAATGAGCTTTTTTTTGGTCTTCTCTAAAAGAAGAGTAAAAGATGAGACAGATGTAATTTTGGGTTTTGAAGGGATAATTATAAAGAGTATTTTACTTTCTTCATATACATTTTAATAATAAATCTTTTATGTCCCAGAATAGTACAGTTACAGCTACAGAAGTCTTCCCCCAGTGAAGTAAATGAGAAATACTATACCATGTTTTATGGGTTTTGGAAAAAGCCCTCAGCTGAACAACCTCATAGACAGTTTCAAGAAAAACAAGGTATTTCATAGAATGAAATCAATGGTCTTTTGCACTGTCACAACTGCAAGCCAAAAAATTAATTGACAATACCTATTTTATTAGAATGATATTTTTGAATATGTGAAATAGCTGTATTCTTTGAAAAATTATTTCATTAGTGCTCACATCCTCACAGCATGTCTATTCCCAGTGGAATTAAAGCTCACCAACTGTTTAACAGAAACTGATTTTATACACAACACATGATGTGCACATTACAGGTGTCTAAGATAATCCTTTCTCTCTCGGGTGTTCTGTAACAAGAAGCAAAAAGGATGCCCTTTTATACCATAACCGTATTTTGCATTCTCTAAATGACAGGGAGTGATGCATCATCGCTTCACTCTTTAACCATTTTATAATCACCTCCTCTTGCTCTCTGACCTGTGCTTTGCTTTTGATGTCTGTGCCGTTGGTGTCATGGTGACCTTGCAGCTACAGCCTGTCCCCACTGGAACCGCTGCTCCCGTAGGCTTTCTCATGCAACTACAACCAGAGATGTCTGGTTAACAAGCCCCCTTTGCTTCCAAAGTCGTTGCTATTTTACAGTCTTATCGTAGTTTCTTACCTCCTAACAGCCTCCTAAGGAGAGCCAGCAACTGCTACGCAACCAAAGCAGGGCTCAGGCTTTTAAACATTTAGCAAGAAACTGTCTTCCATTGCTCTGGTAGCCTTAATATTTCCTACAGAAAAAAAATGTTACTGCTCATTCTCCTAATCGAAGTGACTCTTGGAGGTGAACAATCTGCTTCATTTCTGTCACAATAGTGTAATTTTTACACTCATTGCAAATTGTCCACAACGGGTGATAAGATTATTATTTTAGAAGAAGCATACTAACACTAAGCAATTTGCATGAATCTTTGCCCCATCAATCTGGGAAGAAACTACCTCCCATCTGTTCACAAACAGGAAGGAATCAGTTCAGGCTATGGCTTTCAACCTAGCAGATGTCTCAGCTCCTCTCCATCTCTCATGCATTGCAAAAGACAAGATTGCAACACAACAGCTAGCCCAATTGAAAAGGTATTTTTATTCGAGATGGGTGATAAAAAACAACTTCTGTTCTATGTGGTGGAACTGAATCAGAAAGATGAGCAGAAACTATTATGCATTACAGGAGGCATCATACCTCTGTGGAGCAAGTCCTGCAGAAAATGATTAGGAGAAAAGGTATGATGAGTCAGGAATACAGCTCCAAACAGGCACCCTGAAAGTCAGGCCGATGCGAATTGCCAAACTGACTCTGAAACATGATTTATTTAAGATTTAACCCATGGAAAAAGTATGCCAGAAGTTATTGTTTCCCCACAGCAGATACTGAGGGTACATCAATTTTCATGAAGGAAAATATTTCGTTAGAAATGTTTTGAGCTTTCATAACAATGAGAAGAACTGTCATGACTCAACCCACATTCATTCATAAATGGCAAAGCTGGTGAAGACATTCAGCTTCAGTATTATATTATTTTGCTTTTGGGGACAGCATACTTAGGATTGAATATTTAAAAAGTACAGCCTCATTTTGGCTGATCAGAAACGTGTGTCTTTCCATTTGATTCAGTCACTGATCTGCAGCATATGAATTCTCAAAATATCTTTCAATAAGATTCCAAGACAGAAAATATTTCATCACAAGCCCGACGTATCACTTCCTTTGAACTAATAATGTAGATATATGTTAATTTTGTATAGCACTGGGGTGTATTTTTGTATATTTTGTGCTTTGAAAAACCTTTTCTTAACATTCGTAAATGTCTCAAACCTGTGTTTCCTGAACACATTTAAAAATTGTGGGGCTACATTCCAAGAAAACTGTAGTCCAAAATCTTACCTATCCTTCAGGTTGCTTATTCTCCCATTTCTGGGACAAATTATAAGCAAACAATCTACCCTAAGACAAGAAAAAAATTGTAATTGCTTTTGAGGAAAAAACATATTACTGGGTACCGCAGTAGCTTTAGGAAAGGGGTAAACTGTTAGGGCAAAGTGGTTCTGCTGAGCTAGCTACTATGCCTATGTTAAATGTGACACAAGTAACTGGTAAAAGGAGTAAGTTAGCATTAGTGTTGCAATGGAGGACTAGGGCACAGTGCCATGCTTTGCTGTAAGTGACTGGAGATTCACAGTCCACTTTCAACAAAACAATGACTATATGGAAACCAAATTTGGAAAGGAATGTCTCTCTGTACAATGAGCTTCGATTACAAGCTGTAAATTCAAAGCTGGCATTTGCAAAGACGTATAGATATCTATCATTCTGGATCTGTTTGGTTTAAAATTCTACATACGGTATCACAATCTTCCAAATTCCCAGAAAATTGAATTGATTTCCGTATTTCATAAGTCATAGGTAAAAGTACAGTTTATTGAAAAATCAGGTAAGATTTCACACCCTAGAGAAGTGCAGAGTACCTAACATTTTTGTATAACATTTTGTATAAATTTGTATAAATTTTGTATAAATTTGTATAACATTTTGTATAAATTGATTATACTTTGCAAAAACCTCAGGTTTCAAAATAAGTATTCCATGGTGGGTCAACACTGACATTGCCAACAAACAAAGGTGAATTGTGAGATAATAAACTGCCCTCCCACACTTTCATATTTTCTGTCAAGAATCTGAAGTGACAGAATGTTAAAAGACTATTCGACAAAGCACTTCTTGACATTTAATAGACAAACAGACAGACAAATTCATAGCTTTAAAGTTAAACAATGTATACCAATAAAAGTGCATAGAGCCTCTGTTTTCTAAAGGGAAGTGAAGGTCATGAATCCAGTAACATGGATTCAAAATCCACAGAGAATTCATGTGGGTTCATTCGTTCATTATGAATTCAGAAATATCACTCAAAATCCACAGATAAGTCAAAATCAGTGTCTAAACTTTTTGACGTTCAACAAGATGTAACTATAAACTTACTTGTCCTGCTTGCAACAGAAGGCTTCAGCATGTCCTCATGCTCTGCTGAAGTGGGGTGGTAACTTAACAAAATCACATTAGAGACCATCAAATCATAACTTTTCTACTTCAGTCTGCAAGCTCAGATTCCCCTCAGAATGTTTCTCATGTCTGTTCATAGCACCTGAGCACCACTGAACGTCTTTTGAAAGAAATAAACAAACTCAAACAGACTGCAAGCCCTCAGCAATATTATTCTTTCTTTCCGCTGAATGTAGTGATGAAACCTTCCATCAATTCAACATACTAGAATCCAGTTCTTGTGGCTTATTTGGTGAGAAGATTAGTCTTATTTTCACAGCACACCAGCAGCTACAGATGTCAGAGCTTTCAATATTCATTACGCCTGCTTTCCTTTGGCACCTTTTATGCTGCACAATGTTGTCCAAGCTTGTCTGTGGGTTTCGACCACAATGGTGTATGTTTACTGTCATACCAAATGGTCTTTAGATATAGTATAGCTTTACTTCCACAATATGGGAGGGAAGGGGAATTTTGCTTTAGGAATGCCCTCTTACAACATTTTAGTGGCCTGCCACTCAGCTGATTACCATGCTGGCTATGTGTGCTCCAAAATAGGTACCAAATTCCAAAAGCAACATCCACTATTCACAGTCCTTTTATCAATCTCCATTAAGAGAATGCTATCTGAACAGCACACTGATAAGCCCTTTCACTTATCAGGGAGATGGGATGAAAGCCACCTGACAACAACTAATAATCCCAGCTCTGACACAAGATGGTTATCTGTGATATGCTGGCACCATCTGTGGGTCACACAAGACAAGGAGGTAAACTCTAAGCCCAAGATTGTAACTATAAATGGCATTTTGAGCCTAGAAACATCCTTCAAGCCTCTTTAGCATCTTTGAAGTCTCCACAAACCCTATTATATTACAGCTTATAAACATATTTATTTCAAACCTTGCAGTGTTTCAATCACTAGAGTAAATGCTGTTACAAAGCTACAGTGATACTATAAGATCTGGATTATTTTGCTTGCTCTGACTGAACACAAAATTTCATAGACAGCTGAGAAAGGATGAAAACTTTCAGATTCTGCTTGCATGCCTAAGTTACACTCTATAACATAAGTCAAGATACATGCAAAATTTATTTCAACAAGCCAAATCTAAAATGATACAGGAAAATTGATAAAGCATTTGAAGAGTGTAAATATAGCAGAAGTAAGTAAACAGTCTCACTCTCTTCTCTGGAGGCTGTACTTCTAAGTATTCCAAAAGCAGAAAAACAAGTCAAAAGCATTGGGACGAGATGCTAGTGGAGGGAACCATGAGCAGCTGTCTGCCCAGTTCCTCTAAGAGGAGGTGCCACCCTGAGAGGTAAGCATGGCTGACCTGCCAGTGAATCCGTTCCAAACCTCTGCCATTTTAAGTGCAGAACATTAAAGAAGTCATTATATCTCAGATTCTTCTATCTCAAGAACAATAGCTATACTCATCCAATTTTTCTCTGCCAATGTGTTGCTCAGAGCTGTAAACCCTTAGGTTTTTTCTGATAAATTAATTAAATTTCTCTAGTTAATTAATACATCTGTTGACTTGCTCTTAGTTTGCACTGTTACAGGTGAGGTAAGAATCAGGACTGAAGAACTTTCTAACTCATTTTAGTTGCTACTTATGATAATAGCGAAGTGAAACTGAGTGCACAAATCTGCTTTCAAAGGAAGCAAAGCAATGAGTAGTTGCTATAGCAGCAGATCGGAAATTTCTCCTTGGCACATGTTCTGAAATAGTTCGATTTTCATTATGAGCACTGATAACAAGAGTCATCATGGTCTAGTTGTGGATTAGTTGTGAACTACTGTCTCTTTCTTCCTTAGAGAGAAAAAGCTCTAGGAAATAATCCAGGATTTCAATACCGCTGGTAGCCACAAGTCCCTAGCCCTAAACATAGTACAATATGCTGCTGTAGTCAGTGATGCTTCCAGATGGAATTCTGACCTTCATCAGCTTTATTCTATAGGTTTCAATGGGTTATGTAAAAATCTCTGCTGAAGCCACAACATGTAAACAAAAAGAAGTGTGATCACACTGATTCAATGAGGCATGAAATCTGGGCCAGAGTACATTGGGAGTTCTGCAAGCTTTCTCTCTTTTGCAGGAGAACCAGAACTGCATAGTCCTTCAAATGTGCCAAGCAAGGGACATTTCTGAGTCCTTATGTCAGCTGTAAATAACTGAAAAAGGAGAAGGAGGAGAGAGAAACTCAGCTTGAGTTCTTCCTGGCAGCCAGAATGCAAACAGCTTTTCAATATACTCTTAAGTAGAGGAAGGCCTTAGAAAATGCTGAGCTCTACCCACAACAGCTGTAAGGCTGATCCAAAGTCTCAATTTTCTTGCTTCTCCCCCCTGTGATTCAAAGGGAGGGTGCACATTTTCCCAAAGAACCTAGAAAAGAAAGGACAATTGCTAGGATTTCTGTCATGAGCGGAACTCACTATTTTCTAAGGTATACCTTCCCAGCATTGTAGCCTATATTCTCACTGAGGAGTTTGGAGGCTCCAGCTGAGAACACATGGGCTGTAGTTCATAATTTACTGACACCAAGTAGGCCAAAAGTGACTCCAAATTCAGGTTCAAAGTTTTTTTAGCAGCCAACAGCCAAATTTGATCTGAAACCTGCAAAGCCATCTGTAACTTTGTTGTTACACACAGAAGACTGGCTTCAATAGGTGTGTCTTTCAGACAGCAGAACTAAATGGGACTTAGTTTCTTCTTTTTACTTGCACCACAGCATTGCCAAGTCATAGCTCTTCTATTGCCCATCAGCATTTTCTGATTCTTTTTTCTCCACCCAGTTCCCTTCCACAGGTGCAAAAGGCAATAAGTGAGGGTTGATCTACATGATCTACATCTGTGTCTGATCTACATACCTGTGATTAGTCGTCTTGGCTTGCTGGTTGGCCACATAGAAAAGAGGTTAAGTTAATGTGATGTGAAATGGGATATCCTAATCAGTTCCTTCTCTTCTACCTTCATTTTCTGTGGAAACTTATCTGCAAGATTGTTAGTTCCATTTTGAATTTCATTAAAAATTTAAAACTGGTTTTAAAAATCAAGGGAGAGAGATAACATAATTACAGAAGCTTAGTTTCTTAACTTATGTTTCTACAATAGTCAGATGTGTTCAGCCAAAACTTAATCACTCTTCAAGTGGCAAGCAGTAATTTTGCTTGTGAAACCTTGATTAAGCAATGTGTTAGCTCAACAGACAGCTTTTTTTCTGTGTCTCTGTCTAAAGAGATATTTCTGGCAAGTATGCATGCTGGGCATGGTATTTTTCCATGTCTTCATGGCAAATTCTAAGAATACAACATTGTCTTCTTTCCCACCCCTTTTTGGTTGACTTTTTAGGGTTTTGGGTTTGGTTTTTTTCATTTTAAGGAATTAATATTTCATTGACTTATACATTGTTAAGCTCTATTATATTGTTCTCCCTAATTAATGGTTTCTCCCTCCAGCTTCAAGACAACCAGACTCAAGTTCATTTTTAAAGCAGAGTTTTATATAACAGAAGATCCATGAAACCTGGGCAATTTATACAATTTAGCTGAACAGTTAGTGTCTGGATCAGCAATTTCTTCAGTCAGGTTGCCTTCCTGACCTGCCTAAAACAAGGGATCCCAAGGTTCCTCCCACACAGGCTTCTTTTTACTGCAGATGAAGCAAATCTATGATCTTAGCAAGAAAGGATCAGCATTTTTGTCCAGATTATAGGTAAAGAAGCACAGCTATTTCATTGCCTGCTTTAATAGGTGATTTTCCTAAATGACTAGAAAGAAACTATAACAATAAGACTACTGAGGTATAGTGGTACAAAAGAAGAAACTTATTATTCCACTTACTAAGGACAAATGCAACACTTAACCTCCTTCCTCTTTTTCTAGCTATGTCATCGTGTTACAGACTTTTCAACATCAGGTTTTCAGTAGGTAAAACACAACCACTTACAGCAGCAAAACTGAGACTGAGCTTACAATGGCAAGTTCACAACTTCTTTGCAATGGTCAGGCATTTATCATATCCTTTCACAGCATTAATATTAGTGCCTTTTCCACCTTAGAAAACAATTTTGGCAGAGTAATTTTACCAGTGGGTGAAGTTTTACATACGAACAAAGTTCAAGTAAAAATATTAAAAGCACCAAGTGATTGACAGCAGCTACACAAATTTAGTACAACAGTCTTCATTGCTGAATAACACTTGTATAACAATTGTTCAGATACCGCTCTAGACATTCATTGCTCTTCCATTTCACTAACAAGTATATTTATGAAAACTATAAACACACCTTTGCAAAGCACCACCACATTATAGACCTACAGATGGGCAGTTAGTGAACCACCCTCCATGAAGGTTAAAAAAAAATCACCTAAAAATGTTTCTGATTTCAATAGGTAAAGAGCCCAGGAGAAATAGTTTTACAGTTAAGCATGGCTGCTTTTAGAAAGTAAAAAGCTGAAAGGCTTAGAAAATGTGTCCTGTTAGACTAGCTTGTATATATAGAAACTCTCTAATTTAAAAATGGCACTTATTATTTGGAAACAGAGCAGGGATTTAAAAGTGTCTGTCCATTCATATCCTACCCTTGGAAATAATTATTCAAACTCTCTAGAGAAGCATCCTAACATGATTTATGATGAGCTCCTTACTGGCAAGGTGCTTTGGCTTTTCGTTTTAGTTTTGTGCTTCGGAATAGAGAAAGGTCAGTAATTACTTAGCACACATATACCCTCCTCACATACACCAGTTTCGCCCATCTATATGGCAAAATAAGTGAACTGAGAACTCTGAGATGGGGAGTTAGCCACAGTAAGATTGAAACAATTTTGCTTGTTAGACAATTGTACTGCTTTCAAGGCGCAAAAAAAAATCTATTATTAAGCATATGCACATACATACGTGCCAAGAATTCTGCCTGTTCTTGATGTATGTGGACAGAAAGATCATTTTCACCTTCAGCTTTACCTATTTAAGGTTCATTTATTAAGAACTGCAGGGAAGGATGGTCTCCTAAGTTTTATGTAGAGATTTGATGATAGAAGTTCTACTCAGCAAAAGGCCCATATACATATTCCTTTGACCAACGTGCAGAATTCATGAAATAGAAAGTTCACTGCTAAAAATGGTTAGACAACTACTACTAATAGTTCATTAAATTAAATTAAGTATGTGGAGGGAAAGATACATTTTGTTTTAAAATACTTTTTGTGCTCATTTATATCATCCTGTTGTGTCTTCTGCCATCTTTATCAATATTCCTTGTTTACAGCTCTCTTTAGGTGACTTTCAACATTATCCAGCAGAACATGGATGTGATATCTCTATTTATATTTTTTTTTTAACATCCTTGTGAAAAAAGGATGCCCTGTTAAATTCTTTCTCCCTCAGTTTTCAACCTGAGGAAGATAGAAGAAGGAAGGTTTGTTTAGGTAAACAAGGTATCAATGTTAAAAGAGTAGTAATTTTCCACAAATATTTTAAACACAACGATAAAATAAAAGCTAAATAAAAGCTAAAAAGCAGCTGAAAAAAGTTGTCTGAATACAAGCAACAAGACAGTGCTTGAAGGAGAGGAAAAGAGAACAGAAGGGGAGAAGTTGTAATACACTGGCTAATAGAAATGTTCTACATTTAAACTGGAGCACAGAGGAGTGTAGAAATCAATGTTGAACAAGATCAAGTAAAAACCTCAGCAGACACTTCTGAGAAAAAGTCATAGCAGAAGCACCATAAATGGCCTATAACAAGATTGCCTGCTAGGAAGCGTGGCCAGAATAGCCTTGTGCTGAACAAAGCTTGAAAGTTGCAAGCCAAGAGAAAGAAAAAATGTTAATTAAAACCCATTTAAAAAAGCTAGGGACCTGGTCACTTGTCAAGAAAATGATAAGGATAAGCAAAAACAGAGACTGCAGACAGGTAAAAGAAGAACAAAATAGCGTGGAGCACTGCACATGCACATCACATTTCTACCCCTGAAACAACTGGGGTTCGCACCGCTCCCTAATTTAAGGATAATTTTCACTGAATAATCTGGTTAGCAAATGTTCACAACTCAATGGGGAATCACTCTTTTCCCCCACGTAAGTTCTTTCCTGTGAGTTTTATTACTCTGCCCACTGCATTGTAGTTATGTGCTCCAACAAAGATCTTTTTAAACCATCACCTACAGAAACTGTGTAGCTTTTTGGTAATCTGAGACCAGCTATTGCGAAAAATGGAGCATCCTCGTGTAAAAGAGAATACTCCTCACATGGAGGAAACAAGGATTCATTGCAGACAAGGCAGAAGAACAATAGACTCACTGTTGAAGAAAGGCGTAAATAATTGAGAACGTCTGCAAAGGGACTAAGTTCTCAGAGAAACTGGCTTTTAGCCACTTGTAAATTAAGTGTGAAGCACACAGAAGGAGGAGGAAAACAAACCTGAAATGACTAGGCAAAGGAACAGCCAAATACAAGTCCCAGTCAGGCAGTCCCCATATTAGCCCTAGCTGTGGGTAAAGCACAGCAGACATTTTGTATGGATTTGTAACAGCAGGCTACAATCTTGTTTGACTACATAACCTCAGTGTGTATATGTATATATACACACACATGCATGCACACACAGATGTATACATAAAATTTGGCACATTTCAGCTTCTGTAAATGAGTACAGGACACTATTTGTGGTCTCCAGCTGAGTTAAACCCAAAATGTTCTACCTAGAGGAACATATCCCACAGCATCTATATGTTCAGTTTGGTATGTACCTTCACACTTTCAGTCTTGACAGTTCCTTAACCTCATGCAAACCCTGCCATACCTCAAGGTCCCACAGCCTTTTCCTTCCAAGAGCTGAAACTTGACCAGTCTCTAACACAAGGCACCATTTGCTGGGACCTTCATCATGCTTAGGCTGCAGCAAATTTGGGACTGTCATTTCTCCTAGAGTCTATACCTCTTTTGCTGATGTTATGAAAAAACCAAAAAATTCAAACAAGTTTAGACCAGTTCTGCATTTATCAGGAAGATTCCTCCTTACAAGCAGCAACTATCCCAAAACAACAGTTTTTTCTCATCAGCTGCCTACTTTGAGTGGGCAGTCCCGTGTCCATAAGCACTTTTTTCTTTCCTTGTTATGCATCTCCATGTAGGAGGGAGGAGGAGGAAAAACAAATATAAAAAAATAAAAACAGCAGTCAGTGCCATCTCTGGAGTGACACATCCATCCTTGTCTGTGGGCCACTCAACCTGACAGAGTAAGGCATTTGTCCTGCTTTATCAGTGCCAGGGGACAGAGAGCTCACAGGCTGTCCCCTGGAAGACTTGCAGATCCTGACAACTGACCTGTACCACAAGCAGACGTCTCTCACTCCACAGAGTTACAGTCTACCATCAGTCTTGTTTTAAAGCTCACAACCCTCAAGAGATTTACAGAAAAGTAGTTGAAGGCACTGTTTTTCCCACCACGGTAGCTCAGAACACCAGAGATTTCAATTTACACTGTGCCACCCATTCTTCTCTCTGTCCTACCAGGACTAAAGCTGCTCTGCTAAGAATCAGAAACATCTGCAGTTGCCCCACCTGAAAGACAAGGCTGTGAGTCAAAGACTTCAGTCAGCAAGCGCCTCTTGCTGCAGTGGTGGTGAGCCCCATTACTCTCATGCCCTCTAGTTTACATACCACTTTCTTACTCCCTTCTCTCAGGTTTCCTTACCAATGCTCACCATTGCACAGCAAACAGTCGGAGCTCTAAGGAACCTCACTCAAGGTCAACCAGTCAGTTGGTCCCTCCCATCCACACATCTCTCTTCTCCCCATTCCTCCCAGGTGACATAATAGTGTATCTCACCCCGACGCTGAACAGGGTTTCTGATTAGAAACCCATCATGCCAGTTGGGCATGTCTTTTAACACTTTTCTGACTACCTGCTGCCAAAAGGTGCTATTTCAGATGAAAGGTTAAGCAGGGATGAAAATGCTCTTACTGATGTGTTAGCAAAGTTGTTGGGTGGCATTTATGAAGAACTCCAAGCTGGACCTTGTCCTTAAGATAAACCTTTAATAAAAGAGGCTTAACAGTCTCTTAACAGCTTAAACAGCTTAACAGACATCAGAACACAGGCACTTTTCTGCATCTCCCTCTGTCACATTCTCAACCATCACCTACTGCAAACAGCCAGGATGTGCCAGAAGGTGCTACCATAGAGGCAACCCTCACAACACCCATTTCAGATAACTTTATATGGTTTGAGACGCATCTAGCAGCTTCATTGGTTTGCATTTAAAAAGTCAGTATATACGGTAAAGAGTGCTTGGTTTGCTTAAACTCTTCTGTTATAAAAAAACAGGAAACAATGGCTCCTCCTCTGAAAGAATACGTTCAAAGAAATAGGAGGCAATCTTTGTTCTTTCTAAAATGGCCAGTTTTACATAAAACAGTACATGATCTCTGTCGCTTCAGCACCATGCAGTTTTTGGCAAACAAATTATAAATAGCCAGTACCACTACAGATGCTGAACTTCATTTTACAAGAGCGGGTGGAGTTTAAAATGGTGGTCAGGGACTGGCAGATCTCCATTAATGAAAAATAAATCGTTTGCAATGATGGGGGTGATCTCTCAAGTGTAACCACATGGTTTCCTGTGGTTTCTTTGTGTTCAGGTGTACTTTCCTTTACTCCACTTTCTCTCTTTTTTGTATGTGTTCATGTCAAGTTTTGTCCTGTTGCACACTGCTGTAAGTATGTGTAAGATTGATGGTTTCCTTTTTCTTTCAATCTGGCTATGTTTCCCTGTCTTTCTGTTGCATTTTTTCTGACCGTAATGACATGGTCTTTTTGGATTCTGTCCATAACTTTACAAGACGTTGTAGTCATTACTTGTTAGAGACAGCCCACTCACCCCAGCGTGTCATTCTGTTCGTGTTCATGTTCCTAGTATAATTGCGGGAATTGCGAGCACTGCTCTGTGGATCATAGGTGGGAAAATAAATCCTCCTTCCTTCACTCTGTTCAGCTTACCTTGCATGACAGATTTACTTGCCCTCAGAGGGGACCATGCCAGAGAATTAACCCTTTTCCTGAAAGCAACTCTGAGCGAAGGGCTATCCCTCTCCAGGGAGATCTGGTACACTCCATCCAGTCAGGGAGTGACCTGTGGCAACGTTGTGCTGCTCGTTCACTTTTGCACCCAGCAAACATATGGTTTCAAATTAATCAGCCTGCTGTCAACACATAGAAATCTGTTTCACACATTGTCATGTGTCTGTACCAAAGCCTAACTGGTCAGCATCTCATTGTTTAATAGAAATGCATGCTTCTGAAGTGTTACAAACATGATTATCTTCATTGTTTAAGAGGGAATACTTTAATTCACTTGTTAAGTTCAGCCACCTTTACCATCAGTGCATGAGTAGTACTGCCAGGAAGGGTGGCCAAACCAATCTGCATGAGCCAAAGACTTTTTCCTACATGCCTTCCACACCTAGCCTACTGCCAAGAGTCATTTAGATCATAGTTACACTAGCAAGTAATTGCACCACTTTACACTGGTATGTCTAATTTTTTTTCTTTTTTTCCAATTCATTATTGCAACCTTTAACTGAATGATAAATTGAGCCAAATGTAGTGTTTTTATTGAAATCCCTGTACTGCTGATGTAATCATTTGGGTTTGAATATGGAATCTTCTGCTCAGGAAAGACTGAACTTTAGTTAGTCTCATAAATGTCAATGACTGGCAAAGAAATTTTGTCTAAATGTAAGCAATAAATGTCTCATACTTACAGACCAGATGTACCATCATTGATTTTACACTTTGTAAGGAGAAGCTGAAAAAGAAGGAGAACATGAGGAGAAATCTCCCAGTAATAACACATATACAATGCATCCACCCTGGACAGTGTACCCAGCTGTAGCAACAGATGCCTGCTGCCTTGTCCCTTAGGCCAAGGTTCCCCTTCAAGGATTTTGTTTTATCTTATCCTCAATTAAGCTTAAAAAGACAATAAAAAGCCCAGCATGAACTCAGATTACAGGAAATGAATGTTCAGAGAAATTGCTGAAATAAATGGACAGAAGCTGTTTTCCGTGGCAGAATGCTGTGCTTCTTTCTCCAGAGGTCAGCAGCAGGAGTGATATGCCTGCTTTTTCCTCCCAGCTGCTCTGATCTCCTGTCATCTGAGTAATTCTAACCTGTTCCTGCAGGTATTCCCTCCCACTCTTCAGGCCATGTTTTCAAGCTTATCCTTTCGCTAGTGGTGGGCACACTGAGGAGCTACTCTAATAGTGACTGTGAGCCTCCTGGGCCTGATCCAGACTTGACGTGTTTGATTCACCACTTCACTGTGGCATTTCCTTGGCATGGGAGGATTAAGCGGGCATACGGGCTCTAGCCACTTTCCTCATAGCCTCAAGAGGAAGGTGTGTGGCTGGCAGTAAGGCACAGCTGACGCAGTATTGCATACGCCATTCCAGCTACTTCTGACAGACAAAATAGAGAGCTGTAGAGAAACTGAGGCTGTCTAGCTGCGCTTCTGTGCACCAAAGGAGACACCAGCTGGTCCCGCTGTTAGAAAGATGCAAGAAAAGTCTTAAATCACTGGTATTTTCCATCTCAGGTCCAGCCCAAACTGGTAAGGACAAAACAGGGGGCTGGGAGAGTGATTAACCAAATACTGTTGCAGAAAAGAAAAGAGATGCTAGCACAGATCAAATTACATGTCTTTAAATATTTCTAGTTGCAAAGGATAAATCTAGAGTTATTAAAAAAACCCGTACTCAGGGACCTCACTGCATATTAAGCAAGAACAAGGAAGCAAGTCTTAAGGAAAGAAGAAAGGGCGTCAGTTGTGAAACGACAGGGTCACAGAACATCCTTGAAATTTACACCAAGGGAGGTCAGCAGCTCCTCAGAAGTCAACTGGGAGATCTCAGTGTACGGTTGCAGCAGCCTCACATCTGTTATGAGTGTGTATTTAGTTTTTCAAAGTCTGTCCCAATACCAAATATAGTCCCACAACTGGAATAATTTGTAAACATCACACAA